>NC_051311.1:56449980-57659623 GCF_015220235.1 Choloepus didactylus
GGACCAAAGATACGAGGAGTTACAAGATCTGGTTTTGCTGATGAAGAACATGAAATTTGGTTGAGCAGGCAGGACCCATTTTGAGTTGAGGATTCTTCCTCTGTACATCTATAAAATTTGATTTAAATGTGTTTAGGACTCACCAAATAGTAAAACCAATATGTAGTCTTTTTCAAAAATTTCTGAGCCTGTGGAGAGGAAAGCCCATACTTCTTTTCATCTCCTAGAGCAGTCCCTGATGCTCACAGACAGGCACACACTATAGGTGTGTTAAATGACTGAATAAGAAAGAATGAAGATTCCGACAAGTGAGTGCACTGAGGTTATAGGACAAAGGTTCTTAGACAAGATGGCACTCAAACTTGGTTCCAATGCTTTCACGAAGGGAAAGAAATAAGGCTAATAGATGAGGGGAAATATGTGAGCACAGGTAAGAATAGATACAGTATCATCTGGAGTCATTTAGGTGAAAATCTCCAGCAAGTAGTTTGGAGATACAGGACTGGTGGTCAAGAGAAATGTCAGTTCCAAAGATGTATTCTTGGGAAAATTGAAACCTGGATGGCATAGGGCAGTGATTTTCAAAGTATGGTTCCCAAGAATAATCAGTATTAGTATCACCTGAGAATTTGTTGGAAATGAAAATTCTACTGAAACAAATTCTGGATTGGGCAATCTGTACTTTAACAAGTGGTATAGGTGATCCTGATACAACGGAAAATTTGAGAACCACTGGCATGGGGGGGTTAAGAGTGTGCACTCTGAAACTCGAATACTTAGCTGTGTTACCTTGGTTAAGTTATGAATCTCTCTGTGATTCAGTTTTCTTATAAAATGGGGATAAAAATAGTACCTGCCTGATAGGACTGTGGTAAAGATTAAGATAGTTAATATATAAATGTTAGCTCATTGTAAGTGTGCTTGTCTGTGGTTTCAAATGAGAATCTTTGGAGTATACATTCTCACAGAGAATAATCATGAGCCTGTGGTGAGAGAGAGGCCTTGCTACTCAAAGTATGGTCCCCAAAGCAACAGCAGTGAGAGGCTTCACCTGGAAGCCTATTAGAAATGCAGAATCTTGGGTCCCAACCCAGACCTACTATGTCAGTAGGTCTTAAACATCAAGGGGCTATTAGGCAGACCCTACCATTCAATGCTAGACTTACTGCGTAAGAATCTTCTGGGTTTGAGATCTGTGTGTTTCTATTTAAAAAGCTCCACAGCTGAATCTAATGTTCACCAAGGATTGAAAAGACCTAATGCAGTCAGGACAGGTGATTTCCACCAGTTGAAAAAAATTCAAAGCATCCATGTTCCTAATACATATTGGATGATGTAATTAGAAGTGATTCAGTTATTGAGCATTTATTTTAAGAAAAGTAGGTTAGTATGGAAGAATTCTGGATAAAGTTGAAAACTAGCTAAGAAACTAATCTTGTGTTCTGTATAATGTAGTTCATAGGGTAATTTTTATATGATTACATTCAGTAAGAGATTATTGAATGTGGATTCTTTATCCAAGTAGAAGTAACCAATCTGGCCTTTTAAAATCTACTCTAATGGAACTTTTCTTGAAAATCATATTTCAAAATAGCAAAAGCTGTTGTTATCAGACCAAGGTGGTGGCTTCTTTGCCCATTGCACTCAAATGACCAATTCCTGAGACACCGGGTTTCAAAGAGAGAAAGTTTTATTGTTAGGTGTGAATGGCCTGTCGGTCCAAAATCTGTCTCCCCAAACTGCAATAATTCCAATAGTTTTACAGTATCGAAAGATGGGCAGGTTTTAGGATAATGAGTACAGTGGCCCCAGATGATGTAATTAGAAGGGATTCAGTTATTGAGCATGCATGGATTGAGTACATGCTTTGTTACAGAATGTATGTAAGAAAATGGTGGCTTTAATATGATGATGGGTGTGATTTTTAGTATTATAATGAGGTATAGGTGACTTGTAGGTTACCGACTAAGCTACTGTGCATGTCAGGCAGGCCCATTTTGGTTAGATCCAGCTTCAGTTATCAAGATAACTTCGGACTTGGGGTGGGTTAGTTCCGGGCTGATCCAAGGCCCTTCATTAATAAACATTAGGGATTGTCTTTAGTAAAGTCGAAAAACTGGATAAATGGGTACAAGTGAAACTTAGTCACAAGATTTTTAAATCACAAGGGCACAAGATAAAGGCTATACGATCATTATCAGAGATCAAGGCAGTTGGATTACAGTTCAGGTTTCAGCTGTTTCCCTCTGTCTAATATACTAGAAAGTAAAAAGGAATATCTATATAATGATTTAGTAATCATAATCATTAACTCCTCAGTTACACAATCATCATTACAAGCATGGCATGGCAAAACTCTGCTATTAAAAATCTATTAGAGTAAAGCAAGAAGCCAACATTCTTTATGGAGCTGAGATGCAGTGCTGATCATGAACTACAAATCTGGGAACATAAAATATCATAAAATAAATTAATCTCTCAAAACTCCAGAAACTCTACTATAAAAGTTGATGGCAGTACATCCAGCAGAAAGTTTATGATATGAGTTGCTCATGAAATCTTCATCTAATCACTTATCAAGCATCATTATGCATAGAGCAGTTGATATATTGCTAAGAGTACAAAAAATATAAGGTAAATATTTTTCTTCGATTACCCCAGTAGTTCTCTCCTTCTAAATGCTGAGAGCCTTGTGATAGTTTATCTCTTAAATTCCTGAATTGTTATTCAATATTTATAACTTTTCATGTATTTATCATTTCTCTTCCTAACTAGAATGCAGTTGTTACCCACAGTGAAGCCAGGCTGCAGTCGGTGTGAAGACCAGTTACTTCAAGCTCACCCTTAGTTTCAGGGTACAGCTCTTTGGGTTTCCAACCAAAAGCTAGGGATAGTTTACCAAGTCCTCATCTGTGGTAGTCAGAAGAATTGTTTTCTCCCTCTAGTCCCATTGTGTTGCTAAATGTGCAGCTCATCTCTCAACTGCCTCTTATAGATCAGACAGAGGCAAGAGGGAAAAGCTAATATAGAACAGATAGCACGTAACTAGAATGGCATTTAAATGCAAAAAACACCAGTGATTATATTAAATATGAAAGATGTAAACACTCCAGTTAAAATTCAAAGATGATCAGACTGGATTAAAACCCAAACCAAAAACGATATGCTTTTTAAAGGCACACATCTAAAACTATCAGATATACACAGGCTGAAAGTAAAAAGATGGAAAAAGTGTACCATGTAAATGCTAACCGCAAGAAAGCAAGTGTAGCAATTTTAAGAAGTAGACTTTAAGGCAAAAATCTTTGCTAGAAATAGATGGTTGCTTCTTAATGATAAAATATTCAATTCACTAGGAAAATATGATGATTTTAATTTTGTATGTACCTAAAACATGAACTTAAATATGAAAAGCATTATTTAACAGAATTACAAGGATAAATAGACAAATCTATTAGCATAGTGGTAAATTGTAACCTTCCTCTTTCAGTAATGTATAGAACAAAGGAACAAAAACCATCAGTAAGGATGCAGAATGTTTGGACAACATGATTTAATAAATTTAACACAAATAGTCACTGCATTCAAATCAAGATCTACCGGGGGTACTTTCTTTCTTGTTAGATCATCTCCTAAGTCCTCTAAAACTACACGTATTTATGATCATGAGATCTTTTTTCTTATACACTCTACCAATTAGAACATTCATGTAAGCAAGGGCAGGAAAAAACCCTAAAATATAGAGAACTGTTTCTACATCACACAAGACTATTATATCTTTCATCTCATACCCTGAATATACAGATTGTAAAATTAATTTTTATCTATCCCTAATCCTATCAGTGTGGTACCAGTGATATTGACTGTATTCTTTTCATTGCTTAATTTTCCAAATGGATTTTGATGACAATATCTTATTCTCTAAACATATCCCTCTTTTTGAAATAAGAATAGAAATAAGAATACTTTTTTTTTTTTTTAACAACAATTTAGTTAAATCTGTTAATCTTCTAGAAAGGAATTAAGGAGGAATTCAGAGCTCTGGACCCACAAATTAAAATCTTTATGAATCTTTATCAGATTTCAGATCAAATAGTGCTAAATAAATATACAATACCACTATGAAAAAAAAATTACATTTGGATTAAAATGTAAACACCAGTGCCTTGAAATGTAAGTTTTCTGCAAATGAATGATATATACTAAATGGATATTCTTACTATAAAAGACACTACTTTTGGGTAAATAGTACTGTCCATCTTAGGAACAAGAAGGATGGTATGGACAACATTGGGAATGAAAGGGAAGATCGAGGAACAGTTGAAAAAAATTTTTTGAAGAATTGTTATCCTTTTTTTTTCAATCTTTTCCATACATGTTTGGTCAGTTATCCATAGCAGAATATTTTTCAATGTTTTGTTAGAAAATTACCTGTAATAAGCATTTCCAAAATATGAAAATGCTTACCTTCTTTAAAGAGTAAAAGACTCATTCTGAAATAGTTTTTGCCATGCCATCATCTTTATTACAATAGGATATACCTCTCATAATCAACATAGTTATAAAAATAACAAGGCAAAGAAATTTGGAGGAATTCCATTTATTGTGGATGCGTTTTCACAATATATTTGTATTGCAGCGATCAGTTATCAGTGAAAATATTAAGTGTTTATATTTAGGAATGGCAGATTCACAGAACATGCTAGTCAACTTGCAGTTTTACCTCTTAAAAATAACAAAGAATCATAATCAGACAAGTAAACAAGGAATTTATTTTTCAAAAGATTAAATCCAAAGAACAAATATTCTACCCTAAAACTTATTCCATCCATAAAATAAAAGCCGAGATTAATACATTCTCTTCTCAACTTTAGGTTTTCTAGAAAAATATATAGTAGTGATCAGGATGAGCTCTTGTTCACAAGTACAGCAAAGCAATCTTATTTCACCATAGGCCTCAATTCAGATTCTGAGTCACTTCACTCTAGTGATGGGAATCAATGCTAAATCAGAAACTGCATGTGAATTCTAGTTAATCTTATCATAGACTCGTGTCTACTCTGTCAGAGAGGCATGACTTGTGAAATCTTGGTGGCTTTCCTTCCTTTGACCCAGACCGTGCTAAAAGCTGGAGGATTCAACTACTCTTTACTGATTTATGAGGAAAATAGACTTTGGTAGGCAGTGATCACTCCTTATGCCAGCCCTGCCCTGGATAGCTCCTCCAGGGAATATGGTAGATTAGAACATAATTATTTGGGAGGCTCCTTCAGTGTGGTAGGAATTGACACGAAGGCAGTTTTGGTTAAGTCAACTGAGGTATGAGTTTATGTAATGACATTATATGTCTATATCTATACTAGAATATTTTATCAAGACACTGGAGTACTCTTATCACCTATTGTGAAGAAAAACACTTAGAGACTAAAATAAAAGCTGATTTGGGATTGTGTGTGCAAAAATAGTCAATAAAAACTGCTGGGGAAAAAAGCAAAACTTGTAAAAGTTACATATATTTTTGAAATTTCAATACATTATCCCCTTATGATAAGTATCAATGAAGAATAAGGGGATAAAAGTTTAATTTAAAAAATGTTTCAGAGTGCACTGAAGATGGAAATGCTGTCATGACTCTCAAATACTGAATTTTGCTCACTTTTCCTCTCTGTTTCCAGTCATTAGCCAAAGTTGGTCTTTATTCACACCCATACATAGAATTCCAATCTGTAAAATCCTGTCACTAAAATTCTTGTCTTTAAATTTTAGAGAAGGAAGAGACCTTAGATATCATCTAGGCCAACCTATTGTGAACTCTATTGTTAAGAATAAGCAGACACTGAGTTTGATCCAGATGGTGGATTTAGTAAAATTCACCCTGGACGTCAAGATTGCCTTGAATTATAAAGTAAATACTTTTTTTTATAGTGAATATCAACTCATTTTGACACATCTAATCACTCTTTTTTCCAATACTTTCTTCTTACAGGTCATTGGGCATTGAAAACACACCAATACCTATTCTGCCATGTATCTGTTGGCAAGTATGAAATATTAATAAAATATTGTGATTTTTATTTTTTAAAAAGCTGTGATATTGGCTAGTTACAAGCACATACTACTAAATACAATATCTAGCACATACAGAAGCATTCTACCATTAGTGTGTTTGTATATGTGTATGCACATACATACATAATCAGGTAATCTAAAATGTGGTCCAGGTTACTATCATTACCAAAGAAATCCACAAAGCAACCAACCTAAAGAAATCAGTACCACTGTAAGCTAACATAATAATCCAATTTAGATATTAATCAGCATGAAAAAAGTAATACCTTAACAGTATATATATTTTTAAAGACAATCATTATTGCAGTATCTCAATGGGTTACTTTCAGAAAGTGTTACAATTACCTACTAAGATAATTTCTTCCATGCTTTATTCTAAAGTGCAGAAACAACATGACTTCTGTAGTTAAAAAACAAAACAACAACAAAAAAATGATGGTTCATTTTCCTATAGATACTGCACACATTCCTCAGGCAATTTTCAACGTGAACCTCCTTTTGTTGACTTCCAATGTGGTGGGTATCACTGTCAGACACAGAGTTATGATGATCAGTAGAAAAGTCTCTATTTCACAGCATGGGTTTCTTTAGAAATAGGCTCCTGTGCAAAGGCAGTACTTTTACCATGAACATCTCTAGACTGTGATTATTAAATACAGTGATAATATACATAAGTTTACTGGTATAATGAAAAATAAAACAAAAGAGAATGAACCCAATTTAGTAAATCAACATAAATATAAAACAGAGCAAATTAGCTCTCTTCAACTGAGCTGGTCCAGCGTCTTGAGCGGCTACCTTGGGTTCTTTCTTGAAGTGTCTCAAACCTGCTAAGAAAAGAGAGCTTTAAATTGGGAGGCTACAGTTTCAATCAGATGTTTTGAATCAGGAAAAAAAAGGAATTATATAATATAGTAGGAATAAATATTTATGAAAAGGAGGTCTGTTGTTGGCATTCTATTCCAAATAGGTTCCTCTTTTATTCTATCCTTTCCACTGTTGACTTTTTCAACATCCCTCTTTTCCTTCTTTATTGTTCCTTTCCCTATCATGACTGTCATGATATTGAGAGTCAAGGAGGATTTTTAACTCCACTGATAGGGAACATATGGTGTGCCTTCCAGATTGAGTAGCTGTCAGGCTAAATCAAGGCAACATGATTAAGTGGGGTATGTTTATCTTCAGTGCTCTCCCATTTTTATCAACAAGCTCTCTTTCCTCCCTCCTGTGCCTACATCATTACCTCTGAAACTTATCTGCCCTGTGGTCCTATTCTTATACCAAATTTTTTCTTAGCTAACTCCAAAATATCCTTGCTGAGATATTAAAAAATACTGAAGTGTTGTGTATTTGCATTTTCAAATGTGTTATGTGTTTTCATTTCAAAGGAATGATTGCATAACAAGTAGTGAGTATAATATTTGGAGTTCCCTGATCAGCCACCTCATAAAAACAGCTCTGGGCCTGATGATTGTATTATTATTATTATTACTATAGAAAGAGTTTAGTGGTTGTGGTGGTTTGAAGCTGTATGTGCCCTAGAAAAACATGTTCTTAAATCTAATCCATTCCTGTGGGTGTGAAATTGTAAGTAGGACCTTTTGATGAGCTACTTCAGTTAAGTGTGTCCTACCTCAGTCAGGATGGGTCTTAATCCTCTTACTGGAGTCCTTTATAAGAGAATGAAATTCAGATATAGAGAGAAAACCACAAGAAGAGGCTGAAATCAGTGAAACCTGGAAGAGAAGAAAGACCAGGGGACGCCACTATGTGCCTTGCCACATGGCAGAGAAACCAAGAATCACTGACCCAGAACACCACAGTCTTTGGGGAGAAAGCATTGCCTTGATGATGCCTTGATTTGGATAGTTTTCTAGCCTCCAAACCAGGAGCGAATAAATTCCCATTGTTTAATCCATTTCATGGTACTTGCTTAAGCAGCCTGGGAAACTAAAACAGTGGTGTATACAGGGGAGGGGTGGTGGTGGGTGAAAATGCACCCTGTCACTTTCCCACCTTATACCATGTTGCACAATTCCATGGAGCACCTTTCATGTTGTATTCTATTTGAGTGGTATTCTCTTGCATTCTATCATTCCAGACCATATATTTGCTCCATTTCCCAGAGCCCTGGCTCAGCAGAATATTATCCATAAGGGCTCCATTATACCTTTGATGATGGGCCTATGGGCAGCTGACATCCCCTATTCAAAAAGGAGACTATAGAAACATTTGGCCTGTCACTTCTGAAAGGTCAGATACCTATATTACAGGGGCCACAATGGCTTAGCCCAACAAAAGTTTTTTATTTAAAAAAAGAAAAACAAAACACAATTCCCATCTCCCCTTACTAACAAGGAGTTTTAAAACGTTACATTTTCTGCTGAATATACATCCTCAAAAGAAAGTAGCATGTATAATGGTTAAGAGTGCAGGTCCAGATTAGATGCCTGGGGATGAATCTAGCCTTTGCTGCTTATTTGCTGTGACCTTCAAAAAATTACTTAATTTTTCTGTGCCCCACTTTCCTTAGTAAGGAAGGAGGAACAAATGAGATAACGTAGGTTAGGAACATAGAAGAGTCCCTGACACATCCAAGATGTTCATTAAGTGATAGTGGTTTGTAGTGGTAATAATTATTAATAGTCGCATTTAATACATTTAGCAATGAGTAACAAAACTGAATCTATTTAGAAGTCATTTTAAATAGAGAGGTTGAGCTAGTAGATTTTATTGGAATATAAGAGCAATAAATTACTTAATAGAGAAGATGGAGTAAATAATATTTGGGCAACAGCACCAGATTTAAGGATGGGTGGAAAGTAGAAAAGGGGAAGAAATTCTCTCACTTCAGAGTTATAATGATTCTCTAATTACACTTGAGATGTTCTTCAGTCCTGAATTTGCTTAAAAAGTGCTTCTGTCTTAATTCAAAATTGACCCATCAACAGACTGTTCTAATCTTACTTATTGCTAGTCTCTGGTTCCTCTATTTTTAAATTTTCCTTCTATTAAAGATAAAGACCAAGCCTATTACTTGAAATGAGGAAGGACTACAATTAAGAGTTGAATGAGCTCCTTGCCCAACAAGGGGTCCAATTTGTATTAAAAGCATCATTTAATATTGTTCAGTACCCCCTTTTGAAGGATGAACATACCCTCTAATCAGAAGACCAAAAGTAAAAGATGAATCCAAGCATTCCTAGCCATTAGTTTTCATAGGGTAACAGCTTTTGCATTGCTTTTGAATATTATTTTAATTTTCTGCCATAGTAACCTTGAGTTCTAGGGCGCTGGCCATGTAAGCCCCTAAAATGGTTCCAGGAAGCAACTTTAGAATCACTTAGACAGAAATTTTTCCCTAGGTGATCTTCAAATGGCTGTAGTTCCAAACCTGGACCTTGTGAGGAAATGTAGACATGGCTACACCATATGATACTCCTACCACTATGGTGTTTCTAGATCTGCCTTACTGGGAACCATTCCGTGACTTTGGGGTGATTTATGTTATATGACAGGCAAATCTGCAATGCTGAAAACTCTTAATGGACTATATACAGGTTTTTTATTTTTTAGAAACTGATGGTTACAAAGGCAAGGATCTGTAGATCAGTGATATTTTTCATTTGACCCAGGACATCATACTGCAGGATCTATCAGAACAATTAATTTATGAAATACTAGACTTCCCAGTAGATTACCTTAGTGGGAGAAGTGACCTTATCCACAGATTGCTTTTCCCAGAGGTTCCGCTTGCTGGATACATCTCCTGGCCTCAAGTCCTAATGAAGAGAAAACAGAAAGAAAAGGTAGGTGGGCCTTCATATTTTCTGAACCCATCTAAGTAAGTCACCGCATCCATTGTTTGTTTGACTCAATTTGTTGCTTAATACCCTTTTCCCCCAGTAAGCTGAAATGGATGGAATTGAAAGAACCATTAGGGTTTTTGTTTGTTTGTTTAACATTGACCTATTTTATGATATGACAATGGCCTAGGAACTACAGATTTGAGTCCTTGTCCTTCACAAAGGACTTACTGTTTCTTGATCAGTAAAACTGGAATATAAGCCTGTTTAAAACAATATAGCATATTTTTAATTTTCTATGCTCTTGGAAGTAAAGAGAAGTAAAATAATTAATTTGTGGGTTTAATTAGCATTTCATCTCTGTGGATTTACTTTCTTTGGGTGCCCTTCCCATGCTCTCTAGCCCTTACCTCTTTAGTGCAGGCCAGGCTGGTTTCCAACTGCCAAGATCGCATTTCTTTGCCTGAGGGATTTCTCTGGCTACAGGTGCTTACTTTGCCCATGAGACAGGCTGAAATTCAGAGAGTTAATCTCCCCAGGAGCAGTCCTCAATCTGATGAGAGTTGATGCAAAAGGCCTCAGGTAGATAACTCTGAAACTTCCTACACTGGCTTCCAGAGTTTTCCCAGTGGGATTAAGTTCTAATAACCCATGTAGTGACTAGCTTGATAACACATCTTTTAATGGTTGCCTTCTATTCTCTGTCTTCCTGTGGTGTTTTCTTCACCTCCCAAATAAACCACTTGCCCTTGAATCATTGTCTTAGGGTCTGCTTCTAGGCAACCCAAACTAAGACACTTTTCTAATTGTACTTTCTTCAGACTAAAATCATTTGTGGTTCCTGAGGGAAAGTGAGTAATCCAGAAGTGTCAGTGGAACCTAGCTAAATAAAGTAAATATATGCTACAAATTATACACATAAGAGAAATTGACAGTTGATGAAATAATATAAGAACATGTACAAATCCTGGAAAGGAAACACTAAAATATGATCAATAACAGTTATACAGCTTTGAGTCTTGATTTACTATTTCATAATTAATTTGGCATAGGTAAGGATTCAAATTTCTGTTTCCATTTACTTTCCTTCTAACATTTACTTATATTAGTAGTTGGGAAAAAAGGTAGTTTGTAGAAAATAAATGTGTTTTACTGAAATAGTAATGCTTATTTTGGCAAACCCTTATCTCATCAGAAAGGCAAAGTTAATAGTAATTGCAATTCTTCCAGTCTAAAATGGACCAGTATAAATGGACATATTTCTAATAGACAGTATTGAAATCTAAACATATTGAAAATGTACTGGTTAAATGGTACCATGTGAAACATTTTAGATTTGCCTTAATCTTACTGAGTTTCCAAATTTTCACTGGTGGTGTGAATTCCTGATATTCTACCTATTTAACTTGGAACCATTAAGCAACAAACCAGATTGTTTTTGAAGAATTCTGCTACATTTGCCAGTGTAGGGAGAAGCTGCTAAATTGTCTGGAAGGCTGTTTTAAAGTTTTGGAACTATAATTAGGCACATGCTGATGCAAGCTCTGGAAAGTGGCAAATATCATTTGATTTATTTCATTCACAAAAGACAAATATTTGTCCTTCTCATGAATGTACTTCTACCTAAGAAAATGGATTACATTTCCCTTAAATCCTAAGAATCTTTTGAGATCACTTAAATAGTTTCAAGAGTCTGTTTAAGAAAATATTAATATTCAAGATGTAAGTTGGCATTAAATCAAAGAGGAAATAAAAATGAAATTACCTGACCAGACTACATTTTAGAGAAAGACCCACTCCAGAAGAATAGGGGAGAATGAAGGCAGGAGAAGCAGGTTTCCAATCAAGCAGAGACCAAAGAGTGAAGAAGAGAAGTCAGCTGAGAAAGACATTGTTGGTGATTTTTTTTAAAACAAAAAGAAAGACAAATTAAATTTTTAATCACTATGTAACATGTGATTTAGACACAAAGAACAGATAAACAGATAAAACACACATACTCAGAATTGAATTCCAGGTACAAAGTTATACTGAAATTCTATAAATTCTATCCACAAATAGCAGACATCCTAGAAATAAATCAGGTATAGATCAATGTTTAAATAAGTTAATTTTGGGGGACCCCAAATGATATTGATTTGACCAGTTAATTTGAGCACTTTTAAGTAGTAGAATATATGAAAATTATTACATAACCACTGGTAGAGGGTTGTTTTAGAACTCAAGACTTTAATCCTGTGGATTACTCTGTTTCTTCTTGGGGTTTCACTAGGTGAGGGCCATTTTGGTGAAAGGATGTCCCTCTGATTTTCACAAACCTAGACTTTCTCCTCTGCCCAATATTCAACAAGCATTACAAGCAGAGGGCTGAAAATAAATCACCTCTGGTCCAAAATCAGAAACCATTTTTGGGGTCCTATTTTCTATCTTCTTTAAGTAGTCTTCTGACATTCTGGGCTTGGACTCAGGCTGACCAGAGTACCAAGGATGGCAAATTCAGATGCTGTGAAGGGCCAGGCTGGAAATACACATGTGTGAAGAGGCTTGGTGTAAGAAAACAAGAAGAGGGAATCAACAAATTCAAGAGTGCACGCCCCTACACATAAAAAATATGCTCAAATTATAATTTAAAAAGGAAAATAAAGCACTGTGGTGTGGGCAAACTAAACAGGTCTGCATGTTGTATTTAGCTGCAGGTCACCGATATAAGATCCTGTAATAGACCTAGGGTCCCTGCTTGACCTGTCTTTCTAAGCTGCATTCCCTGGACTTAACCTTTTGCCTGTCAACCGTTAGACCTTTGTAGGATCCTTCCAGCACTTTCTGCAACTTTAAAACTTCACCTCTTTCCTGCTGGACCCATAGTATCTAGGAGTTATCCTTCTGTTATACTGGGCTCTAAGTCATGTCCTCTCCCAGAGAGACTGCCATATTGTTATCCATACTAGGGATGTGATGCTGAGTCTAAAATATAGGTTACTATACTGGAATATGAACAAAGCTTAAAGTTACTTATTAAGAATACTCAAGCTGGCTTTTTATTTACAACATCAATTGCATATTGCTTTTTTCAAGCTGGCTTTCATTCAGGAAGCCACACTAGCCTACACAAACCAATGGGGTATGGGAAGAAAGAGATCAGCAAGATTTATATTAACTGCCATGGTGTTCCTTCCTTTAACTTCACCCTCTTGTAGATGGTCTAGCAAACCACTTACTGAATATTAGGTAAAGCTGGCAATGATTTTGTAATTTCCTTGTAACACCTTTTGTCCTCTCAACAGAAAATGGGTTGTTTTGTGGAAACCTTGACATGGTTAAACCTATTGTAATAAATGAATCTTATCTTTTTTACCCTCCCATTATGAGGAGACAGAGATAATGGTAGACTCAGTTAAAATCTTGATAGTCCTGGACCAAACTTGTGAGTATAATCTGTTACAGAAATGAAACAGATCCCAAATATTGTAAACGTAAGAAAGCAAGCATCTACTAATTAGTGCCTAACATATGTGTCATACTCATATGAGAGGAAAACTTATCTTTCTCTCTTTATCTTTGATTATCCTGAGAGTTATTCAGTGGGCTCACCAACTCTCTATACTTGTATTATAAGCACATTTTGGGGAAAGTGTCCTTATATTTCACTAGGTTTTCAAAGGGATCCATAATTCCAAAAGGTTAATAATCATTGGTCAGGGGCCACAAAACATATAAATTGCCTTGGTTTTTTTGTTTTTGTTTTTGTTTGTTTGTTTTTTGTTTTTTTTTGTTTATTTTCTTCACTGTCTCTTTGAGCTGGTCTTTATTCAAAATAAGCTGTCGGAAATGATTTGACTTTTATGGAATAAGCAATTTAAGCAGCAGGCTTCTTTTCTTCTGTGGTAGGTTTGTTTTCTGCTGGCTTATTTCCAGCTGCTGGTTTCTTGATAGCTGCAGCCTTCTTTCTCACCAAAGCTTCTTAACACCAACAGCCTTCTTTCCTCCTTTCTTCCCCACCACAGGTTTTCTTGCCTGGAACCCCCTTCTCATCCAATTTGGCCTCCAGTGCTGCTGCTGCTCCCTGAGTTTGTGATTCCTGGCCTGGCGAAGGATGGTGTTTCAGAACATAGTCTTTGCATATGGGTTTAGTTTCAACATGATTCTCAGGTCTTTCAATGGGTTCTTCTTTAGGACTTGGCGATGAATCTTGCCTGGTACTCAGAAGGCTCTTTGGATCTCTGGGCTTTTCAAGATTCTGCTTCAAGAGTTGCATCATCTTACGCATGGGAAGGCTGTAGTTACCTTGAAGGAGGCAGCTTTATGCCAAGTGCCATACAGGCCATCTAACTTGCGGAAAGCACTTCCAGTCCAAATGCAGAAATGTCCCATGTGTCCACCAGCAACAAGTTTCAAAATGTTCAGCTTGTCTACATGAAGCAGAATAACTCCAGGGATGTTTCTGAAGTCCTTGATGATTCCATTGCCCTCATGAAAGATGATGCACAGTCCCCCAAGCTGGATGAAGTGATGGTTGCTTATTTTGCCCTTGCCAACTCTCATTCACTAAGAGGCACAGACCTTTTTGGGTTTTTTGTTTGTTTGTTTTGTTTTTTTATCATTCCAGGCCTTAAGTTTCATAAGAAGCAAAAGAGCTTCCTTGGTATTCTTGTAGCCTTCAACTTTATCTTCGACCCACCAAAGGAAGTTCAGGAACTTCCTCAACACAATGACCTTTAGGCATAAACAGTGCTGGTAAGGCTGAGGCAGCCAGGGCACAGCAGATGGCATATTGCTTCTGTGTTGTATTTACTCTATGGTGCCATAGATGCTATGTTTTGGTTGCTGCAAACATGCAGCCTCCAGGACACATATTTACAAAAGCACCCTGGCCAGATCAGTAAATCCACTGCCTCAAACTAACGTACGTGTTAATTTACACCTCCTGTGAGCCATTATGAAAAGAATCTCAGGCTGAATGTTTATTACATGGCTACAAGGAGTTGTGACCTCAGAGGGTATGCAGATATTTCCATTCTTTTTTTCTTTTTTTTCCTTTGGAAAAGTGATAAAATTTAGTGATTCTGAGAAAAAGTGACTTTGGAGGTTGAGAAAAAGTGACTTTGGAGGTTATATATGGAGCAGATGTATGTGATTAAATGTTCAACAGCATAAAGGATTTGGAAAGCTTTTATCCTTCTTCTGGAATGGAGTGGTTATGACAGTTGGTTTTCAGCTCCTTTGGGCACCAACAGGGCTATAAAATCCAACTTGATAGAGGAAGCTCACCAATATATGGCAGGAAGCCTAACAGGTTTTGGATTACAATGATAAATGCAAGGCAATTATATACATATATAGATATGCAATGAAAAGGTTAAAAGAATGTTTTTGTAGTAAGATAGCCACAACTTCAATAATAAAATTCTAGATTTCCAGAAACAACATTCATAATCAGTTTATATAGTTTCCAGTTTTACTGTTTTTATTTTTTAATGACTTTCCTTTGGAGGTGTTGACAACTAAATTACAGTGATTTCAACAACCCAATAATTCTATTTTTATTCCAAGTTATAGAATTAGGCAAATTAGAAAAAACAAGTTTAAAACAGCCAATATACACATGCTTTTGGGAATGATTGTATGGGTGTTTTTGACAGATGAGTGGCCAAACTAATTTGACATTTTCATTTTAAAATTCCTATCCACAATTTATAGAATAGGAGCTAAACAAATAGACCAGAAAAGAGTATAAATTGGACTGCCTCAACATTCTGGTTGCCTACTACTCTCTGTTATGGTGGAGAAATTACTTGGTTTTGTTTTATCCTTCTGGATAATTGTGGTGTGGGTGCTCAGGACTGTTCTCTCTAAATCTGAACACTTCCTTATTTGTTGTTAAGCAGTGACAGCAAAGGACAGGAGCACTGTCTTTCCAAGCCAAATAGACCAAATGCCTGTTTTCTTCTGCTGCTGGAAGCTAGGAGATCATCAGAAATATCCAGAAAACCCAAAGCTACTTACAGAAGGTTTGGGAGCAGGCGACTTGTTCCCATCTGGGGTTTTAGTTAGCCATTCATTGATGCGGCTGGAAACCCCCACTTTCAAGCCAGCAGTTTCCTGCAAAGAATCAATCATCCAAAATATTAGAGAAAAAAGTAAATTTTACCTAGAAAGAGATCTTCAAAGCATCTTGAAAATACCATTAATTATTTTCATACAACTATCATGTAACACTAATCTACTATTGGCCCATTATATTTAAGATTTTGAGTAAAATATCCTTAAAGTTGATATTTAAAGACTATGTTAACTTAGTTTCTTTTCCCTGCACCCTACCTCACTCTAAGGGTTGAAAATTATTTTCTGGCACTTTATTTAGAGTACTGTGGCCTGAGCATAGTACATAATCTAGTTTTATGAACACATTCTCTCTGAGCTTGCTTTAGCAGTCATTGCAAAGGAAAGTAAGAATTGCACTTTCTTCACTGCTTTGATTAACTAATGTGATTCCTAAAAACAAATTAAAAAAAAAAAAAAAGCCACTCCTTCAAACTTACAGGACAAAAATCATATGCTCACCTTATTTGGTGTGCCTGAAGCAGTGGGGGCTGAAAACACATTCCCTTTCTCCCACATGCTCTTGATATTGCGTACACCTTCAGCAGGAACAGGGAGATCTGAAGCCGGTGGCTTCATTGTTTTTGCAGTTTTTGTTCCCTGAAATACGTGAATTATTTTTAAGTTTGGTGCTGATAAGTTTTTATCATAAAATTACGGTAAACTTGTCTTCCCCAACATTATCATTTTTAAAATTTGTTGTGTAAACACTTGATGTCATATAGTTTGGCCTCAAAAAATAGACCATATTATTTAGATCAGAGGACCTTTCAAAAACAAAGTACCCTGAAAAAAATCTATATGGATATACAAATACTTAGAAAATAAAAGACAAGATAAAAAACAAACAAACAAACAAACAAAAAACACACCAAAGTATCCTTTTTATTGTGACACTGTTGTTAAGGTGATATTCTACTTAATTTCTCCACTTGATATTTTGTTTAAATGCCTACTGTGTGCAGGACATTGTGCCAGTCTCTGGGGAAATAGCAGTATGCAAGACAGAGTGCTTGTTAGCTGCAGTTAACTTAAATTTTAGTAGGAGAGAAAGATAGTAACTAGTCACACAATTACTAATTTAACATCCTGATAAGTGCTATGAAAGAGAAATGTAGTACCAAAACAACACGTAACAGGAGAATGATACTTAGTTTTGTGGAACAAAGAAGGCTACCCAAGGAAGTGACATTTAAACCCCATTTGAGAAGACTTGGAAGTGGCTAGGTGAAAAGGAGGAGGAAAAAACATTCCATGCAGCTGTAATGGCATACGCAAAGGTCCTGAGGCAGGCAAGAGCTGAAAGACTTAGAGAGTGCTGCAGGGAAACTACAGTGGAAGGAGAAAAGAACGATGTGAGGAAGAAAGGTGTGCATTCAACATATTCTTCCAGCAGTATGACAGGCATGCCTAGAATCATGCAGTTTCTCCTGCTCCTGCTTTGTGGCCAGTGGTATATGTCATCAAATTGGCCATACAACGTGACTGGCACCATCAGTGGCCACGGCACAGAAAAAAATCTCACCAGATTATGGAAAGCCTGTAGTCACAGTCTTGGCTTCACTGGCCCTGTGCTATGATCACACAGCCACAGAAAATATCTTGTAATTTGTCTAATATTTTAGTTGACATTTGATCTTGTGAATAAAAATCTACTTAAGTATTAGGGCTTGATTATTCATTTGCTAAAATCATCCAGGACCCCTCTCTTTCTTATTTCCTCTTATCACTGGCATATAAACTATATTATAGGTATTTCCTCTTGAGGGTACAAAGGAATGGAGAAAAATCAGGCTAATCCAAGTACTTCAAAGCAGGTACTCTGATATATAAGAAGGTTAAAACCAACTAAAATCTATCCTAAGGAGAAAAAAAACAGGATCACATTTTGTTCAGTGGAACTCTACCCTCTTAATGCTTTGTTACTTGGAAATATACATTATTTCCAAATCAAGTAAAATTCCCAGGTCAATTAGGAGGGAAAAAAGTTGGGTAGATGGATGCATAAAACTAGGATCATGATTAAACTTGGGCTGGCCATTACTTCTATATTACTTTATGCTACTACTTTTATTTGATAATAACATTTTTTGTAAGCAAAAGAGGATTGACCAAGATGGTAAGGAACCTGTTTAAACCGCATATGGGAACACATTTTATAAGGAATGAAGGATATCAAAAATATACTTGTGAACATAAAGATAATACAGTTACATATCAATAAACCCATTCATTAAAACAGTAACCTCTTCATTAAAGAATAGCTCAGGCTGAAAGTAGTAAACTAGAAATTTTAGAAAGCTCTTTTATAATTCATTACTATCCTCTATAACTAGATCAATGTGCAATAAAGCATCATTAATATTCTAGCACTAATGTGTATATTAGACTCAATTATTGTCCTAAGTAGTTCTATGATTTTCTGTGTAATTAGAGCCTTTTTCTCTTTTATAGGACAAAAACTATGAGGACAATACTCACTTCAATTGCACTGGTATATTGCTCCAGTCTGCTGTCAATCTTGGAGACCACTGCTGCTTGATGAGCTGATTTGGCACCACTGTTAAATAAATATATATGTACATACATACATAAAAATATGAGGATCTTTCCATGCATATAATAGTTCATGATTCTCAATTGAGCAATTAACCATATTTACCTTTTCTGTACAGACTTATTCAAAAATTCTGCTCGCTCTTCTATCTAGGAATTGAAAAAAACCCAGTTAATATTTTCTGCTCATAAACAGCCCATGCTACTACCTTCCTTGAACCTGGTGAATAAAAACACTAAAGAGTTTATTAGGAAGGGGCAATATTAGGGTACTGTGCATAGCAGCTCTGTTAGAGAGGAAAACTATAAGGTATTTGATAATGAGATTTAGGGGACAAAGGTGGGATTCGAACAGGATAGAGAAGAATACAGAGAAATATAAACTTTTGGAGGCAAATTAAAGACCAGACAGAAATGGGAAAAAAGTGCCTCTGGAATAATATAAGTAGCAAAATACTTACATTTTAAGACTATAACAATACTTTTTCAAAAAGGCATACTGTTATCTTTTAGGACTTATTTATGTGAGTATGGACATACCATGCTATTTAACAAATTTTTCCCACACTGTTTTATCTATATATATGGTATGTAATAAGATTGAAAAACGAAGATAGCTAGGAAATATGAACTATTCACTTACTGCTAGCCTGATTTTCTAATTGAATAGCTGTCAGGCCTATTGCTAAACTTAATTTGTCCTGGAATGCAAAAGATGGGAGGAAGGTAGAGTGAGGATGGGGTGCAGCTTCTCAGTAATCACTGGGGCTTCCCATGAATCCCATTTTAGACCATGGGGGAAATAAGAAAACCAACTCAGAGAAACTGAGAGGCAGATGTGCTTTTGGCAGTTCAGTAGTACTTAATGAATTCTTCTTCTTTTTTTTAAAGCTGGGAACCTCTTTTTGCCAAAACTAAAGCTGCTAAAGAAAACATTAAACTTTATTGAAATTGTACCACTCAAGTTCAAATATTCTTTATAAGTTAGCAAATAATTGTTGACTCCTGTGATATTCAACTCCCGACTAGAAATGTTGTCCTTAGCCAACTATCACCAGGGCAATTACCATCCATATCAGCAAATCTTGAAACTTTCTTTGCATACTACGGCCTGTGCCAAAGCAAAGGTTCTGAGTAGTTAGTTTTGCCTTGTCCAGGACAGCTAAGGAATCTACTGGTCTATCTAGAGTTCCCTGGGCTGCAGTGGTTGAGTGTCCACTTACAGTTCCCTGAGACTTAAGGGGCTCTTTCCAGGCTGGCTTCCTGGGGCTCATGGACTATTAATAAATCCCACTAAACTTTTTGGAAAACATGCTTCACTCCCAGAATCAGTTGAATAACACTTTTATACATGTTACTGAGAGCACTTCATTCTTTTCAATGATTTCTTACAAAGATAAAAGCTAGTTTTAAAAAAAAAGTTTGTTCAAAAAAGTGGTAAAGACAGCCATAAGTTTATGGAATATAGAGGGTCAATATAGTAATTCTTCTTTTTCTGATTTTAATTATAAACTTGTAGATGTAGTTCTGTATAAAAAGTTCCCAGTTGAATAAAGTGAAATATTTTGGGGTGCACAATGTACCGGCACTCTGAATATTGTCCAACCATCCATCCATCCACCCTACTTGTAACCCTGTCAGCCTGTCAGCCAAACAGCCAACCAAAATATTATATGATAACCTAGTATATAAAGTTGAACACCCAATGATGAATAAGACAGGGTCCCATCCTTTAAAAAGCATAGAATTTAGTAATGAAGACCAGTAAATAAGTATAAAAATACAAATATAAATAAAATATTCAATGGTAGGTACCACATTAAAGGTAAGAACAAAATGCTGTGATATAGGAGAAGTAACTATCTGGGAGAATTGAAGAGTTCTCAGTAGTTTTGACATTTGAGCCTAGTACTACAATTTGTATAGTTTCGTAAGTAAGTTTATGAAAGTGAGAGTGGGAGTGCTGCATGGGTCAGAGGGGAGGGAATATATCTAGCAAAGCAAACATATGTACCAGGTCCTGGGAAACCAAGAAGCTAGCAGAACTGTGGGACTGAAGAATGAGGAAAGGTTCAGCCTGGGAGGAGCACAACCTGTATTTAACATGGTTGCAAATAGATCACCTAATTTTATTTTTGCAACAACCCCGGAAAGTACACAAGTAGGTAAGTTTTCCAATTTTACAGTAAAAAAAAATGAAATTTCAGAGAGGTAAAAAAATTGTCCAAGGGAACAAAGTTAGTGAAGTGTCAGAGCTCTGACTGGGACCCAAACCATCATAAAGACCAAGTGGTATTATCTGGGGATAAAACATGCTACTTTTAATGTGAACAGGTAAGTGATTGGCTTTGGGTCATTTTAGTGTGCCATATGATATGACCTCCCACACATTTATGGATGCACACACACATGCACTTAACTATCCCAAGCCCAGCTCTGATTCCATACAATCTTTGCCTATTAACACTTGGTAACCAAGATAGGTTGATGGAAAATGAGAGTGGAATAAAAATGTTAAAAGTTCCTAGCTCTTTATATTCATTCTTTCATTCATGCAACAAATATTTATTGAGTATCTTCAGTTAAGACACTATGCTGGGTGCTCAGTAACTGTTAATACTCAAAACAAATTATATATTAGAAAATAATGACAGATTGATTATAAATAATAGATAGTATTTTCTTGAATCTGCTGTCCCTTAATAGAACATCAACCATTCTATCATCTCCTTGACTCAGCTCCTTCTTGCTCCTTCTCTTTTCTCTTGGCACCATCTACATCTTACATCAATTAGGAACTATTTTCCATAAAGACAGTAGTAAGACCAATCTCATCCTGGCAAAGGAGCTTATATCCAAGTCACATTTCACTTTCTCCCATGATAATAGCATTAAAACTTGAACCTGGATCATTTCCAGTTGCCCTGATATAATAATGACCAAGAAAAAATGATGAACTAGTAGCAGGAAAAGCAGCTTAAACCTTTATAACATACTTGCCCATTTTATAAACTTTAAATGTTTCCATTCAATTGCTCAAAGTAATGAGGCACATGGAGAGCATGGATCAGCGAAACAGAGATAAACACAAAATGTCATCTTAATTTATACCAAAGCACCTACTAAATAACAGATATAAATATCACCATTTTCTCTCTCTCCCTTCCATCTGTTGGAAGCATAAAGAAGCTATGAAATGATTGCAAGAAGAATAGCAAAAAGATAACTAAATCAAAGACCTTAAATAATCAATAGCTAAACAAGGAGATAAAAGCAAGTTTCTAATAAATATTTGCTGGAAAAAATTACCTTGAGAGATGAGCCTTTAGGAGTGAAACACTTAAATGGCTTCTTCTCATCTGATAAGCCATCTTCTGGCATCTTCTGACGTTTCTCAGCAGCTTCTGCTCTTCGCTTTTCAATCTCTTCTTTTAGCCTCCTCTTCTCTTCCTGTGAGAAGGACCAAGTAACAAGGACAGCAATATCAGATTGAAGCCAAAAGGAAAGACAGAGTACTATAAGAGGAAGAACACTAGCCCAAGAGGTAGAAGACCCAGGTTCTAGACTATCTACTTCCTCACAAGGTTAAGCCTGAACATTGAAGTCCATCTGCCTGAATTTACTTTCTGGCTGTCACACTTCTCAACTGTGCAACCTCGGGCATGTTACTTATCTGTCTTGTGCCTTGGCTTCTTCATCTGTAAAATGGGGATAAGAATAGTGCCCACTTAGTCAGGCTTTAGTGAGGGTTAAATGAGGTAACACGTGAAAAGCTTAGAATAGAGCCAAATTGTATGAGAGGATTTTACTATTGCCTCCCCACACCACTCCTACCTCCATATTTAATTGAGTAGTTTATTATAGCTGGTTTGGCAAACCTGAAATGCTGTAGATATTGTCCAACATTGGTGAAATCACAGATGTTCAAAACCTGTTTCATTAAGCCCTCTGTACCTTCATTCCTGGCCCAGAATTCTCCTCTGTCTTCTCCCTCAGGCAGGAAGATTCAGACTTATGATCAAGATGCACACCCTCTATGAATGATTGTCAGAGAGTTTTATGTAGTCTTTTATGGTTTTCAAATTGTGAGATCTCTGTCACTGGATGGTCTCAAGCAGAGACTGGATGTCCATCTGCCATTAGATACGGCAGAAAGATCCTGTGTTCAGTGGAAGTTAGACCAAATAATCTAGTCTCAATCCAGTTCTGAGTTCCTGATTTCCCTCTGCCTTCGTTGACACCCTCTTCCTCCTCTAAACAACCATAATAACTATGATAACAACAAGGATAACTTCCACTTCTTGAGTGCCAGGCACTGTGTATACGATTATCCATTTAATCAACAGCACAATCTGGCAAAGAAGATATTACAGATAAGGAAAAGAAGACTCGTCGTTCAGTAACTCGTTCAAGGTCTCTACTTGTAAGTGGAGAATTAGGATCCAAGCCCAAGTATGTTTGATTCTAAAGCTCTATCACCCCAAATTACTTCCCAACCAAAGGTTGCTGGCTTATTGAAAACCAGTGTTGGGACCATGGAATAATTTATCCAAACATTTGACACAGTTCTGGACATTTTTCTATAGGATCTATGTCAGAAAGTAATGCAGTCTTTTCATATATTTCAAATGATGGGAGTTTACTTTCCTAAGATTAGAGGGAAAAGCTCTGAGAAGCTGGGTTCCAATCCTGATTTTGCCATGTATTAGTAAAGTAACTTCAAACAAGTCACTCAAAACTATTTGATTCCCAGGTTTTTTTTTGCCAGAAAATTAAAATAATTATGTACCTCAAGACGAAAGGAACTAATGCACTATGTAAACTGGAGCAAGATGTGTTTTACTTGGTTAAGCATTTTTTCATCTGTTGAACCAAAATTTGCCTCCTTGTAACTTTATCTGTTGCTTTTAGTTCGGTCTTACAAGATGGAACAAACTTATCTGTTCATTCATTCTTAAAACGAATAATTATTGGGCTCCTGATACATGCCAGGCACTCTGTTGGGTCCCGGGTATACAGTAATGAACAAAGCAGGTATTTTCAATACCTGTTACATTCTAATCTACTTATTCCTCCATTAAACACACACACACACACACACACACACACACACACAACTATTTATCTTGTATATAAAAACTCTTCAAATAGTAGAAAACAACTTTCATTTGTTGTTTGGTTCTTGTAACCACTCTGCAAACCCCATTGTCCTTCTCAGTTCTCTTAACTTCTTATTGAGAGGCAATACAGGGTAAGAGGTTGAGATGAGATTGCCTGTGTTGAAATTACAGCTCCTCCACTAATTAACTGTGGGACCTTGGGCGAATAAATGGGGGCGAAAAGAGCATCCACACCAGAGAATTATTATGAGAATTAGATAAATTAATGTCTATAAAGGTTTTAAAACCGTGCCTAGCACACGGTAACTTTATTAATCTTAAAATATATTTTTAAGACCCCATGTTCACAAGAGCAGCAGCATTTCACTGGGGGGACTATTATTTCCTGGGCTTGAACCGTCAGTCCCCAGAGAAGCATTCAGGAACGTGGTTAAGCGACGGGCTACGCGCCCCGCGCCCTCCTCACCTCCTCTCTGACTTTTCGCTCTGCCTCCTCCTGCTTCTTCTTCTGCTCCTCCTCCTCCAGGACCTTCCTTCGCTCCTCCCTCTTTTTCTTCAGCTCCTCCAGCTCTACGGCAGCCTCCTGCTGCTTCTGCTTGAGCTTTTCAAACTCTTCGCTCTCCGTTTCCCCGCGGCGGCGGCGGAGCTCCTCCAGTCGCTTGCCGGCCTCCACCTGGGAAGTGGCTTCCGCCTCCTTGGTCTCGGCGCTCGCCTTCCCTCCGCCGCGGCTGTGGGGGAAGACGAGGGAGTTTATAGCCAGAAGCCTTGCAGCCCTGCCTGCGTGGACGCGGCGTGTTTTCTCGCAGGTTGATGGACCCTCCTAGGCTTTGCGTCCCAGACCTAAATCTCCACTATCCTATGTCTGTTGGATCTTCACGCGACCCCAAGGAGGAGGTCGGAGTCTGTCTGGAATCACCAGGTCTGTCTGAACGGAGTCCCTGCTCTGTCATGGACCCTCAGTTTCCTCGACTGTCAAATGGGGCAAAAACTATCCTGTTTCCCTCAGTGGGCTATCCTTAGGCTTCCATGAGATTATATATTATAAAGATGTTAATTTACATATCTATAAATTTATCAGAAAAGGAAGGCATGTGGTCCAAAAAATGACTTACTGTTAGAATGAATTTGAAAAGCTAGGAGTGACTCTATTCACTTCCCCAGTAAATTACTAGTTACTTTGGGTGCATGGATCAGGAGGGAAGACAGCAAGGCTCAGGGGACTGGGGACAAATAAAGATGGCTGAATTAGGGGTAGGCCCTGAAATAAATGTCTATCCACAGATTTGACTTGAGCTTAACCCTAGCCGCTGATCTCTGCCAGATGAAATTACCCATAGTTTCTTGATTAATAGCTAAACACAGTAACATATGTCTATTCTTACAGAAATGGTCCTAGAAAGTTGTTACTGACTCGGCATTAACCTTTGGCCTCAACTGGAGTATTTTCTACTCCCTCTGGCCCCAGAACAACCAGAATGTTCCTTAACAGGACATACGACTCTTAGCTCTGATATGATGTGATTAGGGTTAACTTTCAAATCATCCTTTATAATTTACAGACACCTTTCATATTCATTATCTCATTTATTAGTCAAAATAACTGGGAGGATGGCAGGTTAGGTTTATTATCCACATTTTATGAATAAGGAAACTATAGGTGAGAGAGAAAAAGTAATTTGCCCAAACTTTTGGTAGTTGGTAAGTGGCTGATCCAGGACCTGATTTCACTGCTTCTCTACTCCACATTTACTCTTCTTTTCACTATATTACACCCATAGTTAAACATGATTTGTTGTAAAATAAGAAATCAATTGAAATAGAACACGGTAGCCTCCCACCTCACCTCTCATCCCTGACCTTAAGGACAGACAGTCTGTGTGGGTTGATTTCTACCTCGAAGTCTTCAGAACTTCTACAGTCAGGGTCTACCTGACTGACAGCAATGCTTCATCAGATAGCATAACTTATAAAACGGGGAGAAAAATGGGTGTTTTGTAAGTAGGAACTAAAATTGAAACTATGTTGAAATTTTCTTTGGGAATGAAGGAGGACCCACAGGGATTTCAGCATAGAATTCTAAATGTCAGACTAGAGCCAGAGCAGGATCCCAAGAACACTTATATTAAAATTTTATTGCAGGAATGGCATTCTTAATCTTTAAAATAAATCAGATAAAAGATGGAGTGATATCATTAGCACCTGCTGACCCTGAGCTTCATTAATGAACTGGAGTCAGGACATTGATGATTATCTTCAAAACAAGTCTGTACTCACAGTAGACTTCAGCTGAACATTATGTTTTCATGGAAGCAGAATTCATATAAGTGGGATCCTCCTGGGATTTTATTTAGCAGACTTTAGTGGTGTGCTCAAAGGGCTTTGTTATAGGTAGCCTTTAACTAAGAGACAAGAATCTAGATTGTCTACTATTTAATACTTACTAAGAAGTCGTGAGGGTGTTCTTAACTAGGTTTGAACATAGGTGGCCCATTCCTGACCCTTTTGTCTAAAGAACACATGTATTACAACTCTCTAACATCATTTATTTCACATGGAGAATGGTACTGTGTTTCTAGATATGGAGCAAAAAGGGAAGGGTAAAACAAAGAATGAACTAACTAGAGATACACATTAAATAACATTGATCATATGGTGTACACTTCGTGCTTTTAAAATAGTGAGGTGGTTCTGAATGTGCTGTGTCCTCTGGGACAATGTTTTTCAAACTGCAGGTCAGGAAATCCATTTAGTAGATTGTATTCAGCATTTTAAAAAATGAAATGGCATACATCAGAGTGCATTGCATAGAGCAAAGGAAAACACCATTTCTTGAAACATTTGTTTGTCATAAATATGTATGTATGTGTGTACTGGGTCATGATGTAAAAATGTTTTCTTCCTATGGACTGAAATTAAAAAGTTTAAAAATATTGTTCTAGGCTCTTGACAGTTAAAGAAGCATTCTTCTATTTTGAAGTCAAGCAAGGTTAGGAGCCCCTTAAAGTTTTTCATTACCTTTTCTGGGTCTTATGCAGGGCCTGTGGCTTTAGATAGGAAATTGCCTCCCTGACTTAATTGAAGGTTTCTCCATCATCAGAAATGAGTTTGCTCTCCATTTGTGTACCAGAGTTAGAATGGCAAAACACATGCCTATAGAAATTTCTCTGGATTCCGCTAGGTGTCGCTCAATCTTCATTTTGGACAATCCAAGTCCATCATTAGGAATTGGTTAAATAATTCATGATACATCCATATAGCGGAATACTCTAACATCATTAATACTTGAAGTGTACACTTATATTTATTGGTATAGAAAGCTAGGCATGATACATTTTTATACACAATGCAAGAGTCAGTTAAAATATAATATATATGAGTATAATTATAAATATATATGTAAGGATATATGCCTATCTTGAATGTAGTATATGCAAAGAAAATATCTGGGAAAATGTTAATGGTGGTTATCTTTAGGTGGTAGGTGATTTTATATACTTCTATTGTCTGAATGTTTTAGAATGAGTACATATTTTTTTCTATAATGAGAAAAAAATTACCTTAATTGTCATCTTAAAAAATAAAGAAAAAGGCACAGCAAACTCTCATTTTGTGCTTTCTATAAAACCCTTGGCATAATCTGCTATCTCTTTAGCTTGCTCATTGCATTGAGATTCTTATGTCATGCTTTAGAGAAAACAATCCAGTTACAAGAACACGGAAACATCAAAGGTGGCAGTAATGAAATCAAACAACAAACTATGCTCAAACAGAAGCAAGAGTTCTGTCCACATAATCTCTGTCCATAGGTACTGGCATACCCTCAGCAGCATCAGGATGCCATCTATATGGGAATTTCTTCCCTAAGGTTCCCTCCCACATCCCTGGCATCTTGAGGTAAGTCTAGACAAACATTCAAGGCTTGGGACCTTTAAGAACACAGTCTTGTTTTCATTTAAGCTAGTAGCACTATGCTTATCTAAGCAGATGCTGTTCCTTCCTTCCCTCCTTCTTAGTTTGTAAGTATACTGAGCTAAACTAGGTTTCTCTGCTTCTATCAGTATCAGCTTCTAACTGAACCTAAAACTCAACACATACCAGCAGCTAAAACAAAAACCAATAATGTGGTAGCAGCTTGGACCTATAATTTTTCCTGCTGGAACATGGAAAAATTAACGCAAGAGTCACAAATAGGAAAATAACAGTTCTCAGTGTTCAACGTGTTGCCCAACCCCAAAACTCCTCTCTTTGAATTACTCAGTTCTTTGGATTTCCACACAATAGGCATGTTAATTATTAAATTGAGTTTTACTGAAGCTGGTCGGCAAGTCTGCTAATTGTTAACCAAACTTCTTTCTACTGGTAGATTTTTAAAAACATTATTTCTCTTAAAAATTTATATATACCTATAAAACGTATTTTAAACTATCAAATAATAAGCAATAAAATAATTAACATTTATTGACTAGTTTTAATGAATTTGATATTGTTATAGGGCTTTAAAACATTAAACTATAGGCACTTCTGCAAGCTCTGGACATAACTTATCAGCCTGAATCCACTTGCTGTATAGATTTTCTAGAAAGTCCTAGATTTTCACATCTATTCCCTTGCCAATATCAAGTAACATCAATAGGTTCTACACTTTTTATTCCCTCACGGTTGTATTCAGGCCTTTTAATACACCCATTTTTCTTCCATGTGCTTCATGCACTCATTTGTATAAGTGTGACTAGGTTTTTGCTCACATTTTTGTATAGAAAAACTGTTTGGGGGCAACTGCATTTACCATCCTGGCCTTTTATGTGAGCTTGAAGTAGCAAAGGCGCAGGTGTAAGGAGCTTCTACACAATGCCTTGCTTGATGACTTGTCCTATTCAAACCGTTCAGAAATACAGGGTCTATAGGCCACGCTGCTGTCAGAGAACAACCCATGGAAATCCACATTACAGGAACCCAAGGCTCTTCTGTAGCACATTTGGCACAGCAGCTAGTGACATTACAGAGGATTGTGATTTGGAGGAAGTGTGTTGTAGGAGTGGGCTACAGAGAATCAGGTAGCTAGGTGCCCATGGCAGGCTTCTGAGAATTGAGCCGTTCTACAAAACCCATAAAGACGTTCCAGTATTCAGATGAATCTAAAAAATGAGGGTGTGCCCGCATACCTTGGCCTAATCTGCCCTATAATCAATTGCCCAGCTTTTCAATATGATGGGGTTGGGGAGTTGGTAAGGAGGGGAAGCTGAGGCTATACAATAGGGTTTTCCAAAATGTATTAAATGGAGCATGAGTCCCATGTCCTTTTCCTCCCTCTCAGAAATTCCCAAAGCAAATTAACATATTACGGACTCTCAAAGTCATGTGGTAAATCTGATCATCTTAAAGTTTCCCAAGTATTTGAGCATGGAATCAATCTTAGTTTTATGCATCATCTATTTATAACTTTTAGAAAATGCATTCTTGGAAATGGTACTGAAAAGTGTCTCTTATGAAGCAGGCTGGACCATATAGATAATGAATCTATGATATTAACTCTGGGAATAATGTTTTCAACAAACTGATCTTACTGTGAACAACAGCATGGATGCCAAGCATTGATCTGTCTTGCTAAATAATGGGAAAAAGCCCTGTCAGAGTAATAACTGCTGGTTTTCTGTTAATGATGTGGAAGGCCTGACCTGCTGATTGAGTATCTCCAAAACAAAGGCTAATGACCTCACAACAAAAGTATGCTGACTGTTAAGCATGTTTCTGTTCTAGCTGGAGGCACAGGATAGGAAGACTGATTTAAAAAAAAAAATACGATCACGGTCACTGTTAGCTAGTCACTACTTCTTACCTGAAAATATTCTCGGTGTGTTTAAGTTTGTGGGTCATGAATTCTCCATTCTGTGACTTGACTTCTGTAAATCCCTTCTTTCGATCCATGAAGCTCTTAAATTCTTCTTTGGGCTCTTTGTCCTTTTTAATCTTCTCATCTTTGATCTAACCAACAGTGCATATCAGGAAGAAACAGAATAATAAAAATCTTGTTAGGTTTTGGTTAGTATCACTAAATAAGACCCTATAATTCATAAGGGCCAGAAAATTCAGAAGGAACAAACCATCATGAGAATGATGTGGCAAAACTGGGGTCAGAGGAAATTCTAAGAGAGTGAGTTGTGGTCCTTCAGCCTCTGAGCAAAGACCTTGACTGCAATTTTAGGAAGTGTCACAATCATCCCTGATCTCACAGGAGTTTTTATTTTTGAAAACATGGAAATGTTACCATTTGGAAACTATTTTTTTATTGGAACTCCATTAAGGGTGGCCATTTGCAGTTCCCACTGGGAAGAGAAGTCATTAGAGTGGCCTTGGTGGAAGAATGGACAGGTTTCTTTTTTGATGGGGGGCAAATCTTGGAGAAGGAAACAAAAGTGTGGATAAGGAAACAAGAGAAAACTTACCGAGTCTGCCAGATTTGCCTAACCAGTTCTGGCAGATGTCAGAGGACAATCACCCATATATTTTAACCAAATAAGTAGCAAGAGTCACAAGGGACCAGGTTTGGAGTCATCACCACTAAAATTCTAACAGAATAGGAAAAATTCCAGAGATTGCCTTGAATTCCATTGCCTCTGAAAGTGATTTTATGATTGTTGTGATTATTGTTGTTGTTAGGGAGACAGAGGAAGATGAAACATGCTGGGCAGGTGTCAGCGTTAATATTTTGTGGGTTTTGTTTTACAAGTTCCTCAAGGCAAAAGAGATGATTTCAAAGTAAACTGAATTTACATAGCTTTGGGGGGCAGGAGCAAAGGCGTTCCAATTACTTCACTTTCATCATCTCACCCATTCTTAACAGATGTGTGAAAACAGGTGCAGTTCATTATTCATCTTTTCCAGACAAACAGGTTTAAAGCACCAATGTTCTAAAGAAACCTACAGAGGAAGGGTAGGGCTTTAGGTGCTAGCCAGATGTTCTCCCCTTACCTGATCACTCACCTCTGTCCATTTATTCTTCTCATACCCTCTGAACATTTACTCTTAAGGTGCATGTTTTACAAAGCAGAGTACATTTCTGATCTCTACTGATGAGCCTTCAACCATCCTTTGCCTGATTGTCATCTTTGGACATTATTTCATATTAAATTACTACAGATAGACTATTCACTATTTTGTTGCCCTAATTAAAGAGTTTAATCTTTTCCCAAGGGATGTGCAGCTAGAGTTCCCTTGAACATGCTGAAGAGAGGAGATGTTGTCTCGTCACTACTTCTGAAAGCTTTGTAAGTCAAGAAACCTGAGTGTTAGTTCCAGTGCTGTCAACAAACAAATCACCTAACTTCCCCTGGATGCCAGTTCCATGTATGTAAAAAGAGAGGGTTGAACTAGATGATCCTTCCCTAATCCTTCCTTCTGCAAATTCCCTCTTGGCTCCTGATTGGTGGTGCGAGGCTACAAAGAAGAGAAAGAAACTGTGGCCTGTCCTGCAGTTTGATTGTGGCTCCTTGGTGGCTGTGCTTGTGCCATCTATCAATGGGATAACACATGAGTATATTATGGAATAGAAATGCAAATGACTCCCTTGTGCCAGAGAGACACTCAAAGGACCTAGTAAGCAAGTCAGAAATGGCTGAGATCAGTCTCTGTAGTGTATCACTTTGCATTATTTTATTACAGAATAGGGAAAATAGCTGGATGCAAGTTGCAGTTTTTAAGACTAGGTTTAATGCTCTTTTGTTAGTTTCAGGAACCCCAAGTTCTTTTCTGGGTTCAATTTCTATTACATGGACGTCTTCTAAACTCCTGGCTACTGAAAACTTAGTCCACGGACAACATGGATCTCATCTGTATCTCACATCCTACAACAGACCCAGTGAATAAAATCCTGCATTTAACAAAATTCCTAGGTAATTAGTATGCACATTAATGTTTGAGAAACACTGGTCTAGAAGACATGAACATCAGTATATTATGAGCAGCACTCCCATATTTTTCTATTAGACGCAAGAGTTCCAGGGTAAAGAACTAAAAAGAGGCATTTTATAGTCAGAGAGGAGAGAAAGAAAGGCAAATTAATTAAAAGGCTGGTGGTCATCCACTATCTATCATACCAAACAGAGTTACTACAGTGGGCGAAAGACAGGTTTTTGTTTTTGGTTTTAAAAGTTTTAAAGTAACTTCTGGAAATGTTTTCTCTAAAAAGGTTCATGGGATATTTGTGTTTACTTGTGGGTGACCCATCATGCCTCAGATGCGTAGATCCATGAAATGCAGTTTTTACTTCTTGTTTGTTGAACAAGAAGGGGGAAATAAAAGGAAAAGGTCATTTAAAATGGCTGGATCATGAACACATGATTCAGAGCCACATACATAAAGCAACATGACTAGTTGGAAAGGGGGAAAATCTAGTTATTCAATCAGTTTTAATGTACAGTGTTAAAACAAGAATGACAGCATTTTTTACTTTTAAGCCTGGGTTGAGGCACTAATCTGTCCTTGTGTTCAAAAGAGGCCTTCAGTTTTGGGACACTGGAATTGTAAATGCTGCAGGGCAAACTGGGAACAGGGGCAGCTGTGAAATCATTCCCTGGGGTATTTCAGTGCTACCAGGGACATCATGGAAGTAAACCCTTAACTGAAAAGGGGCAAAAGGATGATTTTGCACTTCTGGTGCACAGACACCTTACATTGACAGATAATATTTTGGCCATTAAAGGGAAATCACGTTTTAGTGAATTGAATTAAATTTTAAATATGGAATCCAAAGTGTTTTCTCAGGCTCCCTTCTGCCATATAAATTTAATCACCAAGTTATGACTGCATGCCCTCTTTCTGCTTTTATAGGATTGTAGTTAAAGATATTCACCACTAAACACTAGCTTTATAAAAGAACCCATGTGGGACACTTCTGCTTGAGCTCAGTTCCAAGATAACCTTCATTTTTGTAGGTGAATGTAGGTGTTCTTTGACAGAAAATGAGAACAGTGCTTGCCAACATGCTCAACTACTTTCCTCAGCTGCCTCATGAAAGCCAAATTCATTTTCTCAGTTATCAGCATTATGCTGTCTTCTTCTTTTACATGGGCAGAATTCACTTTCAGTTTTCACTCCGAAACCATCACAATTTCTATTAGAAACAGCAAGGAGCAAAAATTTTAAACAAATAAGTAAAATATATAAAATAAACTAGGTTTTTTTTTATATGAATCTCATGAAAAACTGTTTAAGGAAATAATCACACAGGCCCACCCCCATATTTAATCTGGTCCCTATATTTTCTAAATGTGATTTTTCTGTTTAAAATTTTGAGTTTTCATAATATATGCCACCATAGGCAGAAAAATTTAGGGAGCATACATTTGGGTTAGAGTTCTGGGGCTTCAATTTATCTTACCAGTCCTATAGGCCAAGTAATTTGAATCTTCCTATGGCTGAGAATTCAATTTTACCACTTTAAAGTACTTTGGATTTATTAAATACTGTCATGATTTCTAGGCATTACTTGGAGCTAAAATAAAGACAATGGTTAAAATGATGTCAGGCTTTTGATGTGGCATTTTGATCATATGGGATCCTACTAGCACTCTATTTGCAGCAGCACCTGGTTTGTCTCCTTGTTTACTTACCATACAGTCAAACACCAGCTCCTGTGTGTGCCTCAGAAATGCAATGCAGAACATTTTGCCAAACTTTTCTTTCGAAAAACCAAATGTCACCTTCAGGTCACCAAATTTTCTACTGAGATGTTATGGGGGTATTTTTCCCTTGAAAAGTTAAATCATTAGTCAAAGCCAGTTGGAAATAGTTCATGATATTTGAAAGTAGGATGGCTCCAGGAGGGAAAAATAGCACACTGAAGTGTGGAAACTCAGGAAGATTTGATTAGTGCAGTGTTTTTCAAACTTTGTTGACTGTGACCACAGTTAAGAAAGACAATTCATATTACACGGCAGTAATTACTACCTATAGTGCTCTCTAATCTTTTCTATTTGACTCTATTTCATTTTTAAAATGCTGATGGACACATTTTACTAATTTCAAGATGCTCTAAATAGATTAACCATTCAGTGGATCATGAGTCATGATTTGAAAAACACTGAATTAGAGATTACAACTTAGAGATCATCAGACTTGAAATGCCATGGAACACTGCTATCTTTTGCTTTATGATCAGGGTATTTTTCCATAATATTTACCTCTTCTTTTTTGAAGGTAGTCTTGTCTTCTTGGGGCTTTTCTTTTTTAACTTGCACTTTAACCCCTTTTTCTTCTCCCTTTCATTTTCAAGAATGGTAAGGTCATTCATGTCAAAGAAGCCCTTCCTATCTTGTAAGTGAGGGGGTGTACAGATCACCTTGCACGTGCCAGGGAATTACTTCTTTTTTTGCTGTCTTAGTGCTCACATTTCCTTCTGGTGCCAGTGGTTCTGAATAGGAATGTGGGATATTCCCACCATAAAATTTGTTGTGTACAATGTGCTCACTGAAACCTAGCGTGACACGGTGCTCCTTGTAGGTGTTTACAAACCTCGTGTGTGGTTTGGTGCAATTTGTTCATGACTTTCTCAATTATAGCGGTGTTCACGAACCCCTTGTACAGAAGCAAGGGTATAAGGCAACTTCAGTGCAATGCAAACAGTGATAGAGAGTTCTCTTTGGAAAGGTGAATATGCAAGATGCAAGCCTCTCTTTTTTTTCTTTTCTGTTTTTGGTGGTTAGATACAGCGTTTTCAATGTAGCCTTGCAGACAGAAAAAACACTGTTTAGTAGCTTACAAATATTTTTTCCCACTATTTCCACCATTCCACATGCCACACAAATTTGTGTTACCCAGATGGTAAAAGATCTTAATTACCAGGCAGTTATAAATTGATACTACCCTAGATGAATGGCTTTCTGCAAGTCTACTTTAAGCTCAGGTCTACATGATGGCAAGTCAGTGTTTTGACATTTTTTATAAAGGTCCAAATCAGCTCCCCCCACCCCCTTTATTACAAGTTGGTTTCAAGGGATTTATTTTGCCTTCTTATGATGAAATTTATGACCATGATTCTCTATGTCAGTTTCCTACCCCAACTTTTATAATTTTTTATTAAATGTCAAACACACAGTTGAGGTGAGAAGTTATGGGTCTGTTGCCTCATGAAGACCTATGGAAAGAGGTAGGATGTTATAAGAGTGAGTTTAGATGCAGGCACAGAACAATAAGTCAGCATAGCACCACCACATGTATCATTCTTGGAGTAATTCATTTTTTTTTTTTTTGGCATTCATAACAACCAAGCATAGAGCAGTTAATTTCTCTCTGGTTGTCCCAGTAAACTTGGCCAATTGATTATTTAGCCATCAGTTAATTGCTTCATGCTTGCTTACTGCTATGGCCTAAAAAAAAATGAATAGGGTGTCAAATGCTCAAGCACATGGGGCTATATGAACGTGCCCTCAGTCGGAAATTTGCTGCGCATTACATTTCTCACAAATCACAGGCATCACACATTTGGTGCAAAATGTTTACTGTACCTGTTTCTTTAGGGCAGCTGCCTGAAGTTTATCTTCTTGCACTTTCTTTTCATTTACCCCTTTTCTTTCTATTTTCTCTTCTACCTTTTCCCCTTTTATCTTTTTCTCTTGCATTTTATTTCTTTTTTCTTCTAGCTGCTTTTTAAGTTTTTGCTCTTCTATCTTAGCCTTCTCTTCCTCCTCTGCCTTTATCCTTTGCCTCTCCTCAGCTGCTCTCTTCTCTTCCTTCTTAATCCTTTCCCTCTCCTCTGCCTCCCTTCTTTCTCTTTCTTGTGCAGCTGTTTTTTCTTCTGCTTCAATTCTTGCTTTCTCTTCTGCTATCTTTTTGTCTTGCTCAGCTTTAATTCTTTCTCTTTCTTCTGCTTCCAACCTCATCCTCTCTGCCTCAGCCCTTTCCCTGGCTTTCTCTTCCACCTTTTCATTAAGGGCACCCTCATCTGAATCTTGCTTCCTTTCCTCCTCTACTTTAGGCTCTTCTGCACTGATTTGCCCATTTTTCAATGGCATTGCCACTGTTTCCTCTTGGGTTTCTGTTGTTTCCTCTTTTACCATCACCTCTACCTGATTTTCTTCAATGCTTCTTTGCTTTGGCTTCTCTTCTTCCTCTTCCTCCTTTTCTTTTTCTTCTTTCTTCTTTTCTTCAGCATCCCTCCAGTCGTTCTTCTGGTAGGACCGTGTGACTATTTCGGTTTCCTCTATCTCATATCTTTCTTGGCGACTTTCACTTTTTTCTTCTTTCTCTGCAGTCTCATTTTCAGCTGTGTTGTTTTGCATTCCTCTGCCTGGTAGTGACAAACTTGCATCTGTTATTGTTGGGTCAAACTCCTTCTGCCTCTCCAGAGCTTCCTGAAGACGTTTTTGGCGTCTTTCCTCCCGCCGAGCCAGGCGCTCCAGGAGTGCAGCCTCATCGTCGCCCTCCACCTGAGTGTTTGTGGTGGTTGCCTTGGTCTCTTCTTCAGGCACACTGTAAAACAGAAACAACAACACCAGAGTCAGCTTGCTGATTAATTGGTCCACTGGATTCATATAGCCTGTGCCACTCTGGGACTATAGCAGATGCCGCTGCATCCCCTTGCACCTTACCATTTCAATACATCCTGCCTGGCTTCCAACTGCTGGTACTTAAAAATCTTAGTCTTTCTCTGGTCTGTTCCACCTGCCAAAAGTGCTGGGTATTAAGGCCCCCTGGGAGCAGCCCTCAAACAAATATTGATGAGCATCAGTGTATAAATACTTCAGCTCTCTCACCTTTCTGGGTGGATAACTCTGAGGTGCATGTTCCACACTGGATCTTAGAGTTCCCCAAAAGGGCCATACTCCAGATACCCACAATGGTAACCCCACTTGGTCGTGAAACCTTTATTTGGTTGCCTTCCTTTATCTTTCTCACTTCCCCACACATCTATCAGTGTTTTCTGGGTTCATCTCACTAATAAACTACTTAACTCCAGTCTTTTTTCAGGATCTGCTTCTTGGGGAACTCAAACTAAGACAAGGACCAAACTGAAATAATGAATGAATTCCTCCAGTACCACATAGTCTTCTCACATGTCACCAAGCCATCCAGAATTCCTGATTTAGAGTGGTGGGACCTAAGGTACTTTGACTGGACGAGAGTATACTTTGTAGTGTGGGGATGCTACACTTAGGCCAATGACCCCTGTAGTCGAGCCACAATTTATGTTCCTCCTTCCATAGTCATGGGAAGTGGTTGTCAGCCAAGGATTAGATTACCCCACTTTCCCCTCCTTGTACCGAAGTGGGGCCATGTGATCCATATTTGCCATTAAATGTGAGCAGCAGTGATGTGTCCAGACCAAGACAATTAAGAAGCAGAGGTGCATTCTCTATCCTCTTTCTCCATCTGTTGACTAAATCAGAGGATTCCAAAGCCCAATTCCACCTACTGGCCAGAAATAAGAATGTTATTGCATTAAGTTACTAAAATTTGGGGAGCTCATTGTTATAGCATACATTACCCTAAATAATACATACACTATTTATGTTATTTGTCATTTCTATGAACAAAGGGTTTCTTGTTATTCTTTTCTATAGTAGACAAAGGACAGTTAAATTTAATGTTTATAAAAAAAAGAAAAGAAGATCTCCAAAAACCAAACTGTACCACATCCAACACCTCACTCACTATTACAGGATGCTGAACACTGCCCAAGCCAGGGGTGTTGGTCTCAACTGGCAGGAAAAAACCAGTCATGTGATATCAGGAACTGTGACAAGAGTTGGAAGATTATGTCTTGCAATGTTTAGAAACTCCATCAAATTTCATGGTTCATACCAAACTTGGCCCTTTTGAAGTTCAAGTTCACTTAATTTTGGAAAAACACTTTTCATGTTTAACAACAAGAAATGGCAGAGTAAAAGGTAGATTTTTAAATTTTCTTCTCCTGAGCTGTTGCTGCAGGACACTATCTCCATGAATTAGGCATATAAAGATAAAATTTCCCTGAAAAGACACACAGTTTAGAATTTAAGGGGAAAGATCTATACATCAGGCATTTGGAACAACTGAAATAAAACGGTTTTTAAAAGGTACCCCAGATTCCAAAGTACTCTGAGTTAAGAAACCAACAGACTGTACTGTAGCCTTTCTTTGCCTAAATATAAATAATGACAACAATCATCAGTGGAAGTTCAGTGCTAGTTAGGGTTGTTTAGCTTCAAGAATCATCTTGTAGCTAACTAACATGCCAGAGATAAATTGTATGATGTCACACCCAAATATGGTTTTCTAAAAAGAGAAGAATTTTGTATTATGTCAACATGAAATGACTAATAATAATAAAATGTGAAAAAATAAGAGATATACAGCTTGAAGCAAGATTTCAAAAACAAGAAAAGCTACAGATCACTAGTAACTTTATGAGTCACTACTGATCACTCACTAATAATTAGATTCCAGAAAACTTCAAGATATTTTTTATTTTTAACTCTTTCTTTCCCTTCCCACTCAGCTCAAAAACAGAAAGGACAATAAATAACAATGCTGTTCTCCTCCTATAAAACTCTTGATACCCGTCTTCCTAATAATAGTGAAAATTTATTGAGTGCTTACTTTGTGCCCAAGCATTGCTCATTTTACATGTGTTATTATCTCATTTAACCTTGACAACACTCTTAGAAGATAGGTATGGTTTTTATTTTCATTTAATGGAAAAAGAAATAAGCTTAGAGGTGTACCTATGATTTCACAGTTAGTGAAAGGTCAAGTGTAGATTCAAAGCCACATAGTGAATTCCAAAGATTATTCCTCCCTAATTAGGAGCGACTTACTAAGGGACAAGGTTTCTCTTTATTCCTCATCTAACCAATAGGCTTCCCATTGAATTCATCCTGCATGTCAGCATTTTCAAGTCTGCTTCTGAGAAACTTTCTGATGTTCTACCTCAAATTAGGCTTAAAGAAGCCAGAGCTCTTTCCCTTCAGAATTTTCTAAATAGACTGAATTAATGCAACTGGCAACAGCCCCCTCCAAACACACACAAAAATAAAACAACGAAAAACCAAAACCACACACAAGATCTTATATGGTGGTTTTGTTATAATTCAATCCATAGTTTTAAAGTAAAATTAATTTTGTCCACCATTTTCCCCTAAAATAGCCTCATCTTTCGTAGACCTCGAAGCATATAAAGTCAGTTTATACTAACCGTTAGTGTAGCAAACAGTCTGACTGTGTTTCTGTTGCCAAAGCCCTTTTTGAAGATGTTGAAGCTATTAAGTGTTTTTGACTTCCCTGATTTTTACTAGGATCTGAATAGGAAAAATGCAGTAAACCCCTAAGCTGGTTTGTATTATTTCTGCGATGAATAATCACATTATATTAAGCAGGACTCTGCACCTTGCTGAATAGCATAGTGATCAGAAAATATTGGTCCAGTTTATATAGTAGGAAACAGAAGACCCTTGCAATTCATACCTACTTTAAAAATTCAATGTTACCTCTTACTGTTAGGCATGGGGGATCTATTAAACTAGTAAGTCTTCAGTTCAAAACAGACAGCAGTGCCCTAACGAAGGAGTGTAAATTAGTTTTCCTTATTTAAAGATGTAGCCCACTATGCTTAGTAAATTAAAAACCCACTAGATTACAAAATAAAATAAAACCCATCATTTGGGGTGTGTTTAGAGGCTGGGGAGATGAAGAGAGAAAGAAATAGCAGTGTTCTAATGTCTAAATCGGATTGACTCTTCAATCTGATAAGTTGTCTGTGATGGCGGTGAAGTAACTAAATTAGAGCGATCGAAAAAAGGGTTGAGTTGGGTTTAGAAGAGAGCGCTTTGCCCAACAGATGCCATTCAACAGACATGCTAGACAGTAACTTCAAGTTCCCATTCCGAGAAGGACAGTACCTGTTCTGGGCATTAACCTCCACCTGGTCGGTCACCTGCCCCATGGATTCCTCCTCCTGCTTCTGCCGCAGCCTTTCCTGCCGGGCGCGGCGACGCCGTTCCCGGGCCGCCTCTTCCTCATCGTCATCGTTCCTCTGGTAGGCGATTCTGCAACAGGACAAAGCAATTTCCTGAGCAAACCAACTGCCAGCCCCTAGTCACCAACTTCTTGGCAGGGAACGGCCCTGAGTCCTTTACCAAACATGACTACTTAGAACCGCAGCGTTCTAAAACTATGATCCAGTTCCATAAGTTTAAAGACCCAATCTGACCCACTTTAAAGTACTTATTTGAAAAAACATTAATCCAATAGCTACCAAGGATAATTTTACAGTGATCAAATGGCAACTTAAACCAAAAAGTCTACCCCAAAGCAGACTGTCTTTGGGGATTGTGGGTTAGTATATTTAGATTTCATTTTATTTGAATTCATTGAATGGAAAATTTAGAAGCAGTATCCAAAATATTTAACCAAAACTAATCAAAACACTTATTAAAAATGATTCGGCATGTTGTGTGAATTATTTGTGTAGACAGTGTCACAAAGATCAGAAAGGAATCACGTCATACCACCAAACAAGGACTCTGGGTTAATAAGCCAAGATAGCTAATTAAAATCAAGTGCATTTCTGTCTTTCTCAGATTTTATTCCTTTCCTTTCAGTTCTTTTTCACTGGATAGTGGTGTTATGGACAACTGATAGAGGGTTTCAAAGGCAGTGTCTTTTGAAGAGGAAGCAGCTCTCTGCAAGGCTACTTCTTTAGCTCTAAAACATGCTTTAGTGTGCCCACCACCCACATGCTGTGCATGTCACAGTAGCCCACAGCTGTATAAGACAGGAGTCTAATGGCAGAAGCAGGCAGAAGCAGCACAGCAGGCTTCACATGCATAAAGCTATGGAACTACAAATGCTGGAGTTCAAGAGGAAATGCCTGCATGGTTAACTTGGCTACTTTTGAAGGAGTAACGTGTACTGAGATTCAGAATGCCCGAAGTAATGGGTGGTGCTGGCTGGCCCAGGGGCAAGCAGATCTGATGGGTCCGTGCTGCCTTGCGCCATAAATTGCTTTTTACTCTGGAGAATTAAAATATTACTTAAGCTACAAATGTAAACCCAGATATGTAAGTAGTTCATGCTTATAGTGCTTATATAACTACAAAGCTAAAATAATTTACAAATTAAACAAAACAACAAAACCATACAATTTATGCCAGCAATATGAACCTAATATGATTTGATGATGGTTTGCTCCACCTACATCACTCATGGTGAATTTACTATCTAGGCATTTTAAGCCTTAGATCAGTACTTTATTTAATCTGTTTCCATATTTTGACTTCATGATACAAAAGCTATCAATGTCTTTTCACCTAGGAATCTTACATAATTCCTAAGGTTGGTTGGTTTGTTCTTTGCTACTTCCAAAAATCCAACTTCGTGCTTACTATAATCTGCTAATGTGTGATACTCAAATGCCAGTGTAAATACAGTGTCATTTAATAATTCTGTTAAACTGATAGGTTTATTTCCATAGATATAGAGAGAGGGGCAGTGTAACAGAGTTAAAGAATGGTTCAATCAGGACTCTGAAAATCTGCTTTCAGAAACGTACAATTACTAGCTTACAGCATTGTGATTAAACTGAGTTTAATTTCCTTGTCAGTAAAGAGTTTGACAAAGTATGTTATGGTAGAACATTCTGCAGTGTAACGTTTTGTTGTTATTATTAGGAAAGTTCAGCTGCGGAGCGACTTTGTGAGGAAAGATGAGTTCAATTTTAGACATGTTGAATTTTAGGTGGCAGCATGACATGATTCGAATGTTCCTTTCTAATTCAATCACATTCTAATTTGCAGTTAAAAGCCCTTCCCAGTGGTTTGGATTCAACCTTCAGATTCTTGGCCTAATATTCCTTTGGCTTATTTCTCAGTAGACAGCTTTAACCACAGCAGGGAGAATGAGTCCTGAATTATTGCTTCCAAAGCTAATCAAACAGACAGTCTTAATTTGCCCTTCTAACTCTGCAGATCAACAATGAGGTCTTTGCTATTACTTGAAGTCTTCCTACTCCAAAACAATCAAGAGACATAAAACCTCCACGTGGTACATCCCTAGGTTAAGAGCAACCCTCCCCCAATGGAATCTAATTCTAAGCCCTTAATTTCCCACTATACTAGAAAAGTTTGAGATTGTACCACCTCCCTCCACACTCCTACCATAATGGCCAGAGGTTGCTGGCTTTTAGCTTGACACAATCTATTTGCCGTCTAGGCTGGGCATACTTAATCTTTCTTCAAGTCAGATTCTCTCATCTAGGAGTGACCTGAACAACGACATCGTCTCCAAAGTTTCTTCTAGTTCTTCTCACTTGGTATAGCTTAAAATTTATGTAACACCACTCTGCATTGGTAGCCCCTTGCCTAGAATACACAGTTACCAGAATTGAACTTTTAAAAGAGCTATTATTACTCCTAAACATATGAAAATTATTTTATAAGTTAAGAACAAAAAAAAGCCTAAATGGATGCATGGTATTTTGAATCACAACATGCCCAGTTGCTTGCTCAATCACATATCAGCTGACTTTTACTTCATAAGTGAAATTATGTCCATGGCGAATGACTTGATAGGTGTGGTAATTCTTCAACTGGGAGACTCCCTACACTAGCCCTCACTATGCAAAGCCAGCAGTAGTTTCTTAGCTTTTAGGCCTCTCTCCCATAGCAATCCACCCTTCATACTACCATCACAAGTTTATATTATTTTCTGTCAAAATGGAAAAAAAAACTTAATTGTTGTTTTTTCCCCTGATTCTAAAAGTAACAAAAACTCGTTTTTTTTTTTATAGCCAGACTATACAAAATTTATAAAGGTGATAGTAAGAATCACCTCCCTAAGCACATCACCCAGATATGACCATATTTTGCTAGACATTTTCCTAAGCACACATGGACATTTTCATTTTTAACAAGGTGGGATCATGTTAAACATTATTTTGTGAAGTGGTATTTGAGTTTACCTTATGACTATTTAACACATTAGCAAAATATAATATTTAATAGCAATATATATTCTACTGTATAGACGTACCATAAATATAAGAATCTTCTATAATTTATTTAATCAGTTTCCTACTGATGGACATTTAAGATTTTTCCAACTTCATGTTCTTATAAACAATGCTGCGAAGAACATCGTTGTTGATACATTTTTACCACTTATTAAATTCGTTGTTGAGGAAAAATTCTCAGAAGTTGGAATTTCTGTGTTTAAAGGTATGCTAATTTTAAAGGCTTTTGATACACACTGACAACTTGCCTGTCTGAAAGGTCTATACCACCAGCAATATATGTGAGTGCTAATTTCACCGTAAAGCAGAATTTGTCCAGAAAGGTAGAAAAGTACACAGAATCTTTAATCAAAATGATAGCACAAGCTCTGCTCCATGCTTTAGTTAAAAACAAAATGCTAACATTTCTTTTCCACACCCCAGGTTTAAGCATATCTGAAACGCTACTGACTAGTGAAAATCATACCTAATCAACCAATATATTGTAATAAAAGCATAACAATCCATTTGTTCCTTCAGGGAAATTTCAGCAGATGCCAGTATTAACCAGGCCATACATATTTCCACAGTACAAAGACAACTGATGTTCCCAGATGATTCAGTGTGGAATTCTAAAGTTCTTCTGAATCATCTGAGAAAGACTAAACTATGTTTAACAGAGTTTTAAACACATGCATTTTACTGTGATCTAATTTTAAAAACTGATAATCCACAAATGATACATAAAGTCATTCTCCTATTAAATAAAATGTTTGACCAGAATCCATGACTTTTCCACCCACATTAAGTATAAGGGGGATTCTTATACTTTTATGCTATGGAGTATTATGCTTTGTTTCTTCTGCCTTTGCTCATCTCTTGGTAAGAATATGCAAAGAAAGGTAGGATCAACCTTTTTGTAGAAAAGTCAGTGCTGTTCACAACAAAACATTTCATTATTCACGAGAAGGAGAGAGTCTATTATGTGTACGTGTGTGTCTATGAATAAGTGTTAAAGGATCTCAAAAGTCCATAGTAATTATGTGATATCATTTGATTGTGTCAGTGGTGGAAAAAAGTAGACGAGTGGCTCTTATTCCCTTCCCAGAACCATCACTTAAAGGCTCTGGTGTTATTTTACAAGAAAAAAACAGATCTTCATGATAGGCAAACTTTCTTGGAATGCTATGGCTTTTACACCAAAAACATTCTAAACCCTTAACACCAGAGATTTGCTGCCTCAGTATATTCAAGAAACAAAATAATCATGTTGAGTGTTGTACCTTTTATCTAGAAAGTGCAAATAAATAAAAGTATTGTAGAGATGGCAAATAGAGAAACCACTGAGGAGTCAGTCTTTACATTTGGATGGGCCAGGGTCTAAATGTTTATTACATGGGAGAAATAGGAACTGGCACAAGCTCCTTCATACGATATTAGAACGCGGCTTTAGCTGTCATCCGGCCCCAATATCCTTCTCACCCTATCTGCCTCATCAAGGCTTGTTTGACCTTGGCAAAATTCTTATTATAATCTCATCCACAGTATAGATTGTTTTGTTTTTGCACCTTTTCCCCCATATTTTGAAAAACATTGCTCTTATTTCCTTTCCTTTTGTCTTTTTTTCTAGGCAGTTATTTTACGATTTCAGACATACTACATGATCCTTCAAGTTTTCAAGTAAAGTACTGCTCATAGCATTTAGTAACAAAACAAGATCTCTTATCAGGAAGCCATGTTTAGAAACAGAAGAAGAAAACTAATAACCATTTTCATGGGGGCTGACTCTATTACGTTAGGAGAATTAAAGACCTGGAGAAAATGAAAAAGAGTACTGTTGAGTATATAGTGAGTACAATTTTACTTATTATCTGTTGATCATCACAATATTACTCTGAGTAATAAACTGGACAATATTCACATTCTTGTCATTCTGTTTTTTTAGAGAAATGGTACATGTGATATGACTATTTTCTAATTTTCTTTTTTTGATTTAATAATGCATTTGATGACTTTTCAACATCATTTCACCGAGATATACCTTACTCTTGTTATCTATTGCATAGTATTCCATAGTTTATTTAACATTCTCCTATGGATAGGCATTTGGGTATCTTCCAATTTTTCTCTTGCATACAATGCTGCAATGCCTTTTTGTGTACATATGTTTCACTAGGGTAGATATTGAGAAGTGGAATAGGATATGTTCATTTCAAATTTAAAAGATTCTGTCAGATGGATCTTCAGAGTGGTTTTTTCAAGTTACATCTCCATGTTTCCTCATTTCAAACAGCCAAATTGGATCAGCAAATATTTAGATAATCCACTGCTAACTGATGGGATCAGAGAAAAGATTTGCTCTTATTGATTAATAAAGTGTGTGTTATAAAAAGTATCTATAAATCTGTATTTTATAAACCACCACATCTCTACATGTTTGAAGGACAGTCTTTCATATATGAGACAGTCATTTATCAGACCACAGAAAGTACTTGCTGTGAATACGAATTCAGGAATATCTTTGAGTAACTCCACCGCTAGAGAACTACTGCTTTTTAGAAAGGGATTACAGGGATACCACCAAATAGACTTTGAATTGGCACCTTAAACCCCTTTTGTGTTCTTCATCATTCCTGGTGCTTGGTACTCACACACAGCTCTACAGACACAAACACAGACCCTCAGGTTAAGTTAAGAAAGCCTCAGAGAAAACAAAAGGCTCAAGGCACTATATCAAGATCCAGTTTTGAAAGACTTAAAGAGGATCCCATTCCCATCAACGTTTTCCTATATTTTCAAAAGAAGACATGGCACCTAAAATTCCAACAGGCTCATAAATTAGCCACCTGAACAAATGAAGGGGACCAGAAGCCAAGCCTAACTGTAGTTCACCATTTGTGAATTCACAATGACTTATAGGGCAGTAGGCAGTGAGCTGAACCCTCAAAATGAGCTCTGACCCTTCTGCAACCCACATTAAATCCACTTTCGTGTAATGAGTAGTTCCAAGAGAAAGTGTCATTGGTCTAAGGAGAGATTCCAGCCTTATAACTGAGACAATAAATCCCAAATATGAGCCTGTGTCCAGCTTTCTGCAGCCGTGCCCTCCCCATGCAGGGCAGCCGCAGGAGGAAGATGCCTGGGGCTCACAGCCTAACGAAGGACAACCTCTCCTTATTATTAGTTCTACCAATGTCACTGTCTTAACCTGGGTTTTAATATGGGATCCAACTTAGGGAGTTAAAATCACATATGGGTTGAAAATATGTGCATCAACTACCAGGAGGTAAAATGACTCATACATACTTTCATTATTCTTTTTCATGTACCAGAAAACCCCAGCGATTTTCTTTCATAATATGAAACACAAGCAGATTCTCCAAACATATCCAATCAGCTCTGTAAATTGCTCAGACGCTCTTAGCAAAATCTCAGGCAATGCTGTGATCACGAAGGAAAATCCTGAGCTACCGAAATGAGTCATATTTGCCCTCCAGATTTACTGTATGTTTGAAAGTTATAAGAAGTTTGCAGAAACATTCCAGGCTCTTAAATATAATTTTGTTTATATGTGGTGTCTAAAATGTTGCGGTTTCATTTAAGGCACATAAGGTCCAACTCTGAATTTTTCTCCTTGGATTCTTCACAAGAAAGGCATTAAAAATTAGAATGGAGAGAAAACATCCACAGAATAAAAAAAAAATTTTTTTTCAGGTCAGAGTATTTTTAGAAATTGATAGATCAGGTCTGATTGACCATGTGTGATTACAAAAGACCCGGGAGTCATGTGGGCTCTGATTCAGAATAGGGTTGATATGGTTACTTACGGGCTTCTAGAAGACAGTTCTCATAATGGTCCTGCCTTGCAGTGGGGCATGCAGAGCCACGAGCTTAGAAGCTTGTCTCTGAATCAATGCCCATAGCCACAGGAAATTTAAAGGTGACAGATTCTAATTGTTTGAGGTCAATATTTTAAATTAAAAAACACTTTTATCATGAAATACATTCTACCTATAAATGAGTGTTTCGTGCATCATCAGTTTAAAGAAGAATAATAAAACAAACACCTGGGTACCTACTCCCCAACTTAACAAATAGCACCAGCACCTTGGAGAGCCTTATGCACTATCCCCTCTTCTTAAATGCCTCTAAATAACCACTCCCCTGAATTTTTTGTTAATTATTTTCTTGCTTTCATATGTAGTTTTACTATCATTATGCATTCCTACACAATCTATTATTTTGTTTTGCCTTTTCTGAATTTTATATAATCATATTGTATGTATTCTGTGAATAGCTTCTTTCACATAATGCTATATTTTTGAGATTCATCAATTTTATGTGTGTAGCTGTGGTTTATAAAGATAGATTAGGCACAGTATTTTCCAATCATCTATTGAGATTCTGGTTTTGAGAATAAATGTCTAGCTTCTTATTCCACTGATATCATTTTCTTTTAAAAAGTCAAGTGGTTTGTGATATTTGGTAGATATAAAATGAATAGAATATGGATTTACTTTCTTATTGAGCTTTTTTTTTTTAACTTTCATTTTTAATAGAAACAATGCATCTGTCAAACCCATTAAATACAGAGTTTGGGGACATAATTCCATGACAGTTTCCTGAGATAAACCAAAATCTATTTATTCTGTCATAAACAGGACTGAATTTGAAGCACTCCACCTATCCCATCCTATGAAAACAATAAGCTTAGTGAGATACAAACAGTTCAATCTTTAATTTATAAATGTTTAGAAAAGATGGGTTGATGTTGGGGAAGATATTTTTGCTTTTCATTGGTTATTCGAGTTAAACTTTGGTTGAAATGAATGAAAAGGAGTAAGGAAATGTTTAAGTAGCCAGTAAGATAATTCAAATAAAATAACCAAACTCCTTCCTCTCTTTCCACCTTCATTTAAAATTGGTATAAAATGTGGCTTATAGACGTAAGACTAAATACTCCCTATGTTTGCATGAAGAGTACCTTTTTTCATCCCCAACCCAGGATTCTTTATCCAATAGGAATTCTAAGTAATTATAATGAATCTTAAATATAAATGATCAGCAATGAATATAGGCTTTCTTTATGTTGTCGGTCAAAGGTAAAATCTAATTTGGGGCTGTTCTCTGACGGTTGTATCTACTAAAGGACAATTCGCTTTAATGTGCATAGTAGCTGTCAACAATAAACCCTCACCTGACTTAATTATTTTAAGAAGTGGAATATGTAAGACAATTCAGAACCTGGTCTCTATGATTGGCAATCCTCCATCCTGTCAGCTCTGAGCCTGGAAATACAACTGAATGAACACCTGTTCCAGGGCAGCAGGGTGGAAGGAACTTCCCACATTTCCTCTGGTTGATTTGGATGCAATTGCATCTGACCACAGATATATAAACAAGCAGATTCTTTTCACATCCAAAGACTTAATCTCCTCGAAACAGAAATTTCCATTTCCACCTTCAAATGTTAAAAAAAAAAAAAGAGTTCATTTGAGATGAGTCTTATTTAGGGTGATCTAGAAATTCAAGTCTTACCCTAAAATTTGAAATATTTGTGTGATGTGGTTGGTACAAAGGACCATATTGGTAAACATGTGACAAAGGAAAGAAAGTGATTGGAAAAACTAAAGCAAGATGTCCTTAAATGGAGATTAGCCACCTGTGACTAATTAAAGGGAACCTCAGTAAGGGGAAAGTGGTCTTTGGGGGGCCTGTGGGTTTCCCATCTAGTCACATGCCCATGTCAGCAGAGTGGATTCTCAGCGTCTTTGTCAGACGGGCAGCAATTAATGCAGGGGAATTTATGGGGTATGGATTTATATAACAGGCCTTTTATGCTCTTTGCCTCCCCAAAACTGCCCTCTGGAGCTTTCCTACTTCCACTCTCATTTTTCTTAACTGGGAAAAAGATTTACTCTTCATTTCCTCCTACCCAGTACTCTTCTCGGCTACATTCCTTTCCACTCTGTGGCACAGCCTCCCATATTTTTTCCCTCTTTCCTCCCTCCCTCTCTTCCTCAGGAACCAAAAGTTCTAATGTGCTGATAGATACGCCATTTGGGGCATTGTTTCCAGCACCTCTGGTAAAAGAGGTGACTGTCATTCTAACAATAAAGCACATTTTGGGGTGATTACTAACTCCCTGACTCCAGAGCTATTATAAAAACATCCAGCTGGCTCAGATAGACCCTTCATGTGCTAGAATTGCAGAGTTCTGTTTACAAGTGGAAGCAGAACCTTGAGTGGAGACAGGAAATGGAAAATGAAGGGCCAAGTCCTGGAGGTTCAGCCTTTTGGCAAGAACATTTATTTTTGCAGGGGATTTAGGAGCCATCCACCGCCAATGGGTCCAACCTCCCTACTGTTGGGAAAGGAAGTCAAGGAGTCTGCTCTCCTCTTGGTGGATCATCTTCTTAAGTCAGTGGAATCCTTACCTAGGACAGGTCCTGCCAATGTGGTGGGAAAAAAGTGGACCCCTATTTATTCTGATTAGTGGGATGGTAAAAAGCCAGCCTGACCAAACCAAACCAAACCAAACAAAAACCGTCTTCCATCCTTAAGATTCCCTTTGAGTGAGCAGAAGATCCCTGTAAAAATGCAAATATTTTAACAGATAGGGTAACAGTAAATAACTAATCACCTTTATTTTTGTGTGCTAATTTAGTCAGAATCACGGACAGCTTTCCAATCAGCCAGCCAGGACTCTGGGAGAGGGAGACAGACATGAACCATTCTTGGACAGCATTTAAATTATTTGACGATACCTGTCCTGTAACCAGTAGATTTCTACATCAAAAAATAGATCAATAACCAATAAGATCAATACTGTCTTCTGACTAAATACCAATGCAATTACTAGTTCCTTAAAATAGCTTATCTAATATTGGAGGAACCACTTCATCAGGAGATAAACTGGCTTTACTCTTAAAAAACATAGCATTTTCTAATTATTTGAAACAAATTTTCAGTGATGGCTTTGGCTTATAGGCTTCTTTAATCTTGTGTACATTTCCCTCCTGACCAGACCACTGGTCCATGTGGAACCTTGACTTTGAGGGAAGGGCAGTTCGATTCAGCTGAGACACCAGAGTGGCAAGCCCTGAGCAGCAAAGGGGCTGCATGAGAGACCCAGATGGAGGAGGTGGTGGGTAATGTGCCAGATGGATGGAGTGCTGAATTGCTGGGGGAGGTGATGGTGGTGGGGTGCTGGCTGATCATGCTGCTCAACATGCAAACTGGCATTTGGAATGAGTGCATCCATTCAGGAAATATTTACTGAGTATTTACTCCATTCAAATCACGGAGGGGAGGAGAATAATAGGAATTAAACTCCTGAAGGGAGTTTATAATCTGCTAGGGAAGCTAAGACGTAAGTAAGCATGTAATAGTGGGTAGAATGTGGTATCATAGGAGATAATAGATCAAGTGATTCAAAATTTAGAGGGAAGAAGACACCTCCAACTCAGAGAAGGTTTCATTTGGAAAGTGCTGTTTGAGGTGGATCTTTTAGGATGACTAGAATTGGGGGTAAGGAAATGAGAGACATACCATATAGCAAGCGCTAAAATAACAAGGTTGAAGGGTCAGGAAATGTGGATGTGAAAAAGCAAGCAACTGGGTCTGGCTGGGGCATGGAGCACATGAGAGGCATTAGTGAATTCCAGTTGCTCTTGGTACATATAGGAAAGATCAATAACTGGGATGAGCAGGCCATCCTTTTAACGAGGCTTAAGGAGAGAGACACCTTCTATGGTCATGGTTCTATGGAAAAGGTGGCTTGTAAAGCAGCACATGCTGAGATTTTCTAATTTGTCTCTATACCAGGCATTTCATTTCTCTCTGCAGTTTTCCCCAAGAAATAAAAGAAACTAGGTCCAGCTATTCAGTATCATGGGCACCATAAATCTTAGCTGCAAGGAAAGACTTCAGTTCAGTAAACTCTGCAATCATTTAGCACAGCAGCACTGTGGAGGATCCTTCAAGAGCAATAAGCTATGACTCATAAGAATGGAATTTCTGGCCTTTTAAAATTCTTGCCACCTTCTCCACTGTCTTGCATTTGCTTTGCCTACATAGAGTAAACCATATTTTCACTTCCTGGAGGTAATCATTCTGCATCTAAATCAGATCCCAGGTGAACTGCAAGACATTAGGGTTGTAGAATAATAAAAGCAGAAGAAATTTTAGAGGTTATTCTGAATCCATCGTCCACATTTTGTACATGGTAAGCTGGTATCTAAGAAGCAAAGTGACTCACACAAGTGGTTACAAAATCAGAACTAGACCCATGTCTTTAAGCTCCCGTAACTGTTTTCTTTCTAACATACGATACTGTATGAACTGTCTTAGGTTGTTCTGTGGATTAACAAAACGCTTCTACCATCTAAGCCAGGGGTTGGCAAACTGTGGCCTGTGGGTCAAATCCAGCCCACTCCCTGTTTTTATAAATACATGTTTATTAGGACAAAGCCATGTCTGTATTGTCTGTGGCTGCTTTTGAACTTCAATGAATTCAAGAGTTGAATAATTAAGACTGAGTCCATAATGGCCCACAAAACCAAAAATATATACTATCTGGTCCTTTACAGGAAAAGTTTGCTGATCTCTGATCCAAGCCAATGGTCTCTACGCTTTTTTTTATATAGTGTACTCCTATCAGTTAAAAAAAAAGTTAAGCATATAGTCCTAACATAAATGTGTTCATATTCATTTGTTTCTAAATTATGTACGTATCATGCTATTTAAGTGTTTCTAGATATTATAAAGCGTCATAGAAATTTTAAAAGGGTAAATGACACAAATAATATTAAAAGTAATGTTCAAGCAGAATCTTCGTTTAACACCTTGTGATCAGTAATTTGAGGTGTGGTTCTAAGTTCTGTTTATTTTGATGTTTGGTTGCTGGGCAGCCAGTGTTTGTGTGAGAGCTGGACTAATTCGCAGGTTTGCCGTGGAGTCGAGTTAAGCGCCCCTTCTGCAGTCAGGAGGTAAACGAAGACTTCATCTTCAAGATGGAAAGTCCATCACACTCAGCTGTGATGTTACCTAGCGCACCACAGGCATGTGGGAATCAGTCTTCCCACACCAGTAGCTCAAGGTAACAACCCATGGGCCCAACACTTAGAGAACGATTAAGGAAGACAAGATCTTCATTTAATTCCTTGTACAGCGTAGTAAAACATCTTAAAATTGAGAATGAAGAAACCAATCAGACTTTTTTGGAGAAACCAGCATCTTCAACAGAAGAAAACTGTTTTGAATTTCAAGAAAGTTTTAAACACACAGTGGATTTAAATATTAGTCAGAGCTGAATTTTAAAAAATCTCCTAAAAAGATATGTAAGTACAATAGAAGAAATGAATCATTGAATTGGTATATGAAAGCATGATATGAATATATCCAATCTCATCCACCAATCATGCACATTTTTTTGATGAAATTTGCCTCGAAAATTTTTATCTGTCCTGACGTCAATCTGTTGTTCATTCAAAGTAATCAGAAGGTGGCTTATTTTTTAGTGAACAGCTATCAAGAGCCACTGAGATGCTTCACTTGGGAGACTTGAAAATAAATTAGAAAATGTCGTTTCCAACTTGAGGTGTGATGATCCCATACTGTTCATAGTAACGTGTTTACTTCTTTTTTTGACAACAAAATCACAAAACAATGAGGCTGTTTTCCAAAGGAAAATGTTTTTCAAAGGATCCCTCCACTGTTTACTGTGAAAAGCAGTTACATTTCCCCTCTCCACTGAAAAATCACCGTAACTGAAAGGAATACGTGAAGTGTGTGGCGAGGAGGTGCTCAAACCCACTCACAGCACTAGGGTCGGCTCTGTCATTTTCTGAAAGTTTACTTGAGCTGGCATTATTAGTGTTACCTTCAGCCTGACACTCCCTTACAGAAATCCTTCTGAGCACATGTCATGAAGGTTAGTTCAGTTTAGTGAAAACTAGATAAGCTATGCCATCTGTAAATCCACTTAGCCAGTTACAAGTAAACTGCAGAGTCACAGTGTGCTGGAAAGGCAGGGCTGAGGGAAGGCACCACTGACAATCCCTGTGGGGAGTAGACTCCAGCTTCTCCCTCAGGATCAGTCACACGTGGACGGAAATGTGGACTGCGCTAGGGTACCAGTGTCAGAAGGCATCATAAACATCAGTAAAACTTCATTTCTTTTTCTTTTCATTTCATGTTACACTCTCTTGCCTTGTTTTCCTTGATCGTGCTTCTACTTCAGATGGTTTTCCCTCCTCTCCATTTTTGCCCCTAGAGTCTCAAGGCTTAGCTAAAATGCTATCCTCTTTTGTGATATCTCAGTGAAGATAAGGGAAGTCAACCGGAAGGGACTCCTTCCCTCCTAAGAAATCTTTGTAGTTGTTCCAGATGTTTATCCCATATTGACTTATTGTCATTATTTGTGTATTATCTTATGTCCTGTATTAAGTCATAGTTTCTTGAGTTATGTTTTGTCCATTTTTATGCTCCACCCTCCCAGTGTGCCTTGCATATAAAATGGTATTTAATAAGTATTTTTAGTAATTGGATTCAAGAAAGGCATATGGTATAAAGCACTGAACAATGACTATTATGAAGATTCATTGTCCCTGAATATGAGGTGAACTGCTTAAGTTTATTTGGATTTATCTGAATCAGAATGGAAAGGGCACATATGCCAACATGAACCCATTTAAAAGTTTTAGTGTCAAATAGCAGACAACAATGCCTCAGAAAAGGAAAGAGCAATTAAATATGACTTAGTTCCACATATAAGGCTGACAATCCTGTACTAGGGTCATGATTATTTGCTGAAAAAAATGAAGAAAATGAAGTCAGTAGAACTTTATGTTCTCTAACCAACAGATATGGGACAAGGCTGTTTCCAAAGCTAAAACACACAAACACACATATATGCACACACACATCCACTCAGATTTGTGGGTTGCTAAGAAAGCAGAAACTCCACACTTGCTTGTGGATATGAACCAGGACTGTTTGGCCCTGCCAGTTGCCATGTTGCGTGGGCCTTCGGGCTAACTCATGAGTTCCAAAAGGTGAACTTGATCACTCATCAAGGGAACAGCTAGTCTCCCACATTTCAACTTCGTTATGATGAAATGATGGACCAGAACCATATTAAACCAACCTAGGAGGGATAGTGGCAATTTCCAGGTAGGAGAAAGAAGAAACATTAGAAAAAAGTATAGGCGATAGAACCCTAACACTTTACACCCCTCTCTCAATTCCTTCCCACCAGAAGTTGGAAGCAATTACTAGCCACAAGCTTTGCCAGTGTTTGCTAAGTGGATGCCAGGTAAATTTTGCTCATTGTTTCAGAATGCAAAAGTTTTAAGGCATGTAGTTGTATATTTGTTTCTCATTCTTAGCTACTTTCCTATAGATGGCATTATGTTGTAACTTCATCCAGAAAATTCCCTTGACTCCAAAGCTGGAAAATATATGTTTTCCTTGTGAAGAAAACTAAAGGGAAAGATATTTGACTTTTGAACCTAGTCAATAATTAGGGGCTTAAGTCAAACTGAGTCAACTGGTATTTTCCAGTCTGATTGTGGACTCTGGCCTGTTTCAAGCATACGTGAGTATTTGTGTGTGTCATCAGCCTGTCTCTTTTACTGTCGCATGACTGGCCTTGGCTTGGCTAATGCACAGAGCAGAAGTCTTATATTTCCTGTTACTCTGGTACATGCCTTTCTTGCTCCATAACTCCCCTCTCCTCTCATCGTCTTCCCTTGTAATTTTCTTATATCCTCTACATTCTTTCTCATCTCACTATCAAGCCTAATATTGGTTCTGGCCTTTTGCAGTGACTGTGGAAAGCAAATGCAATTCAGTATGAGTAGGTAAACTAAGCCAATTTGATTGAGCCAGTCCTTTAGAAATATTTTCATGTATTCCAGCCAAAACTGTTCTGTAATTCACTGGACAAATCATTAGGAAAGCCAAAAATAGTTAATTCCACTGTATGATGGACTGTCTTGCCATGTTTGCATTTAATTTCAGAGTTAGGTTTATAAGTCAGTTTTATCTACTTTATAGCTAACCTAAACTCACCTTGCGGTGTATCAAAATAGGACCAGTGATTTTTTTTCTTCAAGACATCTTAACCACTTGCCAGTCAATCAAAATGTCCAAAAGAACAGGGTAGTTTGGTTGTTAAAATGTTTCTGAACACTGTTTTGACTATTTTGGGTAATTTTAACCCAAATTTTGGTAGTCATAACTCCAAAATGTCAAAGTAGTATGGACATGTTATTCCTAAAGCTATAATTTGGAATGAAATGTCCACCAGGCCCTTTATAGGGCCAAACTTACTAGACTTTGCTGAGGTCTTTTGACACTGTTGATTGTACCTTTCTATTTGAAATATTCTGCCTACCATTTATTTTGAAGTATCCTTTGAGTCTTCCATTGGGTTTCTTCCTCAACTCTTTTCTCTTCTTGCTCATTATACTCTGTATGGGTTATCTTAGCTATGCCTGTAAGTGGTTTGTCAATTTTAGGGAGATGACTATCTAATTTATGTTCTTACTTCAGGCTGCTCTTCTGAGTCCTACACCTTTTTATGCAACTGCCTTCTAACCAACTCCGCCCACCCAGATTTCAGAATGTCTGAAACTGAGCTCAAGATCTTTCTCGCAAAACTCAATCTTGATCCTCTATTCCAGATTACAGTTAATGAAAACACCAGGGACCCAGTTACCCAAGTGAGGGACTTGGAAGTAATCCTAGAATCTTCTGCATCCTTTGCACTCTACTCCTGCTTAATCCTTGTTGGTTCTAACTTCTAAATATTACTTGTTTTATTTCTTCCTTTCCATATCCACAGCCATTGCTCTTGCTTAGGATTGAAAAACTCTTACCTAGAGAACTATAATGGTCTGATTATCTTCTTTACCTTTAGTGGTTCCCATCTCTAAAATATCATTCACATTTCCAGTCATTGACTACCTATGTCATTCCTCGTTTATTTTTTTCCAATTAAAATTTTTTACGAAGTTATTCTTTATGTTTATTTAGATATTATTTTCTCTTCAAGCCTTCTCTGATTTTCCCCCTTTCTCTTATGCTCTCAATGCACTCTATATATAATCATTCAAGCAATTTTCCTATTTTTTGTGATTGTTTGTCTAAGTTCCAACTAGATTGGAAGTTCCTTAATGGAAGAGATTGTGTCTTTTTATCTCTGTGTCTTTAGCAGTTAGCCAGTGTAGTCCTTTGAACTTCTGAATGATTTTTCTTCCTCATTAATGAAATATCCAGGAAGGATGTTTAGAATAACTACTTGTTCTGTACACCTGTCTAAATCCATGACTTCCAAAATTTGAAAGTTCTTCCCATGGTGATACGGCACTCTAAATTCCTCTTATTTTCTAAGATGAATAGTCTTTTTAAAAAATTCCTTGGTCACATTATCCTATCCTTGCTACATACAGCAATTTCAAGATTTCAAGATAAGTCAGCTTAATATTGAAAAAAAAATCAAACAGAGGCATTTATTAACTAAATTAAATGTTGAGGAGAGAGTAACTTACAAGGACATAGAGAAAACATTAAAAATATAACTTTATTATTTATAACTTGGAAATGGACACACTTTTTCAGTTGCTTAACCAAGTTTTTCACTCCTTATATGCGTGGAAAATAACATGTAACAATACACAGGTGTCTAGAAGTTGATTTTGGTTGGAAGCACAATTCTTTACTGTTGGGTTTAAAACTGAACTGAACCTGCCAACCTGAAAAGAAACCTGTCTAACTCGTTTCATATATATTCTATTTTCTCTAAAGCTTTCAAAACGTCAAAAAGAGAGCGAGCCTGGCCCTTTAGGGAACCAGATGACACAAAGGAGGTTGCATTCAGAGCAACCGTTTGTCCTTGGCTGCACATTAGAATCACCTGGGGGAGCTTTTAAACCTCCCAATACTCTGGCTATGCCCCAGACCAATTAAATCAGAACCACTGTGGGTATGAGCCAGGCATTAGGGGATTTTAAAGCTCCCCAAGTGATTCCGGTGCACAGCCATGTTGAGAAATACCACTTCCTAGTGAGTGAATTAGGAACAGTTTGGGCCAGGTGTAGTCCTGTTACTCACTTGCCTTTTTAAATGCAAAGTACAGTCATTCAGAAAGTCAAGAGAATCACCAGTAAGTATTTGGTGAAATGGAAATAGATGAGGTAACTTGTCCTCTTGACCCTAAATGCCAGGCTCTTTTTCTTTTATTTTTTTAAATTGGGGGCATATTGATATTAATAAGTAAAAAGTAGGAGTTACCTAATATTGATGTGCAGATTAATTTTTAAAAATTATTAAGCATTGGCTTTGTACAGAGTGGTATGCCCTGGTTCTCCATGACCACATTTAATTGAGTCCAGTACCCTTGGCTGCTCCACCTGATCAGGTGCTTTGAATGCCAGGTAGAAAGTCCTGGGTAAGCAAGCCCAGTGGCTGATAGGATTTAACCTATAACCTTAACCTCCTTTAATGATGCAAATATCAAAAAATCCCAACTTCCTATCTTTTTCCTATAATGGCTAATCTGTGTCAAGATGAGATTCTTGGAGCTAGGCTAAAGATCTGTGGGAAAACAATTCTTACAGTCTGTGCTATGGAATTTGAACTGTAAAAGAGAAAAAAATTAGGTTGCAAGCCAACCAAACCAATGAGGTACCTGCCAAACCACACCTTATCCTCCTCAATCAGCAAAAAATATTATCCCCCGCCTGACTCCCCTTACCTCACCAATAAGAGCTCATTTATTCCCTTATTAGGACACTGGCAGTGGGGAGAGAAACTGCTCATGTCTGAGGGCCCAGGAGTGGCTTCCACAACATGTGCAGTTCATCAAAAAAAAAAAGAAAGGGGGTAATAAGCACAGAGGGAGGGGACTGGAAAAATGAAATCCTCACTACATGGAGGAGAATCCATTTTGGGTAGACCACAATTATGGTTTTGGAAAAAAAATTGTTGAACAGGCCAAACCAGAAAAACACAAACTAATTTTTTTTTAAATGCATTTTTAGGAAGGGTGTTTTTGAAAGTTAGAAATGCAATCAAGGAAATTTTAAGTTGAATGCTTCCAGGAAGCTGAATGTATGATCAGTGAGCTCCTGGTCTTGACCTTCAAGAAGGGTGGGCTTGGGTGGCTTGTTTTGGTCTGACCCAGTTCTAGGGCATCATCTGAACATAGAAACATAATTTGCTGTTTTGTTTGTTTGTTTTTTTCAACCCTGGAGCAAAACAAAAGCCCTGTCCCCCCTTCTGTCTTTGTTTCTTACTTGTCTACAAGGCTACTCTCTCCATGCTGAGCCTGGTCCTCGCTTAATACCTTCTTCCTCTTTTTACAACACACCCACCATTTAAACCCGGCCTTTTTCTATGACATTGGAACAACTGGGAGTAGCTTCCAAGTAAAAATGAGAGTCTTATGGGCTGTCTTGCTAATCCCATTCTGTTTAGTGGCTAACCTGTTTTCAGAGCCAACTCATGAACTCAGATCCATCCAAGCAATAACAGATTACAAGGCAAACTCTTTAGAATTTATAAAGCACTTTGATCACATTCATTATCTAATTTGATCTTGATAGTATCAATCAATGAGATTGGCACTATCATCATCTCTATTTTATTGTTGAGGAAATAGGCTACAGGACATCACTATAAATTTGGAGGTTTCTGACTGGTGCTCTCCTCCTATCCCAAAAGAGTCATAGTATTGTGGTGTTCTGCTCAGACAGGGAGCTCTGAAGCCTGCCAGAGAGAATTCAAGTTCTCAAGGGCCCCAGGGGCCTCTAAACAAAGAGTGTCAGGACCCCCTGAGAGACTGTAGAGGGCCCCATAGGAATCACTTCCCACCCCTGGGGTTGGGTTGCTGCTAGTGACTGACAACTAACTCTGCTAAAATTTACTCCTTGTTGAAGTTTTGATTTAATATTTCTAAGGCTAAAAAGCCAAACACAACAACCACTGCCAATTTCAAAATAAACAGGAACATTGGTGATTAAAAAAAAGAAGAAGAATGTATTGGACCAGCCAACCTTCACTTTGAATGAGTGAATCAAACAAACAAATCGTTTAAAAGAATGGAGAAGCTTATTTAATGGTGATAACCCTCATTTGTGCAGTGCCTAGGAGGTGCCAGGCCATGGGCAGATACTTGGCAGATGCATCTCATCTAATTCCTACAGTAACACAGAATAGAGATGATTATTCCTATTTTACAGTCACATGAGCAAGCCCAGCAGAGAGAAGTCAAACAACTTGCCCAGGATTATACACATAGGATCTTAACAATCATCTGGCCGATCCCAAAGTCTGGGCTCTTTGCACTACAACATAGCACATCCATTTCATTCCAGCTGTCCGTACTCTGACTTTGAAAGGACAGAATTTACAAGTTGGCACATGGAGAAGTTCAAAATTATTTGAAGTTTATCCTCTTATAATTGACATGAAAAAGTTGTGTGATACTAATAACAGTAAAATTAGAGGAATCTCACATTTCATGGAAGTCCAGGTCTCCCACTGGGGGAAGAGGTGCAATCCTTACCATTTTTAGAGCCACTAGAGCATTATTTAGTTCCCAGGACTGGTTATTTAAGATAGAGTCATGAAAGATTAAAAACCCTTCCTACATCACTGCTCGCCATCCCCTGTAACCCTGCTCCTTATTGAGGAGAAGCTTGCTCATCAGGCAGGATCTGATGTCATAATAAAATCGCTGCCAGATTCACTCACTCAAAGGCCAGAGGGTAGAACTTTGAAAGCATAGATCAGTGTTTGGCACTTAGTAAGTACATATGGGTATTAATCATTTTCATTTTATTATTGTCATAGTCATTTTCTTCATCATCATCATCATCATCATCATATGGAAAATAGATTCTGTGCTTATACTTCAGGGCATGCTGCTCTTTCCAAGCATGACAGAGAGAACTGAGTACCAAGATTTTTCTAACTCAAGAATCTTGAACTCCTTTTCATTGATACTATTAATAATAGAGAAGGCTTAGAAATGCAGAATAAATGTAGGGGAAATTTTATCTCCTGTTTGTATTCCCTTCTTCCTCCTCTCAATTAACCTTTTATTTTTCTCCACCCCCCCAACCCCTCACCATGGAGTGGGGGGATGGAGAGGGAGAGGTTGTGGCTAAAAAGTGTCCAATAAATGGAATGCCTTTTATCTTTTATTTCCCTCTTAATCCATGTCAATTCTCATTAAAATATACATGGAAATTTATGATCAGACAGCTTTATCTTCCCAGGCCAGAAAATGCATGTGTCCCAGTGGAAGAGGATAATCCTCTTTTCTATTCTTTAGAGCTGGCTTAACTTCTCAACTTAGTAGAGAATTGGTGAATCAGAGCTCTGTGCATGGAGGTTGGTTCTGACTCTCACTGAAATAACTTTAGTCAAACAGCTGTCTTCACTGCCACAACATCCTTCAGCCAGCTGGCATTTTAAATATACATGCTAATTATCCCATTTACTGCTTATGAATTAAACTATGAAATGTCAGGTTAAAGTATTTTATATCTTTCAGTACTCATTTTGAAGACTGAATGGCTCTACTTTGTTAATAAAACATTTTCAACAATTTCTAGCACCTTTTACTGTTTATTTAAGTGAGTGGTTCATTACAATGAACTGGCAGCACATCTGATTTATTCAAATGCCTTCTGCTGTAACTTTTTGTAAATGTATCCTCTTGTGTCCTTGGTGTTCATCTTTGCTGTGTTTCTCTTGCTCCTCGGGGATCTGGGGATCTTGGTTGGAGATTTACCTGCAGCTCAGGGGTGGGCTCATGAAACTTCAGCCTTCTTATGCTCCCAGAAATAGCAGGATCACTGAACCACTCTATTCCCTGGGCAGAGGGAATACTTTACAGAGTTTCCCTTAAATCCTTGAATCTTCAGGTTCCAGAGAGACTGACTCTTAATATTCCCTTGGATCAACTTTAATGTTTAAGTAAGGTCAGACATTACAAAATTTGTGCAGGGAAGTGAGAGAATGTAGAAAATAAATCTTTCCCACAATACTAACTCCTTAAAACCTGTGATGGTTCAATCCATGACTTCAAGGCTGTTTCTCTTGAGGCAAACAGAGACTGTACATACTTCCTGAGTCTCTTTCACTCGGTGAGGTTAAAAGGAAAGCCCCTGCCTATACTTGGGTCTGGGGAGCTCTTGGCCTTTCAAAACCAGGAAGCAGTCACCACTCAGAAAGCTGAATGTGTCTCAGTCACTGTAAGTAACCGATGTCAGAATGCCATCTTTTACATTAGGCCTTCCCAGGATGCAGAAGTTTTGCCCAACTTGTAGAGTGCTCAACAACCTGTAAAAGTAGAGGTAATGGCCAGGCTTGTAGCCTTTGATTCTAGGAAGTCTGTACATTCATAAAAGTTGTCACAGTGACTCATGTGTTTGTGATTACCTGGGAGCTACCTCAGAGCCATCCTCTATGTACCCAGTTCATGCCAATAACTATCATTGTTGATCACCACCCCCCCATCTGAGCACTTACTAAGGTGCCAGGCACTGTGCTAAACACGTTAAATATACTTTCCTTTTTTGTTGTTGATGGAAAAAACTGAGAAACCAGAGAATTAAGTAACTTGCTCAAGGGCACATATTTAGTAAAATGATAGGACTAAAACTGGAATCTAAGTTTATCTGGACTTATGTTCCCCTTGCCTGTTGAAGATAGTCAAAGGTTGGTGGCATTCCCTGGCCAGCAAATTCCTACTTCTTACTACATTCTCCTTCCCAGTGTATTTGGTTTAGACCTATAGGAAAAATATAATTTTATATTTTGCCAAAAAATGTTTTATAGCAACGTTCCTTTAACTCCAGACTTAGCCAAAGTATAATACTAGTATGGATGGCCATTTTCAGTAGCAAGCTAATGGAACAACTAAAATCTGAGATGAAAAGTTCTCATTTTTCTAAAAATTGATGGGCATTTTGATGAATGCAATGCAATCACAAATCGAACTTGGGTGCATTTCATCCCAATATTAGTTGCTTTGTTGGTATACGATATCCCAAAGACTTCAAGCTGTCTTCAGGAAGGGTGTGGGGAGCATTCAGAGGGCAGGGAAAGACAGGAAATGTAGCACCGATTAATACTCACTGTAGTTTACACACATACACATAGCTAGTTCCTTTAATTTTCACCAACACTTGCAAAGCAGATATCATACTGTTTTATTTTTTTTACAGATGAGAAAACTGAGGTACAATGAAATTAAATGACTTGCTCAAGGTTGCACACTTAGTAATGAGAGAGATCTAAACACATATGTGGATATTTGGCTCTATCCTCCCATTTGTCAAGAACGTGCCTGTTTTGTCCTTGAGAACGGGGCCTGGGCAATAGAAGCAGAATTGAGACCCCAGAATTGCTACCTGTGAGTCAGCAGAGAGAGCAGAAGGTACCTCCCTACAGTCATCCCTTCTGCTTTACAGGTTCACCATCTCTAAAGCCCTCTGGGCCCCAACTTCCTCCTTAAGAGGGTGTGTGAATACAGTTTTGTTTAATTCCATACTTAAGCATATTATAAAAAATTATTAAATAATTGTGGAAATCATCCACACAGACGCTACCTACTGTCATAAGACCAGTTTGAAGCTAGGTTAAAAAATTGCTTAAAATTTACAGCTAAAGTTTCTCTGGAAATTATGTAGGGGAGTTATGAGCTGTAGCACTTGGAGACATATGATTATCTGGGTAAAGAGTCTTTCCAGTCTTTAAAGAGCAAAAATGGCCAATTTATTCTCTCTGGAAGGAAATCACTTCTTTGGAGTGAATGTAGTTGCTTTATTTTATTATGTTATTTATTTTATTTTATAGTTTATGTATTTAATTTTTATTTTATTTTACTGATATTTTATTTTATTTTGACTTATTTTATTTTCCCTCTGTTACATAACAAAATGAAAGGTAGACTAATTTGGAGAATCAAGGTCTAGAAAAGGCAAATGTAGACATTCCTTGTAACAATCAGAAAGCAGTCATGGGAAGGTAAAGAAAAGATGGGGTGCTAAAGCAGCAGGCAGAGCAAGCCTGTGGAACCCACGAGTCTTGGGTGGGTTAGGCCCTAACTAGGAATTCATCAGGGTTTGAAGGAAGCATTCAAATTAATGTCTGTGTGTGAGATGGGGCTAAGAAACAGGTTATACTACAACTTCTCTAGTTTAAAAAAAAAAAAGAAAGAAAAAAGTTATAAAGGGAAAGTGAAAGATCAGTGAGAAACGTACCATATTTTACCTAGGAGTTTATTGTTTTAATCCTTTTTTCTTAATAAAATTATCTCCTTTACTGGGAAGTTTTGTTTAATTTTAGTTATTTTTAATAAAAAGTAGTACTTACAAACAGTGGAAATTGATGTTTATAAATCTAGTGAGCTAGAGCAGATAATATCAGGCAAAGCATGCACCTCATAAATTGGATCATGTCTTAAAAATCCAATGACCACCCAGCTGCTTCCTTGATTTTATAATCAGAGAAAGTATTTATGGGCAGAGGGGCAAAGATAACCTGGCAGGGCTTCTGAGATACAAACCTAGCTGTAAATGACAAGAAATGTCACCACTAGATTTTCATTTATGAACTTTTCCTGTTATAGCACATTCAAGAATCTTCCCAAAACTATAAAGAATAAATGGTCTCTCCAAGTTATTCCTCTGATGTTAAGTTTTATTTGTGAAAAAATAAGGCTATTTAACAACTCACATTTGTTCTGCACGTAATACTTTTCAGTATAAATTAATGCACGTCCTTATGCTGGATGTCCTTGACCACCCTGGGAGTTATGCGGAGCAGATACAAGCATCTCCACTTTAAAGCTGTGTAGCTTTCTCAGGAGCACAGTGCTGAGTACTGACGGAGCTAAACCAGAATCCAGAGCCTCTAGCCCCCATCTAAAATCCTCTCAAACCTGCAGGCTGACCCTGTACAGGTAGCCAGGTGGTCACCAGCTAGCAGAGCTTTCTCAGCTATTCTGAAGGCAGGGACCAGTGACAGCAAAGTCACCTTTATGCTCAGTGGTTTTCAAACTGCAGACCCATTTGCAGCTTCTGAAATCTGTTTAATGGATCATGACCAGCATTTTTTTAAAATGATGTAGTATAGGGTAGAAAATATCAGAGGGCATTGTTCATAACAAGAGTGCATACTGTTTTGTGAAATTTTTGTTTCAAATATTTTATGTATGAACTGAGTCACAATGTGACATGTATTTCTTTTAGAGGGTCAGAGGGAAAAAAATAAAATTGAAAAACACTGATGGTTAGATAATGCTAATCTTACAGTTTTATTGCTTTGATGGCACCCACAGCCCCCAGATGGACCCTAAGGTATGTGTGTGTGCTGGGGGATGGATGCTGGGTGAAGACTGAAGAAAGATTACTGCAGTGGGTGGAAGATTAGAAGACAAGATAACCTGGAGACCAGAGCCTATGTTTTCTTCTCTTTGATGTTCTTAGTGCCTACTACAGTTGCACTAACTAGCACAGGAAACCCTCAGTGAATATTTGTTGAATGAATGAATGGAAATCAGTGAAATCCACAGATTTTTAAAGACCCCTCTTAAAAATTCAATTAGGCTTAGAATTGAATCCAGGCAGTTCTAAATTTATGAAAAGCTTGTTTCCAAAAACTTAATTTGTCAATTGATTTTTGGAACTTCAAACACCATTATACGTGAAAGTTGGGACCTCAGGCCAGTCCACAACTACCTATTTAAACCCTGGAGCTAGTATTGAGAACTGAAGAGATGTTTCTACGGGAAAACGCATCCTCACAGCTGCAATTAGGAATGCCAGAACATATTAGCCTCCAGATGGCAGAGGAGCACCTCCTTTACCCCTCATTCCTCCTTCTGGACCTGCCTGTGCAAAACCAGTTTTGATGGGCTAAAATGGATGGGAGAAGCAGCATAAAGAAACAAGTCATTTCAGAGATTGATAGGTTAGAGGAGGTAAGGAGAGGGACAGAGGAGGTAAGGTTAGAGGTAAGGAGAGGGAAAGAGACTAGAGCAATGCAAATAGCAACAAGGAGGGAAAAGAAAAGTCTGTGGCCACCCAGGTACCAGCTAGCGTGATTGTGGTCACATAGCCATTCACAGAGAAGGCATGTGCAGAAACTCAGGACCCCCTACATAAAGTCGCAGTATAATCACCACTACATGGGTAATTTGGTAATATCATCTAAAAAATGCCCAATATATACAGAGCACAATTACCTATTTTTTTTGTCCTACTTTATTTTTCATCCATAAACAGGAAGTAGTAATTGCACCCTTGATCAGATAAGAAGTCCAAAATTTCAATCATTTAAAACTATCTTTGAACCCAGAAGTGGGCAAAAATGGCCAGTTAGGGATACAAAACAGCAGTCGCAAAACTTGCATCCCTTTACTTTGTAAGAGAGGAAGCCTCTTAATGTTCCTCTTACTGGATTTTTGATTTTCATTTTGAACACAATTCTAACAAACAGGGCTCCCTGATAATCTTGACTTCAGCAGAATAGAGAGTGGGGATACAGTAATAGAAGTAGATGCATTAAGAGCAATTAAAAGAGCTGGAAGGCATCCAGAAGAAAATAGAAGACATCACATAATAATTGGACCCATTTTTTGATAGGAGTCTTAAATTCTCTGAGGTATTACTGTTTTATAGTACAATAAAACAACTAAGTTCATAATGATGACTCAGCAATTAGGAAGTATTTCAACTGTATTGTAATAGCTATTTTAAATAAGGGGAAAAGTTTCTATTAAAGTTCTGGTTTTTTTTTTTTTGTTGTTGTTGTTGTTGTTTTAAATTCAGCAAGTAGAAAATTGGAATTCCCTGATAACTTTGGATAAACAAGGTATTCCTGTTCTTATTTTTACAAATCTAAACAATTCAATGTATATTTCTTCATTCATTTCTGCAGAATCTTATAAAATTAGGCCAATCATTTATTTGTTTCCCTGTAATGTTTTAAATCTAGTTCCCTCAGAAAACAGGGAGATGAACTAAATAATTTCCTTGGCAATTTAAAAATGTATACACCCTTCCACATTTGTTACAAAATGTAGCCACAGTACAAAACTTTTAATTTTCATCATCAGGACACACAAAAATACACTTCCTTATCAGAAATGCAATTGTTAATGGACCAAAGCTTGACTATCTCATAGGAAACCCAAAATCTCAACTCTAAACTTCATTAGGGCCTTGGGAAAGTGAGAAACATAGCAGTGAAAATGTTAGATTGCAAATAACAGAATCTCTCAGGGATCTTACTAGAAACAAAATAAAACTACCCTGAATAACTGGTTCACACCTGACCCTGAAAATAACATTGCTTTTATATAGGTCTTGGCATTTAGGAATTTTACTGTGCCTCATTTAAAAAAAAAAAAAAAAAAAAAAAAAAACACATAACGCTGCCAATCTTGCTTTGTCGGTGATGAAACTGAGATAAATGATCTGATGGAGATGCAAAGGAATTTAGAATTCATTTTGTTGGGCAACTGTTTTGGCATTCAACCTAAGACTTTTTCCAAAGCAAAAAGGGCAGAGGCTCTATGTATTCAATTGATGCAAATAAAGAGTACAAAAGTAGATGAACTGAGTTTGATTTATTTGATAATGGGAAAGAGAATATTCTTTGAGCATTGTCACCATGCTGGATGTTGAGGGTTCAATGAATACTGTCCTGTTCTTAAGGGATTACCATCTATTGGGAGAAGACGGAGATGTTCACCACTAGCTGTAGTACAAGGCCAATAATAGAAGGATGGACAAAGGATATTGGAGTAGATAGAATGAGAGACTGAAGACTTCTGGAGGAGATGGCATTTGACCAGGGCCTAGAAGGATAGGAATGAAGTCAGAAGCAGAAGAGGGCAAGGGTATTCCTTATGTAGTGAATAGACTGAACAAAGGAATGGAGGTAGCTTAAGCATGATGTATTTGGGGAGCCGTGAGTGACCTAATTTGGCTGGAGCTGGGGTAGGTCAAAATGGGAAGGAGTATTGAAGCCAGATTGTGGAGACCTTTGAATGCCATATGGAGAGTGGGCTGTATCCTCAGTGCAGGGCTGGGGAGCTGGATCAGAAAGGGGAGAGACACTGAGGCCAGGAGACCAAATGGGAGGCAATTACAATAGCCCAGATGAGAGGTAATAACTGTTATAGTTTAGGAAATGGCAGAATGAGTAGAGAAGAGTGAACGAGACACAGAGAAAGTAAAATTGGTAGACCCACAGGTGTGATGGAGTGGAGAAAAACCTCAGGACCAGGAGTTGGGAGAGAGGCATTTCAGCAATTCAGGCTCCGATGCTGACCAGCTGTGTGACACCGGGCAAGCCTCTCACCCCCATGCACTTCAATCTCCTCATCTGATCAGTGGTTTCTGAACTATTCCATGAAAATCTAGGACTCCAAGGAAGTTTTGGTGGAGTGGGTAGGGTGGGGTGGGAAACAGAGTAAGGATGGCCACGGGCTTGAATGGAGAGTAGAATGGGATGCAGGGGTTCTACAACTTCTATTTAACCAGAACATCTCCCTTATGCAATAGAATTCCTTTAAAAACTAAATTTGACAAGAAAAAAGTTTGCTAGCCACTGGACTAGATAACCTCCCAAATCCCTTTAAGCTCTCACCCTCTATTAGTCCATGATTACGCTTACAGAAACTGGTTATCCAAGAGATCTGCCAATATAATGGACATGGACCTTGTTTTTAGGACCCCGTTGAGTTCCTCTGTTTATTTGATTAACTGTTGCACAAATGCTGGAACAACTGGAACAACAAATGTCATGCTGAATCGGTGCCAAAACTCTCAAAAATGGAAAAGATTTACGGAAGGGCCATTTGGCGTTCTAATTCTTCGGTGTTACCTTTTCTCAAGACCCAGTAACTTTTTCAATCCTCATAAACGCCAGTGTGAAAACGGCTTTGGCCTGGGACTACAAAGACTTGGCTCTGTCACTGATTACAGTACGGCTTTGGGTAAGTTGAGTCACTCCTCTGGGTTCCATTTCCTTGTCTTTAGAATGAGGGCATTGCACCAATCGTGGAGGCCCCTTCTAACTTTAACATTCCAGGATTTCATGATCCTAAACCTTGGGGCCTGTTAGCTGAACAATTCCTTGATCAATAGCATATGCTCTCAGTCTGGTTCTGTCATAGTCAAATGGTCAGTATACTAAGGGCTTTGGGCTGTTTACTTTAAGGATTGGGCAATGTGTGGTTTAGCCGAAATCTCAGTTCTGCAAATCGATCATTCTTAGCAGAGGGCTCGGGTCTAAATTAACAGCAGATCTTTAGAAACACAATGCCTAGTGGACTGGTATTTGAAATACAGAAACCCGTGCCTAGATACAACCCACTGCAAATGGTCAACGAACCTCCACAAAAACAGAAACAAGGAGAACCAATGAATCAGAACCACAGAGCTCAGAGAGAAAGTTTCATACAGGTCTGAAATTTAAGATACTGTCTTCCTTTCCCTCCTGCTTTCTCCTCTCCTCTCCCACTTCCACAATTTTTTTGGGCGTTTTGACAACAACAATGCATTGTTTTAAAACCAATTAAAACCGAAGAGGCTAAGCAAGCACTCACTGGGAGAGCGCGGCCAGGCTGCGTCTTCCTTGCCTTCCTTGCGATCCGGATCCAGCGAGCATGTCCGCAGCTGGGAAGGGGCGGGGGTGGCCGCCAGACGTGCCGAGTCCAGACCAGGCATCAGGGCATGGGCTGGGCCCCGGGAAGTGCCATGTTATCTGTGGCTCAAATGGAGCGTGCAGGATGCTCCGGGTTCTTCCTTTGTGTTAACACTTTGGTCTGTCCCTGTGACGAAAGTCTGGGCTTGTCCTCTGCCAAATGTACTCCTCCCCACCCTTTCCCTCTGCATATGATCATCAGAGAGCTGATTGTTATTTTTTTACTGTAATCTCTCTAATAGAAGCCCATCATGTTTAGATTTTTAAAGGGCACATGTTGCTTTGAGATTTCCAGAATGTTGTCACTGGGTGGTAGGTTCCAGGATTCCCAGTAGCTTTCATGATCAGGACTTTATATGCTTAACTACAAATAATTATTCTAAGGTAGGTAACCAGTCCAAGGAAAAGATGCTGATCCCATGTTCTCAGCTTTTTGGAAAATAGCTGATCATGGCATTACATGCATCACAATCTAAGTCTGAAAAGATCCACAGAGATCAGCCCACTGAAAGGTTCATCTGGGTGCAGTTCTCAGGCCTTCATTCTGAGCTGTTTTCAATTAGCATTGGTGTAGGTGGCTTCCAAAGCAAACAGTTCCCACCGAGAAGTCAATCTGAGAAACTCCTCTTATCCCTTTAGACAGGGAAAGAAGTATGACATGAAAATGCAAACCAAATGCAAATAGATGAAGGGCGACGGCTTGCTCCACTCCGTGATGTGCTGGAAGGTACATGGTGTTGCTGACACCACTCCAAGAAATGAGGGCAACAGCCTGCCTGGGAACATGTTGAAACAGTGGGACCCGAATGCACCCATGCCTCTCCGAGCGTGATCTCATCAGCCAAGCCGGGCAGAGGAGACCGGTCAGCAATGGCTTGGAAAGCAACCAAATTCCAGCGTCTGGAGAGGGGGTGGTGTTGATTCTATCTGGAGAGGACACTTTGTCTTGGCTTGAGTAATGAATGCCTTTCTTCATCTCCAATGAGCAATGAACAGACTGGCAGAAGGGCACCAAGCTGCATATGGGATTGGCTTTCTGTCAAGTGAGTAGAACAACTCAGTTCTCCACAATTTAGGGTTAACATTATTTGCTCAAATAGCAGGAGAAGCAATCAGCTTCACAGAGTGAGCTCCCCTTCACAGAATGAAAGAGATCTTTGAGATCTTGTCCTGTTCATGTTACACGCAAGGGCCCTAAAGCACAGAGCACTTAACTCACCCAATGTCATCCCACTGAAATGCAGCAACTATCTCTTGTGCTCAATTTAAAAGTAACTCAGGTTAAATGCTTGCTTCACTTCAACTAATTAGATAATTTTGGTTATTTTTCTGCTTAAAAATATGCTGTCATTGAAGTCATATAGAGTAAGTATAATTTAATGAGCATCACAGTTAATTATCTCCGTATATATATTTAAATATCCCTCTGATTATATATATCATCACTCAACATATATTGACTGTTTAAAGTGCACAAAACACTCATAAAATTAGACATATGTCTGCCTTCACACAAGAGGAACCTAATAAAACACTCAGACTTGTCTTGAGTTTATTACTCCACAGTTAAATAGAAATGCGTATTGAGGCATTTTGCCCTTCTCCTACCAAATTTTGATCACTTAATTTTTTTTCTCTTCAATTACTTATAAAATTCAGTGCTTTGCTGTGGTAGGCAGAAAATGCCCCCACCACCAGATATCCACATCCTAACTCTCAGAACCTGTGAATATACTACCTTACATGGCAAAAAGGGCTCTGCAGATGTGATTACGTTAAGGACATTGAAGTGGGGCCATTATCCTGGATTACCCAGGTAGACTCAACCTAACCACATGGATTCTTAAAATCAGAGAGCCTTTTCCAGCTTTGGATAGAGATATGCCTCCAGAAGAATGGTTAGAGAGATGCAACATTGCTTGCTTTGAAAATGGATGAGGGGGACAACGAGCCAAGGAATGTGGGCAACTTCCAGAAGCCGGAAAAGGCAAAGAAATGGTACTCCCCTGGAGCCTCCAAAGAGGATCACAGCCCTGCCCGTACCTTGATTTTAGCTCAGTGACGCCTGTGTCAGTCTTCTCACCTATAGAACCGTGAGTTAATAAACTGATGTTGTTCTCCACCACCAAGTTGTTGTGATTTGTTACAGCAGCAAAATGAAAATAATTGCTTATGGGATTCATTGGGTGTAAATATCATCTCCTGATTCCCTGCCCTCCACTCCAATTCTGAGGTGGCAAGTGTAGTTTGGGCATATTCAGAACAGGCTCATAAAACGGACTGCCTGGAACAAATTCTGGTGCTTCCAGCCCAGTAGTTACTCAGTGTCTGTCTGTCTATCTGTCTCTCTCTCTCTGTCTCTCTCTCTCTCTCTCTCTCACACACACACACACTCACACATATAGAGGAAAGCAAGAACTTAGTAATTTTCTGTTACTATGCCAACATTCATTCATGTACTAAGAGTACACTAATGGACAGCTGTACAAAAGTTATCCACTGAGCTATTTTCCTACTTGTAAAGATAGGAAAAGGTAAACCACAGTCACATCCACTCAGCTGGGCTCTGTTATTAATGGAATGCATTTGGGAAGTATCTGACTGTCTTCAGTTTGTGACAGTGAAACTAACTGCTGTCATAACCTGTGCTACCAGTAGGCACTGACATGGGAATAGTGGAGAGAGAAGTGAGTCTCGGACCTGGGTCAGTCCCCATGTGGGAACAGAAGGGGCACAAATGCCAACGAAAGGCAGATGAAGAGGCTAGGATGAGTTTAAGAGGCAGGGAGATAATAAGGGAATCGTGAGATCATAGGAGGGCTGAAGGTGGGCAACAGCTTCCTAATAGCCCTCTGAGATCATGCTGGCCGGAGCCAGGGAAGCAAAGTGAGAGGAGTTAGGAAGAACATACCACAGGGTTATTGTGAACAGTGTTCCGTCTTGCAGAGGCCTACGGGTAGAGACGCTGTCACTGATCTTAAGCAGGGGCAGGGGTACTCAGAGTCCAGCTTCCAGAAGGTGTCTGAGAACTGAACTATGTCAGTTCTGAAATTGGCATCAGAACAACCGGGCCAGCCATCCTTCAGCAATTAATAGGTGCCACACCTGTGATGCTGTAGGACTCTTTTACTGGGAAAAGGGAAGCCTGGCCACTCTCAGATTACTCAGAGCATCAAGAAGAACTTAACTTCTGATTACTTGATTATTTAATTTTTCATCAAAGAAATTCTGGGAAGGTTTGAGGTAGGTCAGTGCAATGGAAAGGAGTGATTCCCCACTACAGGGTGGTCCTTTATTAATGATGTTAAAAAACAACTATTTCTTCATGGAGGTAGGGGACTGGAGCAAATGATCTGTTCCAGACTTTATAATATACAATGGTTGTTTAAGAGCAGGTTCTTTCTTAGAGCAATTCCTTAGGGAAAAGTGAGGCATGTGGGAAGTGCTGTGTGCATTGTGCCCTATTGCACTTAAGATGTGCGCACACGCACACACACACACACACACACAAGCACACAGCCATGCAGCCCATACAGAAACCCACTCAAACCCACACACATGCACATGCACACAGCCACTCAGCTCCTTTAGAAACCCACTTAAACCCAAAGGGGGTTTACTCACTTGGCAAGTAACAGTTCAAGTAATTTAAAGTGGATCCTTAAGAAGGTTCTTGGGGATACATTTTCTTACAAAGAAACTCATAAACTCTATACTCTTGGAACTATGCAAAAATTTTGTCTAGACATTTACTCACTAGGAGGTGGACAGGAGTGAAAGTGAAGGGGTTACTGTGTGTCTTCAGGTAGAACCTCTTTCCTTCCTCCCATTGGCCCCTTATATTCCCCCATCCCACCCACCTGATGGCATCCCATCCTCCTATGGCCTTGAACATGTTCACTTAAACTGTATTACTAAATACTAACCTATGATATGCTTTTTAATGGATCCTCCCAAGAACTCTTCTAATGAAATACTCCTCCCTTTGTCCATCTCCCTTCACAGAAATCGCATATTCCTCATTCCCCGGCTTTCAACCCCTCCAGTAACTTTTTTTCCCTTACCTGTCTTTCCCCCTGTCTTTGCAGCTCCCACTGTGTGCAATGCCCTGTCCTCTGCCGAGTCCTTATGGCCTGTACTGACCCCATTCTCTAACTATTCTTTGCCTTTTCTGCCTCATAAGCCTAACATGAGCTTGTGGTGGTGCTACACTCTCTTATCTCCCCTATAATGGTAGCTTTACAGCCTTTTCCTGGCTTGTTGTCTTTTTTTTTGGAACATTTTCTTCTTTTTATTTGAATATTTACTACAAGCAAGCCACCGAGCTAAGTGCTGTGGCAGATTCAAAGATAAGAAGAATGGTCCCAAAGCGAGATAAGACATGTATACAAACACTTTAAACAAGATAGACAATGAGCAGTACTCTGAGAGTAGAGAACGAAAGTCCTCTACTTCAAAAAGCAACATTCTGTGATGGTGGACCCAGCATTTAATCACCCTTATGCTCAGCTGCTTCCATTATTGAACCAGTCTTCTACTTGCTGAAACATAAAGCCCTGTTAGAGCCACAGGTATTAAGTCATCCTTTTAGTCTTGCCTTTTCCAGGCTAAACGGCAATGCCTATTTTCCATCCTTTTAATATCAGCCTGAAATATAACAACTCTTCAAACAGGAAACCAAAATTGGACAGAATAAAGGCTTGACCAAGGCTGAATGTGCCTGGATGAACACCCAGAGCTGCCTGCCATGCTCCTGTTAACACATCCTAATGCCATTCTAGCATTGATACTAGCAGTCTCACAGAGGCCATTCATTCATTTTTGTGCTACATGCAGAGTTTCTCCTCTCTCAGATTTGTTCTTTCGTCTATTTCCTAGCTCTGTAGAGCTATTTTTGTGGTTATTATTGTTTTGCCCTTAATATAGTGAAATTCATACTATTTTCAGGGGCCCATTGTTCAACTTTTTCAGGGTACTCTGTATTATATTTCTCTTGTCTACAGTCTTGACACTTTAAATGGGAAACAGAGAAACACAGAGCCTGCTTTCCAAAAGGGAAAAAGGGATCTTTCAAAGAGCACCTACCTAAATTGGATTACCTGGGCATTCTAATTATTTATTTGGGACAACACAGAGTTCAAGGTTCTAGACTGCACACATTGTGTGTTTATATTCCTGCCTCCATTTACTAGATTGTAAGCTCCTTGAGGAAGAGGATTCTGTCTTAACCATCTTTGTGTCCATTCCCTTGCTCCAGATGGCACGGTGCCTGGCAGGGAGTAGACCCTATAATATGAGTCCCATAAATGAAGTAGCCCACATGGCTTCAGAAAGAGCTAAGTGAATTCATTTCTTTCTGGAATTGGGTTAGAATGTGAGGATAAGGGATGTGTGCAGTGATCTGGTCCCAAGTTTAGCCTAAGCTTGCCTACCATTGGAATCCAGACATATCTGGGCATGCATGACTAGTAGGTAGGTGGGCCCACTTGCCTGATATTTCCTGGAGCTTCCCACATTCACCAGATAGGACTATCTCTTCTCCCTTGTCTAGAATGCTTTTTCATATTCACTTTGCTCACCTGAATTCTACTGGTTCTTTAAGAACCAATGCAGGGTCCCACCTCCATGAAGTCTACCTAGGTTTGACTTTATTTCTCTGCATTTTATCATGTTCACAGAAGGAAGAACCAGAAAATTTGAATCCACTCTTGATTGTCAGCCCCTCCAGCTAAATTGCTCTGAGGCCCCCCATTTCTGTTTAAGCTCTTTTGCAGTAACAACTATACAATTATTTAGTTCTACCCTCTAATAAGCTGGTTTTATTTTTAACCAGCTGGACTCATTTTTTTTCCTAGAGAGAAAAGTTTCTATCAACTTCCCTTGACCCCTAGCTTGAAAATACAGTCTTAAAACAACAAAACAGTGCTTGGAAATAGTAGGACTCTAACAACAATTTCTTGAATGAACAGTACTGATGCACTTCTACAAAACTGGTTTTAGTCTTGGTGAAAATAATATCTACTCTAAAAGATTCTAGAAAAGTAATGTGTATATTAAGGATATGATTTGCATCCATAGGAAACTGATTCTCGACAAAAGGGTTAGACTTCAATTTTAGAATGTAGATTTGTTGTACATAGATTCAATTACCAAACTGTAAAAGAAATTAAGAAACTATCATCGGGACTCTGCAGGGGAAAAGATCAAATCTTCAAAGGGAACATATTAGTTCATAAACCACAGAATTCTCAGCGTGTATCACTCTTGTTTAAAGTATCTAAATATTTCCACAACCATAAATTTATTTGCTGGTATCCACTTTATGCATCTGGATATTAAATTTACAAATGACTTTTATAGCTGGAATGTAATCCAGACTTTTTCCAGTGATACCATATAAAGTCTTAAAAAACATTGATTTCCATTTTTGTTGGAGCAGGGAGGGGAGCCAATCTGCATTTAAACATATTTGCTCCTCTTGTTAGAGAAATAGTCAGTTACATGTTTTGGGTAGTTAGGTTTTAGTGCTTAATATTTGTATTATATACGTAACACCTTGTTAGTACTGTTCTATTTTATAATTGACATATCACACAAATCAGTACATAATTATGATCTGTCTATAGACAGAAATATATGGATGGAAGGATATACACAAATAATCTTATTTATTCATTGTTTATGTGTACATGCTTTCTCTCAACAAATAAATTATGAGATTTTAGCCAGGCAGGGATATTTCCCAACATCTCTTTTGCACCTGATACTGCCTAGAATGGTGTTAGGCATACAGAAGGCACTTAAAATAAACTTGATCATTTGCACTGCAAGTTGAAGAGAACAACAATGAAGTACAGAAGCTGCACCAAGAAGGCTAGTTGGCTGGTCTTCCTATACTCTGGGGTGGTCTTTTTTGGAATATTCATCATGGTACAGGATCTGGAAGCTCTGCTGCACCAGAAACTGGACCTTGGGAGTGCCAAGAGTTGACAGGTCTCAGGAACACTGATGGACTCACAGATTCACAAGAGACTGATGTATAAAGCAGCATGCCAATCAATAAAGATAGAATGGATGTCCTCCCTTTCCAGTTCCTGGAGAGCTCTCACTTTCCAACCAGAGTATTCCTGTTCCTCATCCCAGTGTCAGGAAGCTGTATTGTCACCAGGGACTGTTTCTGTGAGTGTGGAGAGCAAAGGGAGGCAAAATCATCACGAGGACTAGTTTACCCAAGCCAAAGGGAGACATCAGAAAGCATCTCTGCCAGTAGAAAGAACACTTCTCACGTCACGGATTTGAATAAACTCTGAGATTAAATGTCTTTCTCACCTAAATATTGCTGGATGCCCAGTGCCAACCTTGGTATTGGACTTGGCATTCATGCCGATCTCTTGTGCCATTCCATTTTTTCTTTAGACTTGCTAATATTATAGATTACTGCAAGTTAGACTTCACTTGCTTAAATCAGGGGACCTAATGCAATTTGACCTTTATGTGTTGAATTTATTAAACTGCAGCTGCTCATAGAGTCAGAAGCTAGAATCCAGGTTACCGGTGGCCAGAGTGGGGGTAGGGGATAGGGAGTTAAAACTTAATGGGTACAGAGGGGTGGGTATATGGGAACTCTGTATATTCTGCATGATTTTTCTGTAAGCATACAATTTCTCTAATAAAAAATATTATGTAAAAAATCCCAAAAGCAATCTCAGAAGTTTTTAATTTTAAGACTGTATGACAATAAGAAAGAAAATAAAATAGATGATACTTACACAAAAAGTAGCAGACAGTCACTTCAAATTTGAAAGCCAATGATCTGAAATATAAATTCAGCTTTCTAAAATATAACACAAAGTAGAGAGAGCTAGTGTAATCTGAGACTCTCCTAGGTATTGTAGAATTCAGAGTCTTTCTAGGATAACTTCAAATTACCTTTCCTTCTGACCCTTTCCTATTTCCCACAAGGAGAATTCTTTGTTAAAAGATACAATTGTGAGGTTAATCTATTGTGCTTCCAGGTCCATGTGTTCTGGATGTTCCAGTTCACTAGCTATTTTAATTACAGAGTTTAGGTTAACAAATTAGCCAAAGGATATGCTTTTATAATTAAGAAGTCAATGCCTAGTGTAGTACACATGGTACCAGAGTCAATGTTTACTGAATTCATCTGAATCTTAATTTAGAGTTTTGACTAATAAGTATTTATAAATACTCCTTTTTAAACAGTGAACAGTACTTTTCAAGGTGCATGAACTATCCTCAAAAACAAACAAACAAAAATGTCCACTCAACTGAAAATAAAATTAATCCTTATATCTTGATTTAAAAGACAAGGTTCTAATGTATTGCTTTATTATTCTTTTTTTCCCTTGGTCCACCCTTACATCCCAATGCTAGAAAAAAATCCACAAGTTAGAGTCTAAACTTAAGACCAAAATGCATGTTAAACACACTCTATTTCAGACAGTGTATTGATAAATACTAGCCTGAGGTTGGCCCTACCTCTCACCCATTTCTGCCCATCCTCCTTGGATTAACTGAGGAACTTTACTCCTCCTGACCACAAACTTAGAAATTTTTTTCTGCTTTATTATTATATTTTATTTTAAAAACATATTATTTATTATAAACTTTCTGCAAGTTACAAAAAATTACTCCTAGAAGAAGTTAGAAAAGCAGAGAAAACAGTGACGGAATGAAGAGAACACATTCATTAGAGGATGTTTACTGTTGGACTCCAGAGAGTTTAGTTTGAACCCTGTAATTTGATGATTATCTGGTCTTAGCATGCAGATGTTAATTGCAAGTAATTCTAAGGGCTTGAGCACTAGAGAAAATAGGCAACAAAAGGGAATTGACTCTTTTTCCATATTAATATCATTGCCTCCATATTGCAACACAAATGGTCAAAATTATATGATTTAAAAGTCCGAAAATCCTTAATCATCAGAGAAATGCATAAGATGAGTCTCTTAAAATCTCTGGAGGAAAAATTTCAATAGCTCAGTGGTTCAGCAGGGGAGTGACAGAAACCCAGGAGAGGTATTCATGGCATCAGAACTCAGAAAGCACTTCAGAGATCAATAATAGCTCTACTTCCCCCTAAAGAGTCTAGAAAATCTAGCGGCGTTCTGCCTTGATACACAGTAAGAGTTGAAATATTCACTCATTCATTCATTCATTCAATATTGTATGCTAGTCATTGGAGAAATTAAAGTGAGTAAGATCTAGCTTCTGATCTCAAGAAGCTTTCAATTTGATAGAGAAAACAGACGCATAAACAACCATAACACAGTAAAATATGTGATAATAATTAGCATTCATAAACGATGCCATGAGAAAGTCCAGGTAGAAAATCAGCCTCTTTGGGGGCATCTGGGGAGGTTTTTCCCAGAGGGTGACCGCTGACCTGGGCCTTCGAGGTGAGTAAGAGTTCACCAGGTGCAAGAGGATCAGGAAGGAAAAGACACAATGGTGTGCAAGAGCATGGAATCTCTTTAAGCTCAAAGACCTCTGCCAACTTAGACGCAAAGCCAGACAAGTAAGTGACCAACAGCAGGTTCCCTTGGTAAACATGGTACAGTTTGATTCCAACTGGGATAAAGCCATCATTTTAAATCTTTCAAATTTTCTCCTTAATTCACAACTACAGAGAAAGTGAAGATGAAATGACTTTTCTTCTTCTATTCTGGAATTGAGGTCCTAAGCACTTTACAGGGGTGACAGACTCTTGGGAGAAAACACTTTATAGCATTTTCTTCTGTGATTTTTAAAAGCCTAGAATGCCTGAGGGCCAGTCAGCTAGCATAAGGTAACAAGCAGAGTGAGAAGTGTGGAAATTACTTCGAAACACAGTATATGATCAAAATGAAACCTGGAACTCTATTTATACTTAAATAGAAGTAAATTCAATTTAAATTAATGATACACACACCTCAACATTTCTAATAATAGGTATATCACCCCTTACGCTTTCAATGGCATTTTTCCCTATCTCATTTAGTTTTCTCTTCCACCCCGAGAAGTAGTAGCTCCATTTTGCAGATGATAAAGCCCAGATCTGCTGACTCTTCATCCAGTGTCTTTACTTTTACCCTTGACTAAAAGGTACCTTATTTTGCTTGGGTTGGAGGAAGCTGTGAGGGTTTGCACTTACAGATTGAATGTCACACACAGCACAAAGGAGAGGAAAATGCACCAGGTTTAGAGTAAAATGATAAGGTTTCCAGATTTAACCCTGCCACTGACTATGTGCTCTTGGGTATGTTGTTTTCTGAGCCTGAGTCTAATGATTTAGATCTCCAAACCCCTTTCAGAGAATGTAGGACAGAAAGTCTGATTGCATAACTCAATAGGTCAACAAGATCTGTCTCACAGCAATAATTCTGCGCTTCAGGCATAGTTCTCATGGAGAACTGACCCCTTTCTGAAGGGAATGCCTCCCTCTGCCATAGCCCTGACAAGTGTCACAATGAGACAAAATTTATATCCATGTGCTATGATGTAAGTAAGACACTTAGGAATTTGGGACTGAGAATTTCTATCCTGCCTCAACCTTGAGTTTTATGAAAATTTTAATTCTGTTCAGTTCAAAAACCATTGAGCATCAGTAGCACTGATTCACTGTGGATATCCAGGATACACCATAAGGATGCTTGTTTAGAGAAAATACATTTTTGGGGGGTGCTTGGCTTTCAGGGCTAAATGAGAAGCATTACAGGCTCTTAAAAGGGAGTAGCAGGAAGGAAGGGGATAAGATGACAACTGTTTCTACATGAGAATTTTATCCAAGGCCACTTAACAGCAGTTCCCTTCTCATCTTCACAAAGAAGAAAAAACAATGACAGAATATTAGATCTCCAAAATGGGCCCCCACTAAAAAACAATAAAGATTTACACAAGAATTCTGATTAGATAAACAGAAGGACTATCTGAGGAAGGAGTGGGCAGAGGTATACATCCACTGTACTTGCCAGTAGTGCCTTGGGAAAGATATAGTGTAATTATACTTGATGATGCCTCTTGTCTTTGAACCAGCACAATAACCCATCAGCTCATCCTGCTTTGTCTGTTGGTTCACTTCCTGCTCAGTTATTTTCCATGTTAGTCTCCTGAGTTCCCCAGAGAAAGCCTGCCAATACTATAAGGTTTTCTCTGGGAATCAAAAAACGGATTGACTGCTTATTCTAAGCAGACACATTAGAGCAACTAACTCCAGAAATAAAGGACTCTTTCATGACCTCGTTGCTGGTGCTGGCTCTGGGAGTTATCTAGCTTCCATTTGGAAAGCCCCATGAAGTATGCAAAACTCCCCTAGGACAATAAGACCCAGCCTAGCCTTAGAAAAATAAAAAACACGTCTTGAGCAATATTCTGGAACCTACTGGTTAGATTCCTAAATGGTACCGGAAAATGGAAGTCAGTGAAGATGTGATATGGATAGTTGGTCACCCACAATGGAAAACATGCACGTCGGAAGAATTTCCTATTCCAAACAACGTGCAGTTTAAAATACACTCTTTGGAGACTCTCCCCAATGTACAAGCTTATAGCTGCTATTTATAGTGGCCAGTGTGTACTTTACCAAGATTTTTATTCCAACAAAGGAACTGTATGTGATGTAGGGAGTTATTAAAATGGAAAATAAACTTTCACATTTTAACTTAGTCGACTGGTATTAATCTTAGTTGTAATGCCAGATATCACTAATCTAGACTAAGTGGAAGGAAGGCCAGTATAAATTACAAAATGCTTTAATAGAAATTTAGTTTTGAGAAATGTTCAAGTATATCCAGTCACTTCCACCAGCCTAACAAAACATTAGAGGTTTCTTTAAAAATTAGTAAATAAAAATGATTTATAATTCACAAGTTAATCTTTTTATTATAACTGAATGTTCCTAAACTGCTTTAAAAAGTTGTACTCTCACATGTTTAAAAACTAAACCTTGGAATGCAGCTCACATAGTTAACATGTTAATAAAACTCTTTATTTACAAATAGTTCAGCTACATTTTTTTATAGTCCCTGAATAAATGATTAAAGTTCAAAAATAGAGGAATTTGAATGATGAAAATTTGACAGATTAAAGATTGATTTTCGAACTGCTGATGGTCATTGCTTATTAGATTGCAAACTAGTAAGAAGAACTGATTTTATTCACAAAATATGTACATTATTCCTCTTCAACCTCGTTAACAAATAAGAGAGAATCTACTTATGCATCCACTACATCATTCCAATATTTCATGCCTCATGCATGCCCAGTGGCATTTTCTTGTAATACTGTTGAGGACTTTGGGGATGATATAGTTCAAGAACTTTCCTAGACTTCTTCAAAGCAATTGAGACAGATTTTCCTTGACTATAACTCCTGTCTGCCATTTCCATATGGCCAAATGACAGCTGCAAATGCAAGTCTTTCTCACCTGGTTGGACAGTGAGAAAACCAAAGTGCAGACAAGCTATAATGAACACTTTTTTTACAGCTTTCATGACATTTTGATTTGATTTTGATGAGAAGTTTCATTTCACTGGTATTCAAATATTGGTCTAAATAGATGCAGAAGATGACTTTAGCTTTTGGAAAATGGAAACATTTTTAAATGAACTTGTCTACTCTTCTTCTGCTAGGGAAGCGTGTTTTCATGATGTTAAGAGGAATGGTGGAAAAGTGAAAAACTCCAATACCAAATGTTGGGGATGACTGGAGCAATATGAGTGTAAATCCACACAGCTACTTTGGAAAGTAATTTGGCACTGGCTAGTCAAGTCAAGTATTTGTATAACCATCAAATCAGCAGATCTTCCCCTAAGTATATACCCTAGAGAAACTCTTGCACAGGATCACCAGAAGACATATTTTTAAAATATCCATAATAACATGTTTGGCATAGCAAAAAAAACAGGAAATAACCCAGACACCCATTGAGAGCAGAACGAATAAATAAGATATGCTTTATTCATATAGTGGAATGCTATAAGGAATGAGATAAAGATAACACTCATCAAAGTGGATGAATCTCAAAAACAATGCTGAATGAAAAAACAAGTCACAAATGTAATGATTCCATTTATATAAAGTTCATAACAGGCAACAGTGAACTCTATGTTGTAAGGTAATTCACACATATGTGGTAAAATAACATAGAAAACGGGAAAGATTAATACAAAATTCTAAACAGTAGTTATTCCTTGGGGGGATATGATTGGGAATGGGGCATAAGGGGCTTCGAAGTATTGATAATACTCTATTTCTTAACCTAGAGAGAGTAAACAGTGATTACTGTATTATCATTATTTAAAATATACTGTTAAATCACTTATTATAAAAGGCTGACTCAGGAAAGGGGAAAGTTCTGACGGAGTCGAAAGCAACAGGTTTTACCCAGTCTGCCATTATGAGGCCTTGAGGAACTTCTCAGCTGCTTTCTCTCTTTGTGGTCTCCCTTAATTTCTTTCTATTTAAAACATCAGTTATTTCAAAAACAGTGATGAACTTGACCCCCTGAAGCCCAGTATAAAGGTAACATATTTGAAGTTTGTGGTTCAACTTATCCAGAGAATAAATTTTGCAGAATGGTTTTCCTCTGATTCTCTTTAATATTACATGTATACATACTTAGAGGTCTCAAAAAATGACCTGAGATACAGTGGCATCTCACTTCTAGGAAAAAAGAGCAAAAAGAGGTAAAAGGATTTGCAAGTTTCTAGCTCAGAGAATGGAATGTCACTAGCACAGCTCGGTGACATCCTACCAATACAGTAAGGATTTTTCTGTGGTGCTAGTCTCCCTTTACTCTGTTCAAACAGTAAAAGTAAAGGAATTGAAACGGAAGTAATAAGAGTTTATGTCTGAGGAAAGCTCTGACAAAGTCAAAGAGTCACAGAAGTCTCTACCCAAGATGGTCTTGCAGAACAGGTCAGAATCCAGAGAGCTGGCAGTTTGGGACAGCTTCATTATGGGTTTGTCTGAAAGTCTGAGTCTGTTTTACCGGACCTGCTTGATAGTTTTTAATGTCAAGTGATTCTAGTCCTGGTTTGGGTTTCCTGCCTATAGGATTTCACCGTGGTTTTCATTTTAATTAGTAAGTGTGGTCTCCTCAGTTTGCCACAGTCCCCCTCACTCCCTATTGCCTTAGGCTAAACCACAGTCCACATTTACATTGCCTGTGCAGTCTCTGCGGGCATTTGAGTTTGCAAAACCCAGCCCAGAGCCTTCTCCTGGTCCCTTTGGCCTCCATACTTCCTTTTCTAACTTCATCATCTCTACCTTTTCATCCTGAGTACATAAAACTACCTCAGAATCCACATTTGTCAAACAATTACCTTTCTTTTCTTGAAAGCCAGCTTCCTTTGGGCCCTATCCCCATATAAACCAGAAATAAGAAGTATTTTCCAATTCTCATTCATTGAATATTTTCCGAGTGCCTAATAAATGCCAGACCTGCATATACAATATTAAAAAAGGTACAGTCTGTGCTCATAAGGAACTTTCCTTCAAGTAGGGGAAAATCAATTACAGCAATAAGTAATCAATGATAGCACAATGGATAGAGGTGTGCACAGGCCATGGACAAAAGAATAGCATCAAGGTCAGAGGTCAGGGAAGGCTTCTTGAAGGAAATGACAAAATCAGTCAAATCAGCTGTTTAGGATCCTGACTCAAACATTTAATTGTTGAACTTTTACTTTCACAATGGTATTATGAAATCATTTCACATTACCAATCTAAGAACGAATGGAGACTTTTTTTTTTAATTGCGTTAGCTGGCTAATTAATGTAACCAATCAAATCAGTGAAGAAAGTCATTTGTAGTTACTGTTCTTCCTGAATGAGTCAGCTGTTTGACAAAATTGTTTGGGTTTTTCAGGGGCAGATAGAAATGGCCGATGCCTGCTGACAAGCATGTTTCTTATTGAATCGGGAGCAATTTGTAGTACCGCACACTGCTCCACGGTTCCAAGCTTATATAGCATAAACACTCCTCTGGTACCAGATTTAGAAAGGTAACCTTCTCACCCTCTCGGGTGATAGGGACCCTTATGTAACACCTTTACCTAAGAGTTCGGAGAGGATCTCTGGAATGCTGTGGACCCTACAGCCCCTAAAAACTTCTCCTAAATTCATATTACCTCATTCAGAATTTTATTTTTAAATAAAAGAATTATTCAGGATACTAGTTACCTCTTTGGGTGGAGAGGTAAGGGGATGAGATTGGAGAGGGATCTGCAGGAAGATTCAACAGTATTGAAAACATTCTAGTTCTTAAGCTGAGTGGTGGGTCTATGGGGTTTGCGTTACAATGATTGATAAAATCTCTATACATTATACAATATTATTTTGCATGTATCAATTTTAATAATCAAAATTTAGAATAAATTATTTAAAAATATAATGTAAAAATTAGGCAGGCAAGTTTTTTTGTTATTAGTACAATATTTATATATATCAGTGATGAGAGGTTTTTAGTTGTTGCTCAAAGAGAGTTGAAAACCATAAATTGTATAAGATAAAAAAAGAAATTACAGCTTCCCAAGGCAAAACAACTTTAAAATATATTATTATTTGAATAGTAAATGTATGTATTATGTTGAAATTAAGACTTTAATACGTAAGACCCCAGAACATCCTGTATTTTATCTTGATTTAAAATCCGTAAGTAAAACGAAAAAAAAACTTTTAAAAATAAGGAGGTAGAGTTTCTTTTCAGCATGGGGACCTTCATACCCACAATTTTCTCATCACTTTCAAGGTGGCTGTTAAAACAAACTTGAAACAGAGTACAGACAGACACTATGCCATCTGAAGACATGATGACTGTGCCATGGGTCTCAGTGACTTAGAAATCCCAGAAGGTAGCTGCCGAGAAGGCCAGTTTCCTGGGATATGACCCCGAAAAGGCCTTTCATCACAGCTCTTTCCTTGGTATTTCCTCAGCCAATGGAAAAATAGCAACATCCATTAACATTTATGGAACACTTATGTTTTAGAAATTCTATCAAATGCTTTATATGTGTTGATTCATTTAATCTGTGCGAAACCTTATGAGGAAGGACTATTATGATGGCCGTTTTCCAGATGAGGAGATGTGCTCAGGGGTGATAAAGAGTTACTCTTGCTCACCCAGGCAGGATTTGAACCTAAGTCTGTGGGATTCTAGGTCCTGCCCTCTGGAAGTCACCAGATCTGTGTCCCATTCCAAATCTTCCTCATCCTCCCCAAAGATAGTAGCAATAAAGGTGAAATGCAAATTCCTCCTTAAGGAATAAATAAGTTTCTCTCTCTCCCATATTTAGAGAGAAAATCTTTTGATGCGTTAGCATTGCTAAAGCAAAACTGGTGACGGTGGAGAAACCCTGCATAATCACTTAGTTTCATAATTAAACTTTGGTTAAAGAGATGTTGCCGAGGCGACATATACCAAATAAAAGCCCTCCAAAATTGATTGAAAATAGAGTTCTATTTGCAAATCATCACAGCTTCGTTTCCTTCTTGACTTTGGTGACAACGCTGATTACCTGTTCCTAACAATTAACTGTTATAATCTGCCTGTCCACCTACCATCCTTTTTTCCCTTCATTTTACTCACCATGAAGTAATCTGACCTAATCTCCTTTTATTTAGAAATATTATCCATAAACTGTGTTTATATTTAAAAAGCACTCTAATACATTACATTGTAGTATACACTAAATCCCCAAAAGTAAGCTCTGTTTTCCTCATCGATAGCCATAGCATTTTCTACAGAGAGAGAAGTCAAGGGGGCTTTGTTTATCCACAGTTACGAGCCTCTGCCTCAGTTTAGCTGGGTCATCCTGAGGAGGCCAGCATCCCCAGACCTAAGTTTCCTCATCTATAAAATGAAGCTTTTTGAATTCATGAGTCCAGGGATTAGGGGTCTGGAGTCCATGAGCCCCCAGGAGATCTCCAGCGAGAGACCCATGAGTCCGCTGAAAGTTTAAGTGCCAAGTTGTGGGGGTGCGTCCATGCATTTTTCTTGGAGGAGAGTCCATAACTTTCATGAGAGACTCAAAGCAGTGTGGTCCCCAAATGAAAAAGAAACATTCCACTGCAGAAGATTATCCACAAGGTCAGTGACAGCTTTAAGCTTTTATGAGCGATGTGACTAAGTCCCCATCCTAACAGTGAATACAGTCTTATTGAGAAAAACCCAGGAAACAGTGAAAAACAGTTATGCCAACAGCTTTCTTTGGCTTGAGGGGGAAGACTTTATCTTCTCTATTTCTATTTTTCTGTGAAATGGGAATAACACAGGAGAGTTTTTGAGGGCAAACAAAATAATGATATGTCTACGTATGTAAGCAATGGACCTGAATAAGTAAAAAAACAGTTTAATCAGGCCCAACGGCCTTCATTTCGTCTGTTATCACATAACTGCTTTAAATGATTGTTCCCCACCTTGAGGAGTTATTTTGGCTTTGTAGAGATGATGGACTTTCAGCCAAGATAACCCATTGAGACATGAAAAAAATCCGTGATCAATTTGTTATATTGGAAAGCATTTGAAATTTAGGGCAGGCAGAACTGGGTTGCACTCCCTACCTATATGCTATTGGATATGTTATCTAAACTTTCAGGTTTCTCACCTGTAAAATGGGGATAATAATATCCAGGTCATAGGGTTGTTTTGACAATCAAATGAGATAATGTATATAAAGTACATTACCTGGTGCCCGGCATGTGATTGGTGCTAAACGGTTATTTCTTTCTCTTCCTAATATAACAGATGAAAAATTTGACTGTTTTTTTCCACTTGAGGACTATTTTTGCTAAATTGGCTGAACTTTTAAAATGAAATTCTGTGTGATGTTACAATTACTGTACTGGAAATAAGGGATGTATCATCAATGAATCAGAAAATTGACCACATGTCTATGATGTTCGATTTTGAAATTGTCAAACAGCAATTATATTTGTGTGGTAATTTAAATGTGGAAAAAATATTTAATTCTTTCTCAACCTCAATAGAAACAGTTCAGCAAGTGTCAAGATCAGTATATGAACTTTGCAGTAAGAATGCAGCAAACCGTAATGACTGAATTGACAGTTGCATATAATTCAAATACACATACTCAGTAAAATATTATTTTGTACCAAAGGTTTACCAAAACATTAATATGATTTTAATAATAATACCTAATATTTGCTGAGCATATAGTGTGTGTCAGTCATTGTGTTAATTTCTCTACATGGGTCATCTAACTTATTCTTTACAACAACTCTGTGAGACAGACATAACTATCCCTATTTTTACAGATAAAGAAATAGAAGCAACAGATGTTTAAGTAATTTCAAAAGGCATCCAACAAGTAAGTGTCACAGCCAGCATTTAACACAGGTCAGTCAGACTGTCACACACACATAACTACCACACCACTGTGCCTTTCCCCAGGTGCCTGAAAATTGATAAATGTCACCTATGAAGTCTATAAGGAAAATTATTTTGATCTGTAGGTGTATCAACATATATATGCTACATTTCTTTCAAGCTAAAAATGAAGTTATGGGCCAGCATGTAAGGCCCTTAAGATTCCAATTTTCACAATTTCTTTGCATCAAACGTTTAGGTGTAGTCATTGAATGGGTGTCACTCTGGGTAGATCCTGGGCTCCTGATGTGCCACTATTCTCCATAAAGTGGTATACTTTTTGGACCAGAGGAATTGTTAGCTTAAGGCATGCTATCTTTAGCTATGAATTGGTAGGGGTAATAATGTCTACTTAGAGAAAACAAGAGGGAAGGATTGAGAGAGGGAATATATGAATGTATACATGTATTTTTATTCTTCATGTGTCTGGACACAAATAAATGATCCCTTAGGTGGGAATTATTTACCTCTTCTTGCCCATGTCCCTACATTTAAATTGGACAGAGTCTAAGCAATAGCAAATAGATATAAAAACCTTTCAGATATATTTTTAAATCCATTTCAAAACAATTACTTGAAACAAAATCTAATTTAAAAATAAAAAATTTCATTAACAAATCTCATATTTTTGCCCCTCCCCACTCCCAGAATGATCAATTTTCTGAGAGAACTGAGGGAAGTTTTAAGCAAATATAGCTACTCTAATGATTTAGGCCATTTCAGAGGAACATTTTATTTAACTTCCTAAGGGAAAATGATTTCCTGATTACAAAATCATAAAACATTCCAAGAGCTTTTTTTTTAGTTTAAAATTACAAGGTCATGATGCCAAACATTTCGAATAAAAGTGTTTGTGTGTGTGTGTTTTGTATAATCATCAATTAGCTGCTCTATTAAATCATGTAAAAACAAGTTTTGGTATTATGCAGCTCTGGGAGGGGACTCCAGAGACCCAAAGGATTTTTAAAAATTGCTTGTTTTCCTAGTGTAGTAAAAATATTTACTTTCAATTGTCTAATCATCAAGATATTTCAGAGGCCCATAAAAATGTATGAACAGTGACAACAGCAAGAGTGTCTCCATCCCCTTTATTTATGTCTATGAGCCTCTGAATCTGATAACATGAATCTACAATAGGGGCCTTTCTTCTGATCAGAAAGCGGAACTGGGCGTGTAAAGCATGTGCTGGGAACGAACCGTGTTCCCATCTCAGAAAGTGAGAGCACTGTTTGTTGTGAAAGCATGCCCAACACTGGACACAGTATGTCTGCCTGGAGATTTCTCCATGGATAAAACATTGCTGCAGGTATCTCAGAAGATACACCAGAGCTCAAAATCCTTTTGGCCAAATTTAAAAGAATAGCCCAATTCGATTTGGTATTAACCCTTCCGTCTGAAACAACCTAATCCTCCCTCAGATTTTCTTACCAATCACACCCACTCAAAACTCTTCATCTTACCTAGGGTTCTTATGTTTTTGTTTTTGTTTTTAAATTCTAGGTTTTATTTTATTTTTGATGTATAATATTTCCTTTCTGTGATTAGTTAAATTATCATAATTTTTTTCACAGTTACATGGTAAGAAAATGATCACTCTTCGTATTACTCTCAAAAGTCCAGTTTTCTGGATTTTTGTTTTGTTTCTCTCCAGATGGTGAGTGCAGCTGGGGTTTGGACGAGAGTTCCCCCTGCAGGATCTCCTGGTGGTCTGGGATGCCTTGTTTGCTGATGGCCTCAGCCTGAGTTACGTAGGTTATCTCTTCATAGCTATGTTACTCTACATCCGAGATGCTTGTGACTGTTAATGATTACCTAGGGTTCTTTTATCCTCTGAGAAATGCAGAAAAGCCTTCATATTTTTTATTTTGTTTTGTGTCATGGTAAATATAAAATGTATCTTCAATTCTTTGTGTGTTGTACAGAATAGAATTGGATAACAATAATAATTAACAATGACCTTCATTGAATGCTTACTAGGTGATTAACACTGTGTTAATACTTTGACATACTATCCTTTTGTATCCCCCACAATACCCCTATGATTTAGATACTGTTATTTCCCGCATTTTACAGAAGAGAAACTGAGGGTTAGGAAAACTGAATGACTGACAAAGTCACATAGCTAGTAAGTGACAGAGCTGAGATTTGACACCTCAGCTGCCAAATACCAAAGCCGATACCCTTAACTGCTATGCTATACTGCCTCTCTCCATATGGCTCTTGCTCTTCTTTCATTTATATAGAGCACAAATATTCTGTCCAGGCATACCTATTGCTGGTGATCAGTCCATCTTTGCCAGATACACAAAAAAGGCCTAGCATTTTTCTGCATTTGTTGAGTTGGAAGAGAGGTGGATTTGATCCGTTTGAAAATATATCTTTTTTTCCCTACCAGAAGCATGTATTCCCAGATGATACAAAAACACATGCATACATAATCCAGGGTAGACATATAAGAGTACGGGTGAGAGGAGATTTGGGTACAAATGAATCAAGCGTTAATAAAGATGCACATGGACCAAGGGCAAATACATTAAGACACCCAGAAAATACAGGGACAGAGGCAGAGTGAGAGGGATTGAAATTAAAGGGAGACAGAATACATCTATTTAATTTTTTGTTCTAAAATTTTCATGAGACAGGTGGAGGAAAATAAACAGCAAAACTAAATTCTTATTTCCTTATTTGTCCAAATAGGTAACTGATTAAGAAATACAGTTTAATTTTAGATGTGTACAAATAGAGTGTTTTCCTTAGAAACAACGCATCTGGGAGTTCTATTGATTATCTGCTCATTCCATTCTGCCTATTTGTTTTCTTTCCCATTTAGTCAAGATTGCTCTAAAGTTACTAATCCACTGGAATATGAGCATCATGACTAACTACTGGGGCACTCTCTTTACTGGTGACTATCGTTCTCTGTGTCTTAGCACTTTCTAGGCCTTCAACATACATATTTTTTGATGACTGAATGAAGTACCTCCTTTGTACTGAATTTAAGTAGCTCACCTCAAGAGTAGGAAAGCCAAATGAAGGACAAGGACAAGGTGAATCACATAGAAGTTGTACAGGCTAAAGAGTAGAAGGAAGGTTGTTTTCAATTAGCTAGGTTCACAGTCTAGGTTATTGCAAACCTTGATAATTTGAAATGAACTGAACTACAACCCCAGAGTGAGGTATGTGTACAACAGGGTCAGAATGAGGTATTTATATGACAGGTACAACAGGCAGCTGTGATGTGGTAAGGAAATTCCAGTCCCAAACACATGAAAGCCAGCAGGACACAAAGCATGCAGTTTAACTTTTAATATTTTTTAGAAGATCTAATTCTGAGGAATAACATGTGCAAGAATCTGGCTTGTTTTAATTTGTGGTTACATCTGGTGAGAGTGCAAGTTTTAAATTACTCATTATTGCAAGGTAGAACTGCACCTGCTAATCAAACTCAATAACAATTCATTTAAATAGCAGTATTTTCTTTTTGAAAGTCTTTGCGGATAAGGGTAGAACAGTCAATGGACTTTCTTTTCTCTGAGGGTCTCCTGCCCCCACACTGTACATAAGATGACTTACGCTCCTTGCAATAGACAAGGAGCATAAGTCATCTTTAATAAGTATGAGAATATCAGGGTACATATTATGGTTGGGGTAGAAAAATACAATTTTTTAATCATCTCTTGGTTGTTTATGGATTTAAAAACATTAAGTACCCTCTTCACAATTCTTGAAGCAGAGCTTGGAGCAGAGCAGCCACCTAATAAAAAATTGTTCAGTGAGGGTATGAATGAATCTGCAGTCCTGGGCCATAGAGCCACTCTATTTTTCCTAAATACACTCTACACTTAGATTAAATTTTTTCTTCTAAAAGGAAATCCAAAGGAAAGTTAGATCTTTTCCAGTCTGGCCCTGGGTACACTGCACAAAGCCATAGAATTCTTTTTTTCCAAAATGGAAATCCCCTTTTTTTAAAATCTAGTTTTAAATAAAGTAATATAGGGTCATTGTAAAAAAAAAATAAAAGTAGACAATAACAAAAGGAAAAGGAAAATAAAAATTACCACTCACTTGTGTTACAAAGGAGAAAGCCAGTGTTAAGAGCTTAAAGGAAGAGGGACTTACTTGTCCAGGGTCTCATATGTCCTTTGTCTTTAGATCAAAACCATGATTTTAGAAGGCCCTTGATTTCTAGTTCTGACCCTCTGTTTCTTGTACACACCCTGAATTTTCCCATCAAACTTGGCTGACCATAAAGCCAAACCTTCACAATTCCCATAAATGATCAGATTCTACAAAATCCTGAAGGTGCTCATGGATTTATTTATCAGTTCCCAGAAAAACAGAACTTAAGGGTTCATCTTGAGACATGAAAAGGTAAAGATAAATAAAAGGAAGTACTTCTCTTAAAAAAAAAAAAAAAAAAAAGGAACTGATACAGACAGAAATGTACGTTAGACTGGGTTAAGATACAATTGTATGATGGATTTATTTCAGGTTATTAAGGGTAGCTAACTAAGCTTTAGTAAGTACATCGATTTTAAGGCTCACACTGAAGGGAGACAAATATTTCCACACAAGACAGAACACTGAAAAGAATGGACCAAGTATAGCTGTGTGCCCAATTCTTAGGCAAAGTCCTAGACCCAAAGAACCCTAATATATTCATTCTAATTATAGCATGCCTGTAACTGCAAAAAATTAGTTCTGTCATTTCCCTCACATTGGTCCCCTAACTCCCCACTCACATGGAACGCAAAGAAGCCGAACATACGGATCTAGCCCGATGCCCAATGTCTACACCTTCATTCCTGAATTCCTCTAATCCCAACCCTGTTAGGGCTGCTGCTCCCCTTGGGCTGATCTGCTTTCTGATCCTGCTGTGCTTTGGTTCCCTAGCATACCATAAGGTTCATAAAAGCAGAAACCAAATCTCTTTATTTCACACTATTATTTATCCCATGCCTAGCACAGATTCTGAAAGCTCATTGGTGCTTAATAAATATTTGAAGGATGAAGATATTTTGTAGACTTTCAAGAGAACCTGAGGCCAAATAAACACCAATGGACAAACTAAGAGGTACGATCCTCCCAGCTTGGCACTGCCTACAAGGCTGCCGCGTCCACTCAGCATCGGTGCCCCAAGGCTGGCCCTGGTTCTTCCCCATCTTCCTAATTTGTTTGTTTGTTTGTTTCCATTGATGGTTACTATTTCATCTTTAAAGCCCCTCACTTTTTCTACACTTGCTTTTTTGAGACTATCATTTACTCTCTTCCACTTCAGCTTTTGTACTACCACGTCCATGCTGAATATGTCCAAATTTACTTTGTTAACAATAATTTATCTCCTTTTCTGAACACAGGTTGAAATTTTCTATCTCTAAATGCCTGGAGGAAATCTCCATTTGCATGTGATTTCTACAACCAAATTTAACACCTTTCCCCCAAGAATGAAACCCTTTCCAGCATCTCCACTGGGCAAAAAGCAGAAACCTTCCTTCCAGTTCCTCAGACTTAAGTCTTTGGAGTTGTCTTTGAGTTTTTCCCTCTCCTGAAAGGTTTGCTAATTCTCCCTCCAGAATGACTCCCATATTTGGTTTTTCTTCTTTTCCATATTCTCACCCTTATTTCTGAATACATAATACTAACTGTTCCAGTCCTGGTATCCTCATTCTCTAGTCCACTGTAGATAACTTTCTCAAACATGCTTTCATCACACATAGCTCTCCTGATAAGTCTCTGTCTATTGCCTTTTATATGAATTAGAAACACTCAAGATGTGCAAGTCCAGTAGAAACGCCAAGAAAGTGCAAGCTCATAAGCTCATTCTCCCTCAAGCACTCAGCAAGCTTCTTGCCCTCGTCTTCTTGTTTCCTTCCACCACTGGGCTTTTGCTGGTGTCATCGTGTCACCCAGACAGACTCCTTTTACTCTTTATCACCATCATTACTTCATCCGTGACTTACCACCTCCAAAAAGCTTTTCCTGACTTGTCTCATTACAGGATGATGACTGTTTTTCCTGCTCTTGACATTAATGTTGAGTTCTAACTATATTGCCATGTTGTTTCTTACTTGTTTAGCCAATGACAATGGTTAAAATAGAAAGCTGACTGTATGCCACGTATTGGGCTAGGTCATTTACGAAGTTGATCTGAATCTTCACAACATCTACACAACCTTTGTAGATATTGTGCCTGTTTTACAAACGAGGAAACTTTGGCTTGGAGAGAGTCCCTCACGCATGGCCACACAGCTCATAAAGGCAGGACTAGGATTTAAACCCACAGATCCCAGGTTCTGTTAATTGTGCTATGTGTGTATGTGCACAGGAAATCCACAATTGACAACCTACTCTGGCCAAGTGAAAAAAGGGCAGTCATTTATCTGCTTCTTTCCCGTTCTCCATACAAACAAGGAGACCATAACACCCAAACGACTTTTTACTATAGGTGTTGGTTACCAGTTTTCTACTTCATAACTACCAAGGGAAAAGCTTGCCTCCATTTTCTCATCTGTGCTTTGGGATTACTACAAGGAAAACTTGATTTATTTTAAGATCATTGTTTAACATTTTTCTTCCTATGAATGCCTAAGCTACTTTTGACAAAGAACACCCAATTTAAGTCGCATTAAATGCCACTGACCTTTGCTCTGAAGCCTAAAATTTTAAAATTCACTTTTATGCCCGTCCCTCATATGTTACTGCCTTACTTCCCCATCCTGCCCTAAAATCACGATCATAGAGGCCTACACAGCATAGCAACTTTCAACCACACTCAGAATCTTCATGGTAATATATTCCACTGCTATAAACTTTAATATGTAGATTTCTGGATTTAGATGCTTTTCTCACAAGAATAAAATTTGTCAGAAGATCCATCTGGGACTTATTGTCTTTTAGACTGAAGATGTCTATTTCCTAAATGATGTCAATAGTCATTTTGAAATTATAAGTGCCTTTCTAGCCATTATTCACACATTGCTTTTGTCATTTAAAAAATTCCAAATTAAAAGGCACTGATTAAATGCAACTATTTGACTTCTCAAATTACTTTCTGAACTCTCCTCTTGATGTTTGTTTGCTTTTTTTTTAGGCAGAATTCAGAGTCTTGGTAGTTAGAAAAATTTTCCTTAACAACTCTTGCAGTTAATTTTATGTGCATTACAGTAGCATTCGGCCCTTCAGAGTGATGATCTTTGAGGCCTGAAGCCAACATTGTAAATAACTAATAACAGAATACAAACACTTTTCAACCTGGATCTTACCTTTCTGCTTCGAGACGCATCTCTTCCCGCTTTTGCCTCCTGAGTTCTCTGCGACGTTCAAAATCATCCATGGTGTGGTTTCAGGTTTGGGGAGACCAGATAATGTCTGGATCTAAAGGAGGGAGAAGATGGGGGGTCAATATCAGAGATGGGTCAGGGTATTACTTACCCCGTGAATTGCTTTGCAACACCCATCACTTCACTTTACTGTTAAGAAAAGGAACTTTGAAAGACTGATAAGGTAGCCCGTGATCAACTTCTGACTTCTGAGCGGAGTTCTTTATGTATTAAATTCAGTTTCATTCATGAAACTATGAGAGACAAATAAGAAAGATCCCCCGGGAATGAAGTCAAAAACAAAGAAAGACTTCAGGAGAGAGAGAGACGTTTTGGAGACCTGAAATATTAGTGGAATCACTTGAGAGCTACTGAGTGATTTTGTTCTTTGTAACTTGCTTAACCTCAGGAAAAAAGTACAAAAAAGTGAACAAAGAAAGAGGAAAAGAGAGCAAGAGCGCAAGAGTAAAAAAAAACAAACAAAAAAAACAAACAAAAAGAAAAGTGGCAAGAAAAGGAATATGTAGGAATTAAGAGAGAAGTAAAAGAGAATGAAAATAATATGAATATCTAGGCATAATTTGCATGTCTTTAAAAATATTAAATACAGCCTGTAGCAATAATACCATTAATAAACATAATGCAGCAACATTTCAAAAAACAGTTAAGTTTTGATCAAGCTGTTTTAGAGCTCAAAAACCCCAACTCTTTCTATAAATATAATCCAACCATTTCACCCCTTCCTACCTCTTCTGTGATGGTTTTAAGCCCGGAAAGATCTTCCCTTTCCAGTTCTTCAAATGAGAATCCCTCTTCTCCTGCGTTTCTGTGCCATGGAGTCAAATATTCCAGAATTCCCCTGCAGCCCCCAAACCCAAAATGACTACCAGGAAAGGGGAAGCCGGACTCTTTTTGTCCTTGCTTTGTTTACAGAGCTGTCAGTGGTTAGTTAAACTCGGCCTGGAATCTGGCATTTAAGGCCTGCTTCAAGATTGTTTCCTGTGTGGAGCGGGAGGCCTCCACTTCCTCTGGAATCCTAGACTCTGCGGCACTCAGATCCCAAAAAATATTTTCCAGCTCTTTCTGTGCACGAGATGAGCCATCAGCCCTGTGCAACAAAAATAAGGAGCTGTACAAAACCCCAAGTCATCACCTGATGGCCTCTTTCTTTCTGAAGGGGCAAAAACCAAAACCTAGATTTTGAAGCCAAGTTCAGAAACCTTCTCAAATAAATGGCCAAATTCTTTTATTTTTAAGGGTTTTTTTTCCCCTCCTTAAAAAACCCCACAAAAACAACAACAAAACCTTAGCCAACAACAACAAAACTACACAATGTTTGAATTTTTTCCCCTTTCTTGTCGCTAGGGTTTTATTTATACTGCTTAGAGTTCTTTAGAAATTCAAAATTTTGTGTTTATTTGGGGTTTCTAAATTTTAATGTGTTTTTCTATCTTAGTCTTACCAATAGTCCTTTCCAAGATTTTTCTAGTTATGATGCAATAAACCATTTTCTTTTTTATTATTTTCTCAACCATAAATAAATTTCTTTACATTTTCCAGCTTGATCTCTCCTTAATTATCAGAATGAAAAAAGTGATATGAGGGTCCAGCAAGAGTCTGTCTGAGAGCTTCCTCTGCAGAACAGGCCCGTTAGGGATACTGTGGGCACAGGACTGGCTGCTGCAGGTGCTTGTGAGGACTGTCCTGCCAGCGTGAGACCAAAACTCCCTTACTGGGATGCTGGATGCGGCGAGAGAGCAACCACTACTCTTTCCTTTCTTCAATCGAGTCTTTTGTTGCACATAAATCCCCTCCCGAATAACTATAGCAACAGCAAACAGAAATAGGAGAAAGAGGTCTGTCTGCAAGCAAACAATTTTACTCTTCTTAATTTATCGAAGGAGCTTGGAGAGCATCTTCTAAGCTTCTGGTTCTTGCTCCTACCTCCTCAAAGTTAAACAGCCATTCTGGCTGCTTGTCAGCAGCAGTGGTTATTTCCTCAGCCTGTACCTCTGGCGGAGGTGCTAATGAGCAGTCAAATAAATATCCCCAAGCAGGCAGAAGATGCTCATGGTTTGCAGAGCCTGGCGATGTCCTGGAGCACTCCAAGGGAAGCACAACTGCCTCACAGTGTGTGGTCACTTTGGCTCACCACCCCACTTGCTCTCTACCCACACAAATTCTTTCGTTCTCCTACCCCTCACCTTCTATGACTTACTTGGGCACTTTTTTGTTCCCAGTGGAGAAAAACACTTTATATACTTACTTCTGCATTTGAATCCATGTTGAATATGCATTACCTACTGATGTATCTGTCTTTTCAATATGAGTTCTCATATATTGGATTCCTGATTAAGTGATAAATTAGTGGTATAGAGTTTTCAGATCACTTAACATGTTGCCCTTCCTTTTGCTGATGATACACGAAGCCCCTGGCCCAGGTGAATGGCAGTGACAAGATGTGACAAGACCAGTACACCTCGTGTGTCTCTCATTTCCACTTTAGGGCATCCTACACTTTCATCTTTTCCCTTTCCTTCTCACTGCCTTTCCCTCTCTACTTCCTTTGGGGGTGGGAATGGGGAGTATTTATCAGTATTTCTTCTGCTCTTTCTTTTTTTATTTTTCTCATTCTCTGTCACTTTCTTTCGTCTTCTCCTTCACCTTTCTCCCTAAATTTGGACTTAAAGTATATTTATTAAATCCAGTTTATGAACCTTTTCTTTAAATTAAAAAAATTGAGCTTAATTTCTGTTGTGGGTTTTTCAACCAAGAAATGGAATTATTTTTGTTTTGTGTTCACAAAGCTCTTTTTTTCCCTCTGTGCACATATGGCCCTCACTATAGAGCTATTTCCTTGAGTACTGCTAGGGACACGGTTAGCAGCAGATAAGAAGCCATTTTAGGTGTGCACGTGTATGTGTGCTCACGCATGCATGGTGGGTAAATGTAATGAAGGTAGAAGAAGGTTGTGAGCAGGTAGCTTTCTAAACCATCACTAGGTTACTGGGGGGAGAGGCCGTGGTGAAGAAAGCTAAATCCTCTCTACTTTCAGATCTTCATAAACAGAATATAGTGAAGGTGGGGGCAGAGGTGGGGGGAGCAGTGGGATTTGGGGGCAATGCCAATCAATATTGGTCTTGGAATGCATCCACAATAAAATCCATTGTCTCAGAGACACTGAATAAGTTAATGCAGATTCCAAATGTAATTCACATTTATTGAGTATTTACCACATGCTGAGGCATTTTAAATACGTAATCTTCTTTTATCTGTAAAATAACTCTGTGAGGTAGCCATTATAATCCTCATTTTACAGAGTGTCAAAGTTTGTGCTCTTAACCGTTACAATATACTTGGACTAAACCACTATATCCCTCCAGGCACTGTTTTCCCCTTCAGGAAAAAGGGAACAGTGCCTAGAGAAGTTCTGAGAAGACTATTGTCAATGATCTCCAATTTAATTCATTGCATCATATAAACTCAGGTAAGAAGCGGTTTTAAATTATTAATCGCTCTTCATTTTCAAACCAATTTGGTTTAAACTGCAGAATTATAAGCACAGAGGTTTCAATTAAATTAAACCTGGCAAGTAATTATTGAGCTCCTAGTTTTTTATTCTTACTGCTTAGTAGGAGTCCAAAACCAGGGTGATTACACTCTGGACAACATAGTTACATACTTTTGTCTGAGATCTTAGAGCTGCTTCTCTCATATCATGCCTTCCTCATTACACACTTCTCTTCTCTTATGCACTACATCCCTGCTGCCAACACAAGTATTACTCTGCTAAGGCAAGAAACCCTAGACTTCCAACACTCATAACCGCTATAGATCCTTTCTGAGTGGTCATCAGTTTGTGCCCACTGTAAATTTCAGGGTCCAGATACTACAATAAGCCCCACAGAAACATTCATACAATATTCAATAAACATTTATTAACATATCTATGTTTCCTTGTTTCCGGGCCTAAATGTTTTGATTTCTCAGTCCATTCTTTTCAAATTTTCTGATTTATGAATTGTCAACCTTCCTTTCAAGCTGATCATTGCATGGGTCACCCTAGATAAAAATATTTTATTGCCTCTCAAATGTATCTAACTATTTTCTACCTTTGTACTTTTATTCCTGCTATCCATAGTCTACTCAGTTGTGAAGTTCTGGCTCATATTTCACCTCCTGTATCCTGCCTTTCCTGAGGACCCCAGCTTGAAAGTCGTATCTCTCACCTTGAACAACCATAGTTCATCTCGGGAGTTAATAATGTACTGCCTTACTACAGTTCATCAGTTGTGCCCTTTAGCTATTATCTAAATATTTTATTAATTGTTTACTTTTCACATGTTTTGGTCTAAAGGCCACATATGAATAGATACCATATTTTTAAAAATCTTTTCATCACTGGTACATAGTAGGCACTCAGGAATTGGTAACTGATTAGAACCACTGGGTTTTTATTCTAGATTTTGCCATTCTGAGTATCTTGGAAAATGTAGTTCAAGGTGATTCATCTTTCTATACTTTATTAACTGATCAGTGTTTACAAAGTGAATCAAAGACCTTGATTATAGACTATATATGAACCTCAGAAGTTATATAAAGCCACTTTTTCAGTAGTTACACAGTAACTCTGGCAGAGTTTTCTTCCTGACTGTAGAAATGAACTTTTGTTCTTTAAAAAAAAAAATCGAATTTATCAAACCTGCTTTTCTCTTTTCTGAACTGAATGGTCCATTTGGGACTCGAAAACCAAATAAACACATGGATTCTAACACACAGTCTGGACTTAACTGTGGCTCAACCTTCACCATCTTGTTCCAAAAATCTGTGCTACTTAAAAAAAAAAAAAAAAAAATACATGCACTCACCCAGGCGCATTTGTCAAGGCCAGCAATGCAGAAATAAGAATTGATGAGATCAACCTGAGGAGCTTTGTTTTCTCAAGTTATTTCTTTTTTCCAACCAGTGGAATCCAAAATACTAAGCTCTACTAAGAGCAAAGAAACTGGTTATGGCCTGATTTTTGCTTCCTTCATCACTCAGTCTTCCATCATGAGTTTTTCTCTAGTATTTATTTCTCCATTTGCAAAACAGAAGAACTGACAGACTTAATGTCATAAAGCCAATGTATTTGTGTCCTCTCTTCCACCTCATTAGATCTGCAGAGTCTTGGCATTTTGGATTATGAGATGATGGTGATAACGTATACTGACTTCAACATTTAGGAAGACAAGTTTACAGATCTTAGGTAGCCTCTTAAAGTTTTATCATAAGTAATGGTACCTCATTTGGAGTGCTTTATATTTTTAAAAACTCTGTGGTTATCACTACTTGATCCTCCAAAGAAGAGCAGATTCATCCCCACTTAAAGAAAGGAACTGAGACATATAGAATTTTGGCATTAGCTCATGAAACCACAGCAAAGCAGTGGAAAACCAGGACTGGCATTTAGAATAATTTCTAAATGAACCTGAAAATTTTCTTGGAAGAGTGAGGAGAGGTGAAAATTTGGAACACAATTCCTTCTCTGCCCTTCTCAAGAATTGAAATACCATTCCCTGGCAAACTCAAGGAGAACTGGACTGAAAGACACAGGTAAATACCAAATCAGAATAGGCATCTGACCCTGCTGCTCTCCTAGTACCTAGTGAAGAGTAAATAGCATAGGTATAAGCCCTAAGCCAAAGATAGAAATTCTCCCACAACCTGAGTCCATGTGGAAAAAAAATACCTAGCTTTGTTAAGAAATGTGTAAATGTACTTTCTAAATGTATACCTGGTAACAGGCTAATACAGATGTGCTGCTGGTGAGGATGGGGAACTGGCTCCCTTAGAACTATCCAACCATGGGTAGGGCTGCTGAGAAAGTATGAAGTCTCATTACGGGGAATAATCAGGTAGAGGTGAGATGGCCCTCTTTGGGGCTATAGTAAAAAAAAGTTTTTTTTTAAGAATAAGGCTGTGCTGTCCAGTACAGTAGCCACTAGTCACATGTGGGTTGATTTAAATTTAAATTACTTTGAATTAAATAAAATTAAGAATTCAGTTCCTATTCCAAGTTTTCAATAGTTACATGTGGCTAGTAGCCACCATAAAGAACAGTGCAGAGAACACTTCCATTATCACAGAAAGTTCTATTGGACAGCCCTGTGATAAGATCTTCCAACTCCTAAGATGATCATTTCACTATTGTGAAATAATGTTATGAACTTCAGGAACATGAAGAAGTGTAAGACATGGTCTCTGCTTTCACAGGCCTTACAATTTCATATAGGTGATGCAATAAATATAGATATGCAAAAGAAGCTGAGCTACTGCCTGAAGAAAGATCACACATCAAATTGAGTAACAAGTCTTCTCTAAAGCCCAAGAGTGGTTTATTTGCAGCAAAAGACCAGAGGCCATGGGTCTTTACCGCTTATAGAGATGGAGCAGAGCTCAGCATTATTTACATGATAGTAGTTTCACTTATGCATGACTCTCTAGATTTGGTGGACTATTCAGCTATGAAAATATTAGCAACTAATGTGTCTGCTCTTGGTGACTAGTTTTATCAACTAATATTTCCAGGGTAGTGATCCAGAGCCAGCTACCTTGCTAATACAAGGCAGAATGAAAATCCATTTACACTACTGGAAACAATTCAAAGGTGTGCCCTAGGGGTATTGTGTGAATACAACATTCTTGAACATGGAGGATCAGGGACTAATTATTCCCTTCTGAATTACTGAACTTCTCTTTGTCATGATTATCAAATGCATCTATTGTATTCTTGAATCATGAAGCAAGCTGAAGACTATCTTCTAGGAGTTCATAATCTAAGATGAAAAGTTTGAAGCTAAACCGAGGGACATAATGGATAAACCAAGAACACATAATTTAAACATGTAAATCAACATATAAGTTAAATAACAAATTAAAAAGAATCTGTAGTAGTTCCTTCTTCCTTTCATGTGAGTCATTCAGATAGCCATCTCACCAGTTTGCTGATTTGGGGATTATCTGGACATTTCTTCATGTAAGAAATGACTCAGGTGGATGCCAGTTTAAGACTAGCACAAGAACCTAGGATCTCTGAACCACTTACTCACTGACATAAGTGTGTATTGACCCTTATTATATTTCTGTTGGCGCACGTAGGCTATAGCTTGTATTTTAATGACTAAATATTTATCTGTCTTCCCCAGAAGATTGTAACCTCCTTGAAGGTAAGATCTCTCTATATTACTCATTTTTGTGATCTCTCAAAATTCTTGTTTTAGTTTCCTCATTGCTAAAGCAAATACCATGCAATGAATTGGTTTAAACAACAGAAATTTTTTGGCACATAGTTTTGAGTCTAGGAGAATCCAAAATTGAGGCATCAGCAAAGTGATGCTTCCAAGGCTGGCTGTTGGCTATCTTCAGTCCTTGGTTTTCTTTTTGGGCAATGCACGTGAAACCTAGCAAATAAATTTTCTGCTTCCAATGTACAATGGAAGGACAGGCATAGGGTAAAGAGTCCCATTCCAGAAGGGAGAAATTGGAAGGAAAACTGGAATCATGGGTCCCAAATAATTCTAAAACCCAGCAGAGCAAACTCCATTAGATTTCAGGGTCTGAGAGTCATCTATGGATCAATGTTTTGTCCTCTGGAATTGATGGAGCAGCAGCCCCACTCCTTCCAAGTGCTTGTGCAGAGGCCATGCTCTTCCTGAACACTGGGGTGAGGGGTCCACCCTCTCCAAGCATTGGGATGGTGACCAGTCTCTCCACAAATACTGGGACATAAGCATCCCCACCTCTAGCACTGAGGTGTTAGCCAGGCTCTCTGTGAACACCAGGGCACAGGCCTCCCAAACTCGAGCACTGGGGTAGCAGCACTCTCCCTGAACAATGGGATGCAAAGCCCACCCCCTCCAAATGCAGTGGCAAACCTGCCCTTTCCACACACATGGGTGGGCCCACTCTCTTGGCCATAGGAGATCTCTTCGCCATAGTTCTGCCCTTGAAGTCATTCTTCTTTCAATTCATCCCTTCTTTGTACCTTTTAGCCCAGGCTGGCAATAGTTCCGCTCATACAAATTTTGCAAAAACCTTGTCAGCTTTGCATGCAGTTAATAAGACTCCAAACCATCAGACAAAAAGATTTTCCACAGATCCTTCCTGGATAAATGCACCTCCAATCCTGCCTTCCATTGGAATGGTTGACTGGATCCATGTTCAGTTAAACCCTCATGTGGCGCCCCATTCTCTGGGGACTCACTTTCTGGAAGGTCAGAGAGGTCCCTGATAGAGCCGCTTCTGGCCCTAGTCTCATAGCATGCTATCTGGATAGGCTCAGAACTTTCCAAAGAATCAATTTTTGGTTTCTTTGTGAATAAGAATTCACTTCTCAGCTTATCCCTTTCTTTTCATATTTCACTATAAGCTGTAAAGAGAAACCAGGCTGCACCTTTCACACTTAGCTTGGAAATCTCTTTGGCTAAATATCCAAGTTCATCACTTTCAAGTTTTGCCTTCTATCTGAAAGCAGAACTCAATTTCACTAAGTTCTCTGCCATTTTAAAACAAGGATCGCCTTTCCTCTAGTTTCCAATAACACATTATTTCTTTCTTTCTTAGGCCTCATCAGAAGGACCTTTAGCATACATAATTCTACCACCATCTCTTCAAGACAATCTAGGCTTTTTTTCTCACAATTCTTCCAGCCTCTATCTGGTACCTAATTCCAAAGCTGTTACCACATTTTGGGTATCTGCAATAGCAGCATTCTGTTTTCCAGGACCAAAACTGTTTTCAATTCCTCATTGCTAAAGCAAATACTATGCAATGGGTTGGCTTAAACATCGAGAATTGAATTTTGAGGCTAGAGGAAGTCCAAAATTCAAGGCATCATCAAGGCAATACTTTCTCCCAGAAAACTGTGGCATTCTGAGGCTGGCTCCTGACAATCTTTGGTTCTTGGCTTTTCTGTCGCATAACAATGCACATAGTGGCTCTCCTGGGCCTCTCTGTTCTCTTCCAGGTTCCAATTATTTCAGCTTCTGGCTGCTTCCTCTGGCCTCCTCTCTCTCTCTTGACCTTCCCTATAAGGTCTTCAATAATAGGATTAAGACCCGTCCTGACTTGGCTGGGCCACTTACCTGAAATAACCTTATCAAAAGGTCCTATTCACAGAATGGACGGAGCCTAAGAACATGTTTTTTAGGGTATAAAGCTCCAAACCACCACAGTTCTCAACTGAATATTTTTCTTATAGTGAGCACTAGGGTCACGCGTGTTGACGCGGAATGAATTCCAGGGCATGATTTACTCATTGGACTTAATTGGTAAATAGAAGAACTTGGTTCAAACATTCTCAAAAGCCCACTTCTCGAGTTGCACTCTCGGTAATCTTAGGAGGTGGCCAGTTCACTATGGAACTCTAGTTTATATTTTGATTTGTATCTGTGGCTGGGTGGCTGTTTTCTTCTGCGAAAAGAACTTTGTCTCAGAAAGAAATTCTATTGTCAGGAAGAGGCTTATTAGACATTTGTAACTGAGGGATATGTTTTTTCTGGGACATTTAAAGAGAAAGAAGTAGAAAACAGACATGATGAATAAGAGGAGAATTAGGGTTGAGCTGAAGCACTCCAAATTTCCATGGCCTTTGGAGATTCCTTGCCACTCCTCCATCATAATTAGAAAACACTGACTTTCAGAATGGATTTAAATGCTTCCATCAGTTAAAAAAAGTGTTGCCTGATTTCGCTCTCTAACCATGCTCAGTAATTAGAAACATAAGGCACAGTTCTGGATGCTTGCTTGGGAACCTACCCTTCCTAGGTTTGGTGTCACTGCCCATTGGCTACAGGACCTTTGTCTTCTCTCACCATCTCTCTTAGATGCCCCACCCAAGTCACAGGAAAAGTGTCAGGTTGCCATAGGCATTCCTGGAAAAACTGGAGAACTCAGGCACCACTTCAGACTCTAAAATACAAGGAAGTAACACATTTTGCCTGCCCCTTTCCTTCCTGAACCTCTGTATATCCGTGTTGCTTTTGGATGACAGTAGTTCAAGTTTGGTGAGCTGAGTGTTCAACAAAAGAACCAAAGGAGGACCTTAGCTTGAAACGACATCCTTGTTTGTCTCTGAGGATAAGAAAGTGTTCTGACAACTGACTCTATTGTTTCTCATACTTTTCCTGGAAAATCTGTGCATTGCAAAATGTAGCATTAGAAAACAATCTAAGAAGCAACAGCAGCTTTTCACTTTCAACAAAATTCAAAAAGCAAACGGAAAAATACTTGTAATCAAGGACTTCAACCCAACAGTTATCTTGCCTGTCAAATTAAAACATGTGGCAACCACCTGCTAAGCATCTTGAAAAATCATACCTTCTTGTTTTTCTAACTGACCTAAAATATCTTTAGAGCACATTTGCATTTCCCAGTTTTTCACACTTAAAACAGTGCTGTCCACACTATCTTTAAAGATGACTAAGCAATTTTGTATTAAGTAACCAAAGTGAGTCCTGCCAATTTTAGAATAATTAGGTTTCTACAGCCTAATATAAACAGTTCCAAGAACTACATGTGGCCTACCAAAAGTATATATTACAAGTAGTCAACGCTGTGGCCAGCTGGCAGATGGAACAACCTATTAAAGTAGAATTCTTCAGAATTTAGAGTATTATTTTTCTTTTCTTCCCTTATTTTTTCTGCATCCAACTTTGTTTCTTTGGGAATGTTTTCAAGCATACAAGAGCATGAGACTATTGTGGAATTGTACCCCTTGTAAACGAATGAGCATTTCTCTTGTGAGATCCTTTGGAACTTACAAATCACTCCCATCGCATTTCAACCCTGTGTACACAGGCAGTCAAAACAAAAGGGAGCAAATGAATCTGCTTTGTCCCCACTCAAGTTCATATTCTGCTTGACCATCAGAAAGGTCTAAAGTGAATGTTCCTTTTAAGTCATATGCCAAACAGGTAACCAAAGCATCTTCTTTCTGACCACAGATGGTTATACTGTCTTTAACAGGTTGTTTGTTAGCCAAAATTTAGTGCTAATAGGGCTAAAGTCATAGATTTAACCTCACCAGGAATGAGTTTACTATTTGAGGAAAAAGTCCTAAACTATGGCTATGTGTTATTATATTAGTCTGGCCAGCTTATGGCAGATATGGGCTGACAACCTTAAGTTGAAAAAATAGAGATGGTCAGACAAACCCATCCCACCAGGACCTTCATAGCCTGTATGGCCAAACAAATGTGAGTGCATCATCACACAAAAGCCCCGTGCATATTCAACTGCATTGTATTATTTTATTTAAATTCAGATAAAAACAAGAGTGGTTGAGGCTATACAAATCATCATCACCATGAAAAATTCAATAAAAACATTCTACAAATATTTATGAAGTGTCATTCATGTCCCAGGGACCTTGCTCAGTGTGGCGTGGAAGTTGTGAACACAACTACCCTGTGCTCGTGGTGTTCATAGTCTGATGGTGGAGACACGCAACAAGCAAATAAAATCCAAATTGGGATAGAGGCTAGGAAAGAAAAAAAGCAGGCTGCTCTAAATTATAGGATGACCTAATGGTTTTCCTTAGGTCAGAGTAAGACATAGGCAGTAACCGATTTTTCAAGCAGGAACAATTTTAATATGCATACAAACATGCATTCATGAAGAGAACATAAATTTATAAGACCAGAGATTGTATTTGTTCAACAAATCAACAAATATATATTGACACTTGTCCTGTGCCATTTGCACAGCATCTGCTTTCTTCTAGATACTGATGCATAAAACTCCTCTTGTTCTATTTCTATCTCCTAAACAAAAGGGTGAGGAGAAGAATAGATCGTCACTTGAAGGATGGTGGACTCTTCTTACCCACTTCTTTCCCACCTCGGATCCTGTGTGACTAATATAAAAATAACGATTTCTCAGATGGTGTCTGCTAGAATGTATACAGACATAGGGAATCCACTTACAACATTAACTTGACGTGACTAAGGTAGAGGGCGTGGATAAGTCCATCTTTCTAGACACGGTCCAGCTTGGTGACACCATGAGCCTTTAAAACTAAACACATATTTCTCACCCACCATCAAGCAGACATTTACTGGTTTAAATGAAGCTGGTCCATTTTGCTTTCCAGACTTTGGTGCATGATTCCAAGAAACAAACAGTCCATAATAAAATTTATCCTGGTGGCAGAACATCTCACAACCAGCTTTTCCACTTTGAATACCACAAACAGACCTTTAATTTGTTGACCTACAGCCCCTGGACATTCATGAAAACAAGATGTTCTTTTGCTGCTTTTTAAGTTAAACAGATTTAAGTCAGAGTCTCAGCCGAATTTCAAAAACAGATGTCATATAGCAAAAAAAGCAGAAGTGACCCCAGCAATGAGAGGTTATTACATTTGAACTTGAATATTCTTTCTTAGCAAGAGGAGCCATCAAAAATGCCTTCAACTGGAAGCAGGAGCAACCCAATCCAGTGACTCCTTGTGGGCCTGGGAAGCTGTGTTTGTACCCATGCTCCTTGGTTTTGGGATAAGCATGGCTGGTGAGGGCTGGTGACTGGGAGATTTAGGAGCACTGGTTTTGAAGGGGTTAGTGACGAAGGATGAATTTCCCCCCATGCCCCCACACCACCATCCCATTTCTCTACAGACAAGGCCCTCCATGAAATGGCTTCCCTCACAGCCAAACTAAACTCCGTAGTCCTGCAATCAACCTGCTCTCATTTCCACCTCTGGGCTTTTGTCCCTGCTTCCTCTTTCCCATAAGTGAAGCATCCTCCACTCCTGCAAATTCCGTATATTTGTCTGGAGTCCAGCTCAAGTCCTATCTTCTTCGTGAAGCCTTCCCTAAGCCTTTAACCCGGACTCATCCTCGTTTTCAACTACCACAGCACTGTTGGCATTATTATTTTAGGCAATCAATCCTATAAGGCTTTGTCACGCAAATGTTTTATAGCTTCTTTTTCTCTTGGGCAAGTCTGAAGCTGCTGCGTCAGGGCCAAGCTCTCCTTTCATATCTCCTCACCTTGCTGAGTATTTTGCTATGCATTTATGGATGCATGGAAAATTTTGCTGAGTTGAACTTCTTAAAAAGCTTCTGGCCTGAAAGTCCAGGTCTCAAATAATGCTATTGCTATGGTCATTAGTGCTGTTTGTCCAATGTTCTGTTTTATCCCTTCTGGGCACATTATAGAATTGTACTTGCTGGCTCCCTTGCGGTTAGCCGGGGCCAAAGGACTAGTTCTGGAGAAGTGAGTTGTGCACAGAAGTGTCCTGTCACTTCTGGGATAGAGCATTTAATTGCTGATGTGAGATCTTTAAGAGATTTCTTTTCCCTCCACAATGGTGACAAGCAATATTTCCAGATCATGGCTGGTAGCCGGGCCCCTGAGGGAGGATGACACTGATGTGGAACAGAGACCCCTGCCTAACCTGGGTAAGTGAGAAAGCATGAGTGACAAACCAGCTCTTGCTGCTTCAGACACTGAAATTTGGCGTTATGTCTGACCCCAGCATAACCTAGCTGGTCATGACTGATACAGCCTTGGTTAACTCAATCCATAATGGAAAAGATTTTCTGACATTAGGTAGTGCACATCTCTGCTTCTAAGGAGGTCCATACTCAACTTATCTATTTTCTGTTTCTCTAGTGTAGAAACAGGGATGAGCTGATTAATCTGAATGCTGTTTATAGGCAGAGTAACAGGGAGTGGAAGCAGCTCACGCTGCACTTCTTTGTTGGCCCCATCTCCCTACTCCACTGCCCCACAGAACTGCCACTACTGTCAGAGTGTTCATGTACTAGATATTCATTCGTTTATAGCAGTGATGGAAAACCTGAATGCTTTTACGGCCAACAAGGAAAATACTTGGGAGTGGTGGCTAAGGGAAAGTGGGGAATGAATGTGCCCCTAGGAGCATCCAAATTTAAATTTTTTAGCAAGGAAACACATTAGCAAATCAGCTTGGGCCTCAGATTATCAGTATGTGATTCTCAATTTATATAGTTATTCATTATTAGCTGATCACATGCTGAGCTTGGCACTGTGAGGAGTTTCAAGGATGATTCTGCAAATAAATCCACACTAGTTCACAGTTTAGATGGAGAAATTTATATATTTAACCAACAGTGATGTAGCACTTACTGTGTCAAAGACTGTTCTAAGAACTTTACAAATATTAACTTAAAATCCTTATAACAATTCTTGTTGTCCCCATTTTTACAGACAGAAAGACTGAGGCCCAGAGAAGGTTGAGTATAAGGTCACAGAGCTTATAAATGGTAGAGCTAAAATTTACACCCAGGCAGCCTCGCCCCAGAGTTCATGCTTTTAGTCACCGTGCTCTGCTATGTCTCACGAAACATGAAACTGGATAAGACAAGGGAGACTGTGGCAAGAACCTGGATGGTGAAATGACCATGTGACTGCCCAGAAGAATTTATCCTCCTCCACAAATGCTCCTGACTAGCAGCTATTTCCTGTCAGGATTTGACCTGCTCGTTGTTCGGATGAGTTAAATATTTGATGTTTATTAATGAAGTAAAAATGAATCTCCTGTTTATGTTCTATTGTGCTTTAGCAAACTGATTTTTTTTTTTTTATTTAAGTGGGGTCCATTTTAGAAAATAAACCGAATCTACCCTAAAGCCTTAAAAATATAAATTGCAACACTTCAAATTTTGACCATTTCTTTGCTGTATTCACTTAATTAGGTTTAGGCATAAATCATCAAGGGTTATCTGTTTGTGACAGTCTCAGAGTGGATCCAGGTTTTGTGGGACCTGAAGATCAGTTGGGAGGCCTTGGGATTATTAAGAAAGAGAATGCAATATTGAATGTGAATAGGATGGGGTGGTGGCAGGGGCCTGTGCTAGTGAGGGGCCCCGAAGCTTAAGGTAAATCTTCTTCTGGCCTCTCACCTTTGATTCTTACAAGTATTCCATAAAAATGCCACAGCACCCCTACTTTGCTTTTAATTTTCAATTAATATGAAATTAAAGTTATGTTTCCAATTTAAAAAAATTCCTACATCAAAACCAGAATTTAGGAAAAAAATAATGAAAGGGTCAATTATTCATCACTTGGTGATTTGCAGAAAAGTGGAATTACAAATTTAGCCTATGCTTAGTGTTTTGTCTATAAACCACCGAATTAAGTATGATAGGTGGAGGAAAGAGGAGAGCAATTTAAAATATTAAGACTCTCTTACAAGATGAGGCCAATCAAAAACAAAAGTATCAGAAATCACAATTTACGTCAATGCAAACCTAAATTTTCCATTGCATTGAATAAATAGGAGCCCATTTTATGGGAAAGCATAAAAGAATACTAGAACTGCTAATATAACGCAGCACCTAAGGTAGCACCCAGGATGGAGAAGGTCCCATTCATTACCTGTTGAATGGGTTAATTAATGAGTGGCTAACATGAACATGAACGTCTGAGGAGCAGGACAGAGGACAGAGGATGTCAGTGGTCACAAGCCCCCCCATCAATCCCAATTTATAACTACATCTTTTATTTCTAAACCATTAGCCAGTAATTTGGCAGAGGCAGTTAGACATGTCCCCAGAGTCTCTCATTACAACCAATGCATTCATATTTGCAAACTTTGTAATTCTGTGATGAAATCCAACTCAAAATCATGGGTAGAATATACTTCCGGGATAAATTCACTGAAGAACATGGAGAAAATGCATTAAGAAGCGTTCCTTCCCTAAGCCCCAACATGTGTTTGCATCCACTCCCCATCTGCCTCCTCTGGATAGTTTCTCCAAACTCAGGATGCCCCCTTCCATGATATATCATTTTTGGTTATTAAATAACAGGACTCAATATTCATGTTGGCTTTCTCCTCCCTCTTTAACAAAGGGTTTTCAGCCAAAGACATTAAACTAGTCAACTGCTTTTTTCCTCTGTCAGTGAAACAGCCAGCATCCTGAAATCACAGCTCATTTGTACCACATTGGCGTGAATATTCAGACTCCATTTGTCTCCAGCTCTGTAAGGTTGGTGTTAGAGCGAATGATGGACATTTTGTTTTGAATTAGCAAAAGGAGAAGAAAAAGAAACCCAAGTAATGAGTCTGGCCTAAAATATCTGTTTTGGGGAATGCAATTCTGCCTTTTTCCTCTAGTAAAAGCAAACTTTTAAAAATCTAGATTTAATTTGGCATTAAGTAGGACCTGGGAGACAGAGAATAGTGGGAAGAAAATGTCTCAGGTTTCTTTTTTCCAGATTGAAAGTTTGTTCTACTTCAATCCTACTGGAACACTATTGCATAGAGTAGCCCAAGATGTTCACAACTTAGTTTTGTTGAACATCACAAAGCAGAGTTTGAAAGCAGCTAAGTTTGTGTCCCTTCACTATGCAGATCTGACCACAGTTAGAACCTCAGCTGAAACTTTTAATTGTTTGGGTTCAAAGCTAAATATAAATTGCACAGTCATTCTTTTCTCATTACTTCATACTCACACTTACTGGAACAAAAGGCTTGAACTCTTGGCACTATTCTTCCTCCCAGCTATCTGTGCCCCCATCTCAGTTCTGCCCACCCAGCCAAAATCTGTCTCAGGTAGGAAAATGTGCCTCCACAGGGGTGCCTCTTTAGGCCAGGGAAATTCCATCATTTGGCTGAGGTTACAAAATCTGCAGGTGGTGATGCCAAACTGCCCTCTTATCCTCTTACCATGAAGGCTTCCTGGATGTTGGGAGGCTCATGGGAATCCATGCCCACACTGTGCCCTCAATCCCTAACCAAATTTGAGCTATGCCCAGGCGTATCAGGCATTTCCCTCTTTATTTTCCATGACAAGGACCCTCAGCGTCTCCTCGAGGTGAGGCTCCTGGGGAGTGGATTTAAGATCTTCTCCACATATGAGCCTAGAGCTAGAGCCACTAACAGGAATCTATAGAAAGAATCTTAGTTCAGGAAAGACCCTTTCAGATCCTACTATAATAAGCTTGTGCACGCTTGAATCTAAACTTGAATCTGAATTCAACAGGAGACTAAGAACTTCGTCAAGGTGTCCAGGGAGGTTTGTTCTGCAAAACTCAAGAAAAGAGGAAGATTTAAAAAAAAAAAAAAAAAAAAAAAAAAAATTCTTTCTACTCCATCTGGAGCGTCAACTGACTCCAAAAATATTGGCCCACTTTGGTTATAAATTCTCCCATTTATGCTGTTCCACAGCTAGGGCAAGGCCTGCTGGGTGCTTACAACTCAAATCACTTCTTTCATGTGCTCCCAGGAAAATTGTCTTTCGCTCCAAGTCCTTTAGGAGTAAACTTGACAGAAATTAATGAAACACAGTCAGGGAGGCAAATATGCTGGCTACTGGCCATAATCCATTTGGAACACCCCAACTAAGCCATTCATGGATTCAAGAGCTATTTTCTTTTGCCTTCAAAATTTTTCCTCCCTCATTTTAAATAAACAGCAATTTGCATACAATTACTGGCTCAGGTGTCACCAACAATTTATGTAGCTGTGAGAAAATTAGCATCTTTTTCCTGGTTACCCAAATAACGCAGAGGAATATGTGGAAGTGGGTAGGAAAAGAACTGCATCTCAAGGTTCGTTTAAAAAAATTGAGGGAGGGGGAAATGCAGAAAAGAAGGAAGAGGCTTCCAGACATCTGATAGCCTCTTCAGCTAACAGTCAGACAATCCAAAGATCAAGGTTTCTGCTAATGAGGGAGAAATAAGGGAGAGAGAGAAAAAGAAAAAAAAAAAAAAAAAAAAAGAGGACTTAGAGGAAAAGATAAAACGCTTTAGAATATACAAAAGAAATGAAATGAATGAAAGTCCTTTGCCCTGTACTCTCCTACCCCCCCACCCCCACCCCCACCCTTTTTTTTTTTTTTTTTGCATCACAGAGTAAATTAGGGAAATTCAGTCTTTATTTCATCAGAAATGACCTTTGATGGTGGGCCGAGAGAGGAGAGGCTCTGTTGTGCTGGGCAGCAGACCCAGGGCTTGGCCCACCCACGCTCCACCAGCCCCTACTCTGGCCTGGCCGTTAACTGCTAAGATTCTGCCAAAGCCTTCTCTAGGGAACAGGTTGAGTGGGGAGACAAGCAGGAGACAATGGGTTAAGTAGGGGATTCAGTGCAAAAGAGGAAGATCCGTTTTCTCCTCCAATTGGGCTCTTTGCTATCTGTCTAGACAACATGATGCTCCATGGCAACTGAGTCCCCCCCACCTACCTCTGAAATGGCACTGCCTTCTGTCTCTTTAACTTTGAGGAATCTGGTCTTACCCCTTTCCCCCACCTCTCCACTGTCCAGTCTGATCGGCTCTGATTAGTGGATGAAGAAAATGGCCCAAGAGCAAAGTGCTGCTGTTGTATGGGACCACCTGTGCAGGCAGCTGGAGGCGAACTGGAGGGGAGCAAAGCTTGAGGGGAACAAAGTCAGGGAGGGAAAGCTCCACAGGGGCTGCTTGGGGAATAGCCCCCAAAAAAGAGGACAGAAGAAGAAACAAAATAGGTCCAAAGAAATGAGAGAGAAATAGACTCCCACATTAGCTAGTAGACATGTTCTCACAAACCCTCATTAGAAGTAGTGAGTCAATTTCTTCCTTCTTGGTCCTTTTCCTGTCATTTAACAGGAGAACTTTCTAGATATGATTTCTGATGGCATTCTTAAACCATTGCCCCTCTCTCTACACAGTTTTTCTGGGTGGTCTCATTCACTATCATGATTTTAATTACTATCTGTAGGTCATGACTGAAAATCTCTACCTCATCGGGCTTCAGACTTACATATCCTTTGTTTTCTCCCACAGGCCTGGAACTCAGTAAGTCCCAATCTGAACTCATTTCCTTCCCTCTCAGCTCCCAAAACGCTTTCATGGAAGAGTGACCTTCTCTGGGGCACTGTCATGCTATTTACAGCCTCTGACCTCCCTGGGGAGAAGAGAGAGGTAAGTCTCCTGCCATCAGCTAGTCTCTCAGCCCTGCAGCCCAACTTTGTCTTACTTTGCCAGTGGGGTGGGGGAAGGGAATTAATAATCATCATTTAGAGTCAGTTTCAAAGCAAATTAAATGTAGGTTCAGAGGCTGAATATATCATCTATCCAGGCATTCAATCAATCAGTCATTCCACAAATACTACATATCTGCTATATGCCAAATCTCCTCTAGTGTCATTAGAGTTGTAAAAGGCACACTCTGCAATTTCTAAAATTGCATAACGTTGCAGGAAAATGCGAACTGTACACAAATTACTATAACACACCATAGAAAAACCTAATGCTCTGAGAATGATGTAAATGCTAAGGGAGTTCAGGAGAAGAGGGATCCATGGGAAGTCCATATGCAATAATCTAAAAATCAGCACATTAAAGGAAAAAAAATGATGATGATGGAGACAATGGATATAATCTTAAAACAATAATTTACCAATAACCTTGCAAAATTCCTGAGAGACTGTTCTTCCTACTGGCACAGTTGTGAAGGAGTGAATTTCTATAACCTCTGCCTTCTGAAATACCCCCTTTCTCCTCTCCAGGCAGTCTTTCTGCTGATGGAATTTCTCCCACAAGTGAAGAGGATTTGTTCAAAGTGAGGGGTACTTTCTATTGCTCCTGAAATCACGGGCTTTGTGCATTGATGATCTTATTACCCCTGGAAAATCATCCCTTTATTTCCTCAAGTCATCATCATTCTTCACTGGAAATGATGAATTTATTATTGGTAGTGATTGTTTTGTTTAGGAAATCATATATGCAGGAAAAAATAAAAATTAAAAAAATGATCTCCGGGAAGGGAGTCATGAAATCCAGTCTAAGGTTTAACTTGAATATCTGAAAGGAAGAGCCAAGCTACATATGAGAGACTTTCATGTTAGCTGATACAGGAAACACTCTGAATGACATTGATTTTTCCTCGAGACAATTGTACATACAGGTGTTTTGCACAAAGACTTCTGAAAAACTTTGCATATATTAAATATTTGTAAATTAGATTATATTATATGACCTAGGAAAGATCATATTTTAGAGGAACCTGATACTAAATCTTTTTTGCAATTAAATTTTGTATTTTGTCAATTATTTTTTTGTACGTTTGTTATCTTAAGAATGGAATATGCTTGTATTTGATATGTTGCAATGTTCTTACAGTCATGCAAGGCTCTCTGTACTTCAGCCATAGTGATCACTAGTTGTCTGTGTGGCAACCCGTGGCCTAAGCAAAACAGACCTGCAGATCTTTGGTGCACAGCAGTCAGCATGACCTAGGCAGCTAAATGTTTAACCTATTGTCTTTCTAAGCCAGTAAAGGGAAAAAGTGTAAATTGACCTTAAAATGTAACTTTATGCAAGCAGGCAGGAAGTGAGACGCTCTTAGTTTCACAAAAAGAGCAAAATATAATTGTTCAAGTGCTATTCTAGTCCTTCCTGCACCAACCCCCAGGTCAAAGTAACCTGTTCCTGCATCAGTGCTCCCCCCACCCTTAGGAGGGCCTTTGTCTTAAACCCTTATAAAAGGCTGTGTGCCTCTTTTGCATTGCTCGGTCGTCTTCCCTGCAAACACGTGCCTTCCCGGCCTGAGAGAGCCATCATGATCTCCATGACTTCTCACCCTGTAAGTAAGTCCTGAATAAAAGTTCATGTATCAGAAAATGCTCATTGTCTTCTTTGGCCTCTGGACTGGCATGGCCCTCTTGGGCTGCAACATTTTATATCTATATCACACTCCTTGTAGAATCTGGAAAAATATTACTCCTCAAGCTAGAATGTTCTACTATGCTACATTCTTCCTTAGATACCACCTTCTGGGAAGCATTCCTGGCTCCTCTCCAAGTCAGTGCTTCACAGATATCATAGTGTTCCGGGCCTAGTTCATTCTGGAACTTACCTCACTTCATTGCAACTTCCTGCTGCCTTATCTGTGTCCTGTAGACTTTGAGGGGAGGGACTGGGTCTTTTTCATTTTTTGTATCTCTACTTCCTAGCCTCAAATTATATCTATAGAATGATTGAATGAATCCAAATTATTAATTCTGATTCCAAGAGAGTGCTGTGTCTGGCCCAATTTCTCAAAGTTCACACACAAAAGTCCTTTGTAGTGCTGAAGCAGCTAACTGTGGTTATCTCTAGGGAGAGAGGTGAGGTGGGATTTTAATGGTGCAGAAAAAATAAAGGGGCCTTTCATTATTTACTTTATGTAGTCATGTAACTAATTAAAAACAGGTTCGTTTTTAAAATAACAGAAATATGTGATTTTTGTAATTTTAAAAATCAGACCAAAAAATAAAGGAAAAAAAAAAAACAGATTATAAAACAGGAAATAATCCCTTCAAAACTTGATAGAGTTCTTTATAGATTCTGATTAATTGACTAGTAAGTATACTATGAAGGTCATGGAAGAAAGAATGCTTTATCACAATGCATCTTCAGGTATAAGGATTTAGAAAATTGAGTAGAAGGACTGTGTAACTGCTAAAAGCAGAGCCCCAAAGAAAATCACATAAACTCTACTCACAGGTAAAGCAATCAGATGTCCACTTCTGAGCTTTCTGATTGATCACCAAGCCTTGTGGAATTTGATATGATGATCCTGAAATGTTTTAGCGATACCTGGAATAAAATGAGGTTGGAAATGTAATTAAGCAGAATGAATTTTAGTTGATGTAGACTATATATACACTAAATATATTTTAACCTATTATTTCTTCCTTAGGTACTGTTGATGGAACTTTAAGTGGGAAGTAAGGCATGTGTACAAATAACTATTGTGCATTCAAAATAATAGGGGTGGAGAAGATGGTATAGTTAACACAAAACAGTGACAACTACAATTGCCACTAATCACATGTTTTAGAACATAGTCAGGGACACCTCTTCTCTAAGCTCAGCCCTGAAGCCCTCTGAACTTAGATCCTCGAAGCCTTTGTCCAAAGCCTTCTGCTGCTGGTGCTCAGGAACTTGACTAATCTGGTGGAAGAAGGGGATCTGAAGCATTACAAATAACTAATGAACTTTACTAGTGGATAATCTAGAGTTAACTCTCTTGTACTTGAAACACAGCCACAAATATTAAACATTAGAAGGACCAAAGTAATAATAACCATTAACAGTAAATTACTGTCACACCAGAAACCTGCCCCAACATGAATAATGAGCAATAGTGCCTCTTATGAGTATGAGAAACACATCTTGCCTTTTGATCTTTGCCTGTCTTTTACTAGACTGCTGAATCTCAATTCCAATGCAAGAAGAAAACAGAGGCTCAGAGAGGTTAAGGGATTTGCTCAGAATCACATTGCTAGAAATTGGTCCTGAATTCCTAGATTCTCAGTTTAGGTTTCACAGGTTAAAAAAATAATAATAACCTGCCTAAAATGTTATCTATGGCCTAGATCTACCTGAGGAAATGAGAGAGATTGCAAGAGCAGGTGCCATCCGTTTCTTCACTCTTGAATGGTCACTCAGGCTGCCTTTGGCTCCCCCACCACCCCAATCTCTACACCTCTTCCTACTTGTCTCAAATGTACCAATATAAACAATTGTATCATCGACACATCTCAAGTACCTTGCTGTGCATTCTGGGGATATGGGCCCTGATCTCAAGGAGTCCAAAATTGAGTCAACATGATAAAACATGTACACTTCTAGGTTACAGAGCCAGAAAGTGCCAAGAGCTCTAGACCCTATTCAAATTCCTTTTCTCCCAATTGAGGCCAAATTTTGGAGGTCTTTTAATAAGTGAAGAGAGGGGACACACACACACTAAATCCATGAGACATCTCCTAGGTGGAAAACTTGCCTAACCTAGAGTTCACAATCTGGTTCCATATAACTCCTAGACCCCCACCAGCACTCAGGAGGGCATGAAGAAATATTTGTTGAAGGAATGGAACCCATGGATGAGCTTCAGGAGGATTTTGAACTCCCTGAAAATGTAACTTTGGGTATATTAATGTTCATTAGCTTTGATCAATTTCTTAAACAATCATCCATCACCAATCCTCACCTGCCCCTCCTTCCAAACTAAAGAAACATTTGCTAAATGATTAACTGAGTACAACAGGATGCAGTTTAGACGAGAACAAATTACAATAATTGTGTTCTTACATTTAAATTTATAAACAAGGATGTATTTAGTATCCTCTGTGCCAGGCACATATCGGGGATAGCCATGGTCCTTGGTCTCGGGGACCCTCAGTATAAAGTAGTGATTCTCAAACTGGCTGCATATCAGAATCTTCTAGGGGCGTTTTAAAAATATATATACCATATGGGAAACTCTGGAGTAGTGGGGTCCAGGAGTCTGCACTTTAAAAATAGTTCCATATACTCTGATGCCGATGTAGATTACAGTATCCCCCACCCCAGATTGTCCTTGTGCTTCACACCTCCGATGACAGAGGAGGCTAGAAGAAAGCAAGCTTGCCCTGTTGGTTCTTGAAAATTAACATACCTAAAGACATTTACATTTGTAGAGAAAAACAATTCATAGTATTATCATAAAATCTTCTGGCAGGGTTGTATTTATTTGCCTAGTTTCCCTTTCCCTACTTCAAATCCCCTCAGTATTTTTATTTTAAAATTTGAGATGCATAAGGGAGAATTAAGGAAGAAAACACTACAAGTGGGAAATTTTTTTTCTACATTTATTATCTGTGTATATGTTCATGAACTTTCTCCTCAGTGACAGACAGAATGGCTTTAAAAAGAAAATAAAGTGAATGGCAAAGTGACTAAAAGTAGAGTTTGTCTTTGAAAGACTTTCTTTTCTATTTTCAGATTTAGGGTCTAAGGGTCAGAAAGTTGATGAGGCTCTTATCTCCTATTTTAAGATTGTTCCCTAGCATTAGAGTTGCCTGGCAACAACAAATAGATGCCTGAGTGAACCACTACTCACTTTATCCCTTTGAACTACAGCTTTTGATGACGTGCCCAGCACGTAGATTCTGGCTGAGCTGATTCAGAGGCAGTTGCTAAAGTTCTCTGCCAGCAAAGCTGAGTCTAGACCGGACATGGTAAGGAAGGAAAAGGCCCGAGATGAAGCAGAAGGAAGAGAGAGGGGGAGCTGGGTGAGTTCGGCAAATGAGCCTGAATTCCTTTTCCCAGTCTCCATCCCAGCCAGTGGTGAACAGCCAGGTGCTATTTATTGCTCTTTTTATTTAACCATCTATCCAGGCATAGAGAGAAACCTGGGTTTTACATGAAAGTATTCACTATGAGAGAACCAAGGTATTAAAAAAAAAGGAAAGGAGGAATTTCTCTCCTCTAAATCAGATTTCAAGGCCTCCGAGAGTAGTGATTTTTTTAAAGCTCTCAGGAAACCTTTAACTAAAGCCATTGAGTAGCATGAGAAACTAACTAGCACCTCTCCAGATTACACAAGTGGGAAGACATTGCCACTACATATTTGCAAACGTGGTTAAAATCCTATTTTAAAATTTCTCACACGTGTTCACAGAAAGATGCCATTTTCTAAGTGGATGCCAAGGAGTTGAGGGAGGGGAGACTCTCCAATGCTAACCTGTTATAACAGAGAGTTATCAGCAAAAGTTAAATCAGGGATTCTTTATAAAAATATATAGTTTATATAGCCAACAAGAACAACCAGGTTTTTATTTCATTTTAATTTTACCTTACATGGTTGAATAAAGACCCCTTAGTTTCAATATTAATATATATAAAAAATATACCCCAATGTCTCTTTTATAATATGCTCTGCTTTCAATATGGAGATAGTAACTACTGTTTATTAAGTGCTTATTAATGCCAGGCCCTGTGCTAAGCACATTGTACACATCTGTTTCATTTGATGCCCGTAACGACTTTGTGAGATACACATTCTCATCTTATGGTAAAGATTACATTCATTGTGTTTAGGTCATTTGCCTCAATTCACACAGCTAGTAAGTATTAAGGTCAGTGTTCAAACCCCCACCTCCGTGATGGGGGTTGTTTGAAAGATACATGCCCACGTTTCCTTATTTGTTGAGTGGGGACTCTGTGCCAACACTGGGCATGCAGACAGGACCAAGGACCCTGCTTTCAGGGAGCTCATGCTGTGGTGACGTACAGACAACACATGTTTCTGTAAATAACACAGCACATGTGATAGAGGGCCACTTTCTGTTGGGTGGTAAGGGATGGTCTCTCTGAGGGTCTCACTAGGCTGAAAACACATTTACCAGGAGCTGAGGAAACACTGTAGTGGGCAGAACCCTTGGGACTCCTGGCACGAGGCAGAGGCTTTTAGGAGATGGTTATGTGCTCTGTGATCAGGAAAACCTCCAAGTTATTGGGTCCATGTGGGATTTCAGGCTCATAAGTCTGTTAGCAGAGGACGCAATGCTCACCTGAAAAATGATTCTCCACAAGCTGTCTCTGTGAGGGGACCTGCCCATCAAGGACAGTGCCACCTTGGCATCCAGTGCCCAGCAGGACCCAGGTCCCTCCCAATTCGCTTGATAAGCTTGAAGATGGCCGCCACCTGTGGGTTCCCATGAGTTCCCTTCAGTCTTGTGGGTTGGAGGATAAGGCAAAATATTTCTTTTAATGAACATAAAAATGAAAAGCTGCAGGACATAATCCTTGGAATGGGAAAGGAATGGTAAGTAGCTATTTCAGTCTTAGTTGGCCGGAAATCACATAATTTGTGGGGATGGAAATTAAAACAAAATATTTAAAATGCATCCACGGGTTTTAGTAAGAATGAGCCAATAACAATAAAACATTAATAACTGTCTCTTGTGAATTGTCTCTGTTTTACATTTACAGTTGAATATGGGAGCTAGGAGTATATTAGAGGAGGGGAAATACGTGCTTTTAGGGAATTTGGGTCATTTAAATAAACACTAATGAGTGAATTGACCTTGAAGAAGTCATTTAACAACTCTTGGCCTCTCAGTTCCTTCATCTGTAACATTAAACATTTGGAATAGATTTTTAAGATCCCTTCAATTCAGATGTTTTTTTGTATAATTCTATGACCTTCTAAAGGGGGAAAAAGTACATTCTGTATAGCTAAGTATCTGTGAATGACCTTGTTATGACTGTGAAAAAAACAAGCTCATCCAAGTTCCCTCTTTTCAGCATCTAATAGGGTGCTCGGAGGAGAGCATCCCTTTTCAGGGACCAACTATCCCCCCCTCTTCTCCATAATTTTAAGAGTTGAATGTGTTTTATAGCTCTAAGAGAAATGATAGCATATCACCTAATAATATTTATAATTTAGTGAATAACTACTAGGTGCAAAGTATTTGATACATGTTATCTCTTTTAACCTTTAAAAGAAAACTGTGAAATTAGTTATTATTATCCCCGTTTGAACATAAGGAAACAGATTCAGATCCACTGTCAGCATTGTTAGTAAGTGACAGAGTTGGCATTTAAACCTTATTTGTCTTACTCCAAGGCTGTTCCCATGTCTTAACACATGGAACAGTCATGACTACCAACAATGGCAATTTCTTACTCCCTTTTGAGAGCTATACCAAAAAAAAAAATGTTTTAGATAAAGGTCTTAATGAATCTGTTTAATATAGTTGGACTGACTTGGGTGTCTGCCTATAATGGAATAGCTTGTTATGGAATATTCTTGAGAACCACTAGAATATCTGAATAAGATAACAAAAATCTGTTTGAAGGTGTTGGACTGCTGCTGCAGTAACCAGGATTTAAAAAACCAAATCCTGAAGAGAAGGAAGGCCTGGAGAAAGGACCTTGCATTTGGTGATTTCCCCCTGAAGGCATTTGCTGAATCCCTAAGAGACACAGGACTATACAAGAGAATGGGAAACTAAGCAGGACATTTCTGAAAAGTAGAGCAGAGTGTTCAGCAGTCTCACGGAGCTTAGTAGGAAAAACGTAAAGCTCAAGAAGGAAAGACCATCTGGGGTTGATGGAGCTATTCTACAACTTGATGTCATGGTTGTTATACAACTGTGTATGTTTGTCAAGACTTACAAAACTATACACTATTAGAGTAAATTTCACTAAACAGGGTAAATTATGCTTCAATTTAAAAAAATCAAAAAAAGAAGAAGGAAGGGTCCTGGGATACCATCTCATTTAGGATCCCTGGAATGTCCCTTCATGGGGAGGGAGCAAATTGAGGTCAGTGAAGTCAAACCCAAATAGCAGTTGCGTTTCAAATCACCTCAGCCCCTGATTCGACGAAAGTGAACTTTCCTCACCTGATCATCCTACCAGAAGACAGGATAACCCCTATATGGAGAAAACAAACATCATCCAGAGCCTCAATTGGATACCCATATGGAAAAAGAAAGCTAAATCTTTACCTTTATCTAACACCAAATGCAAAAACAAACATTTCTAGATTGATTGTAGGATTAAATGTAAAAACATAAATATTAACGCTTTCAGAAGAAACAAAAAGAGTAGAAGATATCTCCATAACCTTGGGATAGGCAAGGATTTTTACAGGACATAAAAATCATTAACCATAAAGGAAAATATTGATTAAACAAATGGTTAAGAACCATAAAGAGAGTGAAAAAGCAAACCACAGATTGAGAAAATATATTGGCAAAACATACATATATATGGCAAAGGAACTTGTATCCAGAATGTATGAAGAGTTCCCACAATTCAACACAAAAAGACCAACAACTTAATAAGAAAATGGATAAAGACTTCAATAGGCATTTCCCAAAAGAAGATATTCAAAAGGCCAATAAGCATTACAAAAGTGGCCAATCTCATTAATCAGAAAAATTAAAATTAAAACTGCAACCAATTAAAAACTACACACCACCAAACTAGCTAAAATGTATATGACTGACAATTTAAAATGTTGGTGGGAGTGTAAATTGGCACAATCACTTAGGAAAAATGTTTGGCGGTATCTGCTAAAGCCGAATATTTGTGTATCTTGTGACCCAGCAATCCTCCTCCTAGGTATATAACCAACAGGAATTCATACATATATTTATCAAAAGACATGAACTAGAGTGTTCATAGCAGCCGATGCATAATAGCCACAAACCGGACACAACCTAAATGTTCATCAATAATAAAATGGATAAATTATGGTAGTCACACAATGAAATGCTGTCTAGCAATTAGAATGAACTAAGTATTGCTCAGGCAATCAATCTCATAAACATGACGTTAAGCAAGAGAAGCCAGACACACAAAGAATATGCTATAGGATTCCATTAATACAAAATTCAAAAATAGGCAAAACTGATACTTGGTGTTAGAAGTCAGAATAATGGTTATTCTGGGGCAGGAGTGAGGGTGGAGTGTGACTCTGCAAAGGGGCACATGAGGGCTTCTGGGTTGCTGGTAATGTTTTGTTTCTTGATATGAGTGCTGAACACACAGTTGTTTTCATTTTGTGAAAATTCATCATGCAAAATTCATAATCCAAATTTTTTAATGCAAAAATCATTATGATTTGTGCACTTTTCTCTATGTTTTACATCATTAAAAGGATTTTTTTTTAAATGTGAATAGAAAAAGATGAAGCCTTAGTTTGTAATGATGACAACTAAAGAGAATTTATGTGCCCAAAATATATATGTATAAATCATGAAAGTTTAATACCACGAGTCATATATTATACGAATAGGATAATAAAATAATAAAAAGAAACATAAATGATTAGAGAAAACAAAAGGTAATACAAATCAATGTACTCTGCACTGAGAAAATTGCAGTCGGGGAGGCTGAGGTCAATTTGCCCAGTTACTTCTAAATTAAAAGTCAACACTGGATTATTTACCAATGGTCTAGTGAACTTTCCACATACATTTTTTGGCTTACTATATCTTAGAAGAGAAATATTTAATGTTTTTGCAAGAGGCTCATACCAAAGCAACTCAAATACAGGGACTGCTTATCATCTGATGATATTGGGAAACGACAGTCTGTGTTGCTCTTGTTTGCTATCCACCTCGTTTCTCATCTTCACATTCAACTACCTGTCTTCCAGGCCGATCTCCTTGTCTCACACTTGCATTAGTTTCCCTCTACTTTTTAAAATTGTTTGCTTCCATTTTAAGTTTTTGCCTGTGTATTTTATGTAAAATTTGTCTGTCTATGCTTGTATTTTAGTGTAAATTTATGGCTGCATGAGAATCTCTTGATATTCATGGGATAAGTTTTTTATGTTACCATGGAATTATGCATATGGAAATATATGTGGACAGTTTTATAAATGAGTAAATGAGAGGGACGTGGTATATTAATCAGATAATATGGCAACAATTTAGCTACCAAGTAGGCTAAATAAAGTAGGAAACTGAGGAAATTGTTTGTATAATTGACAAAAAGCTAGTCATTCACTGAAAGTAAGAATTGTCTTGGCACTCTGCAACAGTTTCACTGGATCATAAACAAAACTTTAAATCATTCAATTGGATTGGACATAGGTCTTTCTGTTGAAAGAAGCACAGAATTGTAGAAGAAAGGCTGTGGGATAAAATAGAACTATACACTTAATAGATGTGGGACTTGAGGGAGAGTCTTTGTTGGACACCAGTTACTTCAATTTTAAAATGAGGATAACAATAACTGCCTTGAAGGGATTTTCCTTCTCTCTACCCCCTAGTACTTTGTTTAATGCCTGTCTGGTAGCATTGTCTCAGTGGACTGACCCTCTATGAGTATGGGCATCCTGATGGCAAGGGTATAGTCATATTAATATTTCTATCCCAAATATTTAGCACATTCCCTAGCCTATCATATGTACTCTCTAAAAATTTGTTGGGTGAATGAGTGAATGAATGAATGAGTAGTAGGCAAAGGGCCCAGGACTGAACCTGGCTAGCACACTATAGGCCCTTAATGAACATTTGCTATTTTATCTTCCTCTTTCCTTTTTATTCTGAATTTGGAAAGTGGAATGACTCAACCCTTAGCTTATTTCTATTCCATCGCAGGCAGCCAGGACTAGCAAAGCAAGCCAGGGAAATTTTGCTAAATTCTCCTTACAATTTCATGGGGAGCAAAGGAGTAGTTTAGATATATGACTGTAGAGGAACCAGTTCCATACATATATGAGGAAGAAAAACTTTTCCTCATTGGGAGAGAACAAGATCATATAATAGGGCTCTGATGTCTTGAAACGATGTGTATTTGCTGCTGCCTTTCCTCCTACTTTTTTTCTTTTTGGACAATTATTTAAGAATAAGACATAAGGCTGTTTGCATTGGCCAAGATCTTTCAGTTGTTAATTAAAAAGAGGGAGGGCCTTTACAAGCCAGATAATTCTGATCAGAGAAGCAATCAGAATGTATCTATATCAGGGTGAAGGGTACATGTTTATTTTTAGGCTTTAGGAAGAGTTCTCCTTGTCTGAAGCAAATAGGAAAGAGAAAGTCATTTTGGCAGGAGGTGATTTCTGGACATCTCATGGGGAAACAGCTGACGTCTGTGTTTGATAGGTCTCCCCTGGCTACAAACATTCAAGACATTTACTCCTGAGAAAAATGTAATATTGCTCTTTACAGAACCATGCTGTACCTGCAGCTGGAATTTGGTACAATTCCCACACATCAAGAAAGACCAAATGTAGACATTAAAAAGTCCAAGAATTGTAGAGAGAGAGTGGCATTTTCATCTTGCCATCACCATCATCATGGTCATCCTCACTACCACCACCATCACCACCATCATCTTTATCATTATCAATAAGCAGTAATGTTTGTTACATTAATTGTAAAGTATATGGGCCTTTTACTTTTCATAAAGCTTAAATGCTTGGGCCCCAATGAGTTATAAGAAATGGCACACTTCATTTTTGCCTATATTAAATTTTCTGGTGGGTGCGGTCCCCCTGGCTCTATTCTGTCTATACTCCTGCATATGGCTTCTTGAGTAAATAGGATTTATATAGAGAGACACAACTACAAAGATTAGAACTCTCACAATAGAAAAAAGAAAGCTGAGGATATATAATCGACATCTATAAGTCAAGGACCATTCAACCATCTTTTATCTGTAGAATTTAGCACAGTCTCAGGTATAGAGAATAAGTTTGATAGTTGTCAATTAAACAAAATTGAACCACTTTGATTCCATTAACTCTCAATTTACTGACAGTCTCATTAATGAAGTTGGTACTCAGGAATGTTGGATATTCACAAAGGAGCAGTGTCCTAATTCAATACTTTCTGGTTGAGACTACTTGTCATTAAAGTGATTGGATTATTTATTCAATTCAGTCAATTCTGTGAAAAATTTAAGCATGCTTTGTTAATTTGGTGAATCACTTTTCAAGTTTCTATCATATATTAGTATATATAAATGATCTTAATCTTCTTAAATATTCTAGTGTTAGTTTCGATTACTAATTGAAATGTAAGTACCTAAGGACAGGGTTCTATATCATGTTCTATTTATATCCTGTTGCTTAAGGAAAGCCAAAAAAAAAAAAAAAAAGCAAAAAAGAAAACATCCAAAAGGGAATGATTCCATTCTTCTTGTCTACCTTCCAATCTGCCAGCCCTGCCCACCTCTGCCTTCCACCACAGGGTTTGTGTGCTAAGACATCATCAAGCCTTGCACTCAGCCAGGGTCAGCTCAGCCCACTGACATAGGGAATCTGGCATCCATAGGGTTCAGGTCAGAACGTAGAATTGCCTTGTCTCACCCATGTAAGGAAAGGCCAGACCATCAGGGTGTAGCCCTGAAAAAAATCGCTCAGCATTACAAAGAAAGTCAGCCTCGGCATTATCTATTTGCACATCCTGTTGAAAGAGTAGGCAGTGAAGTGTGTAGTCCCATGGAGAAGTCACAGAGACCTTTGCAGTAGAAAAGTGGCCTAACATCACACGCGCTGTCTCTGCTCCTCAGCACCCAGATATCCATCGGTAATTGTCTTGCAAGCTGAGGACATCCGCAAACCCAGGGATAACAACGCACGGGGGACCATTTTGTGCACAGGGCCCTGGGAATGGCCAGAGAAATTCCTCTGACCAGTCTCCTTTTGACTTTTTCCCATAGACCTTGCCCCTGCACTGAAATGTTTGGAATGCTTGGTAGGGACGAAATAGATTGGTCACAGGGCAATTACACTTCTATCATCAATGGGATCAGCCGCTTGTGGGCTGACTTCCAAAGAACTAGTGGAAACACAAATGGGTTAAGAATAACAGTTACATGGTACTTTTTCAGCAGAGATTTCACATCCCTTTTCTCGAGTGATTTTCACAGTAGCCCCACAGTTAGATCAGTATTATTAGCAACATTTTATACATTTTATAAATGGGACCTAGAGAGGTCTAGAGAGGTTCAGTGGCTTACCCTAGACCTCTCAGCTAGTAAATGGATAGAAGTGAATCCCTGGATCTCTTCTCTTTGCAGAAAAATTCTATCAGGTTACTCAACAACCAAGTTCATTTAGGAGGAGGTGGTTATTTTTAATTTTAGGACAAATCAATTGTTACATCTGATTTTGGAAATCAGGTCAACCCACTGTATGATTCCCAGCTACTATCACGAGCTAAAAATTTCCCAAATAACTATCTCAAGAATTGATTCTTTGTGGCCCTTGCAATTTGGTCTGATTTTGAAATAATCACACAGCAGGAACTTAGTGATAAGTACTTCAAACAACTGTCCTCTCCCCAAAGTCCTGGAACATCAAAACAGATCTTCTGTGAAGTTATGGTGGCCCCACAGCAGCTTTCCACATAGAGTTTCAATCACAGCGTCATTATTGGTGAGGTGTGTTGCTAGAAATTTGAGGCTATACATGATTTACTTTTAAAAATATAAGGAAGGATGCAAGATCACCTGAAGTAAGAAAAACAAATGGACTGCGAATAACTTAAAACAAATAAACCTATGAACAACTGCCAACTTGGAGGCTCTATTGAAACTTGAGTAGAGCTACAAATAGATTAGGTGAAATATACCAGATGAGTGAGAGAAGAGAAAAGAGGAAAATATTAACTTCTGGCCTACAATGTCTACAAGACACTCAGATTGCTTGGGGAGTGCTTCTCTACTTCCTACCTGCGCCCTTTCATTTCCCGGTAGTGGCTCAAAACACAAAACAATTCTCAGAGATGAAAATCAAAACTGTCTTTATTATGTGTTTAGGCAGTTTGAATCCAAAGGAGGGAAATCCAGGAGTGCAAGAACCCATAAACTCCCATAAGTTTCCTGAGAAGGAACCACAATTTTATACTGCTTTATAGGCCCACAGCAACTAGTTCAATACTCGGCATTTATTTATTGACGGAGAGAAATACTGATGGTAAAAACTCATACTAAAAAGAAGGGAAAGTTAAAAAAAAAAGTTAAAAAAAAAAAAACTCATACTATTTCTGAATTCTATGTAGATGTACATTTTATTATAAAGAATACACAAATATGCATTCCATTAAAGAAAATGTAGAAACTCCAGAAATAAATGTAGAAAACAATTTAAAAATCTCTTTTAATCCCTCCTGAGATTGCTTTAAGGTCTGAATATATTTCCTTCTAGTCATTTTTCAGAAAATACATATGATTCTATTTTAAAAACAAATGTGATATATTACATACTCAATTTTTTCATGTATCATCAAACATATTTTCCTATACCATTATTTTTACATGATTAATAGCTTCATAGTTCATGTAATCATGCCTCTGTTACTGGCCAGAGTATTTCACGTTTGGGCTATTATAAGTAATGTTGTGATGGCCATTCTTGTACATAAATCTTTATCCTTAAACTTCTACAGCTTTGTCCCAAACTGCTAAGATATACAGAAAGCTTAGTTTTCTATCAAAGTCCCTCAGGAGGATCAAATTGCTCACATTTTCTCTCTGCAAATTCTTCCTGCTTCTAAAAACCAATTGGCAACGTTAACACAGTAATTGCAATGCCCCTAACTTATTTATATTTGGGTTACAGTAAATAAGAGCAAAGAATGGCAGAGATCTCTAGTATCATCCATTCACTGCCAAGATTAGAGAAGCACCAGATAAAAGTTGCCTTTGAAAGTCTGATTAAAGATTGACTTATTTGAGGCCTGACAAATGAGATAATTCAAAGGTTCATCCAATCAAATTATTATAATCAAACACATTACATGTCCACACACACAGGAACGGAGGAGAGCAAGTCCTAGTGAAGTAACCCACAGCATCACAGACCTGTTACCAAATGTCAACAGTGGTGAAAGCACTCTGCGGATGCAGACTATATTTCATATTTTTGTTTCTTCTCTACATCCCACAAAAATTTCAAGCACTGCTTCCTTTTCTTTCAGCAACCAGAATATAATTAAACTGAGTTCCAGTTTTTCCCTTCTTAGTAACGACACCAGCATTTACTAGTGGCTCAAGCCGTGGAGTTAGCAGTCACTCGGGACATTTCCTTCTTCCTCATCATCCACTTCCCACCACTCCCCATACAGTACAATCACTAAATCCAGGGTATTCTTTCTGCGCAGTATTTGCTTGCAATGATCACTTTATCTTCATTATTACTACTACCCTAACCCAAGCCAACATCATTTCATCTGGACCATTCCAGGACTCTCCAAAATCTTCCAATCTGGACTTCCACAAACAATGGCATTTAAAAAAAAATAACAATCTGAACATGTCACCGATCTGCTTAAAATACTTCAATAGTCTTCTATAGCATTTAGAATAGAAATCCATCTCTTACACACTAATTGCCTACAAGGCTGTGCCTGATCAGGCCCCTGCCAACATCTCCAGCTTCCTCTCTTCCTCGATCTAGTTGCAATAATCTTCTTTCAATTTCTTGAATGGAACTGACTCTTTCAGACCCATTCCTTTGGGGCATGCTAGTCTCTAAGACTAAAAATCATTCCCCCTTCCCAACCTGGTAATACTGACACACTCTTCACTTGGATAATTCATAGCCTTTTCTAAACCCACAAAGTCAACGATGGAATAGTAATTGCAATACCTCTAAACACTGATTTTGGTTTTTCGGCACAAGCACAAGGCAGGTATTAAGGTTTCCCAAGTATATCCACTTACTGTCAAAGTTTTAGAGAATTCAGAATTGTTCAATTAGGCATATGGATTTTTAAGATTTTATTCCCATGTTGTTCTCTTTTGTAACTCTCTGTTTTTTATCTTCAGAGTGCAATCACTGTTTGTAATGATATTTATCTTTGGGTACTTATCTGTTTAATGTTTTTCTTTCCTGTCCAACTGAAAGCCCCATAAGGGCATGTCTGTTTTGTTTATCAATAATTCCACAAGACTTTGTAGATGTATTGAATGAATGAGTGATCAGCTGTCAAAATATTTCAAAAGAGTCCAATGACAAGACAGTTGGGGAAGTTTTATGGGTTTCTCATCTCTTTGCAGAAAGGAGATTCATTAAGAGCTTGGCACTTGCTAAATGCTCAATAAATTGAAAAAATTAGTGAATATATGGATGAATATTTATTAGCTGTCAGAGCAGAATTTGGTTATGTTCTGAACAAAGGGCAAAAATGTACACTAAAAAAACCAGGAGAAGACCTGAAGTTATTTTCTGTGCTGTGCCTTCTAAAGTTTTAGTTTGAAAGGGAGAGTAAGAAAAAAAAATTCTAATAGTTGAAACATGCAATATTTCATCTGATTCTCATAAGAACTTTCTGACATCTGACAGACAGTGAAACGAACTCAGTGTCTAGGATTACTCGGAATGTAGTAGAGCCAGAACTCGAGCTTTGGTTTCTTACCTCTAGAGACTCTGCATTGGTAAATAAGAACAGGAGGGGAGAATGATAGGATAGAGGATGTCATTTGGGTGTTCTGATACCGTCTCTGTATTTGTGATAAGGTGGGTGAGGCTTTTATTAAATGTCATGGCCTTTCAATAATAAACAAGCGAATACCCAAATTTCTCCAGATTTTCCAGCTTAAAAATTTGGTTTTGTTCTCAGCGGCTATTCTTAATTGTTTTTGAATCAGTGAGTTTTTATTTTCTTTCCAGCCATATTTCAAAATGTATACTTGGAACCACATTTGTCTCTACTCCCATTAAAACGTCAGAAAAGGCTCCCGAGAAAACTGCCTTGGTACAGAAGACCTACTCATACACCAGCAGCAAGGTTGGCTTGTTTCCATATAACCTAATATGGCTAAGAAAATGTTTGAGTGGAACAGGGTGAGGATTGCCAAACTTAACAGCTTTTCAGTAAGAAAAGTGCCACAGAGTCCTCCAGTTAGATGCAGTGTAATTTCGGTCCAGATGCAGTGATTATCCATTCACATCAACTAAACCATAATTGTACTTCGATGCAGTAACAAAAACCAGACACCTGCCCCCTTTGCCCACTCACAGGCAAGAGAAAGAAATAAAAGCCGCCAATAAAGGCTTTTGGTGATAGTCTATTGAACATGTTGCCCTTCTTGGGTTATAAAAGCCGAGCGCCCAGGAGAGGCCCAATTCAGATTCTGTATGAGGTACTTTGAGTTTGTGTAAAATCAAGAAGCTTTAAACAGAAGAAAGGCACCACCTCCATCTCACACCTCAGACACAAAAGGCCTCTCTTAGACTCACCCTTGTCTTCTCTAACTAGCTCTTCTGACATTCCTGTTTCTTCTTAGTCCCTGTACGCTGATAGATTTGAAATATCAGTATTATCTTAAATGTCCTCCTTTTCACCACAAATATAACCAACAATCACTGAATCCTGAGGATTCTACTGGGAATCCTTTGGTCATAAGGGCTCTTTCTGCTTCCACCCCCACGGCTGTTCCCCTCACTCATGAACTCTTTCGACACCATTACAGTCGTCTCCTGGCTAGATACCGCAATTTCTCTTGTTGTTCTGAGGAATTAGCCAAGGTTTTCACACATCTGGGTTTGAATTCCGGCTCTGCTATTGGCTCGCTGGATGATTTAATTTCTCTGCAAAAATTGGAAAATATCTGCCTTGCAGAATTTATGTGGAAATTAAAGGAGCTAACATGTAGCAGTGTGATGTTTCCATGAAGAAAATGCTCAGTAAATGTCAGCAAACTCCCATTTTCTGCTTCTGTTTTCGTTCTGCACAATACCGTTAGAGGCATTTTCCCAACTATGCATACAGAAATTAAAAGGGACCCATTGACTCCTGAAATTTTTCTGGTCAGTAAGGAAGGGAGCTCTGCCTAAGAATTCAATCTGGCTCAAGTTAAAAGTAAAACTAATGTCGAAACGTCTGTCTTACCTTAGAGTTGCTAAAGGTATGCGCCAAGGGTAGATGATTATGTTTTTTTTAGGTAAATGTTTTGTTCTTCCTTTGTGGTTGTAAAAGGTGAACAACCCCCACCTCCCCAAATTAAATGAGATATAATTAAGGCAAAGAGCTACTTTTTTCCGCAGCCATATTAGTCTCAGGTAACTTCCCATTAGCCCTCTTTCTCCCTAAGCCTTACTGATCGCCATGTCGAATATTCAGTTTTAAGCTGTTACTTATTCTTGGCTGCACTTTCATGCCCCTCGATCACCTCAAATTATCCATCAAACAATGTTAAAGAAGACAGCTTTGGGTTAGTGAGAATGAGGAAGAAAGGGACTTTCCCATGCCTAGAGTGAAGCAGAGACTGGGCTGGAGCTGTAAGAGCAGGGTGACAGGAATTTGAAGCAGGAGATAACAGAAAAACATGTCACCTCCTCCCACTGGTCTCTTTTTGGGGATCTCAGAAATATTGAATTGGAGGCCCAAATCATTTTCATTTGGATATGAAAGGAAAGGGGATCCCCAGGAAAATGTGGGCATTTCCAGTTTACATACTTATACACGATTAACCAACAATACAAAAACAATATTATAAGGAAAATATCTGTAATCATGATTAATTTAAATAATTTGGCCAGTAGTTGTGATGTGGTGAAAAGGACCGACTAGATGTTAAAAGGCCTCAATTTTAAGGCCTAGCAACACCCTTAACTAGTCATGTGATCTTGGGCAGGTCACAAAGTCTGTGAGTTTCAGTCTCCTCACCTGTAAAAGAATGGAGGTGACCACGAAAGCTCCTGGCTGTTGATTAGGTGGACAGGAGAACTCAGAAAAGCTTCCAAAATAAGATCGACTCTTAAAAATGACCTTGGGTTATTATGTGATTAGAGGTCTTTTACATTACCTACATAGTTAAATATAATTTTGTAAATTGTACAAACCAACAACCAACTCCAATTGACTTCACTAAAAGAGAAATTCTTACACTTTTATGAAAGAATGTACACATAAAGATTTCTACAAATCTGAAAGTTATACTATAAAATTTTCCTTACACAAAGAAAAAAACACTAATTTCTCTCATCCATCTTTGGCACTTAGATATTTTATAGCCATTTAAAGCCTTCGAACCACCTCAAACCCTTTTTTAAAATGTTTTGAAAGAATAAATCCAAAAGGAAATTTCTAGTAGAGATAAAGTTAACACGGTGTTTCTCTTAATGTGGATATGAAACATCCTTATGATGACTCCATGCGCTAAAATGAGGCAGAGCTGGAATTAGGTCCAGCTCATTCTATCTGAACGTGAGAATGAGCCCATCCGCTTTCTATTAAACTTTGCTGTCACCTTATATATGTTAGTTTCCTTGCCCTTCATCCATGCCCCATTCCTCCCACTTTATCTAATTCCTAATGTTTAACATGATACTTTCAGGCTAAATAATAGAAGAAACTATTCACACTGTAAATAGTAAACGTTTGAAATATATTACTTTAAATGCTGGTACAAGGCTAAAAATGTATATAGGATCAAAAGGAGTTTAGAGTCATTATTGGTTGATAGAATTAAAAGGACCACTGAAGGAAAAGTAGGAGTCTTGTAGGGTACTATTAACTTCTGGAGGCTTTTAAAGTTTCAGGGAATAACACAAATTCCAACAATGATCTCTTCCTACCATCATCAGAAACATCAGGCTCCGGACCTCAGATCTGACCCAGTGAAATATATCTTAGTTTCTAATATTTGCAATGGTTTAATGATTGGGTGTTCAATATTCTCTTCACTTTTGGTTGAGAAGTTACCATCACAGTGTAAAGCTGGGAGAAAGCAGAAGATTCCATGTGTACCATTGAGGGAGAACTGGGTAGAAATTTACAATAACTTTACTGTCTGCCAAGTTTGTGTCAAATGCCATAGCATCTCTTAATTCATGTTCCAAACAAACCCATGGAGTAGTATTTTTTTCTCCATTTAAAGATGGGAAAATTGAGGCTTGAGAAGTTGAAAACAAAAGAAACCAAAACAAAAAAAAAACCCTGACCAACCATCAGAAGCAGAAAAGTTGGAACCAGAGAACAGGTATTAATTTATCTTCTTTCCACCTCTCCAAAGGGAAATACTCATTAGAAAACAAAACAAAACAAACAAACAAAAAAATGGTTGTCCAGTTATTTCATTTGCTATTGCTTGGACAGAAGAAACTGATATCTTAAATCAACCTGATCAACTGCACAAAAATTGGTTGTTTGGATTTTTTTAAAGATTTGATTGAAAACTAGCTGTTTCAGTGGCCCTTTGGAGAACTGGACTTAATAAACTACCACCTTTGAGTATTACAGCTGGAAGATTAGAAAAGAACCCAGAGGCAAGTCAATGGCAAATTGCCACCCTAAACTAATTGCATTATGTAAACTCTCAAACTTGAATTACCCTTCAAGGATTAAGGTTCAAGATTGAAAAATTAAAATGTTACCTAGCCTAGGAAATAGCATATGAATCTAAAATATCATTATTAAACATAGCTGCACTTCTAATCTTCCACTTTCATGACCTCTAAACTGTTTTGTTATTCTTAGTGGACCAAATCTCCCTCTACTAATGTTCTGGAAATTCTACTTTTGTGGTAATTTTAAAAATTGTATGACCCATTCCTTATATTTGGTTTGCACAGTAGTTAATACCACTTCAAACATTCTTTTCTTTTTCAGACTGATGTCTAATATTGTGTCATTCACTGGTTGAAATAAAAGTGGATTAATCTATAAAAATACATGAACACCCAAAAAAGGATTGAATTGTGTCTTTGAGAAATGATTTTTTTCAAAGTCACATTGAAGACTATATTGCAGAAAGTTTATTTTGAGAAGATTCTGTCAAAATAGTTTGGAAACTATGAAATGAGTCATTTTTGTCTGAAAGAAATGTAACTTTGTCTATTCCAACTGCATTTTTTGGTTTGGTAGGAGACATCTTTACTCTACAGGATTTTAAAAGCATGTTTAAGATTCCATAGGTTTAGTATTACATCACTAATGGTTTCTAATGAGATCCAGGCACTAGGAAGAAGGGGGGAAAAGAAGAACACAAAAGCCGAATTCTGTAACACCAAGCACCATGTAAAACGTGAAAAGTTTCCATGCTTTATCTATTGCTGAAGCCATCTGGGTAACAAGGGAGAAATTCACATTCAATCAACCAGATGTTTGGATTACACAATATACCATGTTTGGCTATTTGGAATCAGTCATCTAACAGATTGAATTTTTTACTTTTCACGCAGAAACTGTAGCCCTGTAGTCATGGTCGAAATGAAACAGTGAAACATGCAAATATCTAGATAATTTATTCATTCTAATAAGCACTTGGGGCCTAAGCTGCTTGTTTGGCTTTGTTCTCTTAAACACCTTTTAGATAAAAATTACACAATTTTGCTTTTAGCATCATGTCTATGTACACATAGAAGGAAAGTGCTAAAAATAAATCTTCATCAGCCTTCAGCTACTCTGGCATTTTAAGGAAGGGAGATGAGGGAACAGTTGGGGTAGGAAGGATGACCCATGGAGGAGGTATGTTCTGGAAGAGATCAGGCTTATTTGGTGAATTATAAAGGGTAAATGGGATAAGACAGATTTTCTAGAATTTTTGTTTAAGGGCTCTGAAGTTAAACTTTCCATCCTGCGGATGGGGATGATAATAACCACTAACACTGGTTGGAACTTTACAGTATCCATACTTGTTTCACCCTCATGATCATATTTAATCCTCATAAAAAAGCCTATTAGATAGATAAGGCAGGAGAGATCACGCAAGGTCATTTTCTGTAGACCTGCCCATCAATTTCATCTCAAGTCAATTCAATTATTGACTTGAGTACCGGACCCCCATGTATAAGGTACTATTCTAGTCACATTGGAGAGGGAGGAAGACAAAGGTGAGTTGAGGTGTCGTTTTTGCCTTCAAGAAATGTACAATGCAGTCAGGGAGAGAGACACAAATAACAGTATTACAAAATAGAAATTAGAGTGTGAAAAATAAGTAAAACATACCTGTTTTTCTTCAAATGAAGTAGACCAAGTTGTTTTAGGATTTGGGGAAGAAGTTTGAAAAGGAGATGGTAAGAGGAGATGTTTTAGAAATTTGAAATACTTTTATGCAAAGAAGCATCAGTGTCAAATTATTTATAGGGAGGGTTAGCATTCACTCATACAATAATTATTCAGTATATTACAGAAATTATCTAGGCAAGATAGTATCTTTCATTAATACAATTACACCTTACTAAACTTTGTCAAGTTGCTTATAGGAATCACTATATTACAACATTCACTTGAAGAATAAAGCATCAGTCAGTCCACTAATCATCGTGCTTATACCATGCAGGCATAAGTTTGATAACTAAACTGATCAAATTCACATCTTATTCAGACACATGATTCCAGAAATTTTAGAAAGTTTCCCTTCATCTCATTTACCAAATAAATTGATAGTTGGTGGGGAGCAATGAGAGATAACACTCTCCCACATATCTGGCAAAACTTGCACTCAGATATTGGCATAGTAAAAAATAGCTATTGGTACTTTACCAATTAGAATTCTAAAAATGAACATTTCTGGTTTCCACTCAATATATAACTTCAACTTAGCAAGTGGTACTGTGCCCAAGATAATACAGAGTTGCCCAAGGACTGGCACTGTCTCTAGCAAGAATTTGGTGACGTTCCAAAAGTTATCAGGTATTGAATTTTGTTTTCCAATTTTATTCTCAACAGTTTTATTGATTGCTTAGGACTTTCCCCTGCCATACAAGTGTCTTGTCAGCAGGGTAATTCAGTGTGCCACATTTTACCCAATTTTTTAAGAATTAATTGCTAAATCTTTGAAGGAAAAAATAGGTAGTTAGATAGATAGATAGATAATAGATAGAAGATAAATAATGGATAGATTTAATTATCTGTCTATATAAACATGTACCTCTTTTATAAAAATGATGTGAACTCATTAAAAAATTAAACGTAAAAAAATGAAGAACAAATTTTTAAAAATCATCTTACATCCCACACTCAGAAATAAGCTTTGTTAACATTTGGTGAACATAATTTCATATATCCTAAGCATATATAAAAGGATAGATGGAAATAACTTTATAATTATAGAATAATATTTGTAAATATTACTTCATTTTAACAAAGAGAAACTGAGCGTAAATCTAAGAAGTTGGTGGACTTGAGACAGCTGTTTCTTTACAAGAGCTATTAGTTTTAAAAAATTAAAATTATTAAAAACATTAAAAGTCTGGGATTTTTATTGTTATTTTAACTAAAGGTGTTGTCTTTAACTTTATGTGACTGCCCACAATAAAATATAAGGAAATTTGTACATTTACACTTTTTTTCACACTCCTTCCCATTCCCTATTTAAAAAATAATATTGTCAAGGTCATTGTCAACATTTACAACATTTACATTTTGTAGTCATAATCCCAACAGTTGCTTAGGCTTCATTTTATATTTAAATCAATTAATTGTTCATTGCCAACTCTTTTTCTTCACTTTCACCCTTCATTAGCTTTTAGTTCTTGATTTTTATTACTCTGGATATTTTTAAACTAAGAAGTGCTTTCAGGAAAAACTCATAGACGCTATAGTACTTGTTGTTTTGTTTGCCTGGTTTTTGTTTTTTTTTAAACATATTTGAGTCTATAAATATCTTGCCTTTCTGCCAGGAGATCTTGCTGGGTTAGAGGCATTTTCCTGCAGGACTTTGTCGCCACTGTTCTAGTCTCTTCTGGTGCTGGATGTTGCTGAAGCCTGAACACAGTCTGGCTCCGCACATTGTGGGCGATAATGTTTTTCCTGTTTAGATAGACGGAAAATTCTTTATCTGTGAAGTTCACCAGGCTGTTGACATTGGTCTTTCAAAAAAATTTTTTTCCCACTGGGACATGGTGAGCCCTTTCAGTCTAACCATTTACTTCTTTATTTTAGGAACGCTTTATTCTGTCTTTTATTTTTTCCTCCGTTTGTTCTATTCACTTGATCAGATACACTAATTAGGTGTATGTTGCTCTCCATTGATTCTCTTCTATACATATTATCTTCTTTGGTATTATTTTACTTTTCAAATTATTTTCAATTCATTTGTGTAATTTCTTCAAATATGTCCTCCTTGCCCCTGCTTTTACCTCCCATCATATTGATTCTATGTGTGTTGCTTCTGTAGTGACTTTCCTCTCTACAATAGGTTTGGGTTTCTTTCATTTCTCTCCTAAGCTCGACTTTTCACGTCCTTCTGTTGTGTCATCTTTTCCTCTCGCTCATGTATCTGTTTCTCTTCCCTGCACTCCTTTTACAGAGACGGCGCTGTCCTGCTGGGGCAACTGGGTCTCCAGACGTGATGCTTACTTTTAGAGAAAATGTGTCCTTTCCTAAGTCTGAGAAGTATGTGTCAGCACTTGACATGGTCCCTCATTTTGGGTCAAATTTCACTGCATTTGACAATTATCTCATAGTCGTGTTCTGGTGCTGAGCTATTTCTTTGTTTGATTATTGAGTTTTCTTCTTGTTTGTGTGTGTGTGTGTGTGTGTGCATGTGTGTGTGCGTGTGTTTACTTTGGTCATTTTTGGTGGATTTTAAGGCAAGAAAAAGGAGTGAAAATGCTTTTATGCTACACATTTTTTTTGGGGGGGGGCTTCATTTTCTGTTTTTGTCTCACATATGTGTGTGTGTGCTTGCCAGGATTCTTCCTAAACATCTATTTTTAAATGCAATATTAAACAAAACTTAAACCACTCTTAAAAATTATAAGAACCTCTTAAAGCAAAAAGAATATCAAAGCCACATGCATGTACCATCCTTACATAAATTCTGTAATGCAGTATTTTTATTTAATAACCAGGATTTCGTTGTTTTTTTATCTAGACCATAACTTTTATGAAAATAGATACTGGGTTTGTCTCTCTCACTGTTTTTTTCCTAATACTAGCATAGGGCCTAGCTCACAGCAAGTGTTTAATAAGCAGTTATTGAATGAATGATTGAATGAAGACATATGGCTTAGGTGACTACGCATTTAATAGAAACAAACGATGCCTCCAGTTCACCAGCCAGGATGCATCTGAAGCTGTGTATGCAGAGAAAACAGGTTAATTTACTGGAGGAAATGAATCAAAATTATTGACAAACGTGGCAAACTTAAGGACTGAGATAAATGATCAGTTCATTCAAGGTGGTTTTTCTCCCTGTAAGTATAGTCTAAATTTAATAGAAAAACTGAATTCTACCTATAAAGGCAAGTAAATATTCAGCCTATCTTTTCTCCTCCAATCCCCACCACTGGTTATTGTGAATTCATATTATCATTTACAATTTTCATAGGACTGTATTCTGCTGTCCTCAGGTTATATTATTAAACTGTAAATCATTTAAAATAATGGAAATGTCAATGTGTATTTTGAGATCACTGCTTCCTACAGTTCTCCACCATCTCCCACTTCTCCCTCCTCTCCACCCCTCCAACCCTGCCAGAATATATATTAGGCCAGTTTTTCATAGGAACACATAGATTTCTTTTTTAACTATAGAAATGTAGTGTTTATGGAGGATCTCATTTTAAGTTATAAGGTACAAGGTAGTCCTTTGGATCTTCTAAACATTTGCAGTGGGCAAAATATGGGCAAAAAGACTTCTAGTAGTAGCCAAGATGATTTTCCCCCTTGTACTGTAACATTTCTTCAAATATTTTATATATCACATAATGGTAATCTGGAAATGATCACCGAATATCTAGACTTTCAAATATTTTTCATCAATCTTTAGGACCAGAAGCATTTTATCTGGCAAATTAAATGTGCTCTACCCACTTTTACCTATGCCAGATTTCTCCTTGTTTCTATTGCTCCCCTTTTCAACAACGTAGAAACAAATATTTTCCTACAGAAATAAACAGATTTGGTAGGAAAATGGCTCTAAGAACTGTAGCTCTTAGTTCACTGTCCATCTACACAGTGGCATGATGATCAGATCAGTCAGTTTAATCTAACTACAGTGTAGACAGACTGCCTCACAGTGTGGCCTGCAGTTATACTTATGGACATTTCTGGTTACCTTATGTGTAGATATGAACACAAAATTTCCCTTTTCAACCAAATGCCTCATGAATATCAAACTGAAGTGAGTAGAAGGGTAAAGAAAAAAGGCCCATTAACAGAATTTAAAGATGGTGCCTGATTTCCAATAGATCTGTTACTACGATTGCTGTTTTGTTTCAGGGTGTGAGTTTTCAGTCCAGTGTGTATTCTCATGGCTATGTTAATCCATTCTTTAAAACATGTGTTTTATGTGTAGTCATCACAGGGAACTTTAATGCTCTTTATGGATGTCTTTTTAATTGCAGACTGAATTTTCCAAAGTTTGGTAGAGATGATTTCAGTACCATTGGACTATGTTAAGATGTTAAAGGTTTTTAAACACTTTTGTTAAGCAATCCGGAGTCTCTCAAACATTGGGATATGGGTATTATCATTTTGGCTTCATGACATCAACTCAAAACAATACATATGTATTAAGCATTTACTATGTACTCAACACAGTACTAGACAAAGAGGATAACATTATAAACATGAGTGATATAGCCTGGTGCTATTATACTTGCAGTCTAGTAGGGAGGTAAAACTTGAATAATACAATGCTGTGGGATAATGCTGCTCTAGACAAAGTATCAAGCCTTGTCAGAGCACAGAAAAAGGTGAGTAAAAATGCCAAACTTGAGCATTAATTGTTTCTGGGAAAGTAATATCTAAGCTGAGACTTGAAGGAAGAATAGAAATTACCTGAATGGAAAAGGATGGGATGGAGTGGGAAAAAAAAATTTTTTTTAAAATGCTTATTAATTTCCCAGAAGGTGTCATTCAAGTTTCAACTGTGCCCTCCTGCCCCCAGGGTCACTACTCTATCTGGTCAGGTTCCTTGTCCTCAGTCCCTCTTGCTTTGTGCAAAATCAGAAGAGCTCATAGAATAGCTTAAACAGATTTGGTAGAAATTTGTCTGGGATCTTGGCTTTGGTTTTACAGTTTTTCCTTTCAAAGAAAGGCCCCCTTTAGGTGGCCAGTTTGGAATTTCCTTAATGATTGAATATGATCGAAATCTCCACCACATACCACTGGCACCCAGTCTTCTCTTTTCGCCAAAAAGTTTTCCATTACAAATAAACACAAATGTTGGCATGTGGACTCCTATCATTCAGTTGCTTGGTTTCTATCTTGGATATACGTCAAAGATACCAACTTCACATTACATCCAGTTGCCTCCTGGAGTCCAACTACCATCTGGCCTGTTTATGTGGTGATATACAGAAGCTTTTGCACAATGGTAGGTCACTGAGTTACATTTTCCAGAGTGGGGTGATAATTGTAATATTCACTGAGAAGAGAAATATGGCCTATTAAATTCAGTCCAAAAATATTTTTTGCTCAGAAAGAGAGAAATCTAATTACCTTGCTCTTCAGTATGAAAAACTGGGTTAATCTGGGTAAGGAGACATGGAACATTCCTTTGAAGTAGACCGTACATTCCAAAATATCTCTGGCAGAGTCTGGGGTCTGCCTCCGATTAGATAGTTGATATAAACTCCCCCAAATAAACAGTGAACCCTTCAAAAACAGAGAAGTACACAAATAAAATGCATGTATGTTTTAAGCAGAAGACTTTCTGCAATAATTAGTTATCAGAAAGCGATTTACTTTCCCTTTTGTCAATCAGCATTAAGACCTAAGAGTAAAAAGTATCCTGGAAGAAGCTCTAGTTGAAACTTCAGTTCAGTCTTAAATCTATTCTAGATATTATCAGGTTCAGTTGATCTTAAGGGAGGACTTCCACATTTATGATATTCTGTCCTTACCCCTCAAAACTAAATTTATTGCTGATAAAACATGAATCTTGAGGAGTAAAATATTTTATTCACACAGAGTACTTTGGTAGTTACAGTCAGAGCAGTATAACTACATGTGAGGGGAAAAAAAATCCAACTCTGTGTGTGTGTGTGTATGTGTGTGTGTACGTGTGTCGCCTCCTTCTATAAGGAATGTGATCTATGTACATACAATTCAAAAACAGTTAACCAATAAAAAAGGGGAAAAGAGTACACTTCTATGTGCTCATTACAGATGAAGGTATGGCTAAATGGGTTTCAAACTACGTTTTAGAATTCCAGTCTTGTTGCTATGTACTTGTGACTTTTCAGGCAAAACCCAAATGTGAAAATTAAAAATAATGTCTTCTGTCTTGAAACGCCCCTTAAATAATAGAATAAGTAAGAGAATGTCTGCTTCACTTGTCTTAATTAATACTTTGTGCCAACTGATTTCTGCCTTCCCAGTTGGTTTTATCATTTAGCTTTTGTACACCTCATAAAACAGAAGAATTAACTTTCTTCTGTAATTAACAGGTCTGTATTTTTGGAGATAATCTTTTAGAAGAAAGATAATTTTTTTTAAAAAAGAGTTCCACTTCCACAGAGTTTATCTCTGTAAAGTATGGAGAAGTGCTCAATAAACAACAATCAGGTACTTTCCTGTTAAAAGGACAGGTTCTAGAAGAATGCCATGATTGTTCTGAATTATTTCTTATTTTTAACAAGTCTTTTCTATCTGCATGAGGTCTATGTGTTGTACCAATGTCAATTTCCTGGTTTTGAAATTGTGCTATAGTTATGTAAGATGTTATCGCTGAGGAGAACCGGGTGAAGGGTCCTTGGGACCTCTGTGCTATTTTTGCAACTTCCTGTGAATTTATAATTACTTCAAAATAAAAAGTTAAAAAAATTTTAAAAACTAAAACAAATATCCATGGTCAAAAAGGGTAAATTTTTAGACGTCCATTCTAACCTCTAAACAACTCAAGAAGGCATATCTGTACGTTGAGACTGTAACGGTTTGTTAAATGGAACCCTTCCTTTAACAAGATTTTACAGAACTCAGCCAGCAAGGTCTGTCAGTCCACCTTGCACACTCCCAGAGATGCACTGATCACAATTTGGACCCTACATGAGACAACTAGAGTTAAAAAATAAAAGTAAAACACGAAGCAGTCGCCATTTCCCAGCAAACGTAAACAGCGTTTCATTGCTCTGCTTACAACACTAACTTTCTCTGTAACAAATAATCCAATTCAGCAAACCCTGTCTCCAGTCTCTACTCCTATAACAGCCACTCTTCCAAAACAAAAGGCAGATGGTTATTTATAAAGTCAGACAGAAAACAGTTTCTACCAGGAAAGTTTAAGAAAACTGAAGTTCTTTGTTCCATCTTCTGACTCAGTAGCCCCTCACCTGCTGAAACCGTGGTATTGCTAATGAAATGCAACCAGCATTGTAACCACTGGAGTTTTCTCCAGTGTCTGGCTGAAGACATTGATCATATGACTTCACAGTTCACTTTCCTGACCCCACCCCCAATTTCAACCATTAATTTGGAGACCCCCCAAGTTCGATCAAAGCAGCAAAAAACCACAAATCTTCCAAACTGATTGGCTTTGTGTATATAAAACAACCAACTTGATAGCTTAAATGGGCTGAACCGAAAGGGATTACTCAGGAATGGTTTTGCTTCTGAGCACATAGACGTAATAAAAAAAATGACACCACAAACTCTTTCAAATATTTTGAAAGCTAAAACAAAGCAAATATAATTGATCAAGTTCCCACCAGCATATGAAAATTAATAAGTGGAGAATCCAGGAACTCTAGCAATTTCGTTCAGTAAATGGTTGTTAATTGACAAATGATAAATAGCATTAGCCCTAGGGTTAGAACTCACCTTGGCATTGCCTATGCCCTTATCTAAACATATGGACAATAGATTCTGCTTGATGTTTTAGGCCCTCAAGTATAAGTGTCTTTTCATTAAAGGTACAATGCACCAAAAAAGGGGTGGTGATTTGTATGATACAAAAATTCCACTGAGTGTAATTAAAGTTAATTTTTTGTTTTTTGTTTTTTTTTGGTTAGCAATGGTTATTGCACCATTGGTAAATAATGAAACAAATCACAGCTAGGCCTCATGTAAACTGAAACTGGGAATGAGAAAATTAGGAACTGAGGCTACTCTACCCTCCAGGGACACATGTTGCCTGTCATCTGTGTCTTCTTTTTGTATACCAAAATTTTTGCTTATTTGTCTCCCACATGCCTTGGGATGGTGATTAGTCTCACCTCTACCTCATAATTTCTCAGCTCCACTTAAGGAACTGCTAAGTGTCCTCCTGTCTGGGTTCAAATCGTCAAGAGACAGAATTTGCTAGACTCAAATTATGTATGTTTTGGCAGAAAGCTCCCCATATCAAATCCTGGCATAGGCTATTGGTCAGCTTAATGATTTGGTCAACTTTGGGTTATACATTCACCCATAGTTCTATCAGCCTTGGTCGCAAGATTGAAGTTGTGTGATCCATTACTCACTCAGTGAACCTAGTAGGAGCTCAGGCAATGAGAGAGAGATCAAATCTTCTGCCTCAACTGACTCCTCATGATATTTAGCTTCTTGAATGTCTGACTTACGGGATGCAATATATTTCAACTTCTTGGTGCCTCTTAGTGTGGTCTGGGCCATGAACCAATTTCAGGATGTTACTGTCTCAGCTGAGCTGATAAATGGTGGAGTGAATCCAGTCAGTGGCTAGAATTGAGGCTAAAAACTAAGAGCTAATCCTGGCAACAGAGCTCTTTTGTGAAGGAGGAGTCCTTGCTCCTTCATAGTTGAGATTATTTGAGTGTGAAAAACATTCTTTTATTTACTGAGCCAAAGTGGCTCTCAAAAGAGATGGAGACATTTGTAGGCCACAAGGTCTGTGCTGGTTGAAAACTATTTCATATTTAATAGTCTTAAAGTCTGCTACTTTACAGACCACTGGAGAATAATGGCATATATAATATTAACTCTTTGCAGAGTTGGACTGTGCCACACAGTCTCAAACATCCAATTGGACATTGAGAAAAGAAAGAGATTGGTAGAAAATGTACAGTGGCTTAACACTAAACTGCTAGGTTCTTTCTGGGGGAATCTTTATCTCTTATTTTTTTCTAGCCTGTCTCTATATCAAATATATCCTGGTGTTTGTTTCTAAAGATCAACAGAGGACTCTTCAAGAGCAATTCACTTTGATTTTTTTAACCTTCTAACATTCCCCCTAAATTAGAAATCCTCTCTTTGAATTACTAATGTCTACCAATTCAAAATCTAAATGATTATATATTTGAAGGATATTATAAAATAAAATGCAATCAAGCATATTTCTTTCTTTCTTTTTTAACGTTACTTAAACTAGAATGATGCATGTTGCCTGCTTAACACTTATCCAAAGAATGAAAGATTAATATTGATTGAAATCAAAGGATGGTGGAGTCATATTATTCTACACATTTGTTCCCAATGTCAGGGGCTCTTAAAATATCTTCAATGGATAATTTTAAATTTACATATTTTAACTTCTTGATTGGAAACACATGAGTCAATTATAGGTCCATTTTCATGACCACCATAGTTGACTCAACCTTCCCTTTCATTACTCCTGTATATTCACCTGTCATCAGGTCAGTAAATTCACCATATAGTCTCACAATAATGTTTGTAAATACCTCCATTTAATGTGAATATCTCCATACAAAATATTTTATTTTCTTCTCTATCTTAATTATTCCTCTCTACCTTAATCCTCAAGATCCATTTGAAACCCCATCTCCTCCAAGAATACTTACTGCATCATTCTAACATCTATTTAATCTCCCCTTCTCTGGCTAAGGTCTGAACCCCATTTTCTTTCCTCTCATTTTGCACTCTATGGTTTTATGTGTGATCACGTAGCTTTGCCCAGGTCTAAAAACCTCAAAGTCCCTGACTTTGTCCTTCTCTATAATCCCCTCAGAATTCTCCACAACATGACAAAAAATAGTTGATTAAAAATAAATATTCTTAGAAAGATAAAAAGTTCTAAACGCAGAATTTAAATCTTTGTAAGTAAATCTCCAGTTAGTATCAGTCACATCAATTTCCCTAATCCCTCCATTGTATTCCCTCCAGCAGTTTTCAAATTGAAGCCTCCTGAAGCTAATTAGAATGACTAGTCCCTTATAAGACAAGATAGCCCCATTAACCAATTGTACTAAAGAACCCACAGCAATCATGAACAGTGGTTGTTTCAGGTGGAGGGGATAAAGCAGGACACTAATTCTGAGGGTCACTAAAATTTCCCTAGGTAGTAGTTAAACCAGTGGCTGGCCCTAAGTCCACCAGTGAAGGCGGTAAAGCTCGTACTTAGTCAAGATGATCTCTCAGAGTTTGGCAAGCAGTGAGCTAGGCCAGCTTTGGGAGGGTTGGGGCTTGGTGATTGGACTCATCTGTTGGGGTGGGTTGTATCAGTTATAGATGACAGTGAAGACCAGTCAGAAAGACAGGGTAAAGGGCACTGGTGGGACTCCAGTGAGTACAAGAGTCAGGAGGAAGAAATCTATTGAGGAAGGATGGGGAAGCAGCTTCTCATTTTTTTTTTTTTTTGCTTGTTTTTTTTTTTGCTTGCTTAAAAATGTATCATTAATTATTCCATTCATTTAATAAGCTTGCATTGACCACTGACCCTAGTATGCAGGAGAATACTAGGACTGGCAGCACAGACATGAGCAAAGTTCAAGTTGGGTAGAAGACTGACGAGTAAACAGGTTATTAAAACATGTTGCTGAAGAGAGGGAAAGATTGTTATGCAGGTGTGAAGTGGGTCCCCAGAGCTTCATGCCCTTCCCCACCCTCCACCCAGCTCTCAGTAGGAGTGAAAATGGAGCTTCAGAGTCTTGCATGTTCCTGGAAGGAAATTCCTACCTCCTCTGCTATAGTCTCAGTTTCCCCACTGCAGTTTGTCTAAGAGACCATGAAAACTGAAGTGTATCTTGCCCAACTTTCTGCAAGATTCCCAAGACTTCCAGCTTGGCCTCTGCTACCCCAAATCTCACCCCCAAACTGGCTCTGTATGTCTCCTGATATGATTCCATATCTTACCCCTTCCTAACTTTTTCAGAACTCAGAATCAGTTGTCAGCAAAGCCCCTATGTCCTCAAACTCTTCTTTGAATGTTCCCTCCAACTTCATGCTCTAGTGAAAATTTTACTTCCCTTCACAATTTATAGCTCTTTTGGCACCCATACTCCTTGTATTACAGACCCTGGAGGTGGAGGAGGCATCCTTCTTGCTTGTCATAGCCATTTTCCATCTCTCACTTCTCTCTAAAAGTACTCCTCCTTGTTACAGTCATTTACTGATCCCTGGGTTACTCCTCTTCATTTCTAGAATATTTTAGCTCCTGGTTATAACTCTTTCCAATACTATTCCTGTCATAATTCTCATTCATTTCAATATCAATGTATGTGATCCTTCTATATCTTGACCTTCCAGTTCCTTGAGCATCTTTACTCCAATGATTTTGTCTTCCAATGTACCACAGCCACCCATCCTCTTTCCCGAACTGACATTCCATGATTCATCACTCTAAACACCACTTCGCATGTAGCAGGCAGGCAGCTGAACCCAGCTGGAGGAAAACACACAGCTAAACTGACAAGTTTTACTTAAAATTTATTGCCACAGAGGGTCCTTAGTGTCACCTGGCAATTCTATGTTTCCCAAATCCAAACATCCTCTCCTCTCTTAAAATATCCCAAATCTCTTCCTTTTCTCCTGATGCTTAGCTGCTGAACTTGTTTCCTATTTCACTGAGAAAATAGAGGCAATCTGATGAGAACTTCAAAGGCTCTCACTACCTCTTTTTCCAATCTACATATTCTGTCTTTCTTCCTGCAATGGTGCCTGATTTGTCCAAGCTCCTATCTAAGGCCAACACCTCCCTTTATGCTCTAGATTCCAACTCTATCCCCTACCCAAGGACATTGTTCCAGCATTTGTCAATGCTCTTCTACATCACCAATTTATCTCTACTGGATCATTCCCATTAGCATACAAACATGCTGTAATATAGCTCATTTTATAAAAAAAAAAAAAAAAAGAAGAAGAAATAAAGAAACCTTCATTAAACCTACTGAATTGCCCAGCTACCTTTCCAATCCTCTGCCCTTTTTTCAACATTCTTGAAATAATTGTCTCTACTCACTGCTATTTCTTCACCTCCCATCCTTTCTTGAACCCATGCCAATCAGGCTTTTCCCCCACCATCCCCTTGATTCTTGTACAGATCATCAATATTTCAACATTGCCAAACCCAGTGATCAATTCCCAGTTCTCATCTTAACCTATAAGCAGCATTGAACAAGTCAATCACTTCCTCTTTTTAGAAGCCCTTTCTTTCTTTGGCTTCTAGCACATCACACTCTCCTCATTCTCTCACTACTTCATTGACTGTTCTTCTTGGTCTCCTTGGCTGGTTCCTACTCTTCTCTCTGAATGTTGGTGAACCTCAGACCTGGGACTTCTCTATCTCATTCACTGCCTTGATCTCATCTTGTCTCTTGGCATTAAATACCATCCAATGCTGATAGCTCCTAAATATATATCTACATCCAGGATCTCTTTCCTGAACCCCAGACTTGTATGCCTATTTAACACTTCCAATTGGATGCCTAATTGTCATCTCAAGTTTAAAATGTTCAAAACCAAACTTCTGATTTCCATTCCCACAATACTTCCTTCTACATTCTTCCTGAACTCTATAAATGGAAACTCCGTTCTTCCAATTTCTTAGACCAAAATCCTTGAGCTCATTTTGGGCTCCTCTTTCCAGTGGTGTGCTAGTAAATGTTTAACAGCTGACTCTCAGCTCTGAGGGGTTAGAAGGAAGGCAAGGCCTGACTTCCCTGTTAAATACTCTAACCATTGTCAATTTCAAGATATAAATGTGACATCATTGAACTCTGAGTTGAGAAGAAATGCATAGCAGCACATCATTATGTAGTATTTCCATCATACAGATACCCACAAATATAGATAATCATAAAATGTAGCAAAATAATTAGGAATTGAATTTTGACTATTTATTGTCTTTGTTTTATATAATTTATTTGCTTGTAAGTTTATATAATTCACTTTGTAATACTGTTTGTGTTACTAACTGGCTCACAAAATTCCAAAAAATTTAACAATCCATTCTCACGTGCCCTTATGAGCTGGCTTCCAGTAAACCACTGCCTCTTTTCTTTAACTCTCCAATTCCAATTTGTTTGCAAACCCTGATGACTCTACTTTCAAAGTATGTCTCTAGAATCTGATCACTTCCCCATATCTCCACCTTTACATCTGGTTCAAGCCACCATTATCTTTCACTTACATCAGCTCCCCCCACCCCCACCCTCTACCTCATTCTGTTCTCAACAGAGCCAGATGTAAACCTGTAAGTCACTTCATATCACTCTTCTGATCACAACTTTCCAACTGCTTCCTGATTCATACAGCGTCAAATCCAGAGTTCAACAAATGGACTCCAAGGCACTACCTGAAAGAATGAAAGGAAAAGGAAGGAAGGAAGAAGAGGGATGAAAGAGAGGAGAGAAAGAAGGATGGAAGGGAGGAAGGGAGGGAGGGAGGAAAAGGAAAAGAAAGTGATAGTGATGGGGACGGGACTGCTGTGAGAGCAGAGCGGCACATAGCTTAGAGAGGGCTAGGAAAATTTCCTAGAGGAAGGGGCCCCTAAGTGGTCCTTGGGACAGCAAGGATAAAATCAATTGATTCCCTGTTTGGCATTCTGCTTGCTCAGTCATTCTGTGTAGTTCCAGCTTTGAGAGAATTTGTCTCAAGAACTACCCTGGGGACTGCACTCTTGTCCCTTCTTTATAGAAAATAAGACAACAACAACTTTCTGTCATACCAAGCTAGATTGCCTGCAAGATAATCATAAGGAGCTGGGGAGTAATGGTAGCACACCGAATACAGAAACACTGTCCTATGACATTCCCAGTAATAATCTGGTCTCAGGAAAATGGTTAATTGCAAATATTTGATAAGTGCTTAAAAGTTTTCCCCAAGCTCCCAACCCTAGGGGAAGATGGAGTGTTCCCAGGCCAGACTAAAACCTTTTGACCTTAAGTTCCTTAAACATAAATATGTTGCCAAGATGCCGAGTGGATATTTAAATCATCCACTTCCTCTTTCAGGGCTATCTCTGTTTTGGACAGGGACCAAAAATGTCTCATTCCTTTTGGCATTGCTCTCTTCATTTAAAAAGGATTTATACTTCAGGGGTTTTGACTCTAGAAAACAACACAAAAAAGGAGCACATATTTTGGATGGCAGATTCTTAATGTTTTGACCCTTTCAAATAAAAACACACCAGTGGGGTGAAAGAACCACATCAGGAGTAGAACATGTCCAAGTGGGCTTCTAAAGTAACAAGCAAAGAGGGAAAATTGGCTGATCTACAATAACTTGTTTAGGAAACATTAAAAATAGCTCATCCAAAAAGTAGATTTTTACTAGGCCACTTGTAAGTATTTTTGTTTAAATGTAATTCAAGATCATCTAAGTATTTCCATTATGCCTGAGATACCAGTCAATTAAACTCCAAATATGATGAAAACTGAACCATGACTAGTTTGTTGAGGTTTTCATTAAAATGTATAGGAGTCAATAGAAGATTCTGAATGAGGGATCTTGGACAGAGAGGCTTCTTTTAAGGTTCTCAACCAGGCTGAGGGGTGGGGCTTGGTGAGCAAGTGGGGATATTTTCAAAGTGTCCCGCATAGCTTTTTCAAACAGTATACACTAGCAGCCTGCAAAGTTTGATCAAACTCTCCAATTGGTTCTGATTGTGCTCCTTACCCCCTTTCCCCAGTTGAGATTCACTAGGGAGGCAGAATAATATTAGAAGTATTATATGATGTCAGCGAACATTCCTTTCTTGGATGAATTGAATTCAATTCAATTCAACATTTGTTGAGCCCCTACAACATTTGTTCTGTTGAACACTGGAATTGACAGCAGGATATCAAAGATTTAAAAACAAACAAACAAACAAAAAAACTGGTTCCTGCCTTGCAGTGGAGTAGAGAGAAGAGGGTAGTAAACCCTATGGGTCAGATATAATATGTAGAGGTTTAATCTATGATGATCTAGTATGAAAACTATTAGTTCTGACTGGGGGATTAAGGAGGTGGTGGTATTTGAATTGAACCTTGAATTATGGATTGACTTTGAATCAGTAAAGAATAAATGGAAAAGCATCCAAGAACAAGGAAACAGTCTTCTTAGCTGACAGTGCATGTTGCTAGACATGTGCTTGGAAAACGTGTATACGACTTGGGTGGTTAGAAATTTTTCCACTGGCCCAGGCATTGCCAGGAGGCTTGGCCCCACACACCTAGCTGCTGCACTGTCCACTAAAAGGGGATGGGAGAGTCAAGGCTTGTACCCTCAGATTAAGAATGCAAAGGCTGAAGACAGAATAGAGACTCAAGTAGACGTCATGGGTAGGCTTTGGGTTTCAGGAACCTGCTGCCATTTCAAGAATAAGCACACATTTGCCATGGGTGCCAGAAAAGAGAAGGCCTTCTGCCACCATGGTGGGGAGCACCAATGAAGAAGTCAATGGGTTGATCCTCCCATTGACCAGTTCAATGGTTGCAGACTGTAGCTCTCACCAGTGGCACTGTCTCAGAGTGCACACTGTTCGTCCTAGGGTGCTGGGCAAGAGTATATTGATTATTGGAAAAACACTATGCATGTGTGCTGGTTTGGATGTATTATGTCCCCCAAAATGCCATTTTCTTTGATGCAGTTTTGTGTGGGCAGGAAACGTATTGGTGTTGATTGGGTCAGAGACTTTTGATTGGATGTTTCCGTGGAGATGTGATCACTCAACTGTGGGCAAGATCTTTCATTGGATAATTTCCATGGAGGTGTGGCCCTGCCCATTTGGATGGGCCTTGATTAGTTTACTGGAGCACCATATAAGCTCAGACAGAAGGAGAGAGCTTGCTACAGCCAAGAGGGACACTCTGAAGAACGCACAGGAGCTGAGAGAGGACCTGCAACTTACAGAGACATTTTGGAGATGGCCTTTGAAAGTAGACTTTTGCTATGGAGAAGCTCAGAGAGGACAAACGCCCCAAGAGCAACTGAGAGTGATATTCTGAAGAGGAGCTGCTGCCTAGAGAGGAACATCCTGGGAGAAAGCCATTTTGAAACCAGAACTTTGGGGCAGACGCCAGCCACGTGCCTTCCCAGCTAACAGAGGTTTTCCAGATGCCATTGGTCATCCTCCAGTGAACCGAATTGTTGATGCATTACACTGGGCACTTTATGGCCTTAAGACTGTAACTGTGTAACCAAATATATCCCCTTTATAAAAGCCAGTCCATTTCTGGTGTTTTGCATCCTGGCAGCATTAACAAACTAGAACAGCATGTATACTAATAGTGAGTCAATAGCATATCTTCTTGTAAATAAATCATGTATAATTAAAACCAGTTGGGGGAGGGTTAATAGATTCCCCCATTAGGCGTGCTCTTGCAGTTCAAAGGTATGTCAGACACTGAGAAAATTTAGAAAACGCTGATTAAGACAGTGAGAGTAACTCATTGGAGGATTTGCCATCTCCAACTATTTGATTTATTTCATATGGGTAGGATTTAAGTCTACTCACTGAAAATGCAGGATACGCCAGTTGGGTTGATTAGACAGTAATGGGCAACTAGTCATAATATGTTCACTTTTAGTAAGCATTTACAATCTTTAAGTTTATGATACCTCTGAGAGTAATATTAATCAATTTAAATACTTCTCTAAAAATTCAATATCTACTAAGCGTTCTGGTGAGCTTACTATTTCTATAAACCATCCAAGATTCCATTTAAAAGTTTATAGTCTTTGGTTTTCTAAATATTGTCAAAAGATGGAAAAAGAACTTTAAACTCGAGGGTGTTCTTGTGGAATTTGGCTCCCATGTCCTAGTTCTGTCGGTACAGCTTAATTTTTTTCTAGTAATGAAAATATGTTCTCATCACCTCTTGCAATACAAAGCAATGCTGGCTCACAGCCTTTTGCAATTGTGAGTAAACTGTCAAGGCACTAATATTTTAGTGGCTCCAAGCTGATTTGAGGGAATTTTAATCTTATTTTCTTTGTTTTCCAGTGTGACTACCCTAAACCTCTTTTTTCATGTTGGAAAATAAAAAATGACAAACATGACTAAAACAGACAGTCAAAATAATTGTGCCCTGTTAAATGTACATTTTGTTCCAGATGAAATGGTATTCTGGAAAAGACATGAATAGAAAGTTACATAAACCAGCTTAGTAAAAATTCACGGCCGCGAGAGGAGGAAACTAATATTTTTTGAGTTCCTATAGGCCCTGCACTAAGTAATTTACAGTATTTCATTTAGTTCTTATAATTCCCATCTCCCCACCCCTGCCATTTTACAGATGAGGAACTGGAAGTTCAAAAGCATTCAGTATTTCACTTAGGTCTCCTAGTTGGTACAGACTGTTGTTCTGTCTCATTCCAAAGCCTACACTGTTTGTGTTATACCTGGTTCTCCCTTGTGTGCCAGTTCTGATCCACCAGCTTCAGTTGCCTGGAACACTACATTGAAAAGAATTCTGAAACCATATGAGAAAGAATGTTATGGTCAACTGGCAATGTCAGCCAAGAGCCCAGGAGCAAGATATGCTGTGTGTTGGGTATGCTGTGTATTTGTGCCCCTCAATTTTTTTTTTTTTTAATTTTTATTTTGAAATAAATTCAAACTTACAGTAACAGTTGTAAAAATAATACAAACCCCATTCACAGAACTCCAGCATACCCCAACCCCCCTCCCCCGATACCCCGATCTACCAACTTTAATATTTTGTCACTTTACCATTTCTTTCTTTGCCTCCCTATCATCCATCATCCTTTGCTGTCTTCTGAACATATGAGAGCAAGTTGCACACATCCTTGAACAGATAATATAAATCACATATACATTTCCTCTGAACAAGAATATTCATTTACGTAATCACATTAAGTGTAGTTAGGAAGTTCAAGAAATTTAACATTGATATAAAGCTTACATGCTATATTTCATTTTTTTCTCATGTCCCAATTGTGTCCTTTTGAGCCTTTTCTACTCTATTCTTAGATCTCATCCAGGATCATCTATGGCATTTAATTGTCATTATCTATTTAGACTGTCTTTTTTTTTCAATTGTGGAAACATATATACAGCATAAATCTTCCCAGTGCCCCCAATATTACACTAGGATGCCTCCTGTTAACTTTTACTAGTAATTACAGCTTGAAAGTGGGGGCTCAACAGGAATATAAATCCTTACCTTAATAATAAGGAAATCCTTTCCTTAATAGAGATTTTTTAGAAGCTAGTCTCTTCCCTGGTTATACTATTTCTTTTCTTTTTACTATTATTTTATATTCATCCCAAAAGCTTCATATTTTTTTAATCCCTAAGGAATAAGCTCCTCATACCTATATTCACAGAATTAACTCTGTTATGATCAGTATTATATTGTTGGACATGTATTTCAGAATACTTCAGTGTAGACAGTAAAATGTATACATGTGAATGTAAGTTAATTCTAAGCTGCCCCTTAGGGACTGTTGTTAGGATATGAAGAAACTTAGGAGTGCACATGCCAGAGAAAGTAAGGTTGGTGTTTTAAATATCACCATCTAAATCCACACCTGAAGGCCTGTAAATTGACATAAAATGTTAGAGCAAATGACTGGGTGTTCGAGATGTGTGGTTCGGTTGGCTAGAATGATTTGTCCAGGCATCTTCATCCTTGTGTGTACAGAGATTAAGAATCTGACAAGCCCATCACTCAGGGAAGTGCCATAGATCTAGCTAGGATTCTATTCAGGCTTGCACCTATTTATGAAATGTCCTGGCTTGACTAGAATGTAAGGGGATCCTGATGCCTGGATATTTGTAACATTTGCCAGAGGGTGAACCTTTTGTGTAAGGTGCTTGTCAGAGTTCCTAAAATGACAGAAGGGGGACTGCACCAAGCATACAGAATAGGTTTTGCAACTGTTTTTGTACCTGCTTGTTAGTAAATGTTTGCATTTGTGGGAGAAGTTAGTCTCTGAGACTCATTTCCATTGTGACATGCTGCCTGGTGTTGAGGGTATGAGGAGGAAGTAGCACCTACATCCAGTAACTGGAGACTGTCCACACTCATCATTAAGAGCCTGACAACTGTGAACAGGCAAATTCGTTAACATCATTTTACAACACCAATTATTGCGGGAAGTCCAACAGAGCTCTCTTCTTCCTCTATCCCTTTCCCCTTTTCCCTTCCCAGTTTATTCACTGGGATAAAGAAGGGGGAATTGTTTAAGAGCAATAGCCCCCCAACTCTCAGCCACTGGACTGTAGTCTGGGGGCAATGTGTGAGGGTGGAAGCAAAGCCTTAAATCAGATATGAAGTGAGGTTTAATTTTAAAATGAACAATTCTTTCTTGAGTCTAGTAACTGGGCAGAGATGTGTTAATGCTTCAATATGCATAGAATGTGATGTCTCCAGCTCTCAGATTCTTCATAATCCTCAAGGTGCAAGATTTCCATTTCTATCATTTGGAAAATCATTCCTATTTAAAAGGCTGAGCATGGAAAACTAAGAAGAACCAGGATCTAACCCTTCTGACCTTGGAGACCATTTTCCTCTTGCACACAAACACAGGACATTGCCTCCCTGGGCCTTTTGCCTCCACCACAGCCATCATCTCATCTCATCTCACCTCGGAGGGAGGCAACAAATTACTTTTAAAAATCTACTCAAGCCTAAATCTCCACTAGGCTAATTTTCCTCAATTAGTAATGCAGACTGAATGAATAGGTGAAATTTTGAAACTTAGAAAAAAAAAAGGATGGCAATGCCTATTAAGATATTCCAAAACATTCAGTTTCATCTACCAGATCTACTGTTTGGGAGCCATTTTGTTATAGAAAAAACTATCAGAAAAAATTTCTTCTTTGGCCAACAACCTAAAATTACTAGTTTGTCTAGAGATTTAAACACATTGACAGGTTTAAAAAAACAAATACAATGCAAACGCTAATAGGAAAGCTATCTGTAGACAGCATTGATGGCTAAGGATTGATAATTAATTTACACGTAAACAAACTTAGGCATTATAATTTACTCAGCACTCTGGGAAATTGGAATTCTGAATCAATTGCTTTAGACCTTTATTCTATATGGTGGACTAAGATACGAGAAGCTTTCTTACTCTGCTTCAAATGCATAAATGTTGCAGGAAAAAAAATTTAGAAATAATACTTACATGAATTTGAAAGCAAGAGAGGAAAGTCTCTAAGTTACAGAATGTATAGGGAACTCAAAGACAAAAAAGTGAGCCTGAGTTAAGGTGTGGTAGCATTCATTGGTAACATGGCAGAAAACTGGAACTGGGTTCCTGCATAAAACGAGGAACTAGGAAGGTGGTATTACTTCTATAAAGAGAAACAGAAATACTCTATCAACCGTAACCTACTAATGGTACACAATTTTTGGCAAGAGACAAACCCCGGACTAACAAACATTTGTGTTAGGTGCTTTATTGAGATAAAGTCATCTAATCAGAAACATTTTTTACTCCTACTTTCTAGAATTTTAAAATTCTATTTCGTATATAATTGTCAAGATGCTCTGAAATTTACCAAATTAATCCACTTTTATATCCCTGACTATTTTGAACCATCTAAACAAGATATTTTCTTCTTTAGGTTAACTAATTCTTCTCCTTTCCACCTTTTTTATTGAGCTATTTTTTCCCCCAGCCCTCTAATCATTTTCATTTGTTGGCCCTTTCCCATCAGATGCTAAGAGACTTTAATCACCAGCAATTCTTTCTGTGTGCAAGCTTGAAAAACGTTGCCTGATGATCACTGTCATGGTATTTGCTACCAACTCTTTTATAAATATTAAATGGTGCATTTTTTCACGTGCCCCCAAATGAAGCAGTTTCTCTTTATGGACCAGAAGACCAATCCAAATGACACATGTTTGCTTTATCAACCTCCGTAAAAGTCTAGTGGTATTTATATTGATTACATAATAAGAAACTCCATCCTTGGTACAACCTGTTCTTTCAGCTGCAGAGTCACACCTGTAGAAATGCTAACTCACATCTGGTTCCATAAATCTGTTCTTTCTGATCCTCTGGGGAGAAACTGTTACATAAACTGTATTGCTACATGTGGACAGGAAAGACCAAAGCAGATGGCTAACCCTGGTGACTATTTTCACCCCACACCTTGAGCTCTTGCTCCCTTCTTGGCTTTGATGATTTCCAATTTGAGAGTTGATATAATCATTCATTTTATGAAAAGGGTGCTTTAACAGTTTTATTTATGCTTAAATAGCCAACTCAAAGTGCTGATTAAGATTCCTGAGGACTATTTCTGGGTCAAGATTGTTATTTTACTCCTTAATACGCAGATCTCCTCCAATTAATTTTTTAATACGAAGATATCAGATTCCAAAAAATGTACTCAAATTTCCACTCAGTTGGCCATGTAAATACTAGATTGTATCTCTTTACAAAACCAACTTTTAAAACTAATCAACTGTAATTTTTCAAATAACTGGTTACCTTGAGTGCAGCTCATTTATATTTGAACTAAATTGAGCTTTTATTCTCCCTTTAAAAATATTTGTCAATAAAACACAGCAACATTAAAGAAGTAACCCTAATAGAAAGGACAACAATTAACCTTATAAGAGAAAACTATAAAGTCATAAACAACTATAAATCCAAACAACTTTAGAGCTGGAAGAGACCATATCTAGTCCAACTCCTTCATCACAAGGATTGAAGCCCCAAAAGTTTGAGTCACTTGCCTAAGGTCATTAAGTTCCTCAAAAGCAGAAACTAAATTCCACTATTATCTGTGGCTAACTCATATTTCAAAGCAAGTTTTAAAGCTTAGTGTGTGGAAGACAGTTATTAAAATGATTTCTATGAAGTAAGTCCCTCCATAATTTGTCTATTTGCTAGTAATAGTTCTTTTCTATGGATTGTGTTGTTTGTAAACTGGCCAACAGCTATAGATTTTGAGAGGTGGGGAAATGTGGACTAGGTTCTTTTTTTCCCCTTCTGTTAGTGTCAAAGTTCTCACAAATAATTGCAGAGTGATGTAAATTAAGAGGAGAGTTTCAGCAGTTCAACAGGCAGGTAAACTCTTCACTCTAAATATTCTGCCTAAACTTGTGGAATGGGAGAGAGTAATGCTAGATATCACCATCTGTTTGGGATGACCAGCCTCAGTGACAGCAGTAATAAGTCTCCACCATTTGTCATCAGATTGAGCCAGGCCGGAGTATCAGCTAATGGTCTCAGGGGAAACAAATCAGAGACCAGAGGAGGCCTAGGGTATTTCAAGTGGAAAGTCCCCAAGAGGTTGCTGGTCCAGCAAGCATATATTCAAGAAAGGGTATGCTTACACAATTTTCACACATATATTAGAGTTCCATTAATATAGAATGTCACATTAATTTTTTCCCATGTAAAACATTATTCTGTTTAAGTGACAAAAATAAATAAAAGAGCATTAGATAAAACTTAGGGAAATCCAAATAAAATACAGACTTTTGTTAATTACAATGTATCAATACTGGTTCACCAGTTGTGACAGATGTGCCATGATAATGTTAACAATAGGAGAAACTGGGTATGGGGTATACAGGAATTCTGTAATATTCTTGCAACTCTTCTATAAATAAAAAACTATTCTAAAATGAAATTTTATTTTAAAAATTAATACAAGTAGACAGTTTGACCCATTTATGTGATTGCTTGTGTGAACCTGGCCCCTCACTCACCTGTTAGGATCAAACATGCTCTTCTTTGGCTCTTCTTAAGCTCCCAGAGCAATTTAACTCTAATATATTCAGCTACAGATATAAAAATCATAGAAATTACAAAGCACAAGCACTTTCACATGTGATCTCTTGTTAGAAATTTATATTCCAATGAAAGACAATTTTTGTGACTCTGAGGGCAATAATATTCTAAGATTCTGCAATTGTTCACTACATGCTTTGGTTTCAGGTAAAACTTAAAGAAATGTTTCTGACGACATTAGAGAAAAGCCTTCAATTGGATTGTAATCTGTCTTAAGCATCACTCTTCAGCACTTTAGGGTTTCAGATGGTCTGCAACCAAGGTGTTCATTCATATTGCTTTTAAAGAGTAGAATGGAAAGGAATATGCTTGCCTCTGAAGCCTAAAAGAAAAGAAAGGACAGGCTGGAATTGAGGTTGGGACAGCTCCAGACGGAGCCAGGTGAAACTGTCATGCACAGGGTAAATAATGGAAACTTCAGATCCTGAACCTGTGAATATAGAATTTCTTTTATGAACATGTGGCTTATATCTCCCCCCTCCCACCAAAAAACCCCCCAAAGTCTTCATATTTTAAAAGAAAAAGAAAAGAAAACCATGTGCATGCTTTAAGACACTTCACTACATGAAGTCCCTTTATACAAATGATCTCATTGCTGCATACCTTATAAAAAAGACAAATGCTATTGTCAGTTTATAGTTAGGAAGCCTGGGGCACAAGGAGGCTGTTCAAAGTCACACAGGTTATCAGCTTGGACATGAAGCAGGAATTGAGATCACTTTTCTATTAGACCTCCCACCTGGAAGGAGAGACGCACACAAAATACAAGAGCCAAGACATTGAAAACTTAAACCTCTTTGCAAATACTCTGCGAGAAAAGAATTGGCAAACTAGAGAGTACTCCCAGTGGAAAGAGCAGTTGTTTTTATTTGAACAGCATATCTAAGGACAGAAATATGGAAATGCACCCCTCATTTCCTATTTACTTGGGCACGGGTGAGTCAGCAGTTCTAGGCTGGCTAATACTAATTATCTGATCAAGTCTTAGGGCAACAGACCATTGGATAAATATTTCCATTCCACCATTGGCATAACTGTATACCTACCAGGATAGCGTGATTGGAGTATTTTGATTTTTTTTCTTTATCATCATCAACTTTCTTTAAAAGATATATCTAAGTAGGAGAACCATAGCACCATCGTAATGAAAGTAGATGGTTGCCCAATAGCAATAGGACAGTTCCAGCTGTATTAATCTCAATGAGAAATGAGAAAAAAAATAGCAGGAAAAGATGAAGAAGAAGGAAGAAGAGGAGGAACACAAGGAGAAAAGGGAGAGAGGGAAGGAGGAAGCAGGGAAGAAAGAAAGGAACAAAGGAAGGAAGGAGGGAGGCAGGGAGAGAGGAAGGAAGGAAGGACTTAATGTTTTAACCCAATTTCTTTTCATAAATTATCTTCTTTCATTGTTTCTTTTCGTCATTCATTAATTTTTCAGGTACTTGAAAAAAAGGAGAGAAAGAAACTTATCAAAAAAACAAAACCAGCCATCCAAATGAATAAATAAATAGCTAAGTTATAAGAGCAGCTTTCTCCAGCTGACAGTCAAGGGCTATGATGTCAAGTATTTCAGACATCTGTGGATTGGTTTCCAGTAATTCATAAGACGAGAGCATTCTGCCTTTCTCATTTTAGAGTTCACAGTCTAAGGGAAGGAGCTTCAGGGCTTCCTTTCCTCACATGACTCGTAAGAAATTCCCTTTTTTCAGAATGAACCATAAGTTGCAGATGATTAAATAATATAAAAACTACAGTTGAAGGGGACTGAAGTGACAATTTATTCTATCCTTTTGTTTCAAGGTTTATTTCTATTTATATTAAATTTATAGGATCCATTGCTAGACCTTTGGTACATATATTACTTTACAGTATTAAAAAAAAATCCAGATTACTGAAATCATAAAGAAGGCAAGACACAATTAACAGGTAACATGTATTTTCATCATTTTCAGCTCTGTGTATACATATGTACACATATGGGAAATGTGACCTGTGAGAGCCTAGACACACACACAGAACATGCACACATGATTCTCATAGGCCTGGCTGCTACACTGTGCGGGGATTGTTCTAGTCCCTGGTGGGCAGTAAGGACTGAGACACAAATCAGCTCGTAACATTTGGTGGTTTTTTAAAAAGTGTTTGTGTGTGTGTGTGTGTGTGTGTGTGTGTGCACACGCACATGTTGTGTGTTCAACTCTGCCTTGATTTGTCTCAGAAACGCAGGGAATACTTCCTATATGTATTATGGCAGACAACATGGCTACTTGGGGTGCAGTCAAGATCAACTCAAAACAAAGGGAGGTAAACAGAGAAGAGGAACACAAGTGGTGAGATAAGAAGTGGAGGAGAGTGAAGAAGTGAGGAGGGCATAAAGGAATACAGAAACTCACATTGACAAAAAAGACATAAAGTTTCTTGGGGTGAAAATGTAAAGAAGAATCTGAACATAAAAGGTAAAAAAAAAATTAAAAATACAATCAAATACAAAAAACAGACAGTAGTTGATAGGTGAATCAGGATCTATGGATCTATCAAATGATTCAGAGCACAAATATGTGTAGGCTTTTAATGTTTTTTCCTATATTTAAGGATCACTGGTTGTGATCAGTATGTATGAAAATAACTGAAAATGGCCACTGGCCTTCTCTGCCCTGCGCATGCATGCAAAAGTCCTATCAGTTACTGTCTTCCCTGGCAGTCCCAAAGCTCCTCACGTCAGTTTTAGTGCTCTCTCTCTCTCAGCCTTGCAGGCTGCCTACCAAGCCCCCTCCTCCACTTGGGATGGCCACATAGCAGACTGACTACCATTGTGGTTTCACAGGCCTCCACAGAGTGGCCACGTTATTTGAAGCTGTGCTTCAGTGCGTCATTTCAGAGACCTCTTTTGACTTTTAACTGGATCAGAATTTCATATTGCCAAAGGCAGAAAGTAAATGTCAAAGGCGAGTTCAAAAAGCCAAGTGGTTTTAAGCAAAGCATTCCATAGATCCAGAAGGAAAATGGCATACCACCAGCAAGGGGGCTCTGAGCTTCAGAGAATATGCCATATGGTGTTCTACCACCTGAATGGGGGCAGATGCAGTCTGGTCAGATGGGCGTTAGAAGTTGACCAGACTGTTTACAGTTGTTTCATTTCTGGGAGAAGAGTTGAGCAATGCTTCCTCTGGGTTATCTGGAAGTGCAGACACTCCCTATGGTAAGACTGAATTGGCCGATCTAGCGCACATAATTTCAACTGCTTATGCCTCAGTTTCTCCCTCCATGAAGCTGGCCATAGGGCCACCATTCTGAAGTTCTCACAGTGACTGGTTCTCAGCAAAGTGTGATCACATGAATGTTCTGAGCTTTGATCAGAAAGGTCAAATTTGAATGTGGGGTCTTATTAATAAATATTTCTGAGAGTGGCTGGCAAGGTGGGTGGATTCAAATTTCTTCAGTCAATCATTGCAGAGAGGGCTAGCTCTCTACTTCCCATCTGATCCTAACAGAATCTGTTCTGTCTTGGCCTTTTGAATTCCCACATATGACATAATCAAACACTAAAAAAGCTAGAAATATTTGCACAAGGGATACCCAATTCCAGAACATCTCCCCTTGAGTCAGAGAGAAGGGTATAAACTACTTGTTAAAGTATCTCTGCTAACAGGAAAGGAAAATGCAGAAGTATTTTGACAGGCTTCTTTTTTTAAAACCATGATAGGCCTACATTCTCATCCTGTCTAACTCTAACTGGAATAATCTCTTGAGTCACCGGTGCAACAAATGGTATTTAGCCCTGTTTCCTTATATGGCAGAGAAGGACAATGTGCTTGTCTATTTGAACTGCAATATGGCTCTCTGACAAATTATAATTATTGGTTATGGAAACCTCCTTCTCTGGTTTCCAACCCCTTCCTGAGGGAAGACACAGAACAGGCAGCTGTAGAGAAATGGAGAGGGCTTGGAATCAGAAAGCAGCATTTGACTCCAGCTCTACCGTTTGCCAGCCCTGTGACTTGGAGCCAGTAATTTAATTTACTTTACTGTTGTGAGGTAGTAGTCCTCAACCAGAGCAGTGCCCATCACATAGCAGGTATGTCAGCAAGGGTAACTGAATGAACTAGTTTATCTTCTCAACCATCCTGAAGCTAATGGGCTCAGGCTAACTGCCAATCCATTCCTACTTATTCTTCCTTCCAAATTCAGTAATTTTTTCTCCAGATAAGTCTCTTCCTCTGTCTTTCCTTCTCCTTTCCCCTCTCTATCTCCCTCTTTTTAGCTTAGTAGACAAAGATTATTTAAAATTAAAGGCAGCCCAGATCCAATTTTAAGGGTAAGGAAGTAAAACATGTGGTTGAAAGGGATAGTAGAGCCCTCCAGGACAACTCCAACAGAGGCAGGGTAGGGAGGTCCATATTTTTAAACTGATCTTAAATCGGATTTCCATTCATTTCTATATACTGATCCTAGTCCTAACCCCTGCAGACTTAAACAAGAAAGAAGTCTGCTCTGTTTACTCCATTTACATAATGGCCTTGGAATAGGCAGCACAGGAGAGTATGTGGCTGAAGTCCTGGGGCCTAACTGTAGCCCCAGGCGTATAGATAGGCTCCACAGGAAGTCATGGCTGATTGCTGATGACTGTTCCTTTAGCACCCATTATGTGCAAAGCAGTTTAGAGACATTATTTGTAATAATACAAATGGGGCAATAATTATCACCACTTTATAGGTGAAGAAACGGGCTAGAAAAGGGTAAAGTCAAGATTCAAACTTCCATCTTCCTGACTCCAGAGCTTCTCAAAAATATCACACCTCGGGAGCCACAGACAAAACAGGATTCCACATCAGCTGAAGTGACTAGCAATAGACATCGTGGCTTGGTGGTTAAGCATGTGGACGCCAACTGTCTTTGGTTCCTGGCTCTGATGCTGGCTAGCTATGTGACCTTCAACTTGTTACTTTACCTATCATAACTCAGATTCCACATCTGGAAAATTGGTTGTTGTGAGCATTCTTTATTTTATTTCTGTTTAATAAATATCTACATAGCATTTAGCATGTGCCAGGCACTGTTCTAATGACACAGAGAGTAATCAATGAACTCAAACTTTGACTTTATCATTAAAAAGAAAATATGGGCATTTAGTCCTTTAGTCATTTAACAATTCTTTATTAAGCACCTACTATATGTGTTGCAAAGCACTCAACTCAGTACTGAAAAAGCCAGACAAAGTCCTGTTTCAATAAACTCATGTTCTGGTAGGACAAGAAATAATAAATGAGTAAACAAATATTCATATGCTTACATTACAATATGCATGTAACTAAACAACAAAGGTGATCTGATTGACTCTCCTGCACAGAGACTAATTTTACTAGCCCCAATGTTATGCTAGAAAGTATTTAACAAGCTCTGGGTGGGAGTAGAGGAGGAAGCCTCATCTGTAGCATTTGCTGATTCCCATGGTATAAATACTCCCATCATGGTCAATTTCAAGCTCCTAACATAACATTACTGAATAAAGCTCAGTAGCCCACCACTAGATAGTATTTCTACCATATAGATACAGTAGATGTAAATAACATCAACAGCATAGGTGATGGTAAAACATGGTACAAAAATTAGGAAATGATGAGTTTGAAGTATTTATTAGTACCTTGATTTTTTAATATAATTTAAGCTTTAATAATAGCTGTGTTTAACAACCAGCTCACAAAATTCTTGAATATTTAACAATTGACTTTTGGTTGCTGGTATGAGCTGGCTGCAGCCTACCATTCCTTGGGGTACATGGAAAAGGGGGACAGTGTCAGAGGGAAAGGGAGACCTAGTCAGGTATGGTGTCACTATGCAGATGAGAATCCTGATGTAACTCCTTTTTAGCTGCCCTTTGCCAACAAACTCTGCTACCATGTACACATAAGAAGCACCCACCCTGTAAACCAAATAGCATCAGTACAAATGTAGCACTAATTCTGGCATTCTTATTGGACCAGGTCACTCATGCATGGAAGCTCTTAGCTCTACAAGCCTTAGTAAATATAATTTATGCACTCGGTGCTCTGCATGTGGTAGAGTCTTCACTGCAATACAGAGGACAGAACTCCTGAACCCTGAGTGAAGGAAAACCCTCGAGATAACATTTCTGTCCTTGTGCAAAGCAAAATAACCTTACCCAAAGTCTTTTGTCTCTTGGGGCCCACATTCTTCTGAAAGGGCCACCCAGGGAAGCATCTAAGCCAGCAGTGATGATGGCCCCCAACTCAGAGATGTGGATGAATGCAGAGAAAGTATTCCCCCTCTTTCCACTCAGACTCTGCACATTCCTTACCACAAAGCGGAGAACAGAGAAAAACATCTTCTGTTTTCTCTGGTAAGTTAAGTATCTGAAGTAACTGATCTTCAAAACATCCTAAGGACAGAGATACTTAAAACAGAATTTTTCCTCGATTCACCCCTCCCCCTAAGCCTACATTTCACTTAGTAATGGTGGCTGGAAGTGAAAATACCACGAGAAATTTTATTCTGACCACATTTCCATTGCTTTACAAAAGCAGATACTGGAAATCACATCAGAAAGTTTGACCTTTAAGGGTTTATTGCTTTGTATCCAAACCAAAAAAGTATGGGAAGCTGGAGAAATTTTCAGATAAGTATTCTAGATCTTCTGGAGAGATTCTTTAGCAAAACTGATCATTTGGAATATGCAGCACTATATTTTAGAAAGAAATTTTCAAAAGTAGACAAGTGAGCTTCTAAAAATAAGTACTTCCATGTATCTACTGTGAATTCTTTTAAGCATAGGTATACAAAAGGGAGCCAGTTCTGTTTCTGAGCCTGGAGAAGCTTTTAAAACCGCAGATGCCTGGACACCAGTCTAGACCTACTGAATCAGAATCTCGAGGGGATGGGATAGCAGGGATAGGTATTTTCAAAAAGCTCTATAGTTGATCTGATTAAGAAACTGGTAAAGATCCATTGATATATAGGGAAAATGGGCCGCATTGTGGAATCCAGATATTGTACAGTTAAAATGGGACACACTCTCTTGCTATCAGGAGAAGCAATTTGGTACACTGAAAGGGCAACAGCTTGGGCCTTAGGTGCTGTGTGTTCTGGAACCATCTTAGCAACTAATTAATTGTCCATGGTCAAGTCACTTGGTTTGTTCTTTCATTCAACAAATATTTCTTGAGCTTCTGCTATGTGTCAGGCACCGGGTACATATTCATGAAAAGTTCCCTTATGAATTGTACCAGTCAATAAGACAGGGAAACACTAGTCAAATAAGCCTACAAATATATATATATTATATATATAATATATATATATTATATATATAATATAACTTGTGACTTAGTGTGCTAGTCTTTATTTTCTCACCTGAAAGGTGAAATTAAATCACTGGTTCTTTTTTTAAGAATTTCTTCTTCAGATAGCAAATTTCTTGCCACTAACCCTCCTCCACACAATAGTATTACATATTTTAGGTCTGTTGATTGAAAAAACACAATGCCAAAAGCTACTATGCATTCAATAACTCTTTTAAAAACAATTAGCATTTTATCATCATAATGCGTCTATATGATTGGAAAAATGGTAGCACACATTGTGTAAGACGTATTATTTACTCAGTTTGCCAAAAACACTTGCTGAATATATGGATTCATTTACAATTTACAATAACTCTACTCACCCTCCCTCAGCTAAATGCTCTCTTAAGGTCCTATTCAGCTTAAACATTCTTAGAATCTATGTATTCAGTTCTGTTCTCTTGAGAAATGCAGAATCCTGCTCCTGTCTCCACATAAAAATACTCCAAATATTTGAAGACATGCATGTGCCCCCTACATTTTCTTTCCTCTGAGATATACAGCTCCATATCTCTTATCTGTTCCTCGTATGTTCTGTTCTCCTAACCCCTACAGAGCTCTGACGTCCACCGCTAGATGCATATTTGTAAATTCCTCTCTGATAAATAAGTTCAGAACAGAGCACAGGGCTCCAAATGTGTTCTAAACTGCACAGAATGCATGGGCTTTTTATTCCCCTTGACAGTCAACGTGACAGGTGTTTAGTGAATGAAAGATTACATTGCAAACATACCTAGATCTGAAACTTCCACTAATTGAGAGTACATTGGCTTTTTTGCATTAAGGTTATTAAGAACTGCAACTTACATTGAGATGTATTCCTTTTTATTTGTTAAAATTATTATCATTATTTATTGAATTTTAAAAATTGCATTAGCTTGGGGCTATACATCTATGGCTCAAATGAAATTTCTTGTCTATGAAAATACTCAAGTATATTTCTTCAGAATCTTTCTGAAATGGATGATCCTTATCTTTCTGGTTATCAGTGGTGCAACTTCCAGGTTAACCTCCCTCAAGATTGGCTCACTGGGCCACACCAAGGTGGTCATCAAGAACTGACACTGATTGTTTGCCTTTTGAAAAATTCATCCACATAAAAACTCATTTGACATCCATTGAGAGCTGTTGAACATTTCCCCGCTAATTTGCCTTCCATGTCCAGCTTGTCCTTCTAAACTAAAATTGCCCACTATAATGTTCTTGGCACAGGATGACCACTGACTTGATGAGGGTGGCTGCCACAACCACTGGTAATTCATCCATAGCCACTCCAGTTGCCTGCCAAGGGATTTGCCAAAGCCAATAGCTATTAGTTAACCCAATTAGATATCCTCTTGCAGAATTTGACCTGGAAACACAGAATCTTCCAGTTGGTAGAATAACAGAAAAAAGCAGACGTGGGCTGCAACTCAATTATGTTAATAGAAGCCCAGTGGAGTGGAGATTCATAGACTTCTGTTGAGATCATATGACCCATCTTTATAGGTCCTATTTTTGGCTTCTGTTATTGGATTTCCTTGTGATTCCACTCTCCTTTTTATTCCACATGCATCTTACAACCCTGTCCCTTTACTTGAGCCACTGCAGTTTATTCCAATAAGAGCTGATTTACTTTGAGCACTGTGCCAAGTGCTCTCACATACTTCACCTCACCTGTGCATACACTGCCTTGCTGAGCTCTTGGTTTTTAACCTTCTGTCTGACTTCTGCTTTTTGCTGTTTCTCCTTTACTCATCTGGCTGAAATTCATAGCTTAGCCCATTTTTGTACCTTATATCCACTCTGGCTTTGATTGACCCTCCCAATCCCAGTGAAATGAATATCCTTGATGTCTAGTACTGGTCTTTGGGCTCCTTGGGCACCTTGCCCTGGGCCTGCCCAGCACTCAGGTGAAGGCTGCCTACTTCCTCACAATATGTTTTCAGGCAAGCAAGAGAGAATGTTACATGTGGGTATGAAAGGAACTAATAATATATTTCCACAAATACGTTCCTCTCTGAGTGAGATGGTTTCCTTGCAGACAAGTGCTTTCATATGCATGTCCACAAAACAAGCCAGAAACCTTAGGAAATGATGAAAAAGCAATATATATATATATATATATATATATATATATATATATACACACACACACAAACATCTGATATAGATATGTGTGTGTGTATACACACACACTCTCTCTCTCTCTCTCTCTCTCTCACACACACACACACACATATAAAGGCAGGTACTAAAGTGAGTGCTTATTAAAATACCCAAGTCACTTAAAATATCCTATATGTTTTTTCCTAGTTGGAAAAAATATATTTTCTTTTTTTTCCAACTAGGCCTTCGCTGCTGCCCAGCAATCCTTTTGTTAATTTCTTAGTGTTCTCTTAGCACACACTTAGCAGACAGTCCCAAATTTCTCTAGCATCTGCAAATTCCCCTTCTCTAGGGATAATCTTCTTTCAAATGGAGGCCATATGGGGTAAACTTCTCTATGTTTGTGTATTTATACCAATCCTTTCCTCCTTCTGGAGAATCTAGGAAACATGAAAGGACATGTCCACTCATGTTCTGATCCCATCCACCCTTGTCTCCTATCAGAATCAAGATCTTACCCACTCCCCAGCCCAAGGGTCTCTCGCTGGTCAGTCACAATGGGTGGGTTCACAAAGGGCCATGAAGGTTCAGAGTTTCTCTCAGATTCTCAAGGGATCAGTAACAACAACAAGAACACAGGGCAGAACAACTGGCAGGGATGCCCACCTCGTCACTCTTCCTCCCAGCCCCACAGCCATCCTTCCCTTTCTACCAGCCTCTCAGAGCCTTCACCTGCCTAACAGGAGTTTGGGGGTGGGAAGCAGAGTGGCTCCTGACCACAGAGAGTGCTCTGACATCTTCCTCTCTGTGCTAACTTCTCTCCCTCTGCTTGAGACAAGTGAAGACTTCCACCTATCTAGAACATACCTGTACTCGACCTTTCTGCCTCTCCTGGGCCTCACCCTGGAGCTAGGCCACTGCAAGTTGTCAATGTTGGATCTGGAAGGCCCCAGTTTGGCTTGGGGATGGGGATGCAGCGGAAGATGGTGAAGGTGGAGGGTCTGGAGGAGGGAAGTTAGGGATGCCCTTATAGGTCTGTTACCAGACAGCTGGGGATACTAAAGACTGAGGCAAACAGAGGCGAGAGGCAAAATCTGTGGAGCAGTCTGGTCTCAAAACCAACAGGAACCACAGCCAGGTGCTCCTGATTACCTCACCCTCCTGACAAGGCCCAGGCTTGACACGCTGGGATTAGTTCCATGCTTTTGGCTGGAGGCAGAGAAGCCATCTCATTTACCAAGGCCTTTCTGTTGTCAGCACCTTGTCATTGGTCTTCTGCTCAACTGGATCTTCAGATTTCCTGGTTCTTGGACATTGCCTTGGACCACTGACGGCCCAAGTTATTCTGCCTCCCAATATAGTGTCCTTTTGGTCTCTGATCATCAAAGCCAATATTCAGACAGCATTGGGATGGGCCTTTGTTAAGTGGATGCTGGACTCAGAGTTCTAGAAAGAACTAGGAGCCAGAGGGCACTACTCAAGGAAGGAGTAGATAATTAGGGATACTAGGTAAGAAGTGGAAGACATTAGCCAAAATGAGTATAATGTTTAGAGAACTCAAACTGGAGGCAGTTCAGGGTATATAGCCTGCAGAGAAGAGGGGAAAAACAGCCTTATCTAATTTGGGCATCTTAACCACTATGGGCGTTAGGAGAAGCATTTAAACACCCATTCTACAGATGAGGTCAAAGAGTTGATGACCTCCTGAAAGGTCTGGATTATTTAAATAGAGGAACCAGTTCTAGAACTGAGGTCTCATAGTGGTGCTCCTGAGTTAAGCCAGAGCTAAAAGTATGTTTTTAAATTACCCAGTTACTCAGAACCTATGGGCATTTCTCCAATAGCAAACTTGGATTAGCTTGACAGATGGAAGGACTTTCAGTAAGGAGCTGATGGTTCTGTTTTCAGTGTCTGAGGGAACTTACCCAGAAAATTCTTTTTTAAAGTCTGAAAATTCTTTGGCAGCATCTTTCTAACCTCCTCCTTAGTCCTACCATGCTATTTGCATACCAGGTTCCACTTTGTCAGCATTTTCCCCCTGCCCCCACCCCACATTTCTGAGACATGTGATAGACTCCAAGCAAATGGAGAACTAACTAATCCATTTTTGTGCCCATCACTTTTTTGTCTTGCTAAAAGAATGACTAACTAATAACTAGTAACCATGCTACCATGAGAATGACAAATGGAGGCAACTACATATGTTTTTAAGAAAAGACCTACCTAGGTGCATTTTATTCATCAAAATAGAGAGTACCCAGGCTGGAAGGAAACCTGAATATTGTCTGGTCCTTTCCTTGGCTGGACACAGGATCAACGTATTCTGTCTGCTCTAGATATCTCTGACCCAGAGAAGGAGGTTCTAAAGCTAGTCACAGGAGCCATTAGAATGACGAATAGCCTCACTATCAGGAAATACTTTCATGTACCTCATTTATGTCTTTTAAACTGAAGTTTGAACCTGGTTATCCTCTTCCTTTAATCCAAGAATTGTGTATTTATTTATTTAAGGCAATCTTTTGATATGTGTCCTACCTAATATTCAACAAAAGGAAAAGTAGCCCAAAGAGCTGCCTAAAGTTCAACATAAGCTAAAATATCAACCCCTCGTGCTCCATCACTACATACACTAGAACATTTAGAGCATTATTTTACAAAATGTGTTTTTGTGGTTCTTAAGGGTGGGGAGCCCATGAGGAGGATGGGAGAGAGTGGTGGTAGCAAAGTTGGAACTTTCAGGCACTCCGATATGTTGGTTTCAAAATGGAATTTATCCTCAGATCCCAAGATTGTACATTTCCTTCTAAACTGCATTCCCTACATGGTTTAGAAAACAGTTGAAAAATAAATTGCTCTCCATATTTTGATTGACATAAAAATACTGTGAAAATAGTTTGGAACTTGATCTCTTTGAGAGAAGGACAACATAATCAAACTATAGCTTTCGCCCACAACCTTTCTCTCACACTTACTCAGAACTGTTCCAGGAAAGGAAATTCATGGGGAATTCTGTTCTCATATATCACTTCTAAAGGGAGAGAGGAGCATTCTCAAGCAAACCATCCCCAAATTTCTAAACACAAAGAGAAAAGATTATTTACTGAACCAAAGCACAAAACTGTCTCAGTCCATGGAATAAAATCAAACTGAATCAGTCCTTTGGAGCTGGTAACCTTTAATATCCAGGTTTATTTTTTAAAGTATCAGATTTACCCTTCTTACTACATAGCACCTTGTCTTCCCTGAAGTGCTAGCCATACATGTCTGGTTTTGCCAAACACATCAAATGACTTTACTATTTTTGTTTCTAAATCCATATGCATAGCCTTGTTAAGAGAGAGGATTTATGGATACCAAGTACTCTGTTCTCATCCACTTTTTTGACCATGTATTGCCACAGCGCTAAAATTCCCCCGCCCTATACAATCAGCCCTTTCTAAAAGGAATTCCAGGCTACTACCAACTAGCAGCCTTCTACTACTGTTTAAGATGCCCAAATATGTCTGACTCTTTTGATATGAAAGGCTGTTTCCTTCCTTTCTGGAACACATTTCCAGCCTATATCTTTCCAAATCTTCTAGTCACACTCAGGCACACTTTTAAACAGAAAACAAAATTTCTTAAGAATACTACCAAATAAGTTGGTAGTATGTCAAATGCAATTTCTAAAAACACACCCACTAGGGTATGCATTCTCTTGTTACTGAAATTTATGGGAAACAGATCATGATAAGCATCTTCTGTCTTAGCAAATATCGGATCAATTCTGTTAACCCAACCGGTGGCCTTATTTCCACCTCTGATCTTATTTCTTTGCAGCTCCCCAAGGCCAGTTCTTAAACACCGGTAGCAAAATAAACTTTAAATGCCTTTAGTTACAAATCAACACATTTTGGCTTCTCAGCCACCTAAAAAGCTTTTGGTTTTGATTTTTAAGCAAAACCTCTTAAAATCTCTGCTAATCAAAGATGCAGGAGAGCGCGCTGGAGTGAGCAGACTGGCACAACGCCCACTAACTCGGGCCTGTGGATATCAGGTATAATCCCTGTGGCCCTTTTAAACAAAAGGCTATCCTAATCAAAGTGGCCGGTGGTCTCTGGATATGTCTCCCTATGAGCTTTCCTCTTGTCGCAAGTCAAAGAACAAAACCTGAAATCTCATCCTGGTTGCTCCCGTCTTCCCTGAACATCTGCAGGGCAGCAAAGCCCGGTCTGGCTCTGAGAGTCCACAAGTGGATTGGCTTTAACAATCTTGCATCTCTAGCTGCCATGGCCAGGAATGTTGACTGAAACACGGAGAAAGTCCCGAGACTCTCCGGAAGAGGAAAAAAGAAAGCCCTCTGTGCCTTACCTCGTAGGCTGAAATTTCTTGCCGAGAACTAAGTCGTAAAGGAAGGGCTGATTTCTTTCAGCAGGAGCACAGCAAGAGAGCAGGCGGGCAGGCAGCCTAATGCACACTGCTCTATTCAATAAAACAGCAGACCGCCCTTCCTTAGCCCCTCCCAGAAGTCCATGCTAAGTGAACACATATCCCCTATGTTTACAGTCGGCCGTCGGTGGTATGCATTGTCCTGCAGTTTTTCTAATAGGCAGCCAATGACGACACCCTGGCCAAGGTGGATGCAGCCTGCCTGTGGAGAAGCCTGTCATTCCCCAGGCATGCTCAGGAAATCACTCATCAGAAAAACCAAGACCTTAAAAGCTCTGAGACTGCGTGCAGGCTGCCAAAACCAGCCTGCTACATGCCCTTTTTTGGTTATCCTTAGCAGGGCCTCTGGAAGTGGATCCATTGTCAGGAACAATCATAAGAAATGTTAATCTTGGAGAAAGAGGCTGTCTTGTGGAACACGAATGGTACTTTAAAAAGAAAGCAGTCTTTGAAAGCAAAAGTTAGAAGTATATATGTTTATTGAGGCTTGGGTGGGGAGGGCTTCTCAGTCGAGGGAGCCTTAATGGTATATTTCTTTTCAAAGTAGTTGTAAATACAAAATGAATTTAAATTGTTACACAATTCTAAAGCCTGAAAGGGACAGTACCCAGGTCAGACTAAATTCTAGCCTAATAGAGGCACAGATCCCTAAAATATGCCTACATGTGTTTTCAAAACAAGTGGCAAAAAAAGCTTGGGCCTTTTTCCAGTAGTTAAGGTAATAGGTTGGCCAGAGTTAACACAATAACAGAGACTAGGCTAGGCAGGGTGGCACAAGCTGGGATATCCTCACTGGTTTCCCACATCCCCTCCCTCTACCCTTCCCCCTGATTTTGTTTCCTCAGATGTGGCATGGAAAGATATTGCTAGAAATTGATACAAATCAGAGGGGGCAAGAAGAGGCCCCCACACACGTTGGGGGTGGTGTAGACAGATGAATATGCCTTCAGAGTTTACACTGATGTTCTAGAAACTTCTTGAACATGCTCCCACCAATTTTCCAATGGAAGGATGTATGCTATGAGATGGTCAGCATTAGGAGATGCTGAATTAGAATCAATCTAACTGGCCCACATATGCATCCAACCTGGTCTTGTAGTTTTCAATATAGAATTCACTCAACTAGTCAATCAGGACTTAATTCAACAATAACAACAACAACAACAAAAAGAAAATTTGAGCACCTACTATTTGTCAGGTCTGGGGCTAGGTGCTTGATCTATGTCTCATTATAGCTATGTGTTTGCAGGCTGTTTCATCACTGACCAAGAGGTTTTAAAACATTTTCCCTGGCTAATCCCAAGTCCAGAAGCTTGGTCTTAAAAACATTGATGTTTTACTGTATGAGCCTTCCCCTACTTATGAAGATCTGAGTTAGAAATGATCTCTACTTATAGAGAAGTCCCACCTTTTGTGCCTCATTCAGTATACCTGGAAGTGACGGGTCAACATGGGTGATTTCCTTCTTCAGCTCTGGAGCATTAGCAAGTTATTCAGAGGCATCTATATCAACTCTACGTTCATTTCTTTGATGGAAAGAGTACCTCTCAACCCTCTTCCTGATTGCTGCACAGCCCAGAAGAGATTCCAGGGGGAGGAGGAGGTGAGCCTCAGGTGTCCCAAGTTAGAATTCAGAATGTGCTTTCTCAGAGAAACAGAAGAAATAATGGCTGGTAGAATACCACAGATAATACTGTTTCAAGCACTCTGTGACTCAGGCATTTGTGGAACACCATAATTTCGCAATGTCTTCCAATCCCAACTAAATGATTTGGAAATAAACTTTTGGAACACAGCCAATTTTGCTGCTGGGACATCCATATCTGGACAAGTTGAAACTGCTGAGCTTGAAGACATTGAAGGGTAGACATCAGTGTGTTCTGAAAACAACTCAGTGACTGATGTCTGGGTGAAGACATGACCTGTGTCCAGAGATGTTCAGGCTACACCATCTCCAGCTAGTATTGTCCATAAATTGGTAAGGCCAGTTTTAATGCATCACTTTCCATTGCCACTGTGACATTCTTCCTGCCTGTATGAGTAATGGCCTTTGGTTGAACAGCATCAGGGTATAATTTTGAAATCTATGAATAAAATAAGTACCAGCTTTCCAGAGGAAAGAAAAGTTGTGCTACAAATAGAACAAATATTATCAGCAGGAAGCATGGAAAGGACATGTATTTTGCACGTCGTTTAGAAGATAAATGGTTAAATATTTTGGGGGTAATTTCTTTAGAAATAGAAGTGTGTTTCCCTAGATAAATTTTGGATGTCTCATATACAGGGTGTAATGGAGGATCAGCCATTCAGTCTTTTTTATGTAGTCAATAATAGATTTTTATATAGAAGGTAAATAAATAAATAATATACACCATAATATAGTAAAGTTTTTCTTTCCTTTTCTTTTTTCTTTGTAGGTAAAGGGAATTAAAAGGAAAAACAAAGATATAAGTTGCCCAGTTTCTGCTATGGAAAACTTTAGCTTTATAGTTTTTTTTTGTTTGTTTTTTTTTCCAGAGATCATTTATAAATAGCACTAAAAATACACAGGGTTTACATAGGAAATTTCTGTGGAATATATTTCCCACTTGGATCATCCAACTGTCCAATATAGGACAGTTTGTCTCTCATATACCTACCTAATCAATAATTACAAATTCAAAGAGACATCTGGAGACTATCTGGATTATTTGTTGTATTTTTTCAGTTTCCAAGTGAGTGTTTGCTACTACGTAGAGTAGAGAATGATTGTATTTTGCTTGTGTGTCAATTTGGGAAAAATAAAAGCAAGCCATACTTTTTCCATTCAAAATTAAAATCACTTCATTTAGTTCTACAAAAAAATTTACACTCTTCCAGATTAAAATATTAAAACAGCAGAACTTACCCCACCTTCTTTTAACAAATGAAATCCTTCCAAAAACCCAAGTTATAAAAGAATAAAAGCATGCAGATGGAATCTTGGTATCAAAAATTGAACAATAAAGATAGTATGAAAAATGAGAATTTGGACTAAATGCATTTATGAACTTAGCTAAAAAAAGAAAAAAGAAAAAAGAAAACCAAATACAACAGTCTAATAAAAAGATAAGACCAATGCAGGGATGATTCAACATTTGAAAATCTTCTCATGTGTTCTACATTAGCAGTTTAAAAGTGGAAAAAAAAAAAATCATCTTAATAGATAAATATTACTTGGTAAAATTATTAATCATTTATAAAAGAAAAAAAGCTTGTGGCAAACTAGGAATAGGAGCTTTATAAACATAATGAGAGATATTTACCAGAAATCTCCAGCAAACATCATGCTTAATAATGAAATTTTAAAAGTATCCCCATTATGGTAGATGAAGACAAGGATGACTATTATGTCTTCTACAATTGAAAAATGTACTGGAGGTAATAATCAAGACAAACAAAAAGAAAAAAGAAATAAGAGCTATTGGAATCAGAAACACGAATGTCTTTATTTACTATAATGTGATTATCTGTGTAGAAAATTAAGAGAATCTACAAATTTATTAAACTAATAAAAGTTTAGCAAGATTGTTGGACTCAAGTTTGATATGTAAAAATTCAGAGTTTTTGTATGTCAGTCATAAATAATTTTTTAATGTAATGGAAAATATATTAATCATAATAATAACAATAAATATGCATTACCTGGGAATAAATCTGATTTAAGAATATAAAAGATCTACATAAATAGTGAGATGTACCACTTAAATAAATGGCAAACCTCAAAATTGTAAAGTTATAAATTTTTTTGAATTAATCTATGCATTTATTATTCAAATTAAAATCCACATATGATATATTTTTTAGAACTTGACAAAGCAATTCTTAAAATTATATGGAAAAGTAAAGATCTAAAAATAGGTAAGAAGACTTTTTGTAAAACAATTCTAATTAAGTGTTACTGGTACAGGAAAAGACAGATCCATAAAATAGAGTAGAAAGCCTAGAAATAGACTCAAACATACATGGAAATTATATAAATAATAGAGAAGACATTACAAACCAGAGGGAAAAAGATGGACTATTCTATTAAAGGTAATACTATAATTGATTATACGGAAACAATAAAAATAGATTCGTAATTCCTACTCTACATAAAATCAACTAGGTTATATGAAAAACAAAATTTGGAAAAGATTAAAGAAAAGTGTAGGTGAAATTTTTATGGTAGAGTAGGGAAAGATTCTTTAAAAAAAAGTTATAAAAAACAGAACTTACAAATAAAAAGATTGATACATTTGAATATTTGGTTAAACCTGGCAGACCAAATGCAAAACACTCGTTTATTTCTGTTCCTTCTTCAACCCTCACCAAAGTGATCATAAATACATTTAAAAATCATAAATCTTACTACAAGGCAAAGAGTATTGGAACGGAGAGGACAGGAGCCCAGATCTCAGCCAAATTTGGGGATGTGGAAAATTGTTGGATGATTCGATAACTGACTTTGAGCTGAGGAAACTGAAATCTGGCCCTGTAGAGTGGTGGCCAACAAGAAAGAAGCTAATTCAAGCCTCAGAACCAGCAAAACCTCAGGATTTGGAGGCCCCAGGGAACCTCTGAAGGTGAGGGGTGGAATGGAAAACAGGCTTGCTTGAAAATCTGAGTAAGGAGCAGTTAGAAAACCCAGATAGTCTTGCTCACCCACACACAAGTAGGTGAACAGTCCTCTCTCAACCAGACAAAAACTGGAATTTTATTCTTTGAAGAAAATGAAGGGGACAATTTCTGGATTCAGAGGTGTCAGGCAAAGCAGAGGATGGGGTAGAGGCACTGTACTGAAGACAGGGTGATTAAGTGAAAGTCTATTCACCGAGCACTGAAACCTCCCTAGACACGTGTTGGTCTGAAGCTGTGTGTACCTCAGAAAAAAGCATGTTCTTAAATCTAATCCATTCCTGGGGGTGTAAACCCATTGAGAGTAGGATCTTGTGATGAGGCTACCTCAGTGAAGGTGTGACCCACCTCATTCAGGATAGGGTTTCATCTTCTTACTAGAGTGCTTTATAAGAGACTGGACTTCAGATATAGAAAGCCACAGAAGCATGACGCTGAAAGCAACAAACCATGAAGAGAGGGGAGAGAATAGCAGACTCCGCCATTTGCCTTGTCACGTGGCAGAGGAGCCAAAGGTCACCGGCAGCCAGTCTTCGGGAAGAAAGCATTGCCTTGATGATACCTTGATGTGGACATTTTCTTGGCCTCAAAACTGTAAGCTAATAAATTCCCCTAATTTAAACCCAACCCATTTCAATGGTATCTGCTTTAACAGCCCAGGAAACTAAAACAACCCCTAACCCTGCATGACTCCCAGGACACCAAGGGTCAGGTTTATACTCCACAGTCAGGAAATTGGAGGATTCCACCTTAGGGCAACTGGCAGGTCCATGGGAAAAAGACCTAAAGGTACAGACATTTGAGGGACCAAGGAAATATCTGGCTCATTGCCTAAGCCTCTTCAATGAAGCACTGCACGAGAGTTTCCAATGGGCTCTTTTGTACCTCACTCTTAAATATGAACATCCATTTGAGGAAAGGTTCCAAAAGATAGAGATTAGAACAAACAACAGGAAAAAGAATCTCAGAAGAAAGAGAGGCAGGACAGGCAATGGAAGAAACTTCAAGAAAACTATAATTAATATTGGCAGAGAGATGAGAGGATATTCTGTCCACAAACAAGACAAAGATGCTTTAAAAAGGCAATTCCAAAGAATAGGAAAGAACTCTTGTAAATGAAAAAATATTATGGCAGAAATTTATAAAAATTCAATTTAAAAAATGGAAGATTAAATATAGAGAAATCTTCCAGAAAAGTAGAAGAAAAACACAGATGGAAAAAGATAAGAATATTAGAACGTCAACTTAAAAAAATCTATCTTCTGAGTATTCCTGTAAAAAAAGACCTAGAAAATAGTTGGAAGGAAATTTATCAAAGAAATAATAAACATAAAGGCCCGAGTTTCCAGATTAAGAGCCCAATGTGTTCAGTACAATGAGTGAAAACGTATTTTATTCTGAAGTTGTCAAGTTCTTGAAGGCTCCATTAAATAAAAATGTGCTCCATTAAATAAAAAAAAAAAAAAAAAAAAAAAAAAGGGTGGAGATTAGAAAACAAGAAAGCAGACAAGGATCAGGAAACAGGATGTAAACCTAGGACAGAGGTGAAGAGATATTCTGAGATGATGGTTAATGAAAACCCCAGGACATAGCTATATGTTGAGAAAACAGCAAGTAGAGATTGGAACAGAATGTTTTAGGGAAAAGTCAAATTGACAGATTACCAGATATGTTTGATTTATTGAGAAGGGTTTTACAGTTTTTGCCAAGATTTTGGGGGAAGCATTAGTGATAGGTACACAGAAAATAAGTAAAATGTAAGATTGAGGTCATTATAATTCCAAAAAACCCAAGAAGTTTGTAAAAAAAAAAAAAGAAAGAAAAAAGAAAAGGACAATAACCACAGTATATTATATTTACACAATCATAATAAAGTAAATACTGCATACTGATTTCACCCCCAAAAATGGTGATGTAATTAGATTTGGAAGATAATGGATAATGATATGTTAGAGGGATGATGGCAAATATGAGAGCTAAACCAACCTTAGTAGGAAATCAATAGATAATATCTAATATTTAAAATTCCATAAATAGCATTTAGGAATATGGAAATAAAATACCCAAAATATCTAACAAATAGTTCATTCATTCTTTTATTCATTCAATGAAAAAATACTTATTGAATGTCCACCATGTGCCTGTTCCAGGTATTGTGAAAAAATACATTTTTATGGAGAGAGAGAGAGAAACACATTGACAAATACATAAATTTGTAACGTCAGGCAGTGGTAAGTGCTATAAAGAAAAATTAACAAAGCATAAAGGAATGAAGGAAAACAGGGAAGTCCACTCTGAAGAGAGTGTTCCAGTGGAGACGTGAATAAAGTGAAGGGGCAAGCAGCGGGGATATATGAAGGAAGAGCATTCCCAACAGTGAGAACAGCAAGTGCACGCTGAAGGAACAGCAGAGTCCAGAGCAAGGGGGGAGGAGGGATGGCCAGTGCCTAATGACCCGGAGCCTCATCATCGTGGGAAGAACTTTGAGTTTTGTTCTCAGAAAGTTGGAAACTCATTGGAAGATTGTGAGTTGAGAGAACAAAAATCACTTGAACTGCCCTATATAGAATAAGCAGCAAGATTGTAAGAATAGAAACAGGAAAGCAGTGAGGAAGCCACCTCCTCATTGGCAAGAGTCGGTGGCTTGGACTGGGGTGGTCGTGGTTGAGGAGCTGAGAAAGTATTGGAGTTTGGATATACCCTGAAGCTATTACAGATGGGACTCGCTGATGCTCTTGAAGAGGGGTGTGAAAAAAAGAAAGGACTCAAGGAGGACTCTTAAGGTCTGAAAAACTGAATAAATGATAATGCTGTTTATTGAAATGGGGACCACTGAGGGAGGTATAGATTTTCAGGGAGAGGTGGAAGTCATATTAGATGTAGTTTAGGCATAAGATGACTATGAGGCATCCAAGTGGAAGTGAGGATAGGTAGTGTAACATACAAATCTGGTGTTTAGGGGTGAGAAAGAGAGAAAGATGGAACTGGGCAGTAAATCAAGGAACTTGAAAATGTCTATAATGTACAGAAGAATCTCTGAAGCAAATTTGACCAAATTATTACATTTTCAAATTCTGCAGCACATGTTCAGAGATGTTTGTTTTGTTTTCTTATTTTTTATTTTACAAGACAGCTATACAGAAGGAAAAGCTCTCCTGGGGCACTGGCATCTGGTCACCTATGCAACCCTGGGCCTTTCTCTTCTTTGTCCACAGGCCTACAGTGCAGCTCACTCAGGGCGGGAGAATACTGGCCCTGAATGTGAGTCCCTTATCTTAATTACATATTTGTCTTAAGGCTTTGACACTGTCAAATCAATAGTTACTACACTGTGTAAGACATAGCCTGTGGTAGACTGAAACACATACCGCAGAAAAAAACATGTTTTTAATCTTAATCCGTATTCTTGTGGGCATGAACCAATTGGAAATAGTGCCTCTTGAAGACCTTATTTTTAATTAAAGTGTGGTCCAACTGAGTGATCCGAATTACTGGAGGTCTTATAAGGAGAAGGCCACAGGGAGAAGCAGGATGTTAGAGGTAACCTGGAAGCCAGAGGAGAGGACATTGCCACATGACAGGAAAGCCAAGGAACCTCAATGATTGCTGGCAAGCCAGCACCAGAATGCCGCAGTCTTTGGGGAGAAAGCGTGGTCATACCAACACCTTCATTTGGACTTTTGGCCTCTGAAACTATGAACCAATAAATTCTTGTTGCTTAAGCCAAAACGAAGGTGGTATTTGTGATAGTGGCTCTGGCAAACTGAGACAACACCTTAATATCAATTGTCTTAGTGGTAGGGTGTAGAGGAAGTAACTATCTGCACTGACTCATCTTGATGGTTCACAAAAGGGAAAAAAGATGGGTTTCTATCTTGGGGCACAGGCAGAAGGAGAAGGGCATTGGTTGTCCAAGATAAGGATGAGGATCTAATGAAATGGAAGGAGGTTGTGATGAGAGAAGACCCGGTGTGGATGAAGGATCACCCACCAAAGACAAACGTTTCCTTTTTTCACTTCAGTTCGACAGGACTGGCCAAATCCTTCAGTCTCCTTATAGAAAACATCTGTCTCTTCACATCTTAAGTTAGAGAGGATAATTGGATATTTCTATAGTTTCCACCCTTCCCAGTTCATCCATATTCATTGCTATTGGATTTGTTTTACCCTCAGAAAAAGCAAAATATTCTATTCAGGAGAAATTCCTTTCAGACTCCAATAGGTATCTATGTCACTTAGAGATTTGACTAAATTTTTCTCAGATAGTTTCATTCATTCATTCATTCATTCATTCAACCAGCATTTGAGCATCTATTATCTGCGAGGCTTAGTGTTAGGTTCTGTGCCTTTTATAACTGCATGAAGAATACTACGTCTGCCTTTAAGAACTGCCATTCTAACAGGGAAGCTCAGACATGTGCACAAGATGGACCCCCACATGGCAAGTCCTGAGAGAGACCCCCTTACTCTGCATGTGTTTACCCAGCTGCGTTTGTTTCCTCCCCCTACCCCATGCTTCGTGAAGGCTGTCTCAAATCCAACCAAGACCATGTGGTGAGGCCTGGCCTCCCCTACAAACCAGAAAATGTATCCTTCACTCATTTCAGAAAAAGGCCAATCTTATAATTGGCTTTGCATTGCAAGCATACTTGTGAGGGGTGCAAATAAGGAAACATTTAAAATATTTGATCTATTTTGGGTGAGGTTTTGTAGCTTTGGCCTAACAGACTGTCATCTGAGAGGGAGAAGGCAGTGATTTCTCTTGAGGAGCAGACTATTTTTAAGATGCAAAAAAAAAAAAAAAAAGATCAAGAGAACATATTTTCAAAGAGATAGCTGTGTCTGGTAAATCCAGGGAAAGATGGTGTGCACCAAGACACTGACTGTCAGGCATCGATGTTTCTAATCATTAATCACACTATGCTAGAGTTTTGATCACTTTCGAGAGAAAGTGCGTGTGTTTGAGAGACAAACCTGGAATATTTTTGCAGTTCCTCATCTCTCCTCTTTCTCGGACTGACCCTTTCTGTACCCTCAGCTTCATCTCACCTCATGATCCTCTCTTTCCCCATCCATCACTCCCCTCTGTCTATAAACAGGTCCAGAGCTTGGGGGGAAAATGCCTTTGACTGACTCTTCTGTTTCTTGGAGCCTCCTCTTCTCTTCAGTGTCAAATTTCTCCAAATGATTATTTTAAGATTCTGCCCTTATTTCTTCTTCCATGATCTCACTTTTTGCCCTTGGCCGTTTTGTCTCCAGTGTCCCTCCTTCTTCTGAACAGTTATCTCTCAGATCACTGGGTAGTTGAACCCTTTTGTAGCCCTTCCCCATGCTCCCTGACACCTTTTGTTTCTCTCTCTATCTTTGGTAGCTCTTGCCACTGGTGTTCAGCCTCTTGCCTTACCTCTTTGGCCTCTTTGATGGTTCCACTTGCTCTATCTTTTCCGGAAATGTGGGCATCCCCAGAGTCCAGGCCTGGCCTCTGCATACAGTACTTCCCTTGGGAAACCAATGGGGAAGGGTGCCTTAAGGTGGAAATCCAATTTGGGTGTTCCTGGTCCTTGCTAAATGCCATCTCTTTTAACCCTTCAAAACTCTGGTTGCAAATATTTCAAAAATAAAAATAAAAATAAAAATACTAAAAATAATGGTAAATATCTATGTATGTTTTTAATTAATTTATTTAGCATTTCTCTTTCAAAGAACTGTATCACCTACATTATCATCACCTTTCTCTTATGCATCCAGACAAAATTAATCGGCAAATGTTTTGGGGGCAAAGATAGATCAAGACCTGCCCTCAGAATACAGAAGGAGTTCTAGACTACTGATCACATGTTAAGTAATATTAATAAGTAATTTAATCTCTCTGAGTTTTAGTTTTTCATTTGTAAAAAAGTTGCCTTGCAGAGTTAATAAGAAGATCAAATAGATTAATAAATGTGAACATGCTTTGTAAACTGTTAAAAGGTGCTTAGCTGTGAGTTATGATCTTATCAGCGCAAAACAGAAATTTAAATCCAAGCAGCCTTCTGACTGCCGGTCTTATTTTTTTTAACTTGAAATTAATCAGCTACAAATTTTCTTTCTACGATTGCTTGTGCCTCTATTGATTACGGAACAGCAGTTTTAGCAGCCACAGAACTATTTTCTGATACTTGTCATTCCAAAGAAATTGGTAGAATTACACTAAGTGCAGAAAGGAAAAACACTAAAGTTTGTCTTACATGTCAGAATAGGATATCTTTTGGAAAACTGGGATGGCGGAGTGGGGAGAAGCAAAAAATTAAACTTCATGCAGAGCCAGCTTGTTCTAGTTTGCTAATGCTGCCAACATGCAAAACACCAGAGATGGATTGGCTTTTATAAAAGGGGGATTATTTGGTTACACAGTTACAGTCTTAAGGCCATAAAGTGTCCATCAACAATAGGGTACCTTCACTGGAGGATGGCCAGTGGTGTCCAGAAAATCTCTGTTAGCTGGGAAGGCACGTGGCTGGTGTCTGTTCCAAAATTCTGGTTTCAAAATGGCTTTCTCCCAGGACATTCCTCTCTAGGCTGCAGTTCCTCAAAAATGTCATTCTCAGTTGCTCTTGGAGCATTTGTCCTCTCTTAGCTTCTCTGGAGCAAAAGTCTGCTTTCAATGGCCATCTTCAAACTGTCTCTCATCTGCAGCTACTCTCTCAGCTTTTGCGCATTCTTCGAAGTGTCCCTCTTGGCTGTAGCTCCTCTTCAAAATGTCACTCACAGCTGCACTGAGTTCCTTCTGTTTGTCAGCTCATTTATATGGCTTCAGTGATTAAGGCCCACCCTGAATGGGTGGGGCCATGCCTCTATGGAAATTATCTCATCAGAGTTATCACCTATAGTTGGGTGGGTCACGTCTCCATGGAAACACTCAAAGGATTCCAATCTAATCAGCACTAAAATGTCTGCCCCACAAGATTTCATTAAAGAATATGGCTTTTTCTGGGGGATATAATATCTTCAAACTGGCACACAGCTTTAGGCAGAAAGATTAGGGAGGTGAAATTTGTTTTCAGAATTGGGTTTCCCTCACTTCTTATCCCCTAAAGAGCTAGTCCTGGCTGATCACCATGATGTCCATCTTCCTGGGCATGATTTGTCTAGCTCCCTCCCTTCCATCACATGCTGCCAATCATTGCCTGTCCTAGGATCCTCTCTCAGAGGCTCCTCTAAACTAGACTAACCAAATAATCAATACTGCATTGTTAAAGGTTGATAATGGTTAGTGTTTTCCTCGGTATATAAAAAAAGTATTTGCTTTTAAAAGGACCTTCAATTCTTCAAATTCAAAAGAGATATGGTACTCAGCAATTCTGCTCGATACATAGCCAAGAAAAATGAAAATATAGATCCACACAAAGCTTGTACATGAATGCTCATAGCAGCATTATTAATAATAGCTAAAAGGTGGAAACATCCCAAATGTCCATCAGTGGATGACTGGGTAAGCAAAATGTGCTATAGCCACACAATGGAACATTATTTGGTCATCAAAAGGAATGAAGTACTGATACATGCTACAACATGGATGAACCATGAAAACATGCTAAGTGAAGGAAGCCAGTCACAAAAGTCCACATAGTATATCATTCTATTCAAATGAAAGTCCAGAATAGAGAAATCTATAGAGACAGAAATTTAGACTGGTGGTTACTTACAGGCTGGCAGGGAAAGGAGTGATAGGAAAGTGACAGCTAAAGGTACGGGTTTTCTTTTTGAGGTGATGAAAATATTCTAAAATTGACTGTGGTGATGGTTGCTCTTATCTGTGAATAGGCTAAAAATCTTTGAATTATACACTTTAAAAGGCTGAACTGCATAATGGTAAGTGAATTAAATCTTAATAAAGCTTTTTTTTTTCTTTAAAAAAAAAAGATACTCTCATCGGACAAACTTCAGTCAGTATGGAAAGTCGTGGTAATGATATTTTGGAACCAAATAGAACCCTGTAACACAACAAGCAGGCTCCCACTCAGGAATTTCCTATTTGCTGTTCCCTAACTCAGTTGCTCTTTCCTTGTGAACGTCTGCAAGTCTCACTCCTTCACTTCCTTCGGTCTCTGCTGAATGCCGCCACATCAAAGAGAACTCACTGACCCTGCGTAAAATAAGACCATCCCATGTCACTCCTTATCCCTCACCCTGAGTTATTTTTCTTCATGACATTTATCACCACTTGATATATTATATATTTAATTTGATTATTTGTTCATCAACATCCCTCCAACCTTCACTAGAATATAAGTTTCCCAAAGGCATGCTCTTTGTTTTATTCCTTGCTTTATCCCCAGCACTCATTCTTGGTGCATGATACATGCTCAAAAGAATTTGTTGAATGAATGAATGAGTGACTCATGGATAGTATCTAGTCATAAAAAAAAAAAAGATTCACAAGACCAGCTCTTAATCTAGCTCCTACTCAACCTTCCAGTGTCATCTTCGCCATCTCCTCTCCACCCCCATCCACACACACGTACATACCCATCCTTCACTCTATGTTCCAGCCAGATTGAACTTTTTGTATTTCCCTGAATTTAACAGTCATCCTCTTGTTTTCAGGTGTTCACACATACTTTTCTCTTTGTCATGAACGCTGTCCCTCCATATCTGCCTCCAGTTAGCTTCCTTCAGGCTTCCTCTCAGAAGTCTTTCTGTCCACCCAAGTCTGAGCTCAGCACCCTTCCTAGCCCACAGTACAGTGAACTTCTACTATAATTACACTTATTCTACTCTATTATGATTGCTTCTTTACTAATCAGTATCCACTCTGTATCTTGAGCTTCTTGAAGACAGGGACAGATCTGTTTCTTTTTCCTTCATTATCTCCACAGTGCCCAATTTAGTGCCTCAGTAAATATTTATAGAATGATTGGTCTCTTGCCAGTATATTTGTAGACTCTGAATTGCTGGAGGGCACAGACTACGGATTTAATCTGTTCTGAGTGCCTCTTAATAAATATTATGGCAATGCATTTTGGGCAAAAGCATTCAAGGGGGTCAGAATGCACCAGCCTCTGCTTTTCTAGGCAGATACAAAGTGCTAAGATATCTGAGGTGCTATTTTGAGATTCAGAAGTAGCAATGTGGGGATGTGTCTAATCCAGTGCCCCCTGGGGATTTTTAAACAGCCCTTGATTTGGGGAATTTCCATGTGACATCAGTTTTATCAGTAAGCTGCTCCCTGGGGCTGGAAAAGAAGGGAATGGGAGAGGGTGCTGAGCTGAGTGACAGATGGCTGACTGGCTCTTCTGGGTTATTTTAAGCATATGTTCCCAGGAAGAGAATGTCAAGCTCTGTGTGAACTTGGTTTTCTCACATGTTAACATGAGAATAGCAATAAAGGCAAGTCTCCTTCCTGGCAGTCCTTTGAGGAATAATAAATAAATATGATAAGGAACTGTTTCACAAAATAAAACAGACTGGAGTAAAAAAACAGCCAGGCAGAATTCCACATGTAGCTGGAAATCTTTCCACATTTTAACCATTCCCATCAGTCTGATGATGGATGGACACACACATACACACACACACACACACACACACACACACACACAATAGAAGCTATCTGTATTTAAAAGAAAGGGGAGCTAAACTCCTGTGTTTACAAATATCTTCAGACTCATTTAAATGATCAGTTCATTTAAAGTAAAATGTGTATTAATGAATTTTCATTTATTTACCATTTATATGGTTAATTTACCATATATTATATTATATTACATTATATTATATTATTTTGCATTATTTCATATTATTTCGTATTATATTAAATATATTGTATATACATTCAAGTCAACAAGGCAGCCATCCCAGTTCTAAAATTAGATGGTTGGGCTAGAAGCTCTCTAAGGTGTTTTTTATTCTAGAAATCTACGTGTTGAGGAGTTTTGACTTTTCAATATCTCACATGTTTTAGAGAAGAAGAGCAGAGTTGCATGCAATGGTCTGAATAAGCCAGCATCACTCAAAGAAATCAGCATACAGGATGTATGTGTAGAAAATTTCTGGGTGGGTAAATGCAGCCTATGCTTGCTACACTGAGCAGAATCTATGTGCCCAGCTGTGCCACAAGTTTGACTCGAGATGCAAAACTTGCGCTGTCATCAAATAGATGCTTGAGCAAAATCAACAGTACTACACCTTGTGTTAGCAAGCAAAAGATCATAATAGACAGCCATTTTAAGACAGTTTTGTTGTACTCCATATGTTTAAAATAGTCACAAAGGAGACCTTTTTAACTCTTTTAAGAAAAACTCAGATAAGAACTCAGGACTGGAAATGGCTAGAAGTCTCTGGGTTAATTGCATGAGTAACCTTGGTAGTATGTGGAATGAGTTCTTCAAGGAACCCAGAGGTGCAGAGCCTAGGCATCTACAAGTTAACACACAGCAGATAGCAGCGAAGTCAGAGCCAGGCAGCTCTTTCTGATTAGAGAACCATAGACGAGAGAGTAGAGCCAGGGTGCAAGGCGAACAGGACTGTGCTCAGCTCCAGAGGGTGTCATTCACATTCTGGTCTCGGTAGACAGTGCTCCCTGCAGAGAGGGGAGAGTAAAGTGTAGTTTTCATTCAACTGGTCCACATGGAGAGCAAATATGGAAAATTAGATGTATGCCTCAGTTGTTTATTTTAATAACAACCAAACAACTAAGTCTTAGGCTTGAATAAGACCCAAATAAAAGAATTAAATTAGCTCAAAGTTTTCCGGCTGAGAAATCCAGATTCATGCCAAGTTCTACCACCATAAGTCTAAAAGCAGTACAAGCAAGACAGCCACTCTGAATGAAGCCAATCAGTAAAGAGCCTAGAAAAAAGAAAAATGGCACTTTCCAAATGAAGCCTACTACTCATCTTGCAAGTATTTATTCTGGGGGTACTATCTGACAGACTGTATTATCAGACAGATTCTCTAGGTAAGGTACTTATAGTCCATGGAAAAGCTCGTGTGTTTATAAACATCTTTGGAATCTTATTCCAAATGATCAGTTCATTTAAGGTTAAAAGGTATATTAATTAATTTTCATTTATTCACTGTGCATATGGTTAAATCAAGTTAAGAATTTTCAAGTTAAGTGGGATATTCAGGAAGAAATAAACTTTTTAAAAACAAGTGGCATCAGGACCGTGTGTTTAAGAATCATGTAAGATCCACCAGGTCTAACTATAGATTTGTAACAGTATCTAGAAAGGGTTCTTCAATGTGGGGACTTTCTAAAGATGACCAAAGGATTATCGACATTGGCTGAGCCTTTCCTTTGAAGTGAGAACTCCATGTAATTTGCAGCACATAATTTACTATAACATCAAGTTGTATACTACAAATTAAAGTAAATATAGAGAGGATTTTAATTTCAACCTCTTACTTATTAACAGATAGTGATAAGTCTTGACTAGTTTGGCTACATGAATAATTTCTACCAATATTATGTAACCATAGAAACAGACTACAAGGGCCAAACATGGACCTATGAATATAGGGAAAAAATAGTATATGACAGAGGTAGTATTTTAGGTATAGAGAAAAGATGTCCATCCAATAATTTGTTGGGACTATTTGTTAAATCTATTTGGGAAAAAATAATGGTTAGGTCCCTCACGTCATTCACCAATAATTTTCAGATAGATTAAAGATGTAAGCATAAAAAAAAAAAAACTGAAAAAAATCAGAGGAATACAGAGAAATGTTTTATTACCTTGGGTAGGAAAGACTAGGAGCAACCACACCCAGGCAGGACTTTTTGCTTAGTGAGCTTTAAAAAACTAACAACACCCAGGGTGCACCCCAGACCAGTTAAACCAAAATTTCTTGGGGGAGAGCTGGACATCAGTACTTTTCAAAGCTTCCCAACTGATCCCCTGGGGTCCTACAATTTTAGAATGGGTAATTGGTGGCATCTGGCAAAAGTGGGGCATCTACAGGGTAGAGATTCCTGAAAATCCATCCCCTTCAGGAGTATTTTATCTCATTACTGTAGTAAAGGAGATAATACACCCACTTTTTCTGGAAGAATTAAGATGCCTACTTTTATTATTTTTTTCCCGTGAGAGCTCAGGCCCAAGGTTCATAAAGTCATCACAGTTTCTGGATCCTCAGACTACAAGACCTGTTTTCAGAACTGAGTCTTCTCTTCTCCAGACAGACTCCCCTCCCCTCCCCATTCCACTCTCCCCCAGAGTTTGCAGCATGAACCCTACATAACATTCCATTGTTTATTTTCTCTCTGAAAATAATATGTTCAAGACTGTAAAATGTATTTTGGATAATTGGTGCAAAGACTGGATTTATAGTCCAATCTGACATAAATCAGGCAGAAGATTTATTGGCAGAAATATAAGTTGCATAATTATTCGGCAGTGGTTAAACATTCTTGACACATTTATCTTCTAGATCCTGAACTTTGTACATGCATGGACACATATGAAATTCCCCACTTGTGTTGCCTCTTCTCTGGCTCTTGGAAATAAATGTATGAAGGTATCACTGTACAATATATAGGTTTACTTTTATAATTTGGATGGTGTGGTATAGCCAAGAGGAGAAGCTACATTTTTGCATGCTGCAATCATAATTTATTCCTTTGAGAGTCTTGAGCTAGGTATACAAATGTAAATGCCAAAATAAAAAATATATATTAACTTGGAAATTATTTAACTTGTTATTTTGACCAAATAACAGATTTCTTTGATATCATGCAGATAGCTTCATTTTCTGACAGGCTGAAGACTCCCCACTTAACCTATATGAAATAAGCATTCTGGACAAGTCACATACCCAAGATGGATCACCAAGCTCTTGAAAGCTATTCCATTAAACTCTCAGGCCTGCTCTTCCCAATGCCTCCATCGCTTGAAGATCCCTATTAATTTGCTTCTCTAAATCTCCTTCCAGCATATCTTTAGTTTAAAATGCCAGATGGGCAACACCACGAGGACTTGGACAAGAAATCAAAGGACTTGATAGTACAGACAGTGGACTTACAATTTTCTCTACCAACAGTAAAGTCTTTGGAAGAGTCAGGAAGATCTGGAGATGGTAATGAGAAATGAGATTTATAATTCAAAACCATGGTTTATGTACTGGGATGAATGATGGATACTTGGCCAGGAAAGGACCTGATTGAAAAAAATTTTTTAATTGAGTAAATAAGTAGAGGGAGACAATCACCTTTATAAACCTATGAAATTGATTCTATGGGAGGACAAGTATATGATAGGAAGAAGCATAAATGTGGGAGGTGCTGGTAATTTGTACCGCAGAACTACTGGAAGAGAGATGGGAGATGGAAATAATACTTATAACCTCAAAATCTTAAATAAAAGTTTTCATTGATTATTTATTATCTGCTTGTCTCTTTTAATCTTAAGAACAACCCAATGACAAAAGAACTATTATCACTTCTGTTTTATAGATGAAGAAAATGAGGTTTATATAAGTCAAGTAACTTGTACAAGTAGGTACACAGCTGGTTCATGGGAAAACATGGATTTGGATACAGATAATCTGGTCCAGAGCTCACACTACACCATGCTGTCTCCCTGCCTTGCCAAGTGTGTCTGTAAATGAATTAAACCTGAAATTAGACCATAATGTGATTTCTGAGACATGGTGGGAAGGGACTCCAAATTGAAATACATGTCCTATTCCCAAACAAAGGGTCTATAATAAGAGACTGAATGGTGCCATAGGTCAAAAAATGTGTTCTCATGAGTGACCTGAGAATAAAAACCCTGTAGAGAATGGGTGAGTTAAAGAAAAATGCAAGTGACTTGCTTTGGAATTTTGCTATGGGCCACCTGGCCAGAAAGAGAAAATGACAAAGAGGAATAAGATATAGAATTGATAATTGAAAATATATTATATATAGTGGTGATTAAAAAAAATTCAACTATCTGTATATTTGCTAGAAAGTCTTGTTAGACATGTTCTTGACTTGTCTTGCTGCACCTTCACCTTTCAGAAGCAAATTAGTAGTAACTTGGGGAGCTTTTTTCCCTGGATGTAATTTTAATAAAGCGAGAATCATTGACAAAGTTAACTTGGCAGGATTCTGAATACAAAGCACTCCTGTAGGAGATGTTTTACTTTTAGTAGCTACAAATAGAAAGCATAAGCATAAACAAACATGTGCTTTAGACTTTAGTAGGTAGAAATAAATTTTTAAGTCTGGGGAAAATAGGCATGGGTCTCCCTTCCAAGAGAAGGTGCTTGGAACAGGCTGATAGTTTTAGTTGTGATAAGTAAAAATGGTTCTAATAGGAAAGAACCATGTATTTTTCACAAGAAGAGTGCACCACTTTAAGTTGTTACCTCTCAACTCCAGCCCCACCCTTCTCTAGTCTGCTTTGTGACACTGGGGCTGGGACTCTGCAAACCACATTTCTGCTTTGCTAGCTGGCTCCTAGTAGGCTCTGCCAACAAGGGGGTTGCTAGAGATAGTTGCAAGGCTGCATGAAGGAGGGACATGGGCTGCTTGCTCCTGACTGCTAGCAGTTCCTGAGGTCACCCCAGCAATGCTGGCTCACCAGAGGACCTGCAGGGCCTTCCTGTGTCAGCAGCTGAATCCAGTTTGCAATTTTTCCAACACTAGCATCAACTCTCCACTCGCCATCAAGACAGCTGTTCAGTGCTCCCTCCTAGGAAATACAGGTCTCAGGAGGTCCCTCCTCCAAGCTCAGAGACAGGAGCACCAGCCAAGCAGTCCTTTCTCCCCAGAAGTCTGCATTTAACTCCGTGGGAACCCTCCTTTAAGTGTCTCTTTCCTTTGTTCTCCCAGTCCCAGGGATACTGGCTGCTGCTTCTTGTCGGTATCTCCGTGATAGCTCAGAGTTCTCCTTTTACACTTTCACTTACCTTGTTGACAGCTCTATACCTTGTTTACAGTTTTTTATATTAAATTCCTCTTTCTGTTCAAATACCTAGCAGGGGATTTGTGTCCTGGCTGGACCCTGAGAGAAAAAGGATTGAGAATCCTAAAGCCCTAAATGAGCAGAAAATAACCAAAAATGTCCAGGGTAACAAATGGGTTTTTTAAAGTAATTTCCTGACAAAAAGAAGATCAAGAAACGGCCAATGTTTGGAGACGATGGTAAGATGTTAAGTTTCATTTTAATGGAGAATTTGGAACCTAGGCTGAGAAATCAATGGGCAGAAACATGGCAGGGGAATTCATATATTGAAGGGGTATTCAACCAGGTGACTCTCATATCCCAAGATTCTCTCTTTTTTTTTGAACTCCTCTTTCCCCAGGGCTCTGAGAGAGAGTATGCATCATGACCCCAGAGCTTCCAAAGTTCTCACGTTACCAAAATACTCATTTCTGGATTCCTGAGGAGAGCTTTCTCTGTTTCTATTTCTTTCTCATACTTCTCTGGCTCCAGCGGCCTGGGCCTGTTGGTTCCCTTCTGGAGGGCTTCCCTTTAATGCAAACTGCATTCCCTGAAAATATCTGGGAATCTGCTCTTCTGTGAGAACCTCTCGTCTCTCTTCCTGTGCTCTAGAAACCTATGACCATTCTCTAAATTAAATTACAGAAACACAATCCCCCTTGCACCCCTGGCACCTTGAATTTTCCTGGTGATTCCTAGAACTGTGAACAAATCCCACTAGGACTGGCTCAACCCAAAGAATTCCTTCACAGTGTTAGAATGACCACTTGGCTCCCTGACTCTCCATCTTGACCTTCTGCCTCCAGGATTCTGCAAAACTAGGCCCATGTCGCATCGGGCCTTTGCCCCACTCTTCTAGTCTTGTCCCGCAAAAGTCCCATTCGTTACTCTGCACTACTGAGCCACTTCCATCCTTGGTCCCAGGACTGGACAGGTATAGTTGATTCTCATTATTCACAGCAGTTACGTTTTTTTTTAACTTGCTGTGAACAGTGATTTATCAAATACTGAAGCATTGTTCCAAGAGAAATTACAGGGTTAGATTCCTATGTGTCAACTTTGTTTTATGTGTGTTTCTGTTTAAAGACATCTTATTAAAAATATTGTTGATTCATCAACTTTGAACTTATGGCCAATAGCACAACTCCTGCCCAAACAAAGCTTATCTAACACACCTTTTCTCCATAGGCACATGACAGTCTTCCTATACTTATAAACACGAGACAGTACTTCAGAATTCTACTTTTGGGGCCATTTTAAACAGTGAAATCATCAACAGAAAGCACAAAATATGAAAACATGACACTATACTGAGAAATGGATGCCTTTTTTATAGTATAAGAGCTGAAAAAGAAGGCACAGTGTTGCCATCTTCCACCTCAGCTGGGAACGTGCACCTAAAGTGATTCTTTTTTTTTTCTTCATTCTTTCTTTCTTTCTTTTTTCTTTTTTCCACCCTGCACAGGTTTTCAATTACTGGCAAAGTACTGCAAACATTGATTTTGAGGTTACAAATACACTTCAGCAAGTAGGCAAATTCACAAATATGTAATCCATGAATAATAAGCTAGAATGTGTTTCTTCATAATTGTGAAGAAAAAAGTCTCTTCTCTCTTTATCTGTTTTCATTAGATTAATCTTCAGTCCTTCAAATACTATCTCTCACCAGCTTCCTCTCTCCATATTTAAGCTCACTCTCAAAAGTCCAAATTGGGAAAACACCAGAACATGCAAATGACAGACTCTAAACTCTGAGCCCCAAAGTACCATTGCTGAAAATTCCAGCCCAAATAATCGTTTCCATTACCTTCCCGACAAGTTTTCTCCAGGCATCCTGAACTAGTAGCGGTTGCTTCATCAAAAAGCCACACAGGGATGTTAGATAATACTATAAATTGCAAACTGAGAAATAAATACCACAACCACAACAACAAGCAAGAGTTTTCCACAATCCTCTAAAACTCTTGGATGATGAGCAAAAAGAAGCAGGAATTGTCTTCATGGCTTTCCTTCTTTCTTTTTCTTCTTCTGATTCTTCTATCACTTGCTCCTTATCTTCTTACTACTTATATATAAAGACCACAGCACATCAGATATTATATAGAATAATTGGGACATGCAAGGCGTAACTTTTAGGATAGTAAAAGGAGACAAAGTATTTTTAAAGTTGTTGTATCTATGAAATCGCAAAACAACTTTTTAAATAAATAAATAAATAAAAGTAACCTAGAAAAATTTACTGGAGAAGATGAAGTATCAGGGGTAAGAGCTGACTGGCAATTGCCACTTGGAATTTGGTAAGTTAAATTCAACCTTCTGGCAGATGTTTTCATTTAAAATAGTTCCCTTTTGTTCAGCTTAACTCTCAGCTCCAAAATCTTTCTGCTTTCAATTCTTCAAGGAAGGCTTCCCTGAGTACAGGTTGAGGGAGACAGTTTAATCCAGAGTTCTTGAAAACAGCTTGGTATTTTCAACTAAATCCAGTAGCGGAATGCAGGCTGAACTAGCCCCACCCTATTTCTCCCACCCAAATCTTTTTCTTTTTTGTCCAGGAAAGTGTCATCTGTTTTAAAGAAAAGAAAGAAAGAGAGAAAGAGAGAAAAAGAAGGAAAAAGAGTATTTACTGAAACCATTAAATCCTAAGCTTCTCAATCAATTCTGACCAAATTTAATATGCTTGATATTGAGTTGTGATGTAGAAAATAAGTGAGGTTTTGATTTGACTTAGAAAATAAGTTAACTTTCTTTTATGCTCACTACAGGTTAGTGCTGTGCAGTAGATCTTGCTTTGGATGAATTCATTTTATTAATTGAACACACTTATTACATGCTTTTTAGGTACAAAGCACTGTGATAAATAACATGGGGCTACAAAGCAAAATATTTCCCAGCTCTTGCCTTCATGAAGTTTATAATTCAGTAGAAAAGTTAAGTAGTAAAGAGAAGATGTGAACATAAATTGCTATGATATGTCGCACAGTGAAATGAAATAAGTGACATAATGGAGATCAAACAAAATTTTGTGGGTGTCCAGAGAAAGGCAGATGTGCCAGTTAGGATCTATTATGTTGCCAGAAAAGCCAAGTTCTTTAATGCAATCTTGTGGAGGCAGACTTATTAATCTTTTTGATTTGGGTGGAACTTTTTGATTAGGTTGTTTCCATGGAAATGTGACTTACCCAACTTTGGGTAAACCTTTGATTAGATTATTTCCATGGAGGTGTGAGCCCACCCATTAAGGGTGGGTCTTAATTAGATCACTGGAGTCCTTTAAGAGATTCAGAAAGAGAGACAGAAGCAGGAGCTGACAGAGATGCTCAGAGATGCTTGAAGATACAGACAGAAGGACATTTGGAGATGCTAAGCCAAGAGATGAAGCCTAGAGTTTGCCCCAGAGAAGCGAAGAGAGGACTCCCAGATGCCTAGAGAGAAACACAACCCAGGAGCAAAGGACCAGCAGATGCCAGCCACGTGCCTTCCCAGCTTACAGAGGTGTTCTGGATGCCATCGCCCCGTTGTCAGAGTCAAGGTATCTTTCTCTGGATGGCCTTAGAACTATAAATTTGTAACATAATAAACCCCCTTTAAAGAGCCAATCCATTTCTGGTATTTTGCATAATGGTAGCTCTATCGAACCGGAACAAGCCACTTCTGGCTTCCAGGAGGAAGAAGTATTTGAACTTCTCCTTCAAGATCAAATAGAGAAGGAGCTTTTAAGGCTGAGAAAGAGCAGAAACAAAGAGGTGGAATCAAGGAAAAGTGAGGCTCTGTCTAGTTTCCCAGCTGCTAAAATAAATACTATTGGCTCATAGTTTCAGAGGCTTGCTTCTTGGGGTTGGTATTTTCTGACCAGCAGTCTTGCAGTTCCTTGAATTTTCTGTCACAAGGCAATGCACATGTCAGGGTCTTCTCCTTTCTCTTCTGTGTTCTTTTGACTTCCAGCTCCTAGCTGTTCCCCGTGGCTTCTCTTCCTGTGTCCAATTTCCTTTGCCTATAAGGACTTCAGCCATATTGGATTAAGGCCCACCCTTATCAGTTTTGGGCTCACATGGAACAATAATATCTTCACAGGTCCTATTTACAGATGGGTTCACACCCACAGGACCAGGGGTTGGGACCTGAACATGCCTTTTGTGGGGGACGTGATTCAGTCCTCAACACGCTCCTTTAGGGAGTGACTTGCAGATAGTTATCCTAGTGACAGGGAAGGCTTACACATAATGTTTTGTGAAAAATCTTGTCTAATGAGCATATTCTGATTTTGCCTAGTTTCAGACGAATTCTATATACATCGGTGAATCGCCTGTGCATAGAACCTCCAGCATATTTCATATGTCTCTCTCTCTCCCCCCACACACATGCATGCACAGCTGGTATTTCATAATAGAAAAAAAAAAAAAATAGAATAAATACTTAAAGCCATCCGTACAGAGACAGGGTGTTTGATTTTCTCCATTGAAAAACTGACCTGAACTCCAAGCTGTACATTAGATGCCCCTGAAACATCTGGAGACTGTTCCTGATCTTGCTTCCAGGAATGAGGTCAAAAGATTTCAGGCCTGAGTGCTCTCAGGCTTGGATACTTCCTTGGCCACTTTCCTTTGCCTAGAAAGTGACAGTTCTATGGGTAATACCACCCATTGTCTGCTTGAATGAAAATATTTCTCATTACCATAAAGTGCAATGAAGTGCTACTAGAGAAAAAATTTCTCATTGGCCAAAAGCCTAACCATGGGATCTTGTTCTTGCATTTTCTCTCCTTGACCTGCTCTCCAAAACATGGGTACTGCAGGAAAAGAGAGTCTTCTATTTTCTAGACCTTAACATATCCCGTGTGTTTTTAACACGACATCAAACACAGATCTGATTGACTTTTTTTCCTTGAATTTATTAGAGGGCTACACTGAATAAATTAACCAACTGCTTGAGGATCATATAAAAATAGACCTCAGTTTTATGGGAGTTAATTCTTCTGCCTGGGGGACAAGGAATTTCTGTCATGCCTTAAGTAAATTAGATTTGTCATATGTCTGTGAGAAAGTTTATTAATAAAGTCATGCAAATCTCAAAATGTGAATTCAACAAAAAGTTGAACAGACATTAGACTCCAGCATTGTTGCAAATTATATTAAGTGGATACAGGTATTTTAATAACCAGGAAAGCTTTTCTGATCAGGTCCAAGCTAATCCTTTCCAGCACATGCTGCTTTTTTGCTAGTTCATTGACAAAATGCTGAATTGAGTGATTGTCCAGAGAACATCTCCATGTGGAAAGAGATGACTGACTAAACAACAAAATCACTTTACCACGCTTCAAAGAAAAGAAGCTAATTAGTTGCTGAAATCTCGTGGAAGGAAAAATGAACTCCAATTTCCCCCCAGCCCCTTAGATTTGCCTGGGATTGTCAAGAGCTGAAAAACTTCAAAGTATAACAAAACCGTGACTCGATTTTAGAAATATGAAGCATTTGGAGTACTAATTTGGCCAAATATTTATGTTTTGGTGCATAGCTGAACTGCTTATCAGACCTTCAGGAATTCTTTGTTTTTCATTTTTCTGCTTTTATTTCCTCTCCTATCTCCTCCTCCCCTCTCTAGAAACCAAACACCCCCTGGCAGTGAGCGTCAAAGAGATTTCTCCTTAGAGGAACCAAGCTAGGGTCCAAGGGGGCTGATCTCCAAGCCCCTGCCAATTTCACTCCAAGTAGTCATCTTCTCCTCCCCCCTTTCCTCTTCTGGGAAGTTCTGGGAAACCAAGAAGTCCCTACGGCCTCCCCAGGGGAGCAACAAAAATCTTTTCCCTGATAAGCATACCAAGCTACTTTGAGAAATCTTTTATCGACTTGAATTTTAAAAGTCACAAAGGGGCAGGCCTTTGTGTCTTCACAAACTGAGGCAAAGGAGCAGTAAGGCATGAGGGGTCTCCGGGAAGTCCCATGTCTGGAGAACTCAAGTACCTTTCCTCTCTTCCCACCAGCAAGGCTCATCACCCTTCACTCCCTGGATTCCACAATCTCTTCTCTCTCTCTTCAGCTCTGACCTTAAAGACACAGAGGACGACTCCGAGAGAAGCTGATGACTTACAAGGAAGAAGGGTGGGCAGGTGATAAACTGTTTTTAACTTTCAGCAGAGAGAGGGGTGAGGGAGGCATTTGGACAGCTTCTGTTGGAAATCATGCTGCAGTGGTAGATACTTGTAAGAAGGGACAGAGGAACAGCCATCTCCCATTTGACTCCAGGCTGACTTCTGCTCCCCAGGGGGCCCGCAGTGACAAGTTCTGGATTTCGTATTTGTTTCTTCACCTCCCAGCCCTGGGGCTGCTGAACCAGAGATTCCAGGTGGGTCCAGACCAGCCCATGTTGGCAGGGCCCTGCTGCTCCCAGGCTTCACAGCCCACACAGATTCGAGCACATTCCAGGACATTCTACAGCTGGGATGCTGGGAGCCTGGAATGTCTGAAGCCCACAGAAGGGAGGTGTCCCAGCATGCTCCCCAACCCCAACCACATTTCCCCCAAAATGCCAAAGCAGTCTCTAAGGGTGATCTCATTTTCTAATACGTGTTTATTTCTATTTTCATTCCTACTGTTGGTAATGCCTTCCTTTTGCACGAATGTCACTTTGATTTTCCCACATTACCTATCTCATGGTAAGAATATTATATTGAGAACCAAAAGCTCAAATACTAGTCAGTCAACTAGATATCACTTAAACCCCTTTCTCACCCAAATGGCTTCGAAATTAAACAATGAGGCAGCATTGAGATGACCATTCCATTCCACTCCGGAAAAAAAAAAAGGAAGGTGGAGTTCCCGCAGTCCTCAGAGGCTTCCAATTCCTTATCTGTGAAATGGAGATACGGAGATGATAACAACTACCTGTCAAAGTTCTTGTGATCTTACCACAGTACCTGGGCTATAATAGTTGCTTAATAAATGTTTGTTGAGTTTGTTGATAAATAAGTGAATAACTATAACCTTCCTGGGCTTGTTTGAAAGGATCAAAGGACATTATGATTTTTTAAAATGTCTTTGAAAACTAAAAGCAAATCATAAAAGTGTAAGATTATTATTATTCATATGACTGAGTATAAGAGCCCAGGTGTGTCAAAACCTCATATGTGGATTTCTCTTTTTAGATACAATGGGAAATGGACAAATATCCTGTACTATTCAGAGATAGCTCTGCCCTTCTTTGGTTCTTTCCATAACTTGGTTTCTAAGTTTCAACCCTGACCCCCCAATTAAAATTATTAAACATGAATTGAGTGTTGGAGTTTGGAGAGTTTCAGAGCTTGATCAGACAGGTTGGTTGTGCACACAAGCACTAGAGTCTAATTGCCCGAGTTTGGGCACTGAATCCTCCATTTACTAAATCAGTGACTTCAGCCAAATTACTTAGCCTCAGTTCATCCATAAAATGATGGGAGACTAATAGGACCCATCTCATAGGGTTGCTGTGAAGATTGAATAAGATAGTACATGTAAAGCCTTTAGAAAAGTGTTCCTGGCCCATGGTAAGAGATCAATGGATGCTACATTGTGGCTATTATATTATTATCTGTTCTTTCATGGAACTTGCAGTCTAGTGGAGGGGACAGACTACAAAGCTGGAGGAATAACACAGCACTAAATAGTTCCCAGCAGCATGCTGTGGATGCAGAGGCACAGGAGACATCTTTACTCACCACCCTCGTCACCTCCTCTGTGTAGTCTCTAGTTTGTCAATGTTCCAACATACACAGAATTTTAAAATAATACCCCTGATTTCATCTGAGGAGTACAGAGCCTAATGCTTCTCACGATCATCACACAATGCTTCCATTAATGCAAGTCTAAGTGTGTGGAGCCATATCACACTGTTGGGTCAAACTGAGCTTTTGGCCAAATAAGACCCCCAGGGCCTTTTTACATCAGCTGCTGCCAAGTTATATGTTCTCCATCCTGTATTCCTATAATTCATTTTTGGACCTAGAAATGAGACTTTTCATTTATCCTTACTATATTTTAAGTTGTTAGTTTTGGCCCAGCATTCCAGCATGTCGAGATAATGTTGAATCTTGATTCTGTCAACTATTTTATATTTTATTTATATGCCTTCCAGACTTGTGGCACCAGCACATGTGATCAGCATACCTAAAATAGCCCCTTGCAAGACACTGATAAACACATTGACCACAGCAAGGCTAAGAGTATAGCCCTATAGTTCAACTGCAGAACCTTTGAATATTTAAATGTGTCCTTTAGTCATTTGGGGTATGATGGTTTAAACAGCTTTGAATTCATTGAGTGGTTCCTTTTCTGCACTACTGTACTCAAAATGCCTTATCAAATGCCTTGCTGCTATCAAGAAACACTGGGTCTACTGACATTATTGAATATAATTTTAAATTTTAGATTTTCCTGGAGTGTTGGTCCCACCTTTATATTTGATGAGAATTTGAATTTCTACATCCAAGTTATCAATAAAGAACCTAGGTGATATAATTTAATAGATTCTTTAAGAATGAAACTATGGTCATTTGCCACTCTTCCTGTCCCATTTTCGGCTTTAATTTGAAAAGTGTGTTTTTTAGGGTAATTCTAGCTGCTGTAACAAAGAACCTCCCAAATCTCACTGGCTTAAAAAAATAGAAGTTTATTTCTCACTCACATGAGGTCCAAACTGGTGATCCTGATTGGCAGACTGCCTTCCATGTGTCATTCAGGATTCCAGTTTCTTCCATCTTGTGCCTTTACCATCTACCTGGGCCTAGGAATTCTCATTCATTAGTGAATGGGGAAAGAAGAGAGAATATCACATGGTGGGGATTGTTGTGGTCCAGCCCTGGAAATAGTGTGCATCACTCTGCCCATATTTAACTGGCTAGAATTCAATCACATGACCACTCCTACCTGAATGAGTGGCTGGGAAGTGCAGTCTATTTATATGCCCAGCAAAAAGAGGAAATTAGTTTGATGAACCACAAGCCTGATTCTAAAAGAGACAACAAACAGAATTTATGTGGCGCCCACAAGTTATTCCATGCCAAGTATGGGGCTAAAGCCACTGGTAGTGGGGTATGATGGAACAGGAGTTATAAGAACTGGGTGTTAATTCAAATCCCAAAATTTACTGGGTCCGTGAGAGTAGTGTCTTGGTCCATTTTATCCGTTGCTGAATCCCCAGCCCTAGCCCAGGGCCTGGCACATAGTGGGCACAATCAATATGGGTTCAATTACTGAAAGAATAAATGAAAAATAACCTTTCTGTACTCTAACTTTACTTTTTCTGCCTTACAGCTTATTATAAAGATCAAATGATTATAAAAACACTTTGAAAATAAAAATTATTGTAAAAACTATCGAATATGAGTATTACTCATATTAAGACTGCCATGTGTGCCCATTTGTGTCACATTCCTGTGGATTTATCTCCTCTTCATAGTTTTCTCTTATTTCACACAATAGAAAATGGACAAGTTCTAAAATCTGCTTAAGGCAAAGCTCCCCACACTCATGTTGAATTGAATAATGCCAGGAACCAGACAGCCTTTCTCCTCCCCAGTCAAATTTAAGAAGTATGTATTGAATGTCTGTTAAGGGCAGGACTTGTACTAAGATGTGGAGTAATACAAGGATTCATTCAACCCATACTAAACTGCTTTTTTTAAAAAACCACTGGTCTACAGTTGGAGATCCATCTGACAGTTTTAAATACCATACAGGGCATGCCTAATTTGTTAATAAGAATATTTGACAGAGGAAAATCAAGATCTTCACTGAAATCAATAGAAAATATGTTGAACTGGAGGCCAGATTATAAATAACCTTGAAAGCAAGGACAAGGAATTTAGTCTTTATCCTACAGGCAATGTGGAGGCCATTAACAGTTTTAAGTCAGGAAATCACATGATCCAAGTGGTGTTTTAGAAAGATCAATCTGAAGTGTGACTTAGACAACTTGGAGGAAGATGAGATAGACAGCTCTACTGCAGTAGTCTCAGCATGAAGACATAAGGTCTTGATCTAAAAGTGTGGGGAAGAAAACACAAAGCATAGAAGAAAGGACTTCTAATTATGGCAGGCTAAGATAATTTGAAAATTCTCCTCCAGGCATGCCTAGGATTACAAGATAACATATAACAAAAATTGTTTCTTTAAACAAAACTAAGATCACAAGAGAAGGGGAAAATCACAGAACGAGGAAGAGTGAAACCAGAAAAGTTAGCATGCGAACTGATGCTCCAGTTGCCCTCAGAACTGGAGTGAGTCTTCATAACCCACAAAACTTGGGTTTTAATGACCACAGTAGATACGGCCATGGACTTGCACAAGATGGGGGTGGATATGAGACCCCCGTATAAAGAAGGCAAGACCTTTACAGGTCTGAACCATCTGGAGAATATGGACCAGAAAAGAAAAAAAAAAAAAAAATCCTCCCAACCAGCACAGCAAGATGATATGAGAACTCATTTGTCAATCTTTGTGGAAAAAAATCTTTACTGAGAATTTGAAACCCTGGGTCTGGAATGGCCCAGGAACTTCCAAGCCAAGAAATTAATGTAAAAACTGGTCCCTGGCTAGTTATACTTTGGAGTGCCTGGCAGAAGCAATTACAAAAACACTCTAGAGAGAAATTCCACAATCCAGAATACAAAGTAGTTTCATAGAATAAGAAAACCCCACACAAGATGAGCTCGCAATAAAATAAATTACAAAACACTAAAGGAAACAATCCATCATGGGTAAGAGTCAGTAAAAGTTAAAGACAGCAGAATTCACCACCAGCACCACCCACCTACCAAGAACTAGAGGCGCTAAAACAACAATCTAAAAAGAATATAAAATAAACATGTTTAAAATGACTGAAAATATTAGAGAATGAAAGACATCTACAAGAAAAAGCCAGGGTATCATGACAAAAAACAAAACAAACAAAAACACAGGTAGACATCTTTCAAGTGCCAAATAAAGAGTCTAGAAATACAATGTAGAGTTATTTAAATTAAAACTCATTGGATTCACTAAACATTATAAACATTAGAATGGGCATATCCAAAGAAAAAAAATAGTGAATTGGAAGCTAAAGCAGCATACTAGAATGCAGAACAGGGAAACAAAAAAGATAGGAAATTTGGAAGGGAAATAAAGATGGAAAAAATAGCAAGAGAAGGTTCAATATAAGTTTAAAAGGATTTTTAGAAATGAGGAAAGAGAGTGGAGCAGAGGCAATATTAGAAAAGCTAATGTCTGAGACTTTTCCTTTGATGAAGACCATGACTCCGCACATTGAAGTGCAATGAATCCTGAGCAGCATTTATAAAAATTTGCCAAAGACTATCCTCTCTGTGATGTACCTACTATCAAGCACCATCAATTCTGGTTCTTTGGGGAGCTAAGGCCATCCTGACATAGTTGTCATTAGCAAAATGAGACACAATTGGCAAGATGATGTATTACTTAGCTTTGTTGTTTAGGGAATGGAGAGTGACCCTCATTTTGTCTATCTGTAAGAAAATGCAATTTCTCTTTGACATTTCTGAGGCATGAAATGAAAAGGAGGGATCCTGCTGCCCAGAAGCTTGATACTCTTACATATGTAAGCCTGTGTACACAGACTTTAACTACGTAAATATTTAGTCCTACTTGCTGGGTCACATTCCAAACTGAAAGCTGAAACCATCTTCATAGGCTTTCATTGACTTTAAGCCTCCATTAAGAAATTTTTGGACTTCATCCTACCTGTTCAGATATAACATAATTATTATTCTCTCAATTTAGGAGACATGCTTGGTTTGGGATTTTGTTACAGTTGATCATGGCTTTTAAAGCAGAAGGTAACCTCTGCCTTCACTCCTTTACCTCCATTAAGCACCTAAAGGCAAAGGGCTTATACTCCCATTTTCCGTGTAAGGCACTTGTTCTAGTTTGCTAATGCTGCCAGAATGCAAAACACCAGAAATGGATTGGCTTTTAGAAAAGGGGGTTTATTTGGTTACACAGTTACAGTCTTAAGGCCATAAAGTGTCAAAGGTAGCACGTCAGCAATCGGGTACCTTCACTGGAGGATGGCCAATGGTGTTCGGAAAACCTCTGTTAGCTGGGAAGGCACGTGGCTGGTGTCTGCTCCAAAGTTCTGGTTTTAAAACAGCTTTCTCCTAGGATGTTCCTCTCTAGGCTGCAGTTCCTCAAAAATATCACTTTTAGTTGCACTTGGGGTATTTGTACTCTCTTAGCTTCTCTGGAGCAAGAGTCTGCTTCCAATGGCTGTCTTCAAAATGTCTCTCATCTGTAGCTCCTGTGCTTTCTTCAAAGTGTCCATCTTGGCTGTAGTAGCTAGCACCTTCTGTCTGATCTTATATAGTGCTCCAGTAATTTAATTCAGACCCACCCTGACTGGGTGGGCCAACACCCCCGTGGAAATTATCCAATCAGAGTCATCACCCGCAGTTGGATGAGGCATATCTCCATGGAATCACTCAAAGAATTACAATCTAATTAACACTGATACGTCTGTTCACACAAGATTACATCAAAGATAATGACGTTTGGGGGGACACAATACATTCAAACTGGCACAGCACTGTATGCAGTCAGCACAGAGGGGCAAAATCCCCTGTAAAGGGGCATTTGCCTTAGTACAACATTCTATCTGGTCATTCCTCTTCATTCTGCGGTATTGAATATGAGCAGCTCTTGTAGATTACTGCTCAGTGTCTTGGAGGATTTTTTTTCCTTTTAGTAGAAATGCTGACAGTTTCTCAGAGGGTGCTCATCAATGTCCCTAAGGTATCTCCATAGGACACTGCTCAAGGACTCTTGAAAACCCCTCTTATCATGCCCACCTGGGCTCTCAGGAGCCACAGATGTCAATAGAAGGGACTAGGTTTACATAAGGCACTGCCCTAAGCTAGAGGGTCACTTCCCCCTGAGCATCACACTGCCAGACAAGTAAAGCCCCGACATCTCCATGAACACCCTGTTGCCTCAAAGAACATCCTTTTATTACACTAGGGTTTCTTTCAAGGGGATTGTTATATATCTCCACCTCCCAGCAGTGTTCAATCCCAGGTAGCCAGGAAATTTGACAGAGAGTTCTAAATTCAACTTTAAAGTGCTCTATGCAATAGCAAAATGTGTAACTCAAATCCCAAGAGCAAATCTAGGGACCCCTATAGAATTTGGAGTAAGTACCTAAATTTATCTTTTTTAAGAAATCAAGTTCTATCTGGAGCTGTATGCACATGCCCACACACACACATACATATACAGAGAGAGCGAAAAAGAGAAAGGAATACCATTTCTTTAAGAGTGTTTGACTGTTATCCAAATAAGTGTGCTGCATGATATGCACACACTCAGCAACTTGCATGCATATATGGTATTACCACCCAAGTTTAAGTTCCAAGGTTTATTTCAATATTACACCCATCCAAACTCAGTTATTCAAATATACTCAACAGTGTTTGATAACATGCAGTGTGTTTTTTCCACCAAGAGCCCCCCAATAAACGAATGTGTCTAAATTTTGAATCATGTGCTATGATAAGGTGACACATCAATATTAAGGTACTTCAGAGAGATACATTTGTGCTGCATTTACTTGAAACCAAATATCATGATGAAAATTGAAAACAATGGATCTCAAACACAAATTCTCTACATATCCAGATGGTTGGCATTGTATGGAGGGTCTCAATTGGTACAAAGTAGTATGCTCTTGAAACACAAAACTGAATGTTTCCTCATGAATTCTGGAAAGAAATAAAAATCTGACTGCTTCAATAAGACTGTAAGAAACAATTCTTTACAGGAAGTATTGTTTTAGTTTGATGATCACCTTTGCACCCTCAAAGGAACTAGAAGTGGGTCTGCTTTCTCTATGCATCTCTCCTCACGCTGTGCAAACTTCAAGAATAATCTGTTTTCCTGTGTAACAAACAGCTTCATCTCTGTGAGGCTCTGGTGATGTCACTATTGCATGCTATCGGCTTTTTAAATTTAATTTAAGACAAATAATTTTATACATTTTTTATATGCTAGTTTATAATATACAAACTATGGAATAAAAATTTAAAGTTACATAATTATATAACTAGTACATAATAATATGATATATAATTTTAAATAATTGAGCTGACATTATTAAGCACCCAATATGTGTGAACACTGGGCTGCGGGAAATAAAAAGATGCACAAAATATGATCCTGCCTTCAAGAAGCCTACAATTTTATCAGAGAGGATGAGGGGGTTAGGATCAGGGAAACACTTCCGTGGTTTTTAGGAGGAGAGATTGTTGGCTCAACATCCCTGGGCTCTTGTCTCATCCCTTACTCCTCTCTGCAGAGGAGTTACCTGGATGTAATGCTCAGAGAGGCACCCACTGGGCATGCGCGGCTTAGCCTCTTCCTCTTTCCTTTGCTCTGGGGTGCCAAAGCCAGCATGAAGCCCGAGCCTGTGCTCCTCCATGCGTGAGCCCTCCAGGGGACACCCCCACCCCCACTCCCACCCCCCAGTGGGGAGACCAGTGGCATCCAACCCTGTCTATGACTGGAGGAGAATCTGACTAGTTCTGGGGTTTCATATATTAGGAAGCCTATCATCGCAGCTCAACAAACCCAATCTCTTCAGAACTGGTTTTATCAATAGTCATGTGTCATTTTGCTCTTCCCTGCCACTTCTTTTTCTCTCTCCTTTGGTTCAGAACTCAGGAGGGATGGAAAGAGGTATAATTTATCAGGGTCCCCTCAAATCTGTTACATGATAAGACATGTAACAGGCGATTATAATTAAGAAGCACACTGAGCTCAACGCAATGTGAGCTGCAAAGTGCTGGGAGATCACCAGCAAAAGAGCAAAAGAGCGAAAGAGAAATCATTTCTGTCAAGAAAACTGCAAAGAAGCAGTTGAGTGGGGACATCTATGCCGGGGCTCATCGTGCGTCAGAACTTCTTCCATACAATACATATAGTTATTGACTACATGAATCTGAGTTAGTTTTCTGTTACTTGCAGTGGGACCATAAAAATATAGTATGTGATCTTGTGTGGTGGTGGCCAAAGTGTAGAAGTGGTGGAGGGAAAACAAAACAACCAAAAAAAAAAAAAAAAAAAAACCAAAAACTCTCAGGTGAAGTAAAAATGAAGAGATCATTTAGGGTAGCCATGCATTGTCTGAGTTTGGGTTTTTCTGCTTTAGGCATTGGAGATTATTGCAGATGTAAAGAAGTCAGATCTCAAAACTAGAGGGGGACCACTGGGAATAAAAACTAAAGAACAAATATGAAATCTATGTTTGTGACAAAATTGACAGGACTTGACTACTGATCAAATGTGGGTCAAATGAGAGGGACAAGTTACAGATTCTATCAACGTTTTGAACTGGTGTGATTGGAAAGACCTTGAACAGAAATTGGAATAAATAAAAGTAAGCGCAGGAGGGAAAGGGATAAATTTAATTGTTTTTTTTAAATGCAATTTTATTGAGATATAGTCACATACCATACAATCATCCACAATGTACAATCAGTTGTTCACAGTATCATCATATAGTCATGCATTCATCACCACAATCAATTTTTGAACATTATTATTACTCCAAAAAAATAATAATAATAAAAATAAAAGTAAAAAAGAACGCCCAAAATATCCCATACCTCACCTCCCCGCCATTATTCATTTACTTTTTGTCCCCATTTGTCTACTCATTTGTCCATACATTGGATAAAGGGAGTGTGAAACAAGGTTTTCACAATCACATGGTCACACCATATAAGCTACATAGTTAAACAATCATCTTCAAGAATCAAGGGTACTGGATTACAGTTCAACAGTTTCAGGTATTTCCTTCTAGCTATTCTAATACACTAAAAACTAAAAGGGATATCTATATAATGCATAAGAATAACCTCCAAAATGACCTCTTGACTCCATTTGAAATCTCTCAGCCATTGAAACTTTATTTTGTTTCATTTCTCTTCCCCTTTTTGGTCCAGAGGCTTTCCGAATCCTAAGATGCCAGGTCCAGGCTCATTCCCAGGATTCATGTCTCATTGCCAGGGAGTTTTAAACCCCTGGGATTCATACGGGGAAGGCAGCAAGTCCACCTGCTGAGTTGGCTTAGAGAGGAAGGTCACATCTGAGCAACAAAAGAGGTTCTCTAGGGGTGACTCTTAGGCACAATTATAAGTTGGTTTAGCCTCTCCTTTGCAGTAACAAGCTTCATAAGGGCAAGCCCCAATATTGAGAGCTTGGCCTACTAAACAGTAGTCCCCAGTGCTTGCAAGAACATCAGGAATCCCCCAGCAGGGGAAGTTTAATATTTCCTCATTTTTCCCCAGTCCCTCAACGGGGCTTTGCAGATACTTTTTATTCTATGCCCACATTACTCTGGAAAGTATTGGACTTCACACTAACCTGCAGAAACCAACTAGATCTCACACCCTATTCAAGGTTCCATGTAATTATGGTGTTTGGTTAAACTGACCATACAAGTTAAATTATACAGGGTACTACAGAAAATATAGATTTTGTACCAAATAAACATCTCTTCCTTTGGTCTCACACAGAAGTTGAAGTTTTAAAATAAGTCAATAACATCCTTTACAGTTTAGTCTGATTTACCTTAGTCTATTCCTAACCAAGTCCATTTTGTTCATATCTCTAATTGAAGTTTGATTTCTTTTTCAGCTTCTTTAGTATTGTTTATGGGGTAATGCTGACATTCATAGCTGCTGAACTCTGGCTCTGAGACTCAGGTGTCACACACATACCTGAAGTTACAGGGACAAATCATTTGGTTATACACAAATAACTGAGCATCTCAGAATTTAGAAATAACTATTAAAACTCATGAATAGATGTGACTGCTGTAAGAGCTTACAATCTAGGAACCTTTACAAAAAGCCTTCCCTTGATAACCTCAGATTCAATTCTCAGAGTTTGCATATAATAGGTAGTCCGTATTAGTGAGGCATTGTAATGTTTGTCTTTTCAATTCTGGCTTATTTCACTCAACATGCTGTCCTCAAGGTCCATTCACCTAGTTGCATACCTCACAACTTCATTCCTTCTTGCTGCAATTCAGTATTCCATTGTATCATATTCCACAGTTCATCATTCCATTTATCAGTTGATATACCCTTAGGCTACCTCCATCCTTTGAAAATTGTGAATACTGCCATCATAAACACCAAGGTGCAAATGTCCATTTGTGTCCCTGCTCTCAGTTCTTCCAAGTACATACCCAATTACAGGGTTGTCAGACCATATGGCAACTCATACTTAGCTTCCTGTGGAACCACACACTGCCCTCCAGATGGGCTGCCCCATTCTACTTCCCCACCAACAGTGAAGAGATATGTTCCGGTTTGCTAATGCTGCCAGAATGCAAAATACCAGAAATGGATTGGCTTTTATAAAAGGGGGTTTATTTGGTTACAGAGGTACAGTCTTAAGGCCATAAAGTGTCCAAGGTAAGGCATTGACAATAGGGCACCTTCACTGGAGAAAGGCCATTAACATCCAGAAAATCTCTGTTAGGTGGGAAGGAACGTGGGTGGCGTCTGCTTGCACCCAGGTTGTGTTTCAAAATGGCGTTCTCCAAAATGTCAGCTTTCAATGGCCATCTTCTAAAATATCTGTCTCAGCTGTAGCCCTGAGGTCCTTCTGTTTGTGAGCTTTTATAAGACTCCAGTGAACTAATCAAGGCCCATGCTGAATGGGTGGGGCCACACTTCCATGGAAACATTCAATCAGAGGTCACACCCTAACCAAAGGTGTCACTCACAGTTGGGTGGGTCACATCTCCATGGAAACAACCTAATCTCAATATCCCATGTGAATGGATTAAAAGATCATGGCTTTTTCTTGGGGGACATAATATATCCAAACTGACACAAGGTACATCCCTCTTTCCACATTTTCTCCAGCACTTGTATCCCTGTTTATTTTTCAAACAGTTTTATTCACACCCTATGCAATCCATCCTAAGTAAACAATCAATGATTCCCACTATAATCACATAGTTATGCATTCACCACCACAATCTATATGAGGAAATTTCTATTTCTTCTACAAAGAGGAAGAGGAGAAAAAAAAGGAAGAATAAAAAAAAAAATAAGAGAGAAGAAAAAATAAAAATAAAATAAAATAAAATAAAATGAAAAGGTCAGACAACAAACACAACACCAAGAATCCCATACCACTCCCTAATATCCCCCTCTTATAGACATTTAGCTTTGGTATATTGCCTTTGTTACAGTTAATGGAAGCATATTGCAATGCTACTGTTAACTATAGATTCTAGTTTGCTTTGATTTTATTTTTCCCCTATACCATCCAGTTTTCAACACCTTATAATGTTGGCATTCATTTGTTCTCCCTCTTTTAAAAACATTCTTATATTTGTACATTTAGTCACCATCATTGACCACTCTAGGTTTTGCTAGGTTACACAATCCCTGTCGTTCCTTCTGGTGTCACACATGCCCCTAGCTTTCCTCTTTCAACCATACTCACACTCACCTTTGTTCAGAGTGCTTAAGATGTTTTGCTACTATCACACAGTATTGTGCTATCCATTTCTGAATCTATACATCAATCCTGTTGAACATTCCATACTCCTTCAGTATCAAATGTCCTATCTCTGCCCTCTTTCTATCTCCCAATAACCCGTGTTCTCAATTTTAACTCTCAAAGTTTGTTCATTAATGTTAGTTCATATTGGTGAGAGCATACAGTATTTGTCCTTTTGTTTCTGGCTAATTTCACACAATGTAATGTCTACTGTCTACCATTTTGTCTTTTGGATTTTATATGTCATATTTTATTTTTATTTTCTCTCTCTCTCTCTTTTCACTTCCTAGTAGTCTTCATTTCTACACTATTCTCCAAACCTCTCTCTCCTGTCTTTTCCTATCAGCCTGTAGTGCTCCCTTCAGTATTTCTTGTAGAGCAGTTATCTTGTTCATAAACTCTCTGTGTCTGTCTGAAAATATTTTAAACTCTCCCAGTCTATGCCTGTCTATAATTGTGCCTAAGAGCCTCTTCCTGAATGCCTCTTTGTTGCTCAGCTGTGGCCCTCTCTCTCTAGCTAAGCCAACTTGGCAGATGAAATCACTGCCCTCCCCCCTACATGGGATCTGACACCCAGGGGAGTGAATCTCTCTGGCAACATGGAATATGACTCCCGGGGAGGAATCTAGACCAGGCATCGTAGGATGGAAAACATCTTCTTGACCAAAAGGTGGATGTGAAAAGAAATGAGATAAGCTTCAGTGGCAAAGAGATTCCAGAAGGAGCCAAGAGGTCAATCTAGACAACCCTTTTTAGGTTCTAATGAATTGGAATAGCTAGCCGTAAATACCTGAAACTATCAAACTACAACCCAGAACCCAGAAATCTTGAAGACAATTGTATAAAAATGTAACTTATGAGGGGTGACAATGAGATTGGAAAAGCCATATGGACCACACTTCCCTTTGTCCAGTTTATGGATGGAGGAGTAGAAAAATTGGGGGAGGGGGGGAGGAAAAAAAAAGGAAGACACCCAGTGTTCTTTTTTACTTTGGTTGTTCTTTTTCACTTTGGTTTTTATTCTTACTGTTTTTGTGTGCATGGTAATGAAAATGTGAAAAATTAATTTTGGTGATGAATGCACAACTATATAATGGTACTGTGAACAACTGAATGTATGCTTTGTTTTGTATGACTGCATGGTATGTGAATATATCTCAATAAAAATGAATTATAAAAAAAAACTCTCCCTCATTTTTGAAGGACAATTTTGCTGGATATATAATTCTTGATTGGCAGATTTTCTCTTTCAATATCTTAAATATATCATACCACCGTCTTCTCAACTCCATGGTTCCTACTGAGAAATCTGCACATAGTCTTATTGGATAACTTTTCTCTTGCTGCTTTCAGAATTCTTTCTTTTTCTCTGGCATTTGGTAATCTGATTATTAAGTGTCTTGGGGACATCTATTGGATCTATTCTGTTTGGGGTATGCTGCACTTTCTGTATCTGTAATTTTATGTCTTTCATAAGAGATGGTAAATTTTCAGTGATTATTTCCTCTTTCATTCTTTCTGCCTCTTTTCCCTTCTCTTCTCCTTCTGGGACACCCATGACACATATATTCATGCACTTCATGCTGTCATTCAATTTCTGGAGACCCTGCTCATATTTTTCCATTCTTTTCCCTATCTGTTCTTTTGTGTGTAGGATTTCAAAAGTTCTGTCCTCTAGTTCATGAATCCTTTCTTCTGTCTCTTCAAATCTGCTATTTTTGTCTCCATTGTTTTCTTCATCTCTTCTATTGTGCCTTTCATTCCCATAAATTCTGTCAATTGTTTTTTCAAACTTTCATGTTCTTCCTTATGTTCACCCAATATCTTCTTTATATCCTTCATCTATTGCCATATCTTCCCTCAACTTGTTGATTTGATTTTTGAATTGATTGTGCATATTTGTCTGAACAGCTTTAATTAGTTGTTTCAACTTCTGTATCTCATTTGAAGTATAACTTTGTTCCTTTGACTGGGCCATATTTTCATTTTTCCTAGTGTGACTCATAATTTTTGTTGTCTAGGCATTGTTTCCTTGATTACCCCAGTCAGATTTTCCCGGACTAGATGGGCCCAGGTCTCAGGATGAGGGTATAATCAGTATCAAGTTTCCCTGAGATGAGACCCAGAAGATTGTGAGACTTTTTACTGTGAGGCCTCTAGACTCTGTGCTTTTCCTATCCTGTGACCACTGTGACCATCATTGACCACTCTAGGTTTTGCTAAGTTACACATTCCCTGTCTTTTCTTTTGGTGTCATACATGCCCCTAGCCTCCCTCTTTCAACCATACTCACACTGACCTTTGATTCTCAGCAGACCCTGTCCCTGCCAGGGACCTAGTGTGAGTCAGAAGCCAAGCTCAAGCTGCTTCTGTTTTTATTTTCCTCAGGCCCTGGGGTCTGAATTCTCTGAGGGAGGGCAGCCACTTGAGCTGGGCCCTGCCCCCTCCCCCATTTTCTTAGGGAAGATACACCCTTTAAGGGATTGTCTCCTTCACTTGACTTTTCCCTTTTTCTCTCTATCTTATCTCCACCCTTGCCTGGGTCAGTACTGACAATTGAAAATGCCTGAGGCTTTCTCTAATGAGCTACACAGAATGAGAGAATAAAAAAGAAAGAAGAAGGAGAGCCCCTTTTCAGAGCCAGTCCCCATCCCCCAGTTTCACCAGTCAAGAGCCAGAGTTGGTACCTGGTTCTACATGCTGCTTTTCGTGCGACACAGCCCTTTTCCAGTATTCTGAGCTCAGCCAACACCAAAAGCCCCTATTTTTATTTATTTTATTTTTTTCTTCAGCCACACCTCCTTACTGCTGGGAGAGACCTCAGGTTCCTTTCTTGCTTGCTCTGGTTTTATCAGTGCTCACAGCTTATATTCAGTAGTCCAAATTTAATTTTTTAATTAAAACCACATTGGAGCTTGGTTGAGCTACCTTCCCTTGCTCCTAGTAGACACTGTTTCTTTTTCCCACAGGGAAGTGTTCCAACTCAGCCTCCCTTGTTGGTGGTGTAGGGGCACCAGCCTCTGCTGCCTCGGGAGCTTTACTTACATTTCTACACTGTGGTCTCAGCCCTTTCACCCATTCCAGACTGGTATATGATGTGTGTCTGGTCACTGATGTCCTCTAAACAGTTGTTCCGGACTATTTACTAGTTGCTCTAGAGGACTAACTAAATTCCACACCTCCCTACACTGCCATCTTGCTTCCTCCATAAATTTAGTTTTGAACCCATTAAGATCAACACACTGGTAGGCTATAAAGGGGAATCTTCCTGCAGGGAGTTGAGGAAACCAAATCGGAACCAAGGGAGTTGTCAGGGCTAGAGAAGCTTCAGAAATGAGTCCCAGAGAAGAAATAATTCAAGCCACGAAACTAGCTGAGTTTGCCAGGAGAACACATGGAAGAGAGGAGGAGAAGAGAAACAAGGGCATATTTTTAAAGAAAACTTATATTTGGAGCTGGAGAAGAAGAGGAAGTGGAGGAGACATAGGGATAAAAGGGGGAATAGAAGAGGATATCAGCAGGAATCAAAAGAAGAGGGACTAGAAACAAGGGCAATCACATGAAGAGGTTAAACAAGAGGAGAATAAAACAAAACCCTGCATTTGACAACTGGCTGGTGACCACTGACCTTTAAACAACTCTCATGAAGTGATAAGAGACAATGCCAGATTGCAAGGATTAAGAAGGGAATGGGTGGTGTCAAAATGCAAGTGATTGACAAAGACAACTTTTTAAAGAAGTTCTGTGGTGAAGAGAAGGAGACAGTGAGAAATTTACTTTAGTAGGGAGCAGACCGGAGGAAAAGCGTTTTTTTGTTTATGTGTGTTTTTGTGGGTTTGTTTCTGTGGTTGGTTGCCTGGTTTCAGGTAGGAGAAACTTCAGCAGAAATAAAGTCAGGTGAGCTAGATGCAGGGATGAAGCTAAAGAGAGAAAAAGAGAGAGTGTAAAACTGACAGCGCAATGCTTCAGGGCAGGTAGGAGGAGCTGGAGTCCAGAGCCCAAACTGGGAGATTAGCTGTGGAGGAGGAAAGCGCTGCAAGAAGACTGGGTGGATGCTGGAGAGGTGGTATCAGAACCAGAGAAGTCTAGGGTACACAGAATGGATGCTGGAGATGACCACAGAAGAGCAACGCAATAGGTTAAGGCTGGTCAAAGAGGCAGGAGGGGCTGGGCAAGAGCAGCTTTACTTTGGATCCATCTGATCTGAACCTAGAAATACTTGCCCCACCACCCTCAACCCCTCCCCGCTCACCCCCACACAAATTCCAGCCTGTCTGACATAAAAAATTCTTATGAATCACTAAAGCAAAATATTTATTTTAATCCTAAAATTACTTTCTACATTGCTATTTGTGACTGGTGTTGTTCCTAATTATGGTATTAAGCAGTCAATGCCTTCATCATTTTTTTTTACTCTGAGATGAATTTATAAATAGACTAATCCACATTGCTAGTTTCTGTGTTTCTTCAACAAACAGGATGCCAGATAGAAGACATATTTGTTATACAATCTATAATCTAAGTGTCATAAATTTGGATTTTTCAGGAAGTTTAAGTCAGGTGGTGTGGTGCTTGCAAGACCACTCATAAAGCCACTTTCTGCTGAGAGTACCTGGCTCTCTTGATGGTGAAAGAATTGGGAAGTTGGAGTCACTGCAGGAGGGATCTGGCAGAAGATCTTCTATGCTTCTCTACCATTGCCTGGGCTATTGGGAAAACTGAAGGCTTGGTTGGTGCACCTTTGTTTCTTCTATTAGCTTTACTTTCCTTCTCATGTTTCTGGATGTCTGATTTGTACTTAGAGTCAGACACTGTGGGTGTTAATAGAAAGAGAGAGGGAGAAGGCATCAGGTCATGGTTTGGATCCTGATTTGGATTCAGGCTCTTCTGGGAAAGAGGCAGCCCCTGGAATTAACTCCTGATTCACTTTAAGGCTGCTAAATTCTCCCAGAAGCAGCAGCAGAAGCCTCCTGGCTTCTGCTCTCATACCTGTGAGTAGTTTTGCTTATGTGGTGCTTTGTGGCTCCCTCTCTCTGGGGAAAAGGACTCCGACAGAGTCCAGAGAGCCCACTTCCCAGGGGCCAGCTCTCAACCCACATCCAGATTTAGCCATGGCACCAGCAGCTCTCATTCTCTGTCATCATGAGCTTGCCTTGCTGTTCTGCGTGTTGCTGACCTTGCTTCTAATAAGCAGCAAATGATTTTCCATATCTACTTAAGCATCACCCATGGTTTCCCTTCATATTGCTCCCTCTCTCCCAACTTTGTACTCAGACCTCAGGGTAGCAGAGAGAGTCCGCCAGTGTTATTAGGTAGAAAAGTAATCAGTGACCCTATCAGAGGGCAGAGCCCTAAAGTAGGTTTATTAGAGACCTAGCCAGTCTGCACAAGAGGGTGAAGCTACACCTGCCAGGAAGAATGGAGGCCCTTGACCAGGTGGGGATTTGTGTTGTGCCAGCCCTCCAGATATTTCCCTATGTGTCCCCTTCCAGAGTCCCCAGCTAGCCCCTGAGCTGCTTGCCATACCCTGGATGTCGTGTCCTCTTTCCCTTTTGTCAGCACTGACCTGTCCTGTGCCCTCTTTCCATCACCACTCTCCCAGGGAAGAAGCAGCAAAGGATGGATGTTAAAGAGGTGGACTTTTGACACCACCTCTCAGTTTGAATCCCAGACCTACCATTTACTAGCTGTGTGGCCTTGGGTGAAAATATTTGACTTCCATGCTTCAGTCTCCTTATCTGTAGAAAAGAAGTAATAATGACAATCCTATGAAAGTGTGGTGTCTTTTTTTAATGTTCTTGTTCAACTTCTTATTCTGGAATAATTTCAAACTTACAAGAAAGTTACAAAAATAATATGAAAACTATACATAGATCTCCAATATCCCCTCCCACCCAGATACTCAAATTTACCAACTATTAGCATTTTGCTCCATCTGTTATATCATTCTGTCTGTCTGTCTGTCTGTCTGTCTATCTATCTATCTATCTAATAGGGTTTTTTTGTGAGGAATAATGAGCTTAATTATGCATGAAGCACTCTTTAGTGCCAAATAAATATTAGTTGTTACTAGAAAAACTCACTTCCCAAAGGTGTTTAAAGAGTTAACGATTTTCATATGTTGTCCCTCCTATGATTTCTGTATTTTAATCAGAGCCCTGTGGAGAGGGTTAAAGGAATGAATCTCAAAGTATAGAACTAGAGGGACAGCATAGAGATTGTCCCATGACTCTCAAATTACACTAATATAGCTGTTGAAAACCCTGGCCCTTCCAGCCAGATATTCTCCAACCTGGTATTTCCTCCTGAATGAAGGAGAATGTGGTGGCTGCTTAATAATTACCATAGATCAAAGACTTAATTAATCCAGGAAGTAAGTTGTGCAGGGCGGAAACAAGCTCAAAATGCTAGTCAACGATCTCTAGACTAAATACCACAGCACAAAGGAAAGAACAGTTCATTTAACTACCTGCTGTTCTTTTTTTAGATTTTACCTTTCCACATCCAACATACAAAAAAAATAGTAGCCCACAGGATGTTCACACAGTAACTAATGTCAGCAAAGAAAATAACCAAAATAGAAAGTTAATAACAGACTCATGTTTTACTTCCCAATGATCACTCACAAATCTCAAATATGTCTGACTAAGCTTTATTTACTAGATATGAAAAGCAAAGATAGGTTTGGGTGAGTGACAAGCTGGGTCATGAAGAGTCACTGCACGCATTGCTCATTAAGATCTACAGAATCTGAACTCACATAATGGACCTTTGTCAATTATTACTATTATTCCTGTTACTTTTATCATTATTACTATTACACATTCAGGTTCCAGCATTTGGGGGATTTCTTTTCCTAAAAAACCTTGATGAGAGGCAGAAACTGCTTCCCATTACAGAAGCTGAAGATTCACTTTCCCAGCCTCCCTTGCAGCTGGGATTCAGATTGCAACTAAGGCTCTGCCAGTCAGATGCAACCATTGTAGCCTTTGGCTAATGGTACAAAGAAGCAGAGAGGAGGAGAATCCACTGTGGCAGCTGGCAGCAGCCGAGCCAACAATGTGGACTTGCTAGCCACAGTGGCAGCTAAGGAGCAGCAGCTGCAGGTGTGACTAGTGACTCAGGAAAGCAAGCTGTGGCATCCAGTGTTATCTTCACTAGATGGGCTTTGGAGCAAGCATTTGGCAGTGGTCCTGCCTGCTGCCTGGCCTCATTTGATCCTGCTCAATTTCTAAGCCTGATTCTGCAGTCTGTGAAATATGCACTATCCTTTTATTAAATGCCTTTTCTGCTTAAATCAATGACATCTGTTTCTGTTGTTGCAACTATAAAACCCTGACTAATACAACTGGGGGGATCTGTTTGTTTTTTGTTATGGAGGCAGAGACTGCCAGTTGTCCACCACTGTTTTCCTCTTTGCCCGGCGGTAATAGAGCCCCAAATGTTAGCTGGATCCAGGGGAGCATCCAGGTCCTGCCCTTAAAATGAAGGGGTGCTCCCAGACTCTATCTCTGTGTCTTTTCAGGGTCAGTTTCAATTGATTGTTTGGTCTCCTCATTATGTGTCATATTTCCAGTTTGTTTTGCATGCCTGGTAATTTTTGGTTGGATGTTAAATGGTGTGAATTTTACCTTGTTTGGTGCTGAATAATTTTGTGTTCCTATAAATAGTCTCAAGTTTTGCTCCGCGATGCAGTTATTTGGTGTTTTGGTTTTCTGAGGCTGCTGTACCAAATGACCTCAAACTTAGTGGCTTAAAACAATAGAAATTTATTCTCTCACAGTTCTGGAGATCCAAAGTTGAAAATCAAGGTGTCCTCAGGGCCACACACCGTCTGGAGCTCCAGGGGAGAATCCGTTCCTTCTGCCTTTCTGTGTCTGGTGGCTGCAGCATTCCTCGGCCACCTCATTGCAATGTCTGCTCTGTCTTCCTGAGAGGCCTTCTCTACGCGGTCTAATCGCCCCCTTCCTCTCTCTTGCAAAGACTCTCATGATGGCAATTAGGGTTCTCCCAGATGATTCAGGGTTACCTCCTCTCAAAATCCTCAACTTAATCACATCTTCAAAGAACCTTTTTCCAAATCAGGTAACATTTAAAGTACCAGCGATTAGGACACGATGTTCTGAAGGCCACCCTTCAACCCACTCTACTTGGAAACATCTTGCTGACTTCAGGTCTTGCCTAGCTTTGCTAGGTGGGACCAGGGCTGTGTTTTGTTGAGGGCTAATTTTGCCCCACTACTGAGGCAAAACCCTCTGAGAATTCTACCTGATGCCTCATGAATTATGAGATTCTCCACTCTGGTTGGTGGGAAGAGGAACTATTCCTGGGCCTGTGAGAGCTCTCCAGAATTTTCCCTCTAATAATCTCAGGTGGTTCCTTCCAAGGCCTTGGGCAGTTTCTTCACAAACATGCAGTGATCAGTACTCAGATGAGACATGAAGTGGGGAACTTTTGCAGATCTCTGCAGTTCTGTTTGGTTCTCTCTTCTCCAGTACTTACCCTGCAAACCCTAACTATCTGGTCTTCCAGGGACTCCCAGCTTCAGTTCCTCAACTCTGGGATTCCCTATCCTGCACCATGGCCTGGGGCAATTGAAGGAGTCACTTCATTTGTTTCCCATCTCTCAGGGATCACTGTCCTTGGCTGCCTGGTACTCAATATCATGAAAACCTTTGTGTCCTACGTTTTGTCCATTTTTTCTTTAAATTGTTTCATGTGGAAGGATAAATCCAGTCCCTGTTACTCCATCTTGGCTGCAAGTAGAAAGTAGTTATTTGTGTTTTTTTTTTTTAAATAAAAATCATACCCTAGAGTGTCCTCCCCTTCCCTTCTCCCCTTCTTGCTGGTTGGAATGTACATGTGATGGTGGGAGGTGGAGCAGCTGTCATGGACTATGAGATGAAAGCTGGGTGTTGAAGTTTACAGAAAAATAAGATAGAAAGGGTCTGGGTTCCTGGCACTATGGAGCCACACTGCCAGCCCTGCACTGGCTACTCAGATTTTTACATAAAAGACAGATACATTTCCATCTTGGTAAAGTCATGTTATGTTTAGATCTCCTTGTTTCTGTAGATTAACTGGTACCCAATAAATACAACTCTTGCTTATAAACCATCAGTAGTGTTGTATATTTTTGTCCTTTCTGGCAGAGTGATTTGAAAAGTGATCTGGTTTTTCATTGAATGGTGTCTATGGATCACTACAGCAGTCTGTAGTCACATCTTCCTCTACAATTCCAGAATAGTTTCCCATATGAATAAGTGCAAGAATGTGTGTGTGTGTTGTATAAATCAAGATACATCATAGCTTATTTTTACTTCTAACAAAGTGTTTCAACACAATAAATAACACTTAATAATATTTTATGACATCTAACTTTTAGTCCAGGGGCCAGCAAACTATGGCTCACAAGCCAAACCCAACCTAACCACTGTTTTATACATCTTTAAGAGCTAAGAACGGTGTTTACATTTTTATATAGTTAAAAAAAAATCAAAAGAATAATATTTCATTACATGAGAAAATTATATGAAATTCAAATTTCAATATCTGTGATAAAGTTTTATTGGAATACAGACACATGCATCATTTACATATTGTCAACAGTTGCTTTCATGCTACAGTGGCAGGGTTGAGTAGTTGTGACAGTGAACATATGTCACACAAAGACTAATGTATTTACTATCTGGCCTTTTTCAATAAAAGTATGTCGACCCCTGTTTTAGTCCAAAGAACACTTTTAAGTTCTAGCTCCATCACTTAGAAGGCTGTTGATGACATTGCTATCCGACATAAAAAGGATCTTCAATTACAGTCACAGCAAATGATGGAAAACAGGGCCACAGGCACCAAATTCACTCACAAAGTTCTGGAAAATATAAATAATAGAATGTTCACACATTGTAGTTAATAGTTGTTGGGCATTGCTGTTCACCAGCTATTGCAGATCCCATGTGGGACACAGGCTCAACATGGCTTTTTACCCACTCTTTCCACCAAATCTGGAATTAGGCTACCCTTGATGTTTCCCCTTTCCTCTTTCTCCAAAAGAAAAAAAAAAAAGATTCATATTTTCAAAAATTGTTTATATAAATAATTTATTGAAATATTTCAAATTCTCATAATTCTGATTGACCAAAAATGCAACCAAACCATACTGGTAGATTTGTCACTCTCTTTCCCATGGATAAGTATCTTGTTTGTTTCATGCTTTATTCCACCAGCCAAAACTTCTGGAGAAATGTTGACAAATAAGAGAGGGACTGCTTTATTGCTGAATTTAATGTGAGCTTCAGTTAAAACTCCTGGATAGTATGATATCTAAGGCTCTATTCATGAAAGGGAGAAGTATGTAATATTTGTTAGGCACCAACTGTTAGAAACGGGAGTGCTGCAGAATCAAAGAGTAGTGTTCATATAATATGTGGCCAGAAAGCAAGAGCAGCTGAAACCTGTCTTAAATCATCCACTTTTGAAAGCCCCTGTGAGAGAGATACATGTACAAATTACGAAGCAATACAAAATAGCACCTTATTCTCAGCAGAGTTTTGATCTCACAAACAACATAGACTCAAAGGAGCTAGAATGAACTAGTTGAGGCCTCCTTTTGTTCTGGGGGAAAGAGGCCTAAGGAGCTGTTTGTCAATTTCTACACCAACATCCAAAAACATTGATTAAGGAAAAACTCCCCATAGCAAAAGAAAGACTTTTGCTTTGATCTCAGCCTACAATGGAGCTTGCCTGGGCTGTCCACAGGGCAGTGACCCCAGAGAACAGAGTGTCTTGGGAGTGAGAAAGAGATGACAAAGCAAGAAAAGATGGCATGTCTTCTAGATTCTAAGGAGGTAGACCTGGGCCACCTAACATCATCATCCTCATAAATGGAGGAGAAAAGAGAGGGAATTGACCTCAGCCGCCACAGCAGAAACCTAGTCAAACTGGGTTGGCCAAGCAGTCTTGCAGACAGAAACAGGAGGAAGCAAAACCAGCCCTCTGGGTGGACACAGGAGTTTTAACTCAGCATGCTGACTCACCTACAGGTGCCATGGCTGATAAATGTGCTTAATGCCAGCCAACCACAGCAGAAGAGCAGAAGGAGGTAGAGAGGAAGGAGTTTTGAGCGTCCTCTTGAGGCCAAGGCTGACTACAGGCCAGAGGCGTCATGGGTTGTTATTTTATCTTCCTAACTCTCCTTTGAGGTGATATGACTCATCCTTTTAAAAAGTTAGGAAACTGAGGCTTGGGAGACAGTATGGTACAGTGGGAAAAGCATGGGCTTTTTAGTCAAACAAACCTAGGGTGACTTAGTTAGCTACTAACTACGTGATTTGGCCATGTTACTTCAAAGTGTTATTTTAAAATTAAAATGAAATCATATTGTATATACAAAGCTAGCATTAAGTCTGGGCAGTAATTTTAGTTATTTTCCTTTCTTTGCCCAAGGTCACAGAGTCAGCAAGCAGCTAGAGGAGCTGGGGTTCAAACCCGTGTCTTCCTAATCTGGAGCCCCAGGGACTGACCCCTCCACGCTGCCCTCCTCTTTGCTGCCCTAAAATAAAATCCAGGTTCCCTTTACAAAGATGTTTCCCAGTCGAGCTAGTAAATCTTCATATCTAGGAAACAAGAAAATGGTTCCTAAACAAACCCTTTTTAGGGCTATAGTCCTTTCCCTTCCCTACACAGCCTCTTCACTCTCACTTTCAGAGAAATATCATGAACATTCCTTGTGAGGGGAGTAGAACTCAGGAGGCTAGCTGGCCTTGCCCTTTCCCAGTGATTTTGCAGGCTCACAGGGAAACCCTCGAGGGGAATCCCTCTGGGCAGCAAAGTCCATCCCTTTTATGGATAGATTCTCCTGCTGCCGCATAGCAAACCCTGAGCACATTTTTGGCATGCATGAGGTCACACGTCTTTTTGCCCAAAAGGCAAACATGCTTCTCTGTATTCATAACAGCAGCTCATTTTTAAAAGGTTTGTAGATCCCATTAAATGCCTTCTCTATCTTCACTTTTCTCAGATTTAATAAACAATATGAATGGAAAGCAAAAAGGATTCCCCCCACCCAACACCTCCCAGATGATATTGTCCAACTAGCTGTCTCTAAACCAGAGTTTCTTAACCTTGGCACTACTGACATTTTGGACAGGATAACCTTTACCTTGTGGGATATTTGACAGCACCCCTGGCCTCTACTACTAGATGCCTGTAGCAACACATCCTCAGTTGTGACAATCAAAAATGTGTCCTGACATTGCCAAATATTCCCTGGAGTGTGTGGGGAAGGAGGAGAACAAAATCACCCCCATTTGAGAACCACTGCTCTAAACCAACTCAACAACATAAGGTTTAAAACTGTTTTTGAGTCTGCAGTTTTTAATCTTTTCTGCTATACTTTACAACTCTAGCCATTGGGGAGTCCAATGGGAATACTGGATGGGGGGGTGGGGGTGGGGCAGAACCAAGTATGGACAGATTTAAGGGAGTTGAGAGCAGTTGAGAAGCTTGTCATCTTATTTCTAACTCAGTTAATGTCAGAACAAGAGGTCCAGAGCTGAGTGCTTACAAACTGACCCTAAACTATACATAAGATACACAAAGCTTTTCTGAAAAATAAAACTCCCAGGCCAAGATTCAGAAGTTGCAGAAAACCTCGAAGTACACTGAAAGCAAGTATATAGAGCTAGCAGGAAGGAAAAATAGTCAACAACCAATTTTGCTGGTGTCTATGGTCTGCTAGGCACTTTACATACATTCTTTCATTTCATGCCTGTTAGGATTATACAAAGTATAGATGTTATCATGTCATTTTACAGAGGGAACTAAAACTTAAAAAGTTTAAGTAATTTACCCAAGATCAGCCAGGTGGCAACTGATAGAGATGGGTTAATACTCGGGCTTGGAGGTAGGGATGGTATTTAATGTTAGAGATAAACCAGTGTCAGTTTGGTCTGAGAATTGAATACATCAATTTGAATTGTACTATTCAGATTGTAATGGTAAAATTGGGAGAGAGTTTAATTCAGACTTTTTAATTCAGCCATTTTTTTCTATTCTATCAGGACAAATAGCCCAGACACAGAATTAGTCTTCTGAATCAAGTACTCTTCTCAAGTGTGAGCTAATGCCCTATTCTTCTAAACTGCAGTCACTCTGAATCTCTCTTCCTTTGGCTGGTTTAAATCCTGGTGGCCCTGGAGTCACTCTGGCCCCAGGCATTGCTAGGTCTCAGCCTGATATCTCCAAATCCAGAGCAGCTGGATTCTCTGACATCAATCATCCTCTGGAGAGTCAGCCCCAGAAGTAAACTGCGAGACCCATTCCCCTAAATTGAAAGAAAAGTCCATCTGCCCTTCCATTATTTATCTTTCAGAAAAGGCCCCCCAGCTGATAATGTACATCAATGGAAGTAAAAGTATAGAGAATAAAAAGGAAAGGGGTGGGGATGGTAGTATAAGAAGCGGTCAGGAGCAAGGAAAGCAAAACACTACAGAATGCACAATGTAGAGTTGGAAAGAAGAGAATACTAACATAAGATTAGGAGAACAAAAACAAAGACAAGAGAAATGTCAAAAGATAAGGGACACAAAGGAATATTATTCAGCCATAAGAAGGAATGAAGTTCTGACACAGGCTACAACATGGATGAAACTTGAAGACATTAAGCTGAATGAAACAATCAAGGTACATAAGGGCAAATATAGTATGTTTACACTTATATGAAATATCTAGGAGTAAAAAATTTGTAGAGATAGAAAGTGGATTCCAGGATACCAGGGGATGGGGAGTGGGGGTATAGGGGAGCTGGTGCTTAAAGGGTACAGAATGTTTGGAAATTTTTGAAATTTTAAAATAAAATTAATAATTAAAAAAATAAGAGTAAGAAAGAGATGAAGAGAAACCTAGTTGGAAGAAAGGAACAATAGAATAGAGGGAATCTGCCTCGAAGTCAACTTTGTGGCTACTGACTTGCGATTAGCTTTTTTTTTTTTTAACTTTTTATTTTGAAAAAACTTTATACTTATAGGAAAGTTACAAAAAAAAATGCAAAAACAATATGTAGAACTCCATTATACCCCCTCACCAGATTTGCCAACTTTTACTATTTTGCAACTTTTATTATATTATTCTATCTATCTGTCTATCTATCTATCTACCTGTCTATCTATAAATGTTTGAGAGTAACTTGCATACATCATACTCCTCAAACACTTAACACTTCCAGGTACATTTCCTGAGAATAAGGACACTCGCTATTCTCTTAAGCATAGCTTCTCTTAAGCACAGCTATCAAGTTCAAGAAATTTAACACTGATATAAAGCATGTAGTACATATTTCAAAATTTTCAGTTGCCCCCAAAATGTCTTTTTTTATGGGTTGGAAGATTTAAAAAATTTTTATTTTAGTAACATATATACAACCTAAAATTTCCCCCCTTGTAACCACATCCAGATATATAATTCAGTGGTATTAAATACATACGAAATGTTGTACTACCGTCACCATCATTCATTACCAAAACTTTTCCATCACTACAAATAGAAATCCTGTACAATTAAGCTTTAACTCCCCATTCCCTACTCTGTTCAGCTTTTAATTTGAACACTACTGGGGAATAAATGGCAAAGTGTGTTCACACAACACATGTAATAAAAACATCCACTTATAAAACCCAATCATTCTAGGTTATTCAATTAACCAGAATGTTTTCATTGTATTCTGTTTCTAAGAGGAGAGAGAAACAATTTGAGTAAAAAGCAATTAACAGGGATTCAAATAAAAACACCATAGTGGATCTTCAGTATAGATTCATACATATGTAATGCCAAATGAAAACCCCATTACAAAGTGGTGAGGTTGCTTTCCATATGTCAGTGGGCAAGCAGCCCCATGACTATAAAAATCTTAGCCATATGACCAAAACTATTCTTTAATTACTGACCAAAATCAGTGAAAATATAATATTTACCATTTACTGATCACTTACAACTATTCCTACAACAATGCTGCAAGGTTAATACTATTAAACCCATTGATGAGGATGGAGAAACCATGGCCAAGGGAGGTTAAGTAACTGGCGCCCAAGGTCACACAAGTAGACCCTGGGTTTGGTTCTAGACCCTCCCAGCTCTCTCCCAACTCTCACACACACCCTCATCACACACACACACACACACACACACTCACAGCCCTTTGGTTCTATTCAATGCAGTTTTTGCTTTAGGAGAACAGTAGACCCAGATACTCTAAGCTTTTTACGCACACATGGTGAATGAAACAAAATAACCTTTGTGCTCAAGTCAGAATTGTAGAATTCCAGGGTTGGCAGGGCCCTCCAGGGTCATCAAGTCCACCTCTCTTTTTTTGCACATGAGGAAAACCAGGCTCAGTGAGTTGAATGGTCCAAAGTCATAATGTTAGTCACCACAGTTAATCAGAAAATTAAATTAACTCAAATACTCCATTCCTGAAATCTCCTCTTTCTGGTGGTTTTCTTGTGCCACTGAGGGCATTTTTCCTTCTCCGGGGGCTGCGATGCTGCCCTCTCTAGCTGTCAGGAGATACAGGGAAGCTATAGAGCCTCCCAATAAACAATCTTGCCTCCCTCCAGTGGCTGGTGAGGGCACCATGGGAGCAGCCCCCGGTTGTTAGTTGTTGGGGCACAGGTAGAGAGGAGACCCAGGAGGTCTATTTGGCAGACCATTGCTTTGGCAAAAAAAAAGTTATGTGGTGAAAACTAAATCAGCAGTTCTCAAGCCTTCGTTTGATACTATTACCTTTATAACCTACAGTTGTTGTTAAATATAGTGTAACACAACAAGCTTATAATTCAAAACACATTTGGATGAAATGTAAAATACATACTCTACAAGACCATAAATATAGGAAGTGATGTTCCTTTCAGGCTGCCCACTGAAAGCAGACAACACTTCTTCAAATAATCTGACTTTTTTTGTCTGCTTGCTTTAACATTCTGCATTATCAACTCACTGTTGTTTTCCTCTCTATCAACTGTTAAATTTCACATGGGTCTTCTTGCTGGTATGTGAGTGCATGTTAAGCGTTTGTTTTCTTTCAAGACAGACATTCCCCACTGTGCTTTTCCTGGATTTGGACTATTTTTATTATTTATTTTATGTTGCCATGGAGATGGGGAGATCACAGATGGTAAGAGTTGGAATCCAGGGCCACAGGAGACATTTATCATTGTACTTTGTATGAAGTGGTCTCTTGTTCCCTGTTTCTGCAGTGCCTGGTGTTTATTTTATAAAGAAGTCACTAATGAGGACTCAAGCCTAATGAATAATATGAAACTCTACTTCACCTCCATGGCACATGTTTTCTACAACAGTGCAGAAAGGTAGAGCTTGTGAAAACACAAGAGATTAGCAGCTGTCTGTCAGTTTTTTAACCTTGTAGGAAACAGAATGATGCCTTGGGACAAGGGACCCATTCATCATTCTTTCCCAGCCCCCTGAAGAAGAGAAACTCTCCCAAATTATTTCAACCATGCTCTGCAAGGAAACAAAGAAACTGGGGGGCTAACCAGGACATGGTCATCGTCATCAATGAATCTTAGCAGAATATTGCTGAACAAGATACGAGTCTGAACAAAACAAATTATAGTTGGCAAGGTTTATGAGGGCTACGTACCCAAGCCATATTACAACCCAAAATGGAGGTAAAAATCAGCCGTTATTGTTTTCATGACTCTGTGTAGCCCCAAAACACAACTGAATTGAGATGGAAATTAAAACAAGGAAACAAAAACTCACCACAGGTGTCTTTGGTGATTGATTCTGACCATTTTGGCTTCTAGAATTCATTCCCCCAAAGGCCAACCAAGGTAACTGTTAGTAGCTGTCTCGTTGTCCAAACCAGATCTCTTCTGCTCACAGGCAAGACCATTGATGTCCAAAAAAAAACTCCCCCAAACAAAAACAAAAACAAAAAACAAACACTCAACAACAACAAAGACTGTCCTCACCTTAATGGTCCAGTGCTTTGAGAAATCTCTCCTATCCACCCTCTCCAACTACCAGGTTCTCTCCCTTGATCCTCTTATCTGTTTCACTCTTTTTAGGGACTTTGATTGCTGCTGCATTTCCTTGGACCCCTGCTGCTTGATCTTTTGGGTTGACACTTTATTTAGATTGGGTTTTGGTTACCTCCTGACTTCATCCTGGGCTCTCTACTGTGAGATCTTCCTTGGGTCTGCACCAAGTCCCCTGAGGCCTGCCCCACATCTTCCTCCTGCACCCAACCCTAGTACTCCCGAGTCACTTTCCCAGGCCCTCTATCTGCCCTTGAAGGGTATGTGGACATATTTTTTCATCCCTTCTGTCTCTCTTTTTTCTGTTTTCTTTTGTCCTCGTTTTTTCTTCACTTCTCCCTTTTCTTCTTATTCAAAGCTCACATTTTCTCTTTGAACAATCATTTCCCAGTGACCTTTATAACCTGGTTTGGAATTTAATATTTCTAAAGCTAAAATGTGTCAAGGAAAAATGGTAGGAGAAAGAACATTGGACCAGAAGCACACTTTTGCTATAACATTTACTAGCTGTAGGATATTGGGAAAAATACTTAATGTACTAAAACCTCAGTTTTCTCATTTGTAAAATGGGAATAATAAGCTATACTCTGCAGAGCTGTTGTGAGGCTTGCATGCATGAAAACCCCTGGGAGTTTCTCAATAAAAGGTGATTTCCTCCTTCAACTTGACTCAAAGGCTCAGATGGCAAGTATTCTTCATCTAGGTAATGGGATTGATATTTTCCAAAAATAAAATAGATACAATAGTCAAGAACTTCTAAGGGTCTGAGATTTTATCCTCTTGCAATGAGTAAGTTAGCCTGCTAAAGTTGCCCGAATGCTGGTAGAAGACACGAGACTCCTGGGTTAGTGGCAAAGGACTTCATTATTCGCAGCAACAGCAGTAGCCAAAGCATGTTGACATTTTTTGTGCACCAGTTTCCTGGTCCTCAGTTCTTACAGGGTAACTTGAAGAGGGCCAGGTGACACCTGCACATGCAGTGGGTTGTGTTACAGGAGAGGAACCCTGAGCTTAGGGAACCTGAATCTTTTATAATAGGTGCAAGTATGCCTGCCTTTTACTCCAGAGGGAGACACCATCTCTCTCTTCCAAATTATACAAATATCCTTGAAAAGATAGTCTGGAGCAAAGGCAGACAGTACCTCTGTTCACAAGGTTTGCAGAAATGCAAGAAACCCATGAACAATTGTTTCCAAAACCAGTATTTTGCTTGTCAAGCATTGGTGTACTCATAGTGACAAACAAACAGAATATTTGAATCCTGAGTTTGTGTTCAGGCCTTTTAGGTCCATCTGCTTTATAACAGCATCTGTGTTAAAGTATGGCAGACTAATTCTTCTAATTGCAACATGAATATGGACAGTACTTATTCCAATTTAAAAATAGCTAAGGTCAGAATTTGTGTATTCCTAAGTGCAGGAAAAGCCTTTTACAGAGAACATTATTTGGCCACTTTTCTCGGCTCCCATGTTAGATACATCAAATATTAGACTTTCTTTCTTGACTTTAGTATTATACATACACAGATGTACTCACACATGCACTTTATGGTAGTATGGTATAGTGTAAGAACTCAGTGTCAGGAGTCAGACTCTTTAGGCTTAAATCCTAGGTTTACTACCCTATAGTGACCCTGGGCAAGTTATTTAACTTCTCTGTGTTTTATTTTTCCACTTCTGTAAGATGAAGATCATAACAGTGTCTACTTCATAAGATTGATGAATGGAGAAAATGTTATAATCCATGTAAAGTGCTTAGAACAAACATCAGGCTTAAAATGAATGTTAGCTATTATTAATAGTGTATATTCACACACTCCCATGGTTATAATCTTCTTCCCCAAGTGGAGGACTTTTAAAACTATTTTCAATCTAGAACCTAGGGCTTCAGAATAAGTCCACAGGTATTTATAACCAAAACTGATCCTGAGAATATCTCTTCCTCTTTTCTACTCCTTACCACTGACTTCAGGATGGTTGGAGTAAAGAAGAAGAAAGAAAAATAGGTAACAAATAAAAGTTCACCTTTTGGGTGCATCCATACAGTTAACATCAAGTTTTCTTTCCATTATAAGTAGAATCTTCTTTTATAAATGTTGTTAATGTACCGAAGGGAGATGAAGAGAATTGTATGTATGGATTTTTATCAAGAAATAAATTGTATTATCATTTTCTTTTTTTTTTTAAGCTGTAGTCCAAATCTGCTATTCACTGACTAAACTGATAAAAATCCAAAAGATAGATCCTTATCTTTATGGTTTTTTCAAACTTTTTTTTTTTTTTTTGTTCAATTCTTGAAACTTCCAAAGGTAATCAGCACAAAAATCTGGGGGCTCAAAGAAAAATGTTTTCCAATCCACTAAGCACACCCTGACCCTGGTTATAATGATCTGTGCCCTCTTTCACTTGGAGCTGGAAGGGCCTTTGCAATCATGAAGTCACCCTTGTTGCTTCGTGCACCAGGAAGCTGTCAGCTGAGGCAGGAGAATACCCCCAGCTGGTAAGTGGCAAAGCCGGGAGCTGGGTCCTGGAGTTCTCTGGTGCTTTGTGTCACACCTTTCTTTCTGCCTTGCCACTTTCTATCCCCTTTCTTTTCTTTCATACTAAGGAGCAAAGCAGGTAAATTTAGTTGCTATTACATGATGCATTGAAAATGTGTTTCTGTCATTGCCAGTGCTTTATCTGCAGCTGTGAACAAAGTAACAAAGTCACTTTAGTCCCCAACTAGACTTTTTCAGCTTGTTAAAACTACAGTGGTCCAATCTATTCTATTTCAGAGATAGTGTGGTCATGGAGTTTCTTTGCCAACATTAACCACAATTAAAACAAAAAAAAAGTGATTTCTTATCTTGTTTGGCACTGACTTTGGTGTGAAAAAGTAAATTCTGGATCTCCTATTCATATCAGTCTCATCAAACATTGAAACTTTACAATGTAAATACTGTTCCTTAATGAAATTGACAATTTGTATAGCACTATTCAATGTAGTTTTGGAAGATGCTGTCATCTTGTTAATATTTAGTGCACATCTTCTCATCGTATGGCAAATACTTGAAATAACTTTGCTAATGGTTTTGATATGAATTATTCTTTTTGAGTTTGTTGCCCCTGACATTGGGTGCATATTGTCTACACAGCTAGCTTATGTGCTTGCCAATTTATTTGATGTGCGTTAAAAACAGATCTAAACACCTAAAAATTTCTTCTTCCATTGTGCACATCAGGAGTTTTAGAAAGTAATGGATCTTTCTCATTTTTGCCTGCCTGATTCTATCATACAAAAACAAAGCAGAGTCTTATCCATTGGAGCTATGAAGATTTCACAGTCTCAGTCTTTGAATGAATTCATCAAGCACATTGGGTGATATTTCTTGCATTCTGTATTGGACTCTTATCAGACAATGGTTGTGGTTAAATATTTATAATAGTCAGTTGCATGTTAATAACACAATATTTAACAAACTTTCCCCAAATGGTACATTTCCCAAAAAGTCCATTTACTTTGAATGATGCTGCATATGAATTTTCATTGTCAGATTTAATTTTAGTTCCTATTCAGTTTTCTAGGAACAGTAAGTTCAAAGCACCCTGTAAGATGCCAATAGCCTTATTTTTATTCTCAGCATATTCTGTTTCAAAATACCATTGTATCTTGGCAGGCACCATAGAAATATTTTGCAAATTTTTACTGCATTGAGTACATCCAGTTCCTTTTAGCACCATAAAAGGTGAACCCCAATGACAAATAATTATAACTGTTCTTCTTGTCTTTGCATGAATTTATGAGAGAATTTTCCACACATGGCCTTCATTTTCTAGTCAGGTGCTTCATACTGGTCAGACTTATCATTTTATCTTGATCCTTTTCTTGTTGCAAGCATAATTATTTCATCCCATGAGTCAGGGATAAATATAAACATAAATTCTTTCACACACATACACATATCTCTCTATCTATCTATAACATTTATAAACATAAAGGCAAGAAACAGAAAACTTAATTCACTAAAACTACTATAATACAACTCTATTATAACACAATGCATTACATGTCCATTTGTTATTGTATAACTGATTTTCACCCCATAGGGAAAGCATGTGCTGAACATATGCACCCAAGCTTGCCCAGCACTTAATGGAGCGTGATCACTCCCACGTTAACGGAGGGTACTCAAATGCCAGAATTTACCTTAGTGGAGATGTACAAGCCTGAATTCAGGAACAGATCAGGGCAGAGCTACAAGCTCTGTTCAAAACCACTTCTATAAGACATTCAAATATGTATACAGAGATGTCAAGATAAATGTTATTTCCAGGTCTGAGCCAAACCAAGCCCACCCAGCAGTAACAAGTCACCATAGTGGTGCTTTCCAATATGTTAAAATCTGGTACATGTCAAATTAGAGTGTGTGTTTATTATTGCAGTTTCTTTTTTAAATAGTTGAAATATATATATATTTAAAAACGAAATTAATGTTTCCTATATTTGTGTAATCTTTGCAACAAGGCATAGCCTTGCTCGGCTAATAACATATGACAGTGCATGGAACCAAGTAATCAGGCATATGCAGCCCTCTCCCCTCACTAGGCAAAAGTGAAACCACAGCTGGTACCAGCATGCAGAGATGCAGAGCAGTGATCAGAGAGGCGTGTGAAGTAGACAGGGACTGGAAGAGCAGGGACCCGAAAACACGGGGGAACATCCTCCCCGAGGAAGGGCAAATCTGCTGGGAGATGGAGGATGTTGAATATCTATCTCCATGATCTTGGGGTGCCATGTAATTGAGCCACAACTTCTCCCTTTCCCCTAAACCAATCCTCCCCACTCCAAGACATTTCTTCTCTCTGCTGCTCTCTGAGATCCTGCCATTCCTATTTCCTATATTCACTTCATTAATTTGGGTATGCATTTCCCAATCTAATGTTCTGCAGACTAACATTACACAGGAAAAAGTTAATGCATCTGGGGTAACTATTGAATTAACCTAAATTAAATGAGTTTTTTGTTGTTGTTGTTGTTTTTAACTGCAGGATTTCAAGTCTTTACCATACCAATGTTTACTGGGAATCTCCAAAGGAGAACGAATATGTCATGATTCCCACACTCACGCAATCTCCCAAATTCATCAACATCTCCTCAAATTTGTGTCCCATCAAACACGGTCTGAGAAATACTGCTCGACATATGGCTCTGTGTCTTCTCTGCCACCATCACATACACAACATCTCATCCACAATGGTCACCACAGGTCAGAGGGAATCAGACCCTGGGGAGCCAACCAAATTGTCTACTATGCCCCTTGAAAGGAAATCCTTAACTGTGGTTATTTTCCCAAGTGACAGCTAAATGAAAAGGAATAGGACTTGTGTCAGGTAAGTTTGGATTGGAGCGAAAATTAATAACCTGGGTTAAGTGTAGGTGCTAGGCAGGCATTCAATCGAACTACCAGAGAGGTGGGTTCAGCAGGGTGTCTAGGAAAAGAGGAAAGAAAAGTAGGAGAGAGGAAAATAAACACAAATGTCATGTATTTCCCAGTGTCAACTGCTCAGAATAATTTTGGGGAATCTCTAGAACTTCACTTGTCAATGTGAATGGTGGGTTTAAAGTTCATTTTACTCTTTTTTTTCTTTTTACCTCTATTCTTGATCCCTTGGGATGTACACCTGAATACCATATGTAGTATATATATTCCTGGAGGGTTGGGGGGGGGGAGAGAAAGAGAGAGGGAAGGAGGGAGAGAGACTCAATAAATGCTTGAACAAATTGCGTGGACTGTGTTAGGGAGTTGAGGGAGTGAGTAAATGGCAATGGTCTTAGGCTAAATAACAAAATACATTACACAAAGTTTAATTTCACATACATCTTCCTCGCACTCTGGTTTCAATAGCTTTTCTCTCTTCCTTCTTTCTATTATAAAAACTTCATACGTATACCTGATACGTACATGTATACCACATAATGTATACCTGATTCCACCTTGAAGTGTTCTTTTTCAGGAGTAGTTATTTTCTTCAATACAGGTCAAATCTTAGCTACAAAACTGACTTGATGGTGTCGACAGATCTCTTTGAGCATCAAAGTCTCTCCAGGCCTCCGCAATTTCACCACATTGAAGAAAACCCACTCTTCATTGAGTCTTGAGGATAAATGAGAGAACATAATAAATTGATAACCCATCAGCTTTTGTTTCTATTTTCATCCCAGGAGATCCTCAGGACTTGTTCCAGGTGGGACGTTTTCCCTGCAGACACAGCGGCAGTACCCTGGGCAGGGAGGCGGCTGTTTCATATGTGATTCCAGCAGATGCCAGGACAGAAAGCGATGAGTATATCTAATTGAAACCACAGGGGGTAGTTCTGGGGGTCATGATGTAATTACCCAGCAATCTGATCATGCATCTTCCGGGCCCCATCTCTCCAATCAATCCATAATCACAGCAGAGCATTAAGTCTGTGCCAAGACAGATTCTAGACTAAATACTTGAATTTAAAAGAAGATACTGTTGGCTAGACCTCCAAGTGGCAGAGATGAGAGAGGTGACTGATGAAGTAAAAGGTTTGGGGGGCAAATGGGGAGAGAACTATGCTTGTTGCTTTATTTTAAAGTATGCAGAAAAAGAATACTCCAGGCAGTTTAAAGAATTAAAAACAGAAAATAACTAAAGCAGACTCTTGGAATTCCCTTTTTTCTCTCCTTCCTTCCCTCCCTCCATCCCTCCTTTCTTCCACTCTCTCTCCCTCCCTTCCTTCATTCCTTCTCCTTTCTTTCATTTGGTACTTATAACATATACACCGGGAACTGTTAGGGTAACAAAGGTAAACAGGGCATGGTTTCTGCTCTGCATGAATCCAATAGTCCCCTTTTTTCCACCTTCCTTCACTATACCTAAGCATTCATCTCCATTTTACCCTTCCCTATTTTTCCATCAACTTCCATAACAGTCCCTCCCACTAGCACCACAACGAGGATCCTCCTTAGACTCAGTTTCTTCTTGTCATTCTTCTCTATACATTATCCCACATTCTTCTCCCATAAACTTCCCCCACCCTCATGTGAACACTAAGGCAAAAATAATAACAACTATTGAACTCTTACTATTTGCCAGACATGGTGCCAAGTGCTTTGCATGAATTTATTATTTAATCCTTTCAACAACTGTATGAATTAGGTGCTATTACTATTACCAGTGAGGTTAGGCCCCTTGCCCAAGGTCCTGCAGGGATTCAAATCCAGTCTGCCTGACACCAGATGGCCTGGGCTAGGCTCCTTCCTTAATACACAGGATGTCTACAACCAGAAGCATTCCTCCTTTAACCCCTTCCTAGCTGCAGTATGAGATTGTGCAAGTCCTCAGGCATGAGGGGCTGGGGCTGCTGATTCTGTTTAACTCACTGGGTCAGCACAAGGAGCATGGCAGTGGTTACAGCAGAATATGTCAGAGCCTCTGTGGGATGTCCTCATCAGAGCACACACTTCTCTAGAGAGCAGAGGGGACAGGGAGGGGCTGACCCACCCCAGCCCTGGTGAAGGGCTTCCTTACCCCTGCAGCAAGGCCACACTAAAACCCACTGCAATGGAGTATTATGCAGCCGTTTACCAGCATACTGTAGGAGAATGCTTTGGGAAAATGTTCATGATATACTAAATTAAAAAGCCACTTCTAAACTGTTTGTAGAGATGAGTTAATTAAAAATTTTTATCATATGTTATATGTATAATATATGGATTTATGAGTATAATTGTATGTACTTACATAAAAAAACTAACATATAGGTTCAAAATTGAATATGATTATAGGTGAGTTTGTTTTACTCTTTATGCTTTTCTGCACTTTCCAAATATTCTACAATAAACATATATTACTTTTGTAATTAAGAAACAAGGCAAATATGAAGACTTTTAGATATTTAACTCTTTCTGGGCACTTTAATCTAAATACACTAATCTATTTTGTAAAAAGTTAAATCCTAGAAATACTGGGCTTAGAAAGATCCAAGTTGAGATTATTGGTTACAGATGGGATGTCAGTCCCTAAAGAGATAAGGTGCCTAGCCCAGGAAGGATCTTCAACTCTTCTCCCAAGAGGAATCTAATCCAACAAAGGTGATTGGCTAAATGACAAGAATTTTCATTGCAGAAATATTTGCCATTCTTTAATCAGAGCTTAATCCAAAAGAAACTTCAGATGCTCGTCATGGTACTTTCCATTTTAAATCTCCACCTCCTCATTTCAAAGCCGCAATAGCATTCCTGTGCCTTGCACATGGTAAAGAGAAAGTTAGAAATTGTAAAGGTCTTTGTCAAATTGTGGCCCATTTTATTAATCCCTCAATTTGTAATAGTGTGACTGAGTTTTAACCCACATTCCAGGACTAATGCAACAAATGAAAGCTATCTATTTTGTGTGGACATTCCAATTAACTTTTATGGAGCCAAACATTTTTGTAAATCTTTACTTGAAATACTTTCGCAGGCTATTGCCATTCTTTTAAGAGACAATAATAAATAATTATACTACTTATTGTATACATTTTGCATGCTATTTATACATTATGCCATTAATTTTAAAATACTTTAAGTAACTTCCATGACATGACAAAACCTAGATCCTGAACTGTTGAGTTATTTGCCCAAGAACACACAGCTGGCAAAAAAAAAAAAAAAAAAAAAAAAGAGCTAGAACTTCTGGCTCCAAATAAATTGTTCTATCCACTTCATGAAATATACTTCATATCTTTGAAAGTGGCTTCAGTTTTTTAAATCAGCTTTAAGTTGTTCAGGACAGTCTTGTAAATTAAGGAATCATTCAATAATTGAGCCGATAAAGAAACATCAAATTTACACAGTAGTCCATGTGCAGTACTGCTTGAGAAGGTTATGAGATGGATAAATAATTGTCCTTGCTGTTACAAAACGGGATAATGCTAGTGTTTGCTCAAAAAATGAGGTGTGACTTTAATGTAACAAGACTGTGAGAGCGTGTGTGTTAAGCCTTCTTTGAGATTCCACATTGGCATCCATCTCCCTGAAAGTACTGGGGACTTTTTAGCTGTTGGACTATGTATGATGACACACACAAACACAAGACTGATTTCAGACCGATTTTACAATGCATCTATGGTTTCATCACTAAACATATTGCTACTGTGTGCTAATTCATTAATCTGCCAGTCAAGACATATAACTATTGTTCCGGTTTGCTAATGCTTCAAGGATGCAAAACACCAGAAATGGATTGGCTTTTATAAAGGGGGTTTATTTGGTTACATAATTACAGTTTTAAGGCCATAAAATGTCCAAAGCAAGGCATCAACAATTGGTTACCTTCACTGGAGGATGGCCAATGGCGTCTGGAAAACCTCTGTTAGCTGGGAAGGCATGTGGCTGGTGTCTGCTGATCCTGGGTTGTATTCCAGGTCTTCTCTCAGCTCCTGTGTGTTCTTCAAAATGTTGCTCTTGGGGCATTCTCCTCTCTTAGCTTCTCCGGAGCAAAAGTCTGCTTCAAAGGCTGTTTCCAAAATGTTTCTGTAAGCTGCAGAAGCAAGCTCCTTCTGTCTGAGTTTCTTATATAGGACTCTAGTAAACTAATCAAGGCCCATGCTGAAAGGGTGGGGCCACACCTCCATGGAAATTATCTAATCAGAGTTATCACCTATAGCTGGGTGGATCACATCTATATATATTAGGTTTCAATCTAATCAACACTAATACACCCCCCCACAAGATTGCATTAAAGAATATGGCTTTTTCTGGGGGACATAATATATGCAAACCAGCACAACTATCAAAATCTACTTGTTACCTCTCATTAATACCCTCAGAATCAAACTGAGGTTTGATAGTCACACACTATAAATCTCATATTCATTTTCCCTCTGTCTTCTTTTGAAATATACTACCTATGGTTAGAAGCAATATAAGAGTCTTCTTTTTAAAAAGAAATCAGGGTGTATATTTAAAACATAAGAATCATTTTCCAAAGTAGTGATATCTCATTCCTTCATAATGTTACATTCTGGTTTGTGATTATTTATTTTGTGTGTTACATTTCAAAGGGCCACTTGACAATTTTGTTCTAAGTATTTCATTAGAACCAGAAAATTCACTAGGCTTTCAATTAACAGCAGGATTCTGATAGGCTAAGATCAGATAAGATGGATTGACATAGAACAAATAAAAATGACTCTCCTAAATCAGTTAAGATATATGATTCCTTGCTAGTTCCTAGGCATGTAGGCCACCCTCCTCAATGACTTTGAAAAAGGAAAGAAATAGTGTTGACGCTCAGCATAGGATTTATCCTCACCATTTGGCAACTATAATAATAATAAACTGATTCAGACAGGAATCATCAATAGATGCTGTGGAGTTTTGATGAGGATTGTATGTATTTGCATAGTTTCCTTCCTAATTAGGAGGAAACATCAGAAAAATGCAAATTGATGGACATTCTACAAAATAGCCTGTACTCTTCAAAAAGTGTCAAGATCACGAAAGACAAAGACTAAGGAACTATTCTAGGTTAAAGAAGACTAAAAATACATGGCAACTAAATGTAGCATGTGGCCCTGGATAAGACTCTAGATCAGAAAAAAATGTTTTGGTATAAAGATCATTATTGGAACAGTGAGAGTTCAGTGGGGTCTGTGAATTAAATAGTAACATTAGATCAATGCTAATGTCCCAATTTTGATGGTTTTAATGTGGCTATGTAGAAAAATGTCCTTGTTTGTAGGAAATAGCAACTGAAGAAAAGGATAGAGGATCTTATCTGTAACTTGCTTGCAAATGGTTTGGTTTTCTTTTGAAATAACATATATAAATAATAGATACAGCAGATGTGTTAGCTGTTGACAGTTGGAGAATCTGGATGAAGACTATTTGGGAAATCTTTGGATTTTTCTTGTAACTTCTCTGAATGTTTGGAATTACTTTAAAATAACTTTTTAAACTATGGTTTTCACTTAAATAATTTACTAACCCCTTTACTTCTTCACTCTCATAGACATTGACAATTTTGCTCTCTTCATAATCATGCTTTACTCTTGCTGAAAGAGCTCATTTCTCATGCATTCTTTAAGTGTTCTTTTTTTCTATATTTACTATCACATTTTCTGCTCAAAAGTTATAAAGAAACACTTTGCCAGCATCTAGGCCTTTACATTTAGAGTAACTGGTAAATTTTATGCTAGAGTCCCTGAAAATCAAGAAAATAAGTAAAAAAGAGTCACTATTCTTGATAGTTGAATTCACTAACCTCTACTCTTTAACTTCTGAACTCCTGAATCCAGAAGGAATAGCCATGATCCCAAATCTGTCCAGTGAAACTTGTCTGTGATCAAGTTTTCATTGAGAATGATTAACATGCAACGTAATTTAAAACATAACATAACAATACAGCATAACATATTACATTATAATATAAAACATTACATCATAATATAAATATATAAATATAATATATTTATGAATTGGCATGTGTTAATTAAGTTAAACAATGCTGGCAGCTCTAACAAACAACCCCCAAACCTCAGTAGCTTAACAAAATAAAGGTTTATTTCTTGGTCGGGTCACCATCCATGAAGGTAAGGACTATTCTGTGTGGTCCTTCAGGGACCTGAGCTCCTTCTATTCAGGGGCTCTGTCATCTTCTATGATATGGGAAAGGAGGGTGGGAAAGGGCACACCTGCTGCAGCCCCCTGGCCCCCAGGTGACAGGCATCCCTTCTGTACTTCCATTGAGGAGAACTAGTCACACAACCCCACTTAAAAGTATGGGGGCTGGAAAATGTAGTCTAGTAAACTACCGTAAAAGAAAAGAACACAGATATTGGCCAAAACCTAGCTGGAATATGCAACAAGGTTACTAGAAGAAAGTGTCTATTATTCTCAGTTTATGTTCTTACCCTTCTTTTCTTTTTAATGTGAAAATTTCTTTTCTGTAAAACTGATGATAATAGATATTAAGATTACTTAATGTTCTTATCTGGCAAAATAAAATGTCATAGCATTTCATTGCCTCCCACACTCCCTAATTGAAAAAAAAAAACAGGATTCTGCTCATGAATTCCAAAAGTCTGGAGCCACTGGCTTATAGAACACTTAATTATCAGTCAGCTATTTCCTGAACCTACTGACGCATATCATAAACCTAACTCTATCTTTTAATGGTACAGCATTTGGCCACAGGTACTCTTTGAAATTGCAAAACATTTCTCTGAAACTCCAGTAGCTGCATGAGTGCAGGAGGACAAAACAAACAAATTCCTAGATTGGGAGGAATAATGACATATTTCTAGCATTCTCCACTCACAACAATGTGCTCCCCCAAGTGATCTGGATGCATTACCAGAAAAATGGTTCCCATTGGAATTTAACATCAAATGTTGAAATTTCAGTAAAATTTTATTTGCAAAAGTCTTCCTAATAAATGTAACTGTGCTTCAGAAGAAAGGTCAACAGTGGAAGAAGCTGTTACTGCTGAAAGCTTCTTAACCAGGTTCCTTTCCTCTGCTAAGCCGGTTCCTCTGGGATGTCCTTCTTCTGTCATTACAGAAATGTGCTATGATCCACGTATGCCCAGAAGTGCCCAATTTAGTCTCCAGCACCAGAAATGCCTCCCTGGGAGGGGTACAAATCAGCACTGGTACAGTTCTTAGCCCAAAGTAGGTGCTCACCTCGTGCCGCATGAAGGATGAATATCTTCTCTTTCTGGTCTTCATGCCCCCTTGGCAGGTTGGCTATTATATTATTATTTTTTTGCTGCCCCTTTACTATTCGTATTACAGCTCTGTAAATTGCTTCACTACTCAAAAGAGACTTGAGTACATCACTGCCCAATCTTTTTATAAACAACCATAAAAATCATTCTTTTTGGTGCATTGCTGGTTTAAAGATTTGTCAAGTTTGAGTTGGATAGGGTGACCATTGGTAACATTTTCATTTTCCAAACATAGTTGATTTTGCTCTGTATCTGTTCATAAAAACAATTCGTACTATTCAAATAACCCACTCATTTATTTCTACTCTCCAACAGCAACAAAAATAATAGCCATCATGAGTCTTTTATGTTCCTGAAACACTGTTGGGTATTTGACACATACACTACCCCATTCAGTGTTCACTGAAGCCCTGCTTTATAAATAAGGAATCTGAGGTTCAGCAAGCGCACCTCGGTTACTAAAGCATACTATTACTTTCATAATTATTGCCATGGCCCTTGTTATATACTGCACTCACTTTAATGGGGATTTGGGCACGGACTTACCCTCCCCTAAGACTGTTTCCCCTGGGTGCGGGGTGTTCCTGGTGGGGAGCGGCTGCTGCACGCCCCCTCCAGAGTGCTCTCAGTGCTGAGAACTGCCGGTGGAAGGAAGGGAGTTCGGGTGCTAACGTGGAGTGTCTAGGTCTGGGCAGCTTCTCCCCTCTTTCAGGTACCCTGGGAAGGACGGGCGGTTCACGAACTCCCCCAAAGTCTCAGCACCCCCAAGAAGGCTCTTCCCGGGAGTTGGGGTTTCACCGTGACTCCCTAGAAGTAGCCTGAGTTCTTCTAAGAGAACACAAACTTTTTATATTTCCTGAAATACTTTCCAGAATGGGTCTCCAGGGCCCACCCTAAACTAAATGCAATGGCCAGGAGGTCCCAGGTTCCTCAACGTTAGATTTCAATAGATTTAGCACTGCCACCGGCTTCTTAGCAAAGGGAAGCTCTGCTGAGTAGTTACTCTGGTATCGTGAGTGAATCCCAGGCCCCTGGGTCCCTGGAAGCATTTGAAGTATTACCACACAGTGTTTATTAGGGTGAGCCAGCAAAATTTAGCTATTATTTACAGAAAAGGTATCAAAGGCATTTGCAGAAAGGCTTAGCAAAGGTTTCTCTGAAATTCACGATACTCCATCAGAAAAGTCTGCAGCAAAAGTCACTCCTCTAGATTCCTGGTTGTAAATATTTAAAGGTCTGAGCACATGGCATGCCAAAGTTGTCTATCGGCTCTGCAAATAAAACTACCTATTATTTTTTCATTTAGTTCTGCACATTTCCTAATTTATACATGCTCTCAATCAAGCTGCTCCTGCCTTATACAGTGGTTTGGCTGCTCCCGGGGATGACCAGGAGTGAGTCAGAGGAGACTGATGTTTTTATTTGCTGTTTGTTCTCGGTCCTCGACCTCAGAGAAGCTGCTTCCATGAGAGGCTGGGGCTCTTCTGGGGGGTGGGGGAGGGAGGGGGCAGCTGCTCTGGGAACAAGTCACATTCCTACCCGTGACGTGAGGCCTGTGAACAGCAAGAGTCTTCTTAGGAAGGATTCTCTTCCCTCCTCCTCCTCAGTCTAGTAACCCTTGAAATCTCCAGTTTGGGCCGCATTTACACCTACATCAATACATTGTTGGTGTCAGTGGCTTACAAAGAGAGTCAAATCTACCTTTGCCCGGGGTCTTGAGAGTTTTCTAGTGATTTCTCACCCACACTCTGCCTTAGGCTTGCTTTCTAGTTCCCTGAACCCCAACAACTTAGAAGGCGGAGCAACACTGAGATCAAACTATACTTCTCTAATTGAACAACTAGTGTCTGGAAAGAGCAGAGAGAAAAAGAAATAGCTGATCTTTGTTTGTAAGTGAGGAGGATGGACCATATCAGTGGCTCTAAAACTTAAGCATAAAAATCATCAGAGGTGCTGGTTAAAATGAAGATTCCTGGGATGCATCAGTGAGTGTGGCTTAATTCAGTGGTCCCAATACATTGCTGACTGACATAGAGGTTTCAATATAATTAATCAAAAAGAAAAACAAAAAGCGAGGTTGTACTCAATGGCTTTCAAATTGTACTATCCCAAAGCAATTTGAAATGTGAACACTGATTCTGTAATGAAATGTACACAGGAGAAGGAGCTATGAAGGGCAGTGTCAAAGACTAAGTCTGTAAAAACCAGTATTTCATTTGCTCCAAAGGAAAAAAAGAGATCTTACTTTTTCTATGGTGTCGTTATGCTGATATCCAGGCAAAATTCCACTTCAACAAATGCCGTTGTAAACATGCAAGTTTTTGGCATAACTCAACTGTTTTCACCTTTCACGTGTAGCAGTTCTTAGTTGACTCGTTACAACATTCCTTCACAAAGAGTCGTTTGGTTCAACAAACTATTTTCCTCTTTTAGATAGAACCCTTCTCTTTCTCTCAAAAGTAACTGATGGATGGTATTCACCTTGCAAAAAGAAAGGTAGATCAGAGTGAAGGAAGATATGTCTGATCTCAGAGCTCTACTGGGCTTCAGCAAGCAGCAGCTTCTTTTTATTTCCCCTCTTACCTCTTTTCCATGCCCCAAATCCCACTAATATACCTAAAACCCAAAATAATTCAATAACACCCTGAAAAATACAGGGGTTGGAGGTGAAAAGGTGTGTGTGCATGCCACTTTGTATATCAGTTTCATGGTGTTTTCCTCTACTTTCATTCCCTATGAAATGGTGTCTGGTGGTGAATTGCTTATACATTCTACCAAAACAAGCCAACAAAAACTGAATCAAGTTGGCTCATTATTTGCTGTATAGACTTTAGAAAAATTCCATTATATTTTCAATTAGTCTTCCAGAATGGATGAACAATGGTCAAAAATCTAGATGGCAATGCTATATAGAGGAATGAGCACTGTACTACGAGTCAAGAGACATGGGTTCTTCTCCCAGCTTTACCTGTTAGCTGTGTGACTTTAGGAAAATATATGGCCTCTCTGAGCCTGGGTCATCACCTTGGGATTCTATGATCCCTCAGTTGTCCCAGCTCACTAATTCTAACCTTTCTTTCGCTATTTATAACAGGTCACCTTGTAGGATGGGACATCTTTATTCTTCTGATTTTCTAATATTTTAAGAGAGCAAACATTATTTTCAGAAAGTGTTTAACTTCACAATTTGCCATATATTATTTTTACCTAAGACGTCAATTCCCCTATCCAAGAAGGAAAGACATTTGTTGTTGTAGACACTGTTCATTTGATATTATTTCCTTTCACCTGACGTTAAAGCGGAGGTGCCAACTAAAGCTCATGGTGAAGAAGCAGTTACTTCTGAAACTTAGGGAGAAGGGTGAGGAAGAAGAATTTTCCATTTGTTTTCCTTCCTTTCCTCCCTCTCTCCTCCCCCTCCCTCCCTCCCTCCCTCCCTTCCTTCCTTCCTTCCTTCCTTCCTTCCTTCTTCCTTTTTTCAGGAAGAGCTACTCTTCTATGGTAACTGCACCAGGGACCCATAAATGGGAAGAGGGTCTTGGTGTACATTCTCACTCAGTCTTCCTCCCACCCCAGATCCTTACTAAGTCACAATAAGTTACATCATGAAAGAATTTTTTCGTTACTGTTTCCCATTCCCTTTCTCAGACCCTTTCATCAGCTGGGGCTCCCCCTCTCTAGCCTGGGGCCCTTGCCAGAGGACTTGGTTCCCATTAGCCAGACAATAAATGATCCTTATTAAGGTGTTATCTGATTACATTTAAGGTCTGAGCCTCTCCCGCACTATTTTTATTTTGTCATGGATTCAGAACCAAAACATATTTCTCACCTAGAGGAATGAATCTACAGGAATAATTTTCGGAAGTGTAACAGGCAGTGAGGTAGCAATGCCCAGAGAGCCGGCCCTGCCAAGTTTCTCATATCACAGCTCACGGACTGAGACAAGCATGAAGGCTGCTCAGAGAGGGAGGCGTGGTGAAAAGAACGGCTGCCAAAAGTCAAGAAAGCTCTTTAAAAATGTATAAAATTTGAGTGCCCTACTTGACGGTGGGGGAATCAAGAGTCCTTTCTGCTCAGTCCGTCCCTTGTCCCCTGCAATAGTCCCTGAGACACCTCCTTGGGAGTGGACTCAATTTGAAAATCACTGTGGTAGGTCACTTATAAGGCCCTTTCCTACTAGAACAGTTCCAGGATGCCTCCGCTGGCTGCTCCATGGCTGGCCATGACACCCATGCACCCTGCAGAAACACCCAAAGTGGAGTAGTGAGTCTTCTGCTTCCTTTATAAAATGATCCCCAAGCCTCCCTTCACAGTCTGTGCCTCATCACCCTTCCCTTCTCATCCCCAGCTGCTCCACCCTCACACCCAGACACCCACCTGCATCACACTGAGCCCTGCACAGTTCCCCAGGCAGTGCCCTTCCTCCTTGCCGAGCCTCTCCTCAGCCTTCACGATCCAACTCAGATTTTACCTCTTAAAGCGTAACTTGCTCAAACTGGCCACAGTCTGTACCCTCCTTTGTCTTAGCTCTGTATTCACTTCTGAATATGGCTCTTACCAAAATCATTTCTTCCTACTGTTACTTCTCCATTTGATTATCAACTCCTCGAGGACAGGTGCAAGATCATATTTGTCTTTTAACCCCAGGGCTTAATACAGTACTTGGTACATGTTTATTAAGAGTTTATTGAACTACTGACTTGATAGCAAGGAAAGGAGATGGCAAATGGGGCTAAAGGCTGGATGGGAGAGGGAAGATTGTGGAAAATGTATGAGTTGATAGACAGGGACTAAATGACAGGAAAGAAACTACATGACACTTTTAAAACTAATTATTTCTATGTTTATTATGCATCTGGGTACCACATGTGTATAGAAATATTTTAACGCAACTGGATACCTTAAATTTTAGAGATTCCCATGCAAACATCAAACTTTAAGTTAGACTAGGATTAAGATATTGAAAAAGGGATTTAGGCCCACATATAGCATGTGTAGTAAAGGATATTGCTAGTTTTATTGGAGATTTTCTGGAATCTATGGAATCTTTTGGGACTGGATTAAGTACTTCATGGGATTCCTAAACCTTTAGGAGTCCTCAAACTATTTTCAGTATTTTTAAAAGTCGTCTTGCAGTCCTATACAGGCTCATTAAAATGTCAAATTAATGTTTGTTTGGGCTAGAATTATACTAACATAATGTGGTATCAGTTGTCCTTCGGTGCTTAATAGCTCTAATCAGCAATTGTATGTATCTTTGATTAATTTTTAAAAATATGGAAGCATGGGCCAAATAATTAACAAAAACAGGTTGTTTGACAGCAAAATCTTCAAAACAAAGGGACCCAAGAGGTGGAGAAAGGAGGGGAAGTAATGAAAGGAGTTGCTGGAGATAAAAAGGTGGAGACTCTTGGATTGGCTGATTGCTGAGCTCTTTCAAGGCCCAAGAGTTTAGTGAAGTCGGCCCAGTAGCTTATTAGCCACTAGGCTGATTGTAGCCAAATGATAAAGGCCTTGGAGTTGCTTCTGTACCTGGATGCAAGGTCATGCTCATGTACCACTAATGAGACTGCTCAGGGAAGCACCTCAGCAAGCCAGAGCATTCATGCAAGGGACAGTGTGTGTGCTAGCTGGGCAACCACAGCCATCTGCTCATTACATCTCACCTGCAAGAGGTGGTACGCTATAGCACTTGGGCTCACTGACCCTCAGTACAGACTGCCTGGCTTTGAGTCCCAGCTCTGTCCCTCACTAAGCCCGTGGCCTCTTTGTTCCTCATTTGTAAAATGATGCTGATTATACTCACCTCCTAGGGTTGTTACAAGGATCAAATAATTTAACATATAAAGCCCCTAGAATTGTGCCAAGAACAGAGGAAACCTCCCAAAAAGATGGACTCTTGTTATATGCCAGATAATAGGCCAAGCTTTTGGCATCCACCTTCTCAGAGTCCCCAGAACAATCTCACAAGGTAGGTACTATTATTATCCCATCTGACAGATGGGGAAGCTGAAGGTTAGAGAGTTTAAGGAACTTGTCCGAGATCACCCTGCTTATCCATGGCAGAAGGTGACTCAAACAAAGTCTTGTTAGCTGCACCCTCTCCTGTTTTACTGATGGATCTGCCTGTGACATCAGACTCCCTCCCTCACTGTTGCCTTTGGGTTAGTCACCAGCCTTTCCCTTGGCTTCTGTCTTTTCATCTGTAAAACTAGAGGGTTGGACATGGGGATCTTGAAGGTCCTTCCTGGGGTAATATTCTGAGATACAAGATCCCCATCTTTGCTAGAACAAGCCAGAACCCTCAGTTCCCTCCCAGCCCAGGCAGAGGTTCTGGGCATGCCCAGCCCAATCCTGGTGCTGTCAGTCACATCTATGCATTTCATTTCAGTTTAGACTCTGCCCTCTCCTATTCAAGTTTGACCAATTTGAAGCAATTGCTGCTGCCTTCAGGAGCAGCTGGAAATCCTTTCTTTCAAATGTGTTTTGGCTGATCATATCTGATCAGCGTGGAGGTGAATACAGAACTAAAAGGCGCTCTGTATGGTGGATGTAATGAAAATCTGGGGTGAGGCAGGAGGGCTCAAAGCACGTTTACCAGACATGGCAACAAAGCGATTCTTTAAAAAGCTTAGTATTTTCTTTTTGATTTAACATCCCATTAGCTACCAGAGCTTTTGTTCTGGACAGAGAGAGCTATGTCCCTCTCCTTGTTACACAACAATTAAGCAGAGCCAGAACACGCCAGTCAACCACTCTGTGCCTCAGTTTACCCATTTGTCATTAATAAGCCCCTACTGTGTGGGAAGCACACTTTTATATACTGAGGAGGGGAAGGATAGGTGGGGAATAGAATAGGATCAAGGGTTTTTTTTTTCCTTATTTTAATCCACAGCCTGAATGTAAACAGCAGCTCATTTTTAAAACTCAGCTGACAGAGGAAAACTAGCCAGATAATGCTAGCAGGGCCTGGGACCCGGGTGAACAGAAAGGACTAATGTGGTTCTATCTTGGTCCCTTTGTAAACAGTACTCGCTGGGAGCTCCTCCTCGAGGCCAGGCCTCCTGGGCCTTCTTGGGCGTCAGATGGAAATGATTTGAGCATATCCGGTATGGCTTGAATTTGATCCTGAGGGTAAGGTCTAAAAAAGAAAATAAAAGCAGGAGAAGAAAGAAGGCAAAAACTGATTCCCTTAAAAACTATGCATACTGAAAGCTTGATATTTAATGCTCACCCCTCAGAGCTGTATTCCTAACTCTGGGTTTGTAAGACACAACATGTTTTTCCCCCTAATCCTTTCCAAAAATGCATTCCATAAATTGTTAGCTTCCCTGCCAATGGCCCCAGTAAATTCACATACCAGCTTTAAAGTCAACCCCTTTTAAACCAATGCATCAGCCTTTTGAATTAAAGGGATATTATTTCCAGATTCCTATAGCTGCTGGGTTCTTTATAAAGTTGCAAATGATCATGTGTCTTTGTAGCTGTTAATTTTTTTTACACCTCAGTGTTGTTCACTGTTAGGCTTAGTGAGAAATAGACACTGTAGCAGACACTGCATGTATACAGTAGCTGTGATGTCCTCTGTGATATCCTCCAAGTCTCCTCAGCCCACACTGAGAAACCCTGACAGCCTACCACCATCCCCTTGTTGCACTGACTGCCTCCAGAGGGCTAAAATATCTCCTTGTTCGGAATGGCCAAGAAGTTCCCATTATATATATTGTGCCTCTGGTTATATTTGTTTTATGATAGAGAGGTGGTAAAGTATTTAACACATGGGCTTCAGGGCCAAACTGCTAGGTTTGAAGCTCTACCACTTAGTAGCTGTGTGATCTTGAACAGCTTATATAACTGCTATGTGCCTCAGTTTCCCTATCTATAAAATTGGGGTGATGATAGTACCTACTTCGTATATAGATATATATATGTATATCAAGCACTTAAGCAGGACTTGTACAGGAGTGAATTCCACACAAGTTTGGTTACTGTTACACAGTTTTCCTGGGTAGGACTTTCAGCTAACAGGGATGGCTACTCTAATGACATGCAATCATCAACGTGGAAGAGGTCTAGAAGGATCTGAGAGCAAGTTAACATGCAGGCAGAGAATGAAGGGAAACATGCCAAGCTACTTCGTGGTCCCCTGAGGTCATTTAGCTTATTTTCTTAAAAAGGCTGATGGAGGAGAGAATCACAGATTGTATAGACTAGGGAGGCCCTTACAGGCTGTGAGGCCCCACCTCTCATCTTACAATCTCTTGTTGAAAAAGTGAGGGAAGAACTAGTACCAGCCCCTGGGTTCCCTGGTCCACAGTCCCGTGGTCTGGTGCTGCCTCTGGCAGGAGAGAGCTATAAGTCCTGGGACATGTCCTCATCACACCTAGTATTGGATTCCACCAACACTCAGGTAGTTGACCTCCCTGTTTTGAGTTTTTCCTGCTCTTGTCCCCTCTACATCTCTTTGCAAGAATAGTTTTGCTCAATTACAATTTTCTGTCACTCCATTCCAGTGCTTAAGGGGTTCTTCTGAATGTAGTGTGACTCTGATTTTCACGGACGCTTGAAGGAACCAGTTTCATTATTTTTCATTTCTATGTCATTTCTTCTTCCCTCCAGAGCGTAAAATTTGCTTTCCCAAAGGGTAGTTGCTCAACAAATACATATTACCAACAGATGAGACACCAAGGCATCAAAAGATGGCTCGATATGTCTAAGATTACAAAACATGTTGGTAGCAGAGTCAGGACAAGATCACAAATCTCTCTGTCCTCTCTTGCATCCTATGAGAGTGGGATGCAGATGAATGACACCTCCACTTGGGTAATGTAGGAGGTATGTTATCCTGATAGTTTAAGCCACCTATGATATGTAGTAGAAACACAGAAGGCAACATTAATTATCAGGTGTCAATGGTGTGGTGGAGACGTAAGAGACGTAAAGAATAAGAGGCAGCCTAGGCTGTCAAGAAGGAGGCTGAATTGGAAGTCAGGACGTTACCTGATTGTTAGTAGAGGATACAACAAATAGAAGTTATTCTTAACAAAATAATCTTTAATTAAAGAAGTCCACATATCTTCAAGCAGCCTGTATAGCTAAGAAAGAGATTGTCCATCTTTTTGGAGAACTCCAAGGCCTGTTAGCAGCAGCCTCCTCCAGCTTCTACACACAACCCATAAGCAGAATAAGACCCATTCCAGATTCTCAAACGCTGTCACTTATGCTCCTACAGCTGAAGCTGTGTTTTCATGGGGGAGACTGTAGCCATCAGCTGAGCCACTGCAGTTCAAACTGTCCTGGGGTTTCGATGAGGCACCAAAGAGACCAGGAGAGGATGCGGGAGCTGAGTGGGCAATGTTCTGGGGCCTCTCCTCCACTTCAACTGAACCAGCTCTGTTTTCAGAGAAAGTGTCCTGTCATAAAAAGAAGGAAACCAGGATGGAGAGCACTACCTTGAGGACGTGAAGACCCAGGAGATGAAGCAACTGGCCATAGGCCATTCAGCTAGCTGGGGTAGAACCTAAATCTTGGGCTCCCAGTCCAATTGGTACCTTACCATACTGTGTGGCTAACTGTCCCATATACACAAATACCTTAAATATGTGTGATGAGCAAATAACACTTTTAAAAAAGTGTTAAAAACCAAAACACCAAATATCTCCATAAAGCATAAGCAAGATTATCTATTGCCAAAAGCCCAATAGGACAAAGATGTCTTCATGCACAGCTTGTAAGTGTACTGTTCTCTCTCTTCCACCCCAACTGAAGATAAACAAGTTCAGTCCTTACTAATCAGCAAGTCAGTAGCTTTATTTTTCAGGTCTTTCTTCAACTGCAATCCTTCTTACTCTTTAGCACCCTTTCCTCTGTCAAAACAGGGAGGAATCTAACACCAATAAATTTACCCGTGACTCAGTTTACTGACTACCTTTTCATGATGAATAAGTTTCTCTGGTTTACTCTGTTCCCTAATGGTATTTGATTTTAAAATCTTATCTTTAATTATTTGATAAAGATTTTATCCCTTATTAAAGGAATTTTAGGCATCAGTGACTGGGAAAGGGGAAGACACCTTTTCTTAGCAGTTGAGGAAAGATCTTATGATCATATCCAGCATTAATTCAAGGTACCCTTTAAGGTGTCTTAAGAACAAATAATATTTTGATTTTTTAAGGCAGAATTCTCTGTATAGTTTTCTGGATCTATGAGTAGAACTTAAAGCATTCCTGGTTGATTTTTTCAGCCACAGGCTACCTCAAAATCTCCCCCAAGCATTTTGCCAGAATTCTGCCTGTTAGGGAGAGACACATAGGCGGCTGTGGCTCCTTTTCCTCCACCCCCTTTCCCATTCTACCAAAAATCTTAATTTTCCCCTGCCTCCGCCAACTCCCCTGTGGTCTCTAGTGTTCCAGGAAATGAAGAGTAATTCTTCATTTCTTTATTTCTTGCTTCATAAGGGGAGCACTATGTGTGGGTGGGGAGAGGGGGAGGATGAAGTGGTCCCACCACAGCCTGTAGAGATCCAGGCTCAGAACTCCTGGGGGAGGGGCCAGCCCTGTCCCTTCTGCCTCAGCATCTGTGGGCTGGAGACTGCGTCAACCTGGCCCTGCTCCATAGGATGGTCCCCTCCTCTCTCCTCCTCTCCCTTCCTCCGCCCCATACAGAGCCCTGCCTCCACTGAGCTCTTCCTCCCTGTGCCCCAGGGCTCCTACTGGCATTCTTCATATCTACTGGCATCTTTCCAGTTGTTTACTTTGTGTTTAATAATAGCTCCACACTTTTTTCTTTATCTGAAATCAAGAATCATGCCTGTATCATGTGCTAACTTGGAATAAAATTTATGGCAGAGATCACCATTGGATTAATTGCTTTTTGTTAACTTCATACTGCTTAATTATTACAAATTATTTGCCTGGACAAGAAACAGTCCCATTCTGTTCTCCAAATGTACTAGCCTTCAACTGCAGTCAGGAACTGGAAGTCTTGGATTGCCCATGCTCAGAGAGTGAGATTCCTGGCTTTGTGCTTCTGGGTTTGGCCATACTGTGAGTGGGAGAGAGAGTGGTAATCCTAGATCTTTAGACTTCAAAGCTCAGATTGTGATTCATGGGCCAAATCAAAATTTACTTAGCTTCTCTAAGCCATAGATGGTTCTGCATCTCAATTCTCAAATCTATAAAGTGGAGTTAGGAAGGGAGAAAGGCAACATGTATTTTTTAATAACAAGTTTACTTTAAACTCAGTTTTGAAAACCCTATACTTCATATAATAGATGGGGATTCAAAAGCAAGAAAAAGAGGAAGAGTATACCCACCAAAAGGGAGCAGCAAAATAAATCCCAATGGAAAATTTGTGCCTTTCTGCGGTTGGAGTCATTTGGTCAAGAAACGATGAAATTACAAATTTCTGTAAAGGGTGTGTATTTTAGAATTACTGAGGTTCAGGTCACAGTGTGACACTTGGGCAAGGCCAGCACTTAACTCTGATGCTGAATAAAAAGAAGGAAGTGGTGATGACCAGCATTTTCCCCCACCACAGCAGAGCATCCCTGCTCTAATATTGCCCATTAGCCTTTTCATCTCATGAACTCAAAACCAGTCTCTCTCCGCAAGCTTGTGGACCCGTCATACCATGTGATCTAACTCATTCTTTAACTCTTCATATGGGAAAGATTGGTAAAAAGTGGACTGCAGCTGGATGCTTAGGGCAACTACACAAAGGACCTGTGGGCTCAGCAGCAACAGCTGTTGAAGCTGAGGGCCAGGCGCAGGGAGCAGTGGGGGTTTCTCACTGCAGAGAAGCCCTGCTGCCCTTCCACCCCAGATGCTGATTTCAGCACAATCCATTTGGTGACAAGGATCAGCCTCTGACTAACACACAGGAAGAGAGGGAAGTAGTAAGCCCGGAAGAAAGAAAGCAGTTAAGAACTCACTGTATTTTCTGCCCCCATAAACACAATGGTTCATTTCCTCAGTCATTCAACAAACAAGTTTGAGGATCGACTGGATTAGTTAGGACAAAGGCTAAGCTGCTATAACAAAGAGGCCCACAGTACACTGACACTGGCTTAAGAAAGTTTATTTCTCTCTCTTCTCTGTTATACAGGGTCATTCAGAGACCCAAATTCTTTCCATATTGTTACTCTGAATCAGTATCTCTGGTGGTGAGGCTCAGAAATCTGTGTTTTATCAAGCTCTCAAGGTGATTCCTATGTATAGTTAGGTTTGAGAAGCACTGCTCTAGAGCACTGCCTCTGTTGCATAGTCAAAGTTGGACCTCTGGCATGTCTTTGGGTCAGCTTGAAGGAAGGGGAAAGAGAAAGTAAGAACAGAACAGCAATTTCCTCTAAGGATGTTAAGTGGGAAGGTGAACTTTTCACTTCTGCTCGCAGTCCTTTAGTGAGAACTATGGAGTTATCTACAGTGCTTTATTACGGAAGAAGGGGAGAGTGTATTTTGGTGGACATCTAGTAGCCTCCACCACTCCTACCATGAGCCAGGCACAGTGTTAAGTGGGGGAGATGATGCTCTACCACAAGGTACAGTCCATGCACTCAAGGGGCTTATCCAATATGTGCTGCTTCCCAGGGCAATGGTTGAATGATAGGGCCTGATGTGGGTTAGTTCTCTCAAACTAGACTGCATTCGATATACAATTCTCTCATCTTATACAAAATGTTATTAATGTTCATTGGACAGTCACATCCTAATAAGGCCACTAAAGACATTGCTCTAGAGGAGCAGTCAGCAAACTCTTGCTATGAACCAAATCAGGTCCACTGCCTATTTTTGTAAGTAAAGTTTTATTGGAACACAGTCATACCTGCTCATTTTCACGTAGTCTATGAGAGAAGAAAGAAGTGGAGTAAGAAAGCTGCTTGTTCCGGAGACTGAATGGTAATTTCAACTTTCTTCTGTGGCCAAGCACTATGATAGACATATATATAATCCTATTTAATCCTCACAAAACTCCACACAGTAGGAACCACAGCTGTACCAAGCTGATCCTCATGACTTCTTTTTTGAGTTCCAGGTCATGTTCACAGGGCATGCTCATACTGCTAGTGTCTAAGTCTAACATATTAAAAAGAAGCTCATTATCTGTTTCCCTGAACCAACTCTTTTTTTCTTTAGACTAAGCAAGCTCCTATCTTATTGATTTCTTAGCCTAGGAATTCCTAGAATTGATGCACTTACAAATCAGTTCCTTATTAATTAAGGTTATCTGGTCATTCTTGCTTAAGACCTCAGTTTGTTTCAGTCTTCCCATTTATTCATATTCCTTCTAATCAGCCTCCAAATCCTTCTAATCCCTGCCAAATTCTGTTCACCTCTCTACCCTCTCACCCATCTATTGTAAATCTATTATAATCCTCTTCCTTCAAGTCTAGTTCCAATGATAACTCCACAGAAAAACCTTTTAGTGAACCCTGCCAATGAACACCAAGAGCATTTTATTCCCACTTCATGACACTTTGCGTATTGCTCAAGAACTACAGTTAATGACAAACTTGAGTTAAGCTTCCTATTAGAGAGCAGACTCCTTGAGGACCAAGAGTTTGCCTTAATTGGAGTACCAGGAGAAAATTCCACCTACAAATCTCTACCTATATGTGCTAGTCCTTTTACCTACACTGACATCTTTAAAAGAGTGTTAATAAGTGTTAAATCACAGCAGAGATCTTCAGGGATTAAGAGAAGTTGATTTCCTCCAAACTATATTCCTCCCAGATGTTTGGCTGCTTATTCTCTATATTCACCTGCAAGTTCCTCTGGCCGAGTCTGACTACTTGGTAGCTGCCTCCAAATGATGGAACAGATTCTGACAGAGGTATTCCTCCCTACCCCCACCTATTTCAAGAATTTAAGTGATAATTGGAGAAGATAAGAATATATTTACAGAACAAGTGTTTAAGCTGAAGCCATAATTGTGCTCCTATTTTGTCTCATGAGAAACGATACAGCAGATGTGTACATTTTGACTAAGGGTCAAGGTAACCTCCATTCTAGACCCAACTTTTTCATTTATTAAAAGTTTGACATTTGTTAAGTCATTAAGCTTCTCTGGAGCTCAATTTCCTCCCCTTAGAACATAGGGATAATATACCTGTCTTTCCTGCCTTAGAGGGTTATTGTTGTGTAGGGAGTAAAGTGAGATAAGGTATACGAAAGAATTTAGAAAATATGTGTCAGTTAGCTTTTGCTGCTGATATGCTAAAATTTCATGGCTTAAAATAACAACCATTTATTTAGCTCATGATTCAGTTTGTCTCTCGGACTGCTGTGCTCTGGACCTACGTAGTTGATCTCTGCTGGGCTCGCTCATGTATCTATGGTAAACTGGCAGGTTGGTCAGTAGCTGGGTGATCTAGGATGGCCTCAATCAGATGTCTGCTGGTTGGTGTGGTGGACTGAATTGTGTACCCTAATTTGGAAGTGTTCTTTGTCTTAGTACACATTCTTGTAGGGGTGGACCCTTGTAAATAAGATCTCTTCAAGATGGTACTTTAATAAGGCATGGTGTGGCCCAACTGAATCAAGTTGGGCTTTAATCCAGACTACCTTTATAAGCAGAGTGAAAGTCCAACAGAGAAAGAAGCCACAGGAAGCAGCAAGATTCTGGAATTCAACAGGACCCAGAAGAGAAAGGAGAAGACACTGCCATGTGTATTGCCATGTAATGGAAAAGCCAAGGAACTCCAATGATTGCTGGCTAGCCAGAAGATACTGACCCCTGGAAGAAACAAACCTTCTAAACTCTGAAAGTGTGGATCAATAAATTCCTATTGTTAAGCCAACCCATTGTATGATATTTATTTTAGCAGCTAGGAAACTAAAATAGTTGGCAAGCTTTTGGCTGGGATGAAAGGAATGACTGGGCCATGTGTATCTCATCATCCAGCAGGCTAGTTCGGGCTTCTTCATTTGGGAGTATAAGGGTTCCAAGAGCTGTGAGAGGACAAGCCCACTGTACAAGTGCCTTTCAAGTCTCCGCTTATGTCGCATTTCCTAACATCCCATCGGCTGAGCCCAGAATCATGGGGGAGGGCATTGAAAGGTCTATGGTATAGGAAAATAATATAGAGAAGGGATAGAATTTGTAGTCACTGGGATAACAGCAGCAGAAATTCTATCATCCAGTGTCCAGCATTACCAGTGGGACTGAAGACTCTGCTCACTGGCAGGAGAATTGGAGTCTTTGTTTTAACAGTCCTGCAATGTGGTATAGGTGCTATTGCCAGCTAAGTGGCCCTGCAAGCCTCCACTATGGCCTTCCCAAACAGTCTATTAACCACCTAATATCCCTTTATAAATTCCTTTTCTGCTTAGACTAGCTACAGCAGTTTCTACTGTTTGCAAGTAAGGACCTTGGCACTGATAGTTCTCTGTTTAGATGGAACTCTCTGGTTTTAAACATTCCATCCTGAAAGTACATTTTAAATATTTTTTTATTCAAAAAAAATTTTTTTTGAAAATAAAAGGTTTAGTTCACCTATTACTATATGGTTTTAAATTTTATTCATATAATTCAGTTAGGCTTTCATACACAAATACAAAATTGGATGGGAAAAGAAAGAAAGCATTTAGAAAGGCACTTATTTCACTTTTCTTTTTAATCCGCAATATTGTGCCACCATCACCAGCATCCATTTCCAAAACTTTTATCACCTCAAACAGAAAGTCTGCACCCTTTAAGCAATAACTCCCCATTGTCCTTAACCCTTGGCCTCTGGTAACCTGTAATCTACTATCTGTATCTATGAATTTGCCTATTCTCAGAGACAGATTATTGTTCACTTTTATGTGAATTATTATTCATGTTTATGTGGAAAATCCAAGCTCTCTAGCTCCACTTAGTGTCTTATTGTACCTGTGTGGCACCATTTCAATTTGTAAGAGAATGAAAATGAAACTTGCTCCCAGTTGCTTCATTGGACAGCTCTATTCTGTGACCAATTTTAGACGGATATTTTAATTTTTAAAAATTTCCATAACTAAAAAACAGTATGGAATAGTGGCTAAGAACATGGACTTTGGAATTAGTTGGACCTGGATTTGAATCCTGCCACAACTATATACTAACTGCGAATTTGGTCTCATAACTCAGCTTTTCTGTGCTCCTCTATACGATGGGGATAATAAAAGTGCTCAACTCATAGAATTATCATAAGGATTAAATAAAATCCCAAGACCTGGCTTAATTTGTCATTGGAGAATGCCCTAACAGAGTAATTCATTATATCTGAATGATTAAATTTTAAATTGAGATTTAAAATTTTGTTCTTTTGGCTGACTTCAACAGTCATAAAAATAGTTATTGTCATATTCTTTTCCATGTGATGTTAATCATAACATCATTTCAACACGTGGCACATTTAAGAGTATCCAAGGCTCTCTCTCTTATTTCTCTTAAAACATGATGGGACTTGCAATTCCCATTAGGGCTGATTTTTACAATAGTGGAATGTAAATGTCTTGGAGAGATCATATGCTCAGATGGTGGCAGCTCTTCAGTGGTAACAAGGGCTTCTGCCATTGGGCTACTCTTCTTAGAAGTCTTCCATTATGTTCCACAGATTTCACCATGGCACAATCTGGCTTCTTCCCACCTCCCCAATCCTATCCCATGCTACTTTACCCCTTATTACTGTGCTCCAGCTGAGCTACAATAACCTTTTGTCTGATCTGTTTCTTAAACCCCATTTCCTGCCTCAGAGTTATTGCATTTGTTATTTCCTCGGCTTGGAACATTCATACACACACACACCTCACCCTTACTGTATCATTCAATGTTTGGTATATAAAAAGACTTCCTTAATCATCCTTGATGTTTTGCTGACTTTGTCATATAAAAACCATGGCTTTACATATTTAAAATTTTTTTGTCATGAAGGTATATTTGTGGAGGTAGGAGTATAAAACATACTTTATATAAGAGTTTGTTAGCTTGATTTATATATTTTAATATTTAGACATATAGTGTTGGGCCTTGATTTGTGCCCTTGTCCCAGGCCCCACAAATATTCAGGGTAGTCCTGGAGGGGAGTTAAATGAACAGAGTTATTTATTATAGCAAAGCATTGAGAACACTTCATTTTTCCCCTGTAGGACATTTAAATTCTATCCAAATTGTTTGAAGCTTATGAAGCATGGAGAAATGTTTATGATGAAAAAAAAATACAAGATTGAATGTAAATTAGGAATGTATCTGCATGAAACATGCATACAGAAATAAATTAACTAAATAGTTGTTAGGATAGGAAGATTGGGGAATCTTTCCACTTAGCTTCAAAATCTTTGTACTAATACATTTAACTCTATAATTTGAGTAAAAAGAGAGAATGAAGACCCCTGAAGTAAACCGATTCCACACCATTATAACAGGTACTTTGCCTCACTCGCCTTTCTCACCACCAGCAGCAGGGTTTCCATCCCTGCTTCTGGATTGGCATTGAGGGAAGACAGCCAGAGGTCAAATGCCTGCAAGACAAAACAATATTTTAAAGAACAAAGTTACAAAAATGGATAGTTTAGCACTCAAGTGGAATAAATTTGGAGAATTCTAGAGGCTAAGTTTCTATGACCAGTTCTCGTGTTCAGTTTCATGAGGTGGAGACCTTAAATTCATTCAGTTCTTCAACAGCTGTCCTCCTTCTGCGAGGGAAGAGAGAGAAGTGAACCAGTGCGATCCTGTGGGGGTAAATCACAGGGCTTCCTGGGAGCCCAAGAGTCCTGAGAGATGAGCGTTTATTAGGCAATCAGTTAAAAGAGGGCAATTTAGAGAAGGTGATAGAGGGTAGTTCGAGGCAAAGGTTAACACATGCAAAGGCAGAGCCTGAAAAGACTGATGGTGTCTCTGAGATCTGCATCAAGTTATGTATGGCCGAATTTTAGAAAACTTACTTGGAATATAATGTAGAGAGAGGATTGGAGAAGAATAAAAGTGGAGGCTGGGAGATCAGCTAGAGGACTGTTGAAATGGTTAAGGGGAGAAAGGACAGAGCTTGACCCAAGGTAGGAGTGTTGGCAATAGAGAGGAGATGAATATGAAATGTATGAGGACACTGAATCAACAGGACTCAATAGCTTATATGGAGAGGAAAAGTCAAGGGTGATAGCCAGGATGCCGGCTGAGCATTTGGGTGCATTGGTGGGGCCAACACTGCCAGGGAAGTTCTCCAGACATCAACAAGGACTTGATATTAGTTTATATTTTAGATTGAAAGTTGAAAATTGAATTTCAACTTGATATTTATATTTTCATTTTATGTTTACAAAGACTGAGCTCTAGAGTTGCACCATCAAAGAAATCTGTCCCACCGGGGGAAGAATTTCAGGACACCTCAGGCATGACCCTTTTAGTAAATAGCCAGAGCTAAGTATGCAGCCAAATCCAGGGGCATTTATGAATAAATACTGACCCCCAGTGTCAGGGTGCAGAAATAGAGGTTGAAAAAGATTATAATACCAAGACTCCAGGGAAAGCACCTAGAATTCCAATAGTAAATAGCATTGTCTGCAATCCAATTCAGGATCCTGGGGTGCTTCCACAATTAAAAAAATACAAACAAGCCAAATGATGGCTAGTGTCTGCCTCAAGCATTCTAACGTGTGTTCATAAAACAAAGTGCCACAGATGAAAATCCAGCATCCTTCCTTGGTAAAAACACTTCAAAAAAATAGGAGTAGAAAAAAGATTCCTCAATATGATAAATGGCATATGTGAAAAACCCACAGCCAACATTGTACTCAATGGTGAAGGACTAAAAGCTTTCCTATTGAGATTGGGAACCAGACAAAGATGCCCACTGTCACCACTGTTATTCAACAGTGTGCTAGAAGTTCTAGCTACAACAGTTAGGCAAGAAAACGAAATAAGAAGGCATCCAAATTGGAAAGGAAGAAGTAAAACTTTCACTATTTGCAGGTGATACGATCCTACACCCAGAAAGTCCTGAAAAATCTACAACAAAGCTACTAGAGCTTATAAACAAGTTCAGCAAAGTGGTGGGATACAATATCATTACACAAAAATCAGTAGTGTTTCTATGCACCAGCAATGAGCAATCTGAGGAGGAAATCAGGGGAAAAATTCCATGTACAATAGCAACTAAAAAAATCAAATATCTAGGAGTAAATTTAACCAAGTTTAGAAAACTACAAAGTATTGCTAAAAGAAATCAAAGACCAAAATAAATGGAAGGATATTCCGTGTTCATATGTTGGAAGACTAAGTATTGTCGAGAGAGTGAAAAAGCAGCCTGCTCAACGGAGGAGAATATTTGGAAACCACATATCTGTTAAAGGTTTAATATCCAGGGTATAAAAAGAGATCCTACAACTCAACAATAAAAAGAAAAACAACCCTATTTAAAAAAGGGCAAATGACTGGAATAGACATTTTTCCAAAGAGGAAATACAAATGGCTGAAAAGCACATGAAAAGGAAGGCATTCAACATAACTAGCTACTAGAGAAATGTAAATCAAAACCACAGTGAGATATCATTTCATACCTACTAGAATGTCCACTATTAAACAAACAGAAAACTACGAGTATTGGAGAGGATGTGGAAAATTGGGAACACATATTCACTGTTGGTGGGAATGTAGAATAGTAGAGCTGCTGTGGAAGACACTTTGGTGGTTTCTCAGGAAGCTTAAGTATAGATTGCCCCTATGAGGTATATACTCAGAAGAACTGGAGGCACGATGTGAACAGACATTTGCACACCAATGGTCATAGTGGCATTGTTCACAACTGCCAAAAGATTGAAACAACCCAGGTGTCCATCAACCAATGAATGGATAAACAAAATGTGATATATACATATGATGGACTATTATTCAGCTATAAGAAGAAATGAAGTCTTGATGCATGTGACAACATGGATATACCTTAAGGTATATGTTGAGTGAAATAAGTCAGACACAAAAGGACAAGTGTTATATGACCTCACTAGTATGAACTAAATATAACTAGCAAACTCACGGTGTTAATATTTAGAACATAGGTTACCAGAAGATAGAATGAGGGCAGAAAATGGGGAGCTGATGCTTAATTTGTGCAAAATTTATAATAAGGTTGAATATAAATGTTTGGAAGTGGATAGAGGTGATAGTAGGACATTATAGTGAGTGTAATAACAGTGATGATATGTGTTCTGGTTTGCTAATTCTGCTGAAATGCAAAACACCAGAAATAGACTGGCTTTTATAAAGGGGGTTTATTTGGTTAAAAAGTTACTGTCTTAAGGCCATAAAGTGTCCAAGGTAAGGCATCAGCAATAGGGTACTTCACTGGAGGATGGCCAATGGTGTCTGGAAAACCTCTGTTAGCTGGGAAGCCGTGTGGCTGGCGTCTGCTTGCTCCCAGGTTGTGCTTCAAAATGGTGTTCTCCAAAATGTCAGTGTCAGCTTCCAACGGCCGGCTTCAAAATGCTATTTCTCAGCTGCAACACAAAGTTCCTTCTGTTTGTCAACTCTTTTATATGGCTCCAGTGATTTAATAAGACCCACCCTCAATGGGTGGGGTAACACCTCCATGGAAATTATCCAATCAAAAGTCTTGCCCACAGTTGACTGTGTCACATCTCCATGGAAATAATCAAGAGGTTACAACTAATCAACACTAATACGTCTGCCCCCACAAGATTGCATCAAAGAACATGGTGTTTGGGGGACATAATACATCCAAACTGGCATAATATGTAAATACGATTGTAGGTGAAAAGGAAACTTTAGGGTCACGTATGCCAGTAGAAGGAAAGCCAGAGAATGAAAAATGGCACTGTATAACATAGAGAACCCTCTTATGGGTGAAACTGTTCTAGAATTGATTGTGGAGATGAAGGCACAACTCTGTGAATGTCCTAGAAAACACTGATTGTGCACTTTAGAAGGATTGTATGGTATATGAATTAATCTCAATAAAAATGCTTTAAGAAAAAGGTTTTGGTAAGAATACTACATAGGTGATGTTATGGAATTCAGATTGATTCATACAAGAAGACATATAACATTGCATAATATCCATTTGACTCATTCATTGGAGATGCTAAGATTAATCACTTAGTATCGCCTAATCTCAGTCCAGTGTGAGGGCAGCTTTATCCCTTTGTAATCGTAAGATTATTGAAATTTGAGACTGTGCCAATATCAAGGTACCAATCAACCCAATAGTCTTAGCAACCACTGAAAATCCTTGCTTGAATCAGTTATAACATTATAAGCTAGCATCTGTCTATAAAGGAAAGGTTTCCCTTTTTCTCCCTTGTTTTTTTTTTTTTTTTAATATCACTATGGATTTACAGATTATTTTAAAATTCAATCTCTTATTACCCATTACCATGATTCTTTATTTTTCAATCTCAAATTATCTCAAATTTGGCCTTTCAAGCCAACTTCAGTGTCCCATCAGTCTTTGGGCAATTTCTTCTTTTCTGACTCATTAAGATATTTCAAGCTCCCCCTATACTTTATCTGCCTAAAACTCTGGATCAGCCATTTTTCCTAACAGACCTTGTTTCCTGGAATAGTATTTAGAAACCAAGGTCTGAGAACTAGGAAACTTACTGTTACTGGGTTGTTGCTCTAGACCCTTTCAGAGGACAGAGCCAGAGTCAGTGGAGGAGGGGAGGAGAGGGGGAAGCATATACAGACCCTCAGAAACGTGTGTTCATATACGTAATCTCCAGTTCAAAACAAATAGCAGTTTATCCTTTACCTTCCTCCATTCTGTATCTCCCTTGTCCTATGGTGAGTAACCTGATTTCCAACATAAATAAATTTACTTATTTTTTTAAAAATTCCTACAAATAGTTTCAGAATTATCTACTAAAAATTGTCTCAGGAACATTTTCATCCTTAAAGACTTGAATTTAATGCCAAAGGCACCAAATCATTCCACATTATCCAGCAGAAGTCACACATTACAGTCTAACAGGCCTCTAGATAGCAACTAGAGATAATGCAGACTGCATGCAAGTCAAAACTTTAATTGGACAACTCTGTAATGGCTACAATTTGGTTTCTCTAGAGTACCAAAAAGGATCAAGTTCAGCACAGATTCCTGGAGGCTTCCATTTTAACTTTTTTAAGACTATTTACACCGTCTCCCCTTTCAAAATCCATCCTCTGATTTTGGCATTTGTTTGAAAGAATCCAGTGGAATGGGGAGAGGAGAGTGAGGAGAAGATAGTAATGTGAAAGCTGGCAGATGGGCACACAAGTGCTCTTTGTTCTATTTACACTGTCTACTTTTGGGAGTGTTTACAATTGTTTATAACAAAAAAGATTTTTTTTAATGTCTCCCTGTCAAATTAGAGGAAATACAAGTTTAAACAGTCACCCTCAACTCAAATAAAGGACAAAAAAGTAAGACATGGCACTGTTGTGTGTATATAGGAAGCCAGTGTGACACTCTAGCTTACCTTTAGAAAATTGTCAGAGGAACTCAAATATTTTGGGAAGTTAAGGATAAAAGCTGGACTATATACCTAGATTATCTTCCAATAGATAAATCTCTACCAACTGTGGAAAAAGAGTGATTTGAATTCTGCCTTTAATTTTGCCAAACAACTTTGTCATTAGAGGGTGATTGGATGATTAGTTTTCTTATACTTGGATGGTCCATGCTCACTTTGGAATCAATGAAACCACTGATTCTACTCATAGTCCAACATGAAAATCCTCCGGCTACAGCATAGCACATCTGCAGAGTCAGATCTGCTGTGAGGCAAGGCATGATTTAATGCGATGAAGGCTGTTATATAAGTGAGCCAAAAACCTGCAAAAACCAATCATGCAAAAGACAAAAACAGGAAACATGGTCTGAATCTGCCAGGTTGAGGCTATTTTGGTATGTTTCTGAGGGAAGGAGAACGTATGAAAGGCATTCCAAAGGTGAGAGGGAAGCTGAACCTTGAAGAAACTCGTACCCGTTACTTGTAAAACCATAAAGATATATTACAAATGACTCTGGGAATGATGAATCTTCTGTCTAGTAAAGCTGTTTTCCTTACCCCAAACAATTTTCTTCAATCCCTAATAAGCTTGTTTTCAAAAACATTAAGGGGCTAGGAAGAGAAGAACTACAACTACACAGTAAAAAGGGACAAAAAGGACTTGAACTCTGGCCTCTGTCTTTCTTCAGGATGGCAATGTGACTACCGAAGGATTTCTGCTGTTGGGCACCACGTAGGTCAATTGCTGCCAAACAGGAATTGGCTCTCACAGGCTCATACACTGACAACAAAAGCATTTCCCCCCAAAAGTCACAGGGCCTGGGGAAATTTCACAGACTAGAAGAAAATTAACCACTGCCATTACAGTGCACCTGTAGGAAGTACATTTTAATAAAAGTGCTCACGATCCAAGATGAAAAATAAAGTGTACATGTTGGGCAAAAGAATCTGGTTGAGCTTGTGTAAAGAGCCAATCACAATAAGATACCTTCCATGCATACTGTAATAAGTTGAATTACGTCCCTAAAAAGAAATGTTCAAGTCACACCCTGGTCCTGTGAATGTGACCTTATTTGGAAATAGGGTCTTTGTAGAAGTGATTAGTGAAGATGAAGCTAAATTGGATCAGGGTGGGCCTAACCCAATATGTCTGGTGTCTTATTAAAAACATTTTTTTATTAGAGAAGTTGTGGTTTTACAGAACAATGCTGCATAAAATAGAGGATTGCTATACCCTACCTTATCACTAACACATTGCACCAGTATGGAACATTTGTTAAAATTGTTGATGGCACCTTTTTTTTTTTTTAATTGTAATATTTTGTAACAGTAGTTATGCTTGTTACAACTGATTAAAGATTATTAAAATAATAACTATCATCCATAGTTTACATTAGGTTTATATTTTTCCCATATACCTCCCTATTATTAACACCTTGCATTAGTGTTGTACATTTGTTACAATTCATGAAAGAACATTCTTATACTGTACTATTAACTATAGTCCTTTGTCGATAATAGGGTTCACTGCGCTGTACAGTCCTGTGTTTTATCCTTCAATTTTTATTCTAGTCACATATACATCCTAAAGTTTCCTCTTTTAACCATGCTCACCATACAGTTCAGTGCTCTTAACTACATTCAAAATAATGTGCTACCATCACCACCATCCATTTCCAAACTTTTATCTATATAGAAAATCTGTATGAGTTAAGCATCAACTCCCCATTCCCTAACCCCAATTTATCTCCTGGTAACCTATATTCTAGACTCTAACTCCAGGAATTTGCCAATTATAATTAGTTTATTAGAGTGAAATCATACAATATTTGTCCTTTTGTGTCTGGCTTATTTCACTCAACCTAATGTCCTCAAGGTTCATCCATGTTATATGCATCAGGGCTTCATTTCTTTTTACAGCTGAATGATATTCCATCGTATGTATATACCACATTTTGTCTATCCATTCATCAGCTGATGAACACTTGGGTTTTTTCTATCTTTTGGCAATTGTGAATAATGGTTCTATAAACATTGGTGTGCAAATATCTCTTCAAACCCTGCTTTCAGTTCTTCTAAGTATTTACCTAGTAGGGGAATTGCTGGAGCACATGTAATTCTATACTTAGATTCTTGAGGAAATACCAAACTGCCTTCCACAGCAGCTGCATCATTCTACATTCCCACCAGCAATAAACGAGTGTTCCTAATTTTCCACATCCCTCCAACATGTGTAATTTTCTGTTTTTTTTTTTTTTAATAGTGGCCATTCTAGTAGGTGTGAAATGATATCTCACTGTGGTTTTGAACTGGATTTCCCTAATAGCTAGTGAAGATGAGCAACTTTTCATGTGCTTTTCAGCCATTTATATTTCCTGTTTGGAAAAATGTCTATTCAAGCCTTTTGCCCATTTTTAAATAGGGTTGTTTTTCTTTTTATCATTGAGTTGTAGGATTGCTTTATATATTTTGGATAGGAAACCCTTATCGGATATGTGGTTTCCAAATATTTTCTCCCATTGCATAGGTTGTCTTTTCACTTTCTTGACAAAGTCCTTCGAGCAAAAAAGTTTTTAATATTGAGGAGGTAACATTCATCTATTTTTTTCTTTTGTTGCTTGTGCTTTAAGTGTAAAGTCTAAGAAACCACCTCTTACCACAAGATCTTGAAGATGCTTGCTTCTCTACATTCCCTTCCAGGAGCTTTATAATCCATTTTGAGTTAATTTTTGTATATGGTATGAGACAGGGGTCCTCTCTCATTCTTTTCATATGGATATCCAGTTCTCCCAGCACCATTTGTTGAAGAGACTATTCTTTTCAAATTGAGTGGACCTGGCAGCCTTGTCAAATATAAATTGGCCATAGACATGAGAGTCTATTTCTGAACACTTAATTTGTTCAGTCAATTATCTATCCTTATGCCAGTACCATGTTGTTTTAACCACTGTAGCTTTGTCGTATGCTTTGAAGTCAGGAAGTATAAACCCCTCAACTTTGTTCTTCTTTTTCAAGATGTTATTGGCTGTTCAGTGTCCCTTACCCTTACAAATAAATTTGGTAATTGGCTTTTCCATTTCTGTAGATTAGGCTGTTGGATATTTAATTGGGTTTGTATTGAATCTGTAAATCAATTTGGGTAGAATTGACATCTTGACATTATTTAGTCTTCCTATCCATGCATACAGAATGTCCTTCCATTTATTTGGGGCTTCTTTGATGTCTTTTAGCAATCTTTTGTAGTTTCCTGTGTAAAAGTCCTTAACATCTTTGGTTAAATTTATTCCTAGATATTTGATTTTTTTGTTGCTATTGTACATGGAATTTTCCCCGATTTCCTCCTCAGATTGCTCTTAGTAGTGTATAGAACCACTACTGATTTTTGCATGTTGATCTTGTATCCCACCACCTTGCTGAAGTTGTTTATAAGCTTAGTAGCTTTGTTGTTGATTTTTTCAGGACTTTCTGGATATAGGATCATATCATCTACAAATGGTGAAAGTTTTATTCTTCCTTTCCAATTTGGATGCTTTTTATTTCTTTTACCTGCCTACCACGCTAGCTAGAACTTCTAGCACAATGTTGAATAACAGTGGTGACAGTGGGTGTCTTTGTCTGGTTCCTGATTTCAACAGGAAAGCTTTCAGTCTTTCACCATTGAGTACAATGTTAGCTGTGGGTTTTTCCTTCTACTACTATTTTTCCAAGTGTTTTTATTAAGAAAGGATGCTGGATTTTGTCAAATGACTCTTCTGTGTCAATTGAGATGATTATGTAGTTTTTCCCCTTTAATTTGTTAATGTGGTGTGTTACATTAATTGAATATCTTATGTTGAATCACTCTTGCATACTTGGGATAAACCCCACTTGATTATGTGCTGTTGATTCTATTTGCAAGCATTTTGTTGAGGATTTTTGTATCTATATTCATTAGAGTGATCGGTCTGTAATTTTATTTCTTGTAGTATCTTTATCTGGCTTTGGTAGGAGGGTGATGGTGGCTTCATAGAGTGAGTTAAATAGTGTTCCCTCCTCTCCAATTTTTTGGAGGAGTTTGAGAAGGACATAATACATCCAAACCAGCACAGGGCTTTTCTTTGTTGTTTGGTTTTTTTTTTAATTCAATTTTTTGATATCTATTTACATACCATACAACCATCCATGGTGTAAAATCAATTGTTCAGTCTCATTATATAGTTGTGCATTCATCATCACAATCAGTTTTTGAACATTTTCATAACCACACACAAAAAAGAATAAGAATAAAAGTTAAAGTAAAAAAAAAAACAAAACACCCAGAACATCCCATACCTCCCAACCCTCCCTATTACTCATTTACTTTTTGTCCTCATTTTCCTAATCATCTGACCATAGACTGTATAAAGGTAGTGGGAACCACAAAGTTTTCACAATCACACAGTCACACAGTGTAAGCTATATAGTTATACAATCAACTTCAAGAGTAAAGGCTACTGGGTTGCAGTTCAACAGTTTCGGGTATTTCCTTCTAGCTATTTCAATACACTAAAAACTAAAAAGGCATTTCTATATAATACATAAGAATAACCTCCAGAATGACCTCTTGACTCTATTTGAGATCTCTTAGCCATTGAAACTTTATTTTGCTTCATTTCTCTTCCCCCTTTTGGTCCAAGACCACAAGGCCAGGGCCAAGTTCATCCCTGTGAGTCATGTCCCACATTGCCAGGGAAATTTACACCCCTGGGAGTCACGTCCCACATAGTAGGGAGGGCAGTGAGTTTACCTGCAGAGTTGGCTTAGAGAGAGAGGCCACATCTGAGCAACAAAAGAGGTTCTCTGGGGGTGACTCTTAGGCACAATTTTAAGTAGATTTAGCCCTTCCTTTGCAGCAACAAACTTCATAAGGGCACGCCCCAAGAACGAGGGCTTGGCCTTCTAAATTGGTAGCCCCCAATGCTTGTGAGAATATCATTAATTCCCCAAGTGGGGAAATTTAATATTTCCACATTTTCCCCCAGTCCCTCAGGGGGGCTTTGCAAATGTATCTTTATTCTCTGCCCAAATTACTCTGGGGTGTATTGGGGCTTCACACTACCTGTACAAACCAAGAAGATTTCACTCCCTATTCAACATTCCATGTAATTATGTTGTTTGAATAAACTGACCATACAAATTAAATTATACAAAGTGTTACAAAAATACAGATTTTGCACTAAATAAACATCTTTTCCTTTGGTCTCACACAGAAGTTGAAGTTTTAAAAATACCGTCAATATCATCCTTAACCGTTTAGTCTGATTTACCTTAGTCCTAAACAAGTCCATTTCATTCATATCTCTATTTGAAGTCTGATCTCTTTTCAGACTCCTTAACATTTGCTGTATGGGGCAATGCTGACATTCATAGCTGTGGGACTCTGGCTCTGAGTCTCAGGTGTTACACAGATATCCAAATTTTGAGGGACCGACCAGGTTATACAGAAAGAGCTCAGCCTCTCAGAATTTAGAAACAACCACTAAAACTCAGGAATAGATGTAACTGCTGTTAAGAGCTTACAAACTAGGAAACTTCACAATAAGCCTTTCCCTGATAACCTATGCTCTCAGACTCAATTCTCAGAGTTTGAACATATTTAGTCCATATTAGTGAGGCAATATAATGTTTTTCTTTTCATTTCTTGTTTATTTCAGTCAACATACTGTCCTCAATGCCCATTCACCTCACAGCTTCACTCCTTGTAGCAGCTCAATATTTCACTGTATGTACAAATCACAGTTCGCCATTCTGTTCATAAGTTGATATACCCTTAGGTCACCTCCTTCCATGGCAAATCTTGAATATTGACACCATAAACCCCACTGTGCAAATGTCCATTCATGTCCCTCTTTTCAGTTCTTCCAAGTAGATACCCAATAACCAAGTTGCAGGACCATATGGCAACCTCATGCTTAGCTTCCGGTGGAACCACCACACTGCCCTCCAGATGGGCTGCACCACTCTACTTCCCCATCAACGGTGATTAGGTACATCCCTTTCTCCACATTTTCTCCAGCACTTGTATCCCTGTTTATTTTTTAGATGGTTTTATTCACACACCATACATTCCCTCCTAAGTAATCAATGGTTCTCTGTATAATCACAGTTACACATTCACCACTACTATCTACATAAGGACATTTCCATTCTACAAAGAGAAGAAGAGGCAACAAAACAAAACAAAACAAAACACACACACAAAAAACAAAAAACAAAAGCAGTAAAAAGAAAAAAGAAAATGACAAATAGCAGCAAAAGAAAAAATTAAATTAAATTAAATACAATAAAAAAGTCAGACACCAATGCCAAGAATTCCATACCCCTCCTTTATATCCCCCTCTTATAGATATTTAGCTTTGGCATATTGCTTTTGTTACAATTGAAGTAAGCCTATTACAATGTTGCTGTTAGCTATAGACTCTAGTTTGCAGTGATTATACTTTCTCCCCAATACTATCTCATTTTTAACACCTTGCAAAGCTGATACTCATTTGTTCTCCCTCATGTAAAACCATATTTGGACATTTAATCACAATCATTGACCACTCTAGGTTTCACTGAGTTATACAGTCCCAGTCTTTATCTCCTATCTTTCCTTCTGGTGTCCTACATGCCCCTAACCTTCCTCTTTCAACTGTACTCACAGTCCTCTTTGTTCAGTGTATTTACATTATTGTGCTACCATCACCCAATATGGTGCTCCAAACCTTTCTCTCCTGTGTTTTCCTATCTCTCTGTTAGTGTTCCCTATAGTATTTCATGTAGAGCAGGTATCTTGTTCACAAACTCTCAGTGTCTGTCTGAAAATATTTTAAACTCTTCCTCAATTTTGAAGGACAGTTTTGCTGAATATAGAATTCTTGGCTGGCAGTTTTTTTCTCTTTCAGTATCTTAACTATATCATACACTGTTTTGTCACTTCCATGGTTTGTGAGAAATCTGCACATAGTCTTATTGAGCTTCCCTTGTATGTGAGGGATCACTTTTCTCTTGCTGCTTTCAGAATTCTTTGTCTTTGATATTTGATAATCTGACTATTAAGTGTCTTGGCATAGGTGTACTTAGATCATATTTTTCTCTCTCTGTTCTTTTGTGTGTAGGATTTCAGTTGTCCTGTCCTTCAGTTCATGAATCTTTTCCTCTGCCTCTTCAAATCTGCTGTTGTATGTCTCCATTGCGTTTTTCATCTCTTGTATTGTGCCTTTCATTCCCACAAGTTCTGCCAATTGTTTTTTCAAACTTTCAAGTTCTTCCTTATGTTCACCCAGAGTCTTCTTTATATCCTTCATCTCTTTTGCCATATCTTCCCTCAACTCGTTGATTTTATTTTTGGATTGATTTAGGAGGTTTGTCTGATTAATAATTAGTTGTTTCAATTCCTGTATCTTTCAGTTGAAGTGTAAGTTTGTTACTTTGGCCATATCTTTATTTTTCCTAATGTGACTCATAATTTTTCGTTGTCTAGGCATCTGGTTTCCTTGATTACCCCAATCAGATTGTCCCAGACCAGATGGGCCCAGGTCTCAGGAGGAAGTTGTAATCAGTATCACATTTCCCTGAGGATGAAACCTGGTATGTTGTCAAACTTTCCTGTGAGACCTCTAGACTTGGTGCTTTTCCTATCCTGCCCAGTAGGTGTTGCTTGTCAGCCCGCAGCTCCTGAATGGTGCAAAGAAGTGTGGTCCTTTTAATTCTCAGCAGTCCCTGTCCTGGCCAGGTGCCAAGGGTGTCAGAAGCCAAGCTTAAGTTATTTGTTTTGTTTTTCCCTTCCCCCTCAGGCCCTGGGATCTGAATACTCTAAGGGAGGGCAGCCACTTGACCTGGGCCCCATCCCCCACCTCCCTTTTCTTAGGGAGGATATACCCTTTAGGAAGTTATCTTCTACATTTGAATTCTTCCTTTGTCTCTCTGACTCTGTTAACTCCGCCCTTGCCTGGGTCAGGGCTGACAACTGAAAATGCCTGAGGCTTTCTCTAGTGAGTTGCTTAGAATGAGAGGAAAAAAGAAAAGGAAAAAGAACCAAACGCCTCTTTTCAGAGCCAGTCCCCAGCCCCCATGTTGTTACCCAGTTCTCTGTGTCCCTTTTCTTGGGATACAGCCATTTTCCAAAAGCCTCTGTTTTTATGCATTTTTTCCCTGTCAACCCTGCCTCCTCTTTGTTGGGAGGAATCTGTTTCCTTGCCTATTTCCTCAGGGTTTATCTGTGCTTGTAGCTTGTATTCAGTAGTCCAAATTTGTTAATTAAAACTGCAACTGGCGCTTGTGTTGCGCTACATTCCCTTACCCCAGCAGGGACTACTTCTCTCCCCCACAGTGAAGTTTTGCAACTCAGGCTGCTGTGCCAGTGGGGAAAGGGCACTGGCTCCATAGTTTGGGGAGCTTTACTTACAGTTGCATGCTGCAATCTCAGCCATTCCACCCATTCCAGGCTGGTGTATGATGTGTGACGAGTCACAGATGTCCCCCAACAGTTGTTCCAGATTATTTACTAGTTGTTCCTGCCTATTTACTAGTTGCTGTAGAGGACCAAGTAAATTCCACACCTCTCTGTGCTGTTATCTTGCCCCGCCTCCCTCCTGATTCGTGTCTTTTTAAGACAAAATTTGGACACATACAGGGACAGAGGAAGGTGGTCATGTGAAGATGGATGAGGCAAAGAATGCAGGGATGCATCTACAAGTCAAGGAATGTCAAGGATTGCTGACAAATGCCAGAAGCTAGAAGAAGCAGGGAAGGATTCTCCCCTACAGCCTTCTGAGGGAGTATGATCCTGATAACAGCTTGATTTCTGATTTCTAGCCTCCAGGTCTGTAAGACAATAAATTTATGTATTTTTTTTTTTTAGGCCACCTAATTTGTGGTGCTTTGTTATGGAAGCCCTAGAAAACTAAGTCACACACCTTATCAAGGAAGAATACAATAGAAATTATTCTAACCTAGGAGGCTTTAATTCAATGCTGTATTTAGTAATAGAGAATATAAGGACCTCCATTTTATGAAGCAGAATTTCTACTGTTTTAGAAAAACAAGTTCTCAATACTCTAGGATTTTTTTTTTTTTTTAATTTTTATTGGGATTGTTCAGATACCATACAATTATCCAAAGATCCAAAGTGTACAATCACTTGCCCCTGGGTACCCTCATACAGCTGTGCATCCATCACCACACTTAATTTTTGTTCAATTTTTAGAAAGTTTCCATTACTCCAGACAAAAAATAAAGTGAAAGATGAAAAAAGAAAAAAAGAAAAGGAAACTCGAGTCCTCCCCTATCCCTAACCAACCCCCCTCAATTGTTGACTCGTAGTGTTGGTACAGTAATTTGTTACTGTTTATGAAAAAATGTTGAAATACTACTAACTGTAGTATATAGTTTGCAATAGGTATATATTTCTTCCTTATATGCCCCTCTATTATTAACTTCTAATTGTATTGTCATACATTTGTTCTGGTTCATGGAAGCGATTTCTAGTATTTGTACAGTTGATCATGGACATTGCCCACCATAGGATTCAGTTTTATACATTCCCATCTTTGGACCTCCAACTTTCCTTCTGGTGACATATATGACCCTGAGCTTCCCCTTTCCACCTAATTCACACACCATTCGGCACTGGTAGTTATTCTCACATCTTGCTACCGACATGTCTGTTCATTTCCAAACATTTAAGTTCATCCTAGTTGAACATTCTGCTCATACTAAGCAACCACTCCCCATTCTTAAGCCTCGTCCTATATCTTGGTACCTTATATTTCATGTCTATGAGTTTACATATTATAATTAGTTCCTATCAGTGAGACCCTGCAATAATTGTCCTTGTGTCTGGCTTATTTCACTCAGTATATTGTCCTCGAGGTTTTGTCATCAACCCATTTTTTTTTTTATATGGTTTTGTTCACTCACCATACATTCCATCCTAAGTAAATAATAGATGGTTCTCTGTATGGTTACTGTGCCAGTGTGAATGTATTATGTCCCCCAGAAAAAGCCATATTCTTTGATGCAATCTTTGGGGCAAGCAGAATAGTGGGGATTAAGTTGGACCCTTTGGATTAGGTTGTTTGAATGGAGATGTGCCCCACCCAGCTGTGGGTGGTGACTCTGGTGGGATACTCCCATGGAGGCATGGCCCCACCCATTAGGGGTGGGCCTTGATCAGTGGAGCCATATAAATGAGCTGGCTCAAGGAGAGAAAAGGGAGTGCAGCTGTGAGTGACGGTTTGAAGAGGAGCAAGCTTGCTAGAGAGGAATGTCCTGGGAGAAAGCCATTTTGAAACTAGAACTTTGGAGCAGATGCCAGCCATGTGCCTTCCCGGCTAACAGAGGTTTTCTGGATGCCATCTGCCATCCTCCAGTGAAGGTACCTGATTACTGATGTGTTACCTTGGACACTTTACGGCCTTAAGACTGTAACTGTATAGCCAAATAAACCCCCTTTTTATAAAAGCCAATCCATCTCTGGTGTTTTGCATTCTGCAGCATTAGCAAACTAAGACAGTCACATATTTATGTGTTCACCACCTTCATCACTATCTATATAAGGGCATCTACATTTCTTCCACAAGGCAGGAGGGAGGGTAAAAGAAGATAGAAAGGCAAAAGAAAGAGGAAAAAAATAATGACAGCTAGGAAGCAGCAAAAGGAAAAATAACCTTAAATCAAAGTAGAGTAAAGAATCAGACAATACCACCAATGTCAAGTGTCTAACACGCCTCCCCTATCCCCCCCTCTTATAGGCATTTACCTTGGTATATCACCTTTGTTACATTAAAGGAAGCATAATACAATGATTCTATTAGTTACAGTCTCTAGTTGATTGCACCCTCCCCCAATGCCTCCCCATTTTTAACACCTTGCAAGATTAACATTTGCTTGTTCTCCCTCGTAAAAGAACATATTTGTACATTTTATCACAATTGTTGAACACTCTAGATTTCACCAAGTTACACAGTCCTAGTCTTTATCTTTCCTCCTTTCTTCTGGTGTCTCACATGCTCCCAACCTTCCTCTCTCAACCGTATTCATAGTTATCTTTGTTCAGTGTACTTACATTGTTGTGCTACCATCTCCCAAAATTGTGTTCCAAACCACGCACTCTTGTCTTCTATCACTCTGTAGTGCTCCCTTTAGTATGTCCTGTAGGGCGGGTGTCTTGTTCACAAAGTCTCTCATTGTCTGTCAGAAAATATTTTGAGCTCTCCCTCATATTTGAAGGACAGCTTTGCTGGATATAGGATTCTTGGTTGGCGGTTTTTCTCTTACAGTTATCTTAAATAGATCACACCACTTCCTTCTTGCCTCTGTGGTTTCTGCTGAGAGATCCGCACATAGTCTTATTAAGCTTCCTTTGTATGTGATGGATCGCTTTTTTCTTGCTGCTTTCAGGATTCTCTTTGTCTTTGACATTTGATAATCTGATTATTAAGTGTTTGGGCATAGGCCTATTCAGATCTCTTCTGTTTGGAGTACGCTGCGCTTTTTGGATTTGTAATTTTATGTCTTTCATAAGAGATGGGAAATTTTCATTGATTATTTCCTCTATTATTGCTTCTGCCCCTTTTCCCTTCTCTTCTCCTTCTGGGACACCAATGATACGTACATTATTGTACTTTGTTTCATCCTTAAGTTCCTCGAGATATTCCTCATATTTTTTTCATTCTTTTCTCCATCTGCTCCTTTGCACGTAGGCTTTCACATGTTTTGTTCTCCAGTTCCTGAGTGTTTTCTTCTGCCTCTTGAGATCTGCTGTTTTATGTTTCCATTGTGTCTTTCATCTCTTGTGTTGTGCCTTTCTTCTCCATAGATTCTACTAGTTGTTTTTTTGAACTTTCAATTTCTGCCTTATGTATGCCCAGTGTTTTCTTTACAGCCTCTATCTCTTTTGCAATATCTTCTCTAAAGTTTTTGAATTGATTTAGCATTAGTTGTTTAAATTCCTGTATCTCCATTGAAGTGTATGTTTGCTCCTTTGACTGGGCCATAACTTTGTTTTTCTTAGTGTAGATTGTAATTTTCTGTTGTCTAGGCATGGTTTTCTTGGTTATCCAAATCAGGTTTTCCCAGACCAGAACAGGCTCAGGTCCCAGAGGGAAGAAATATTCAGTATCTGGTTTCCCTGCGGGTGTGTCTTAGAAAACTGCTCCACCTTGTGATGCCTCAGGGCACTGTGCTTTTCTGACCAGCAGGTGATGCCTGTTAGCCTATAATTCTTGACTGGTGTGAGGAGGTATGGCCGTGTTCCCCCAGGCTCTGGGGTCTGGTTCTGAATGGAAAGGGCCCCACCCCTTTCCTCTTAGAGAAGATAGACCCCCTAGGGGGAGGTCATTAGCATTTCAATGGTCTCTCTCTCTCTGCTTGTGCTCTCTCCACCCTTCTCTGAGTCACAGCCCTGGAAACTGAAAATGACTGGGGCTTTCTCCACTGAGCCGAAAAAGAAACAGGTAATTCCCTTCAGACCTAGTCCAAGGAGACCCTCCGGCTCTCCAAGGTCAGTTGTCACCCAAGGCCTCTCTCTGTTTTTTTGGGGATTCGTACCTGTAGTGAGCAGTTCACACTCGCTACTTAAAACCCCAGTTGGAGCTCAGCTGAGCTATTTTTGCTTGCTGGGAGAAAGCTTCTCTCTGGCACCACGAGGCTTTGCAGCTCAGGCTATGGGGGAGGGGGGTCTCATGACTCGGATCTGCAGGTTTTAGTTACAGATTTTATGCTGTGATCTTGGGCATTCCTCCCAATTCAGGTTGGTGTATGATGAGTGGATAGTCTCATTTGTCCCCCCCCCACCAGTTATTCTGGATTAGTTACTAGTTGTTTCTGGTTTTTTTTTAGTTGTTCCAGGGGGACTACTTAGCTTCCACTCCTCTCTATCCTGCCATCTTGCCCAAGCCACTCTCGGATATTTTAAGTACAATTTTAGGAGCAGCTAATGCTGCTCTTTCCACTGCCTTCACCCTACCATACTGGACCCAGACTGGGACAGTTATTTCAGCCCAGGCACAGAGACTATACCAGCCAGCTCCAGGCCAAGTCCAAACTAGCAGCATGATGGTACAAAAAACAAAAGCTGTCCTCTCCAATGATTAAATTTCTGGCACAGGCTGGCTTTCTTTTTTTTAAAAGAAAAAAAAAAAAAAATCCAATTTGCTGCCCTAGCTTCAGGTAGAGCAGAAAGATGTCAAGATTAGGGTGCAAGTTTGGTAGGCTTCAAATTTCCTACGTCAAAAATATCTGGATATCCTTTTAACAGAGCAAAGACAATAGGTTCAGTAGATTGTCCCAAGGCTGAAGTGCTGAAGTTAACAGTAATTTTACATGAAGTTTTCATAAATGTCTCTTCTGTTCAGTTTTATTTCAGCCAGAACTAAAAAACTGTAAAACCAAATCATATCAGAAAGGATCAGCAAATATCTTTGGAAGTCTGCAAGATTCCAGCAATTGGATGTGAGCATTGTTTTGTGTGCAGAAGCACATTATGCTGTGGGGCAAGGGAAGAATCCAACACTAGGATCTTTAGCTACATGAAAACATGGCACCTGTACTGGTTTGTATACGTTACGTCCCCCAGAAAAAGCCAAGTTCTTTGATGCAGTCTTGTGGGGGCAGACATATTAGTGGGGATTAAGTTGGCAAGTTTGGATTAGGTTGATTCCATGGAAATGCGCCCCACCCACCTGTGGGTGATAACTCTGATTGGATAATTTCCATGGAGGTGTGGCCCTGCTCATTCAGCATGGGCCTTGATTAGTTTACTGGAGCACTATATAAACTCAGACAGGAGAGAGCATGCTACAGCCAAAAGGGACACTTCGAAGAATGCAAAGGAGCTGAGAGAGGAGCTGCAGATGAGAGACAGCTTGAAGATGCCCACTGAAAGCCAACTTTTGCTCTGGAGAAGCTGAGAGAGGAAAAACACCCCAAGAGCAACTGAGAGTGACATTTTTGAGGAACTGCAGCCTAGAGAGGAACATCCTGGGAGAAAGCCATTTTGAAACCAGAACACTGGAGCAGACGCCAGCCACGTGCCTTCCCAGCTAACAGAGGTTTTCCGGACACCATTGGCCATCCTCCAGTGAAGGTACCCAATTGTTGATGACTTACCTTGGACACTTTATGGCCTTAAGACTGTAACTTTTTAACCAAATGAACCCCTTTTATAAGAGCCAATCCATTTCTCGTGTTTTGCATTCTGGCAGCGTTAGCAAACTGGAACAGCACCACTCATGCTGAACACTCAGAGGCCAATTCCAGAGATGAAGCTGCTCAAAATTGGGTAAGTACAAAGCCTACTCATAGATTTGGATATAGGTAGCTATATTCTTTACCCTCATCTTTGAATTCTAGAGAGTATTATTAGGTTAAATAACAGCATTAAAAGACAAACAAACAAACAAACAAAAAACAGTTGTAGTAGAGAAATCAGTACTCAGCCAGAAATGTAAAACATCCACATTCCATGTTCTTGTACATCACAGATGTGGCCAGCTGTGAGCAAACCAGGTACATCTCTTTATAGCCCTCTTCTTCAGCCAATGCCATGAGTACTGAATTAAAGATCAAATAGAAACTAAGTAGTAGCAAGGGTTTTAGAATTAGTTTCATTCTAATCATAGTTTTACTATGAAATTGATACAAATAAACTAATCCACCAATGAAAAACTATGAAAAGATGGAAAATATCTGCAATAGCTATTATAGCTATACATTTTTTTTCCCACACAATTCCTGACTGAAATATACATACTTGCTTTGAAATAGAAGCAACAGCTTGAAGAAAGGATTGACATACCCTTAGCATCTAAAAACATACTGTGGAAAAGAGTATTGTTGAGATTGATAAACAATCAATTCTGTCTATATCCTGCCCCAGTTCTATGCTACATTCTGCAATCTTTTCCCCTCAGCTGATGACAAGCCCCCATATAGCATGTTTCCTGCCCACATGAATAAAATTACATGCACTATAGTCCACCCTCACCTTCAATTTACAGGAAATAAGGAGTGTCCATGTGTTGAAACAAATGCAACTCTTTGAGTATTTACAGAAAGATATGAGTCAAAGACTAGTTCAGAGGCCTTAAGTTAATATTTATGAAACATATGGAGACACTCTGGGGATACTGCTTTCAGTCACAGAACTTTATTTCTAAATCAATTTTAAGTACTCAGAAATTAAAGCTCATAAAACAAAAACAAAACAAATGAGAACATAAACACCTACAGTTGTCTATGTGCTGATTATTCTACTGGCCAAAGAGGAATTTTAACAAATGCCAAACAAATGATGTCCCTGAACTAGAGACAAGTTAGAGTTTTGGTTGTTGTTGTCATTGGTGTTTGCTTTCTTGGAGGAACTCCTGCTCTTTTGCATTTAATGGCCCTCTGGTCTTAATTATCAAGCATTCCTTTTCCTAGAGGAAATGACTAGTAATAAATACTTAAGTGGTATATTACATAATATCTCTCACCAGAATATCAGAAAATCTCAGTAAATGTAAGAGTGAAATTCTTAATTACTAAGTGAGGTCCAATGCAAACTTATAAGGATTTTTATCTTTTATTTACTGCTGTAACCTCAACCTTGGAATAGTGCCTGACAATGGTAACTCAGTAATGTCTTACTGCATGATGAACACCTTAAACTTCACCCCACCTACTACTCTCCCATCTCAGAAACTTACGACCTTGAACAAGCCCCGTGTCACTGGTTTGGTGTCAAATTCAAGCAGGGCTAGCAGGAGAGCTAACTCATATAAGGTTTATGACAAAAGCACTCAGGCATCCTAAAATCATTATCTGGACCAAGATAAGTTACCTATACAAACTATCTCACAGTCTACCCCTGGAAAAAGCAAATTCATATTAAAAAGAGGGAGAAAGCAAGAGATCAGCATCCTTAACACACTGTGTACACTCCGTTTGCAGCTATTCCTAGCTAGCACTTGAGAAAAACTTTATTTTCCAGCTTGTTTTACTTTTCCTTGATCCTCTACTTTCTTAATGGCTGCCTGGATAGCCTCCTGGTCACCCAGGAATTGGTGGGGTCCAACAGCATGCAGGTTTTCATCCAGTTCCAGGAGAATGGGGACACCAGTAGGAAGGGTTATGTTGATAATGTCTTCATCTGAGATACCTGTTGATGAGGAGAGGAAGGAGCAAGGTGTTAAAAAACAATCCAGGAGGTAGTTCTCTTCAGTTGTTTTAAATGTGCATTTACTTAGCCCAACAATGTGTGTCTGGAACCATGCCAGGTACTAGGAGGGATTCTAGCTACAGTTCCTGGAACAAAGAACTTCCCAGAGATTAATTAAAAAAAAAAAAAAGCCTAGACAGAGATTCACATCATCAAGTGCTAAAGCTTAAGACATTTATATCTCTTGGAGCAACTGTTCCTGGCTGTTTCGTATCCAAATGTTAAAGGAATGAAAATCATTCTCTCCATGTCTACGTCTGTACTGTTAGTTTTCCAAAGAAATCATTTAATCTTGAAAATATGAAAGTGAACCTATTCTGTTTTTGCCCTTTGTCCCAAGGCTAGTCTTAAAATTAGGAATTTTCACTAATCTTGGAATCTAGCTTATTTGATTCAAGTGTGGTTATTTTCCAATACTTAGTGAGCTTGGAATACCCTGTACTAGATCTAGTCAGGCAGGAATGCTTCCTTAGATGCTTAGGAAGTGCAGTCAAGAGAACTCTGGGAAGTTTACAATGGCATGCCTTGTAAATGGGCTTATTCTCCTATTGTCCCTTAAATCCCTGTTGTTCCTTAATATCCCATCTGCTAAGATGAAGTTAAGTGTAATGGGTAAGTCACCTTCAATCCTTTTTGAAATACAGCTGAATTACAGGTAATTCAACTCTGACCAAAAGAGTTGAAGTTGTAGTAAGAGTAGTAGTTGCAGTGGTAGTAATAACATTATTATTATGACTACTATTAACAATAAACAGTTAATATGTCCTGAGTATATACTACATGCCAAGTACCCTTCTAAGTATTTTATTTGTATTAACTCATTTAAGCATCGCTGCAATCCTATGAGGATATGAGCTATTATTTTCTCTATGTCACAAGTTCTGGCATAGAGAAGTAAACAACTCAAAATCATGCAGATAGTAGCTGGCAGAGCCTGTCTTCAAACCAGGTGTCTGTACCTCCTTATATACTGTACTGCTTCTCAAGTATCTCTCAGTTCAAAATGGGCAAAGACAAGGTAGAAGGAAAGAGATGGAGGTGAGCAAATTAAAAAACAACTGTAAGTATTCAAATTACCTATTTTAAAAATACATCTACTACATTGACTTTTAAATTCTAATCACATACTTCTATTCCATATCAATAGAAAGGACCTGAGTTCAGCAGCTCAGTAAGTTCTGAGAAGAGTTGAAGGGTTCCTCTTCACTTAAGGAGTAGAATAAGTTATCAGTTAGTTATGGTCATGCCTATGAGCTCTGGCCAAAAGCACGGCACTGTATCCACTGGTGTGGTTCTTCACTAGAATTTCATATCTAGGCCAGAAGAGCTGCCTAAGAACTACTACTCACAAACTTTACATACCCAAACAGCTGTGAAACAATGGAAAGGATCCTAACTTGGAAGGCCGTGTCTCTTCTAAGTTCATTGCCCCATTTACTCTCCTCCTTTGCGCCCCAAAAAACTATGTAACTTTTGGCAAGTAATCTCTCTGGGCCTCCATTTTTCCTACCGAGTTAAAAAAAGAAACACAAACTCTTCCACCACCACCGTTACAAAGGGTTATGGGGGTAGCAGGGATGGGCTTAAGAGAATACACGAAAAAGTGTAGAATAAGTATTTCTTTCCCTATTAGGAATTCCCTTCCAGACAGAAGATTTAATAAGCCACAGAGGTACTACTTTGCCCATCAAGGCCCTAGCCTCATACTACAACCCTACAATTCCACTTGAACAGCAAGCATCACCATCAAACTAAAACTGACAACAACAGACAAGTTCAAATCAGACACCCACCTGTTTAGCTGGAATATGACTGCTTTGGATTCTAAGAGACCTCTGACTCCATCAGGCCAGATCTGTCAGCTGGCTGCACAGCAGCTGCAACACTCATCCTCTTGGAGATGGCAGGAGGGGGATTTAACAGCATGTGGGTTACAGGCAGGTAACCACTAAACCTTCAGAACCCAGGAGTTCTCATTCCCAAATCCAGGGGAAGTCTGGAGGTCCCCAGGCCTAACTCACTCAACTTACAAGTAACTGAGGGCCTATTAGGTGAACACTACTCTGGAGAATGGCATTTTTGACTGTGGGCATGATTTTATCTCTACTGAACTATTTCATTTATAAAATCAGGGAGAATAGTTTCTTCTAGTACTAAATTGGTTTCTCCATTTTATTCTAAATCGTTGAAAGCAGCAGATGCACTTCAGAGGCATGAGAAACATGTCAACACTGACTAATGTTTATATTCATCTCTTGTGCAAGGATCACACATTCTGTCTGAGTCTATAACATATTTGTTCCCTGAACTGAACTAGATCTCTCCAATCAAAATTTTCACTGCAAAAAGCAGTGTTAGGAGACAACTCTTTAGCCAAAAAAAAAAAAAAAAAAGAAAAAAAGGGACTATATTTGACTAAAGTTTGCCAAGAGAGGCAAAAACTATGAATTTTCACATCTATCAGCATTAATAGCTTGTGTAAATTTGGTGTCACCTATTATTAATCTTTACAAAAGTTCTAGGAGTTGGGATCTTATTTTAAAGTGACTAAATATTTCCCCTAGTATCAGGAACAATCAAGGATGTCCACTGTCATCACTTCTATTCAACACTGTATTGGAGATTCTAACTAGGGCAACTAGGCAAGACAATGAAATAAAAGGCACCCAGATCAGAAAGGAAGAAGTAAAACTATCTCTATTTGAAGGTGATGATCTTACATATAGAAAATCCTAAGGAATCCACCAAAAAATCTGTGAGAACTAACAGATGAGTTTATCAAGGTTACAGGATAAAAGATCAATATACAAAAATCAACTGTATACATATACATATATAATAGCATTTTCAAAAATGAAATTAGGAAAACTATTCCATTTATAATAGCATCAAAAAGAAGAAAAAACTTTGTAATAAATTTAACCAAAGAAATACAAAACTTATACTCTGAAGACTATAAAATATTCTTTAAAGAAATTAAAGAAGATCTGAATTAATGGAAAGATATCCCATGGTCATGGATAGGTAGACTTAATATTGTTAAGATGGCAATATTCCCCAAACTTATCTACAGATTAAACACAATCCCTACGAATTCCAGCTAACTTCTTTGCAGAAACTGACAAACTAATCCTAAAATTCATAGGGAAATTCAAGGTACCCAGAATAGCCAAAACAATCTTGAAAAAGAAAAATAACGTTGGGCAATCATACTTCCTGACTTCAAATTTTACTACAAAATTACAGTAAACAAGACACTGTATTACTTGCATAAAGATAAACATTTAGATCAATGGAATAGAATTGAGAGTCCAAAATAAACTGTCACATTTAGAATTATGGTCAACTGATTTTGGACAAGGGCTCCAAGACAATTAAACGAAGGAAAGTATAATCTTTACAACAAATGGTACTGGGCCAGCAGGACATCCACTGCATAAGACAAAAGAATGAAGTTGGACCCCTACCTTGCACCATATACAGAAATAAACTCAAAATGGATCAAAGACAAATGTAAGAGCTAAAACTATAAAACTTTTAGAAGAAAACATAGGAATAAATCTGCATGACCTTGAATTGGGCAATGGTTTCTTGGATATGACACCAGAAGCCCAGCAACAGAAGAAAAAAATAGATGAGTTGTATATTACCAAAATTAAAAACTTCTGTGCTTCAAAGGACACCATCAAGAAAGCAAAAAGACAACCAATAGAATGGGAGAAAATTTTTGCAAATCATAGACAAAGAACTATTACAACTCAATAATAAAAAGGTAACCAAATTTAAGAATAGGCAAAGGATCTGAATAGGCTTTTTCAAAGAAGACAAACGGCCAACACCCAAATGAAAAGATACTCAACATCTTTAGCCATCAGGCAAATGCAAATCAAAACCACAAGATAATATTTCACATCCAGTAGGATGACTATTATCAAAAAGTCAGATGATAAAGTGTTGGTGAGGATGTGAAAAATTATAACCCTCATACATTCCTGGTGAGAATGTAAAATGGTGTAGTCTCTTTGATAAATAGTCTGGCAATTCCTCAAAAGGTTAGACAGAGTTATATGACCCAGCAATTCCACTCCTAGGAATACAGGCATACTTTGTTTTATGGTTCTTTGCTTTATTGGGCTTTGCAGATACTTTGTTTTTTTACAAATTGAAGGTTGTAGCAACCCTGCATCAATAAAGTCTAATGGCGTCATTTTTCCAATAACGTGTTCACTTTGTGTCTCTGTGTCACATTTTGTTAATTCTCACAGTATTTCAAAGTTTTTCATTAGCTATGTATCTGTTATTGTGATCTGTGATTGGATCAATGTTTTTTTGATGTTACTACCATAACTGTTTTGGGGTGCCACGTATCATGCCGATCTAAGACAGTGAACTTAATTGATAAATGTTGTGTGACTTCTGAGTGCTCTCCCATCTCTCTCCCTCTCCTTGGGCCTCCCTAAGACACAACAACATAGATTTGGCCAATTTAATAACCCTACAATGGTCTCTGTTCAAGTGAAAAGAAGAGTTGTATGTGATGTATGCATCACTTCTATTAAAAGCCAGAAGTGATTAAACTTAGTGAAGAAGCCATGTCAAAAGCGGAGACAGGCAGAAAGCTATAGCCTCTTGTACCAAACAATTAGCCAAGTTGTGAATGCAAACGAAGTTCTTAAAGGAAATTAAGAGTGTTACTCCAGTGAACATATGAGCGATAAGAAAGTCAAACAGCCTTATTGTTGGTATGGAGAAAGTTTTAGTGGTCTGGATAGAAGATCAAACCAGTCACAACATTCCCTTAAGCCAAAGTCTAATACAGAGCAAGGCCCTAACCTAACTCTCTCAAATTCTATGAAGGTTGAGAGAGGTGAGGAAGCTTCAGAAGAAAAGTTTAAAGCTAGCAGAGGTTGGTTCATGAGGTTTAAGGAAAGAAGTCATCTCCACAAAGTAAAAAAAGTACAAGGTGGAACAGTAAGTGCTGATGTAGAAGTTGCAGCAAGTTATTCAGTAGATCTAGGTAAGATAACTGATGATGATGGCAACACTAAACAACAGTCAGTGTAGACAAACAGCCTTCTTTTGGAAGAAGATGCCATCTAGAACTTAGCAGCTAAAGAAAAGAATTACAAGCCTAGTTTCAAAGCTTCAAAGGATAGGCAGACTCCATTGCTAGTGCAGCTGGTGACCTGAATTTGAAGCCAATGTTCACTTACCATTCTGAAAATCCTAGGGCCCTTAAGAATTATGCTAAATCTACTCTGCCTGTGCTCTATAAATGGAACAGCAAAGTCAGGATAACAGTATATCTGTTTATAACATGGTTTACTAAATATTTTAAACCCACTGTTGAGACCAACTGTTCAGAAAAAAAGATTCCTTTCAAAATATTACTGCTCACTGACAATGCATCTGGTCACACAAGATCTCTAATGGAGATGTACAACAAGATTAGTATTGTTTTCAGGCTTGCTATCACAAACCCATTCTGCAGCCCATGGATCAAGGAGTCATTTAGACTCTCAAGTCTTATTATTTAAGAAATACATTTTGTAAGGCTACAGCTGCCATAGATAGTGATTCCTTTGATGGATCTTGGCAGTCAATTGAAAATTTCCTGGAACGAATTCATCATTCTAGATACCAGTGAGCAAATTTGTGATTCAAAATATCAACATTAACAGGAGTTTGGAAGAAGTTGATTCCAACCTTCAGGGATAACTTTTAGGGGTTTGAGATTTCTGTGCAGGAGTAACTGCAGATGCGGTACAAACAGCAAGAGAACTACAATTAGAAGTGGAGCCTGAAGATGTGACTGAATTGCTGCAATCTCATGATAATACTTGAACAGATGAGGAGTTACTTCTTTGGATAAGCAAAGAAAGTGGCTTCTTGAGATGCAACCTACTCCTGGTAAGGATGCCATGAACATTGTTGAAATGACAAAGGATTTAGAATATCATATAAACTTAGTAGATAAAGCAGCGGCAGGATTTGAGAGGATTGACTCTAATTTTGAAAGAAGTTCTACTGTGAAAAATGCTATCACAAATAGCATCACATGCTGCAGAGAAGTCTCTAATAAAAGGAAGAGTCAATCGATGCAGCAAACTTCATTGCTGTCTTATACAAGAAATTGCCATAGCTACCCCAACCTTCAGCAACCACCACCCTGATCAGTCAGCAGCCATCAACATCGAGGCAAGATCCTCCACCAGCAAAAAGATTAAACTCGCTGAAGGCTCAGATGATGGTTAGCATTTTTAACAATAAGGTATTTTTAAATTAAGGTATGTACATTTTATTTTTAGACATAATGCTATGTCTAAATAGATACAGTATAGTGTAAGAGTAACTTTTATATGCACTGGGAAACCTATGTGACTTGCTTTAGTTAAATCTATGTGACATTTGCTTTATTGTGGTGGTATGGAACTGAACTTGCAATATCTCCAAGGTATGCCTGTATACACAAGAGAAGTGAAAACACATGCCCACTCAAAAGCCTGTACCCAAGTCTTCACAGCAGCATTATTCATAATAGCCAAAAAGTGGTAACAATCCAAATACCCATCAACTGATGAATGGATAATTAATATTCTATGGATATATCATTTTATTTGGCAATAAAAAGGAATGAAGTACTGATACAGCATATGTGAACCTTAAAATCATTATGTTAAGTGAAAGAAGCCAGTTTCAAAAGACCACACATTATCTGATTCCATTTATATAAAATTTTCAAAACAGGCAAATCTATAAAGAAAAAAAAAAAGATTAATGGTTGCCAGGGACTAGGGTTATGAGGGGTGGGGTGGGGGTTGACAGCTAAGGGGTACAGGCTTTCTTTTTGGAGTAATGGAAATGTTCTAAAATTGATTGTGGTGATGGATGTACAACTCTCTGAATATACTAAAAGCCACTGAATTGAACATTGTGAAAGGGTGGATATATGTTTGTCAATTATGTCTCAGTAAAGCCGTTTTTAAGAAAAATGACAAAATAGCTCCAGAGAGGTTAAAAATCCAGTCAAGTCACAAGATGATTAAGGTAATAAAACTGGACCTGTTATTTTCTTACTTTCAAATCCTTAAATTCTGGTCATCTGACTTGTCTATGGCTAGTTCTACCATAACATAAGCTGGGAGAAAAGAATGTTTACATGCATACTCTGCGCTTGTAAAGCGCTGGGTACTAACTGGATATTGGGATCAGTATTCCCATGTTTCTAGGACTGGTAAAGGGCATGAATAGGTTTGTCTCATCCTTTTGTAATAAATAACACACTGGCATAGTGACAAGCCAGGTTTAGGGGTTGCAGTCCATGTCCCTACATAAGATCTGAGGTCTTTGGCAAGGAGATATATCGAGGCATATGTGGTACTCACTCAGATGACCACTGCCTCAGATTTAACAGGTCCTTTTTTAAAATAAGACTAGTTTCAAGCTCATGACTATTGCTTAGCTAACAGCCTACTTTTGGGTGGAACAAAATCAAAGGGCCAACTACATCAAGGCCACCAGAGTAATATTTCACCTCAAAGGAAGGAGAGCTCAAGAAAAAAACAGAAATGTCTCCAATGACTAGTGAACTTAATAGTTTACTTTAATGACTACTCCAGCCATTCACACAGCAGACTAATCGTTTACAAATAGCTAAAATACTTAGACTAGTTAATAATCAGACACCGAGACTTAAACAACTGAAATTTTAAAACAGCAAATTAGGAGAAACCACAATGAAGACATTACTCATTACTTGTGAAGTTATATTCTTCATCCTAAGAAAATTAAGTGACCAGAACTTCTAAGGCTAAAATATTGCATTTGTATTGGATTAAACCAAAATGAATCAATGCTATATTAAGTAATATCCTATTACAAACTCATTCACTGGAACATCATATGAAAGTTAAAACGAGTAGCAAGATGTCACATACTGACTGAAAACCGGCTCAGATTTTTTAATACAGTGTCCAAGAACGTTCAGAAGGGAAACATTACAGAGTCCTCAGCCTACATGTACTCCTCTAACCATCACTCTTCCCCCTCTGTAACTACCTCTTCATGTACCCCCATCCATTGTTTTTAATTCCTGAATCTTCATGTAGGAGCATCAAGGAGTTAATTGCAATCAATTTAAATGATCGGGATTTTTCAAGTAAGAAATAATGAAAGTTTGGGTAGGGGGTAAACCAATGCCAAAATGGAGTGGGTGGGAAATTCCAACAGCTTCATTTTCAGCATATAAGACTTCAGAAAGTCAAACCTGCACATAAAAGTCCCTTCCTCCAAGTTACTGTTGCAGGGACAGGAACCTAATACGGACTAGCAAGTATACTGTACATCTACCACAGTAGTTAAACTTTGCCTGCTGTTAGAGGAGGCTGTGCAAGTGCTCGCTTTTCCTATCAGGACTGTAAGTTTCTTGAGGAGAGGGATGATGTTTTATCCATTCCCCCATCATCCATCCTCCTAAAACTGTACCATACACACTGCAAGAATTTAGTAAGTGTTTGATAAACTGTAAATAATGTTATTATGAGTTGGCTGCTAGGATCCAGAAATCATTTAGTTACAATGGTCTATCATTATAACTGTATTTATTTTATGAATCTACTTTTTACATATCAACTAAAGGCTACTAGGGATCAAATATTAATTAAAAACTCCAATACATGAAGGCCACATAGGAAAGCACTCTAAGGACTTGTCACAGGCACAGCACTGGCTAAATTTAAGATCAAAATGAAGATGTAAGCTCCATAAAACTAAGGGCATCAAGTGTCTAATTGACCTGTTGGTGCTATATCTCTAGAAGTATGGACCCTCAGCACACAGCTGAATTGAATAAATTCTAACTTTGTGAGTTTTCAAATTAAATCTATTTAATTTGAAACAGATTTCAAATAGGGAGGGGGAAGGGAAGGGAGAGAAATTCTTCTTAGACTCAAACAAGTTGTTGCATAAGTCTAATCCTAACAAAGTAAAGAATTCAAATCAAATTTGTCTTGCATGTATTCTCTCATTTTCTCCAAGGTGTTTGCTCAAAATCTTTGAAGTTCAGGAAATAGGAGAAAAGATTTTAAGAGAAACAGAAAGAGACTTGTTATGGGACCCAAGGAAATCCCACTTCTGTAATACATATTTTTTGGGATTAAATGAAGAAAGGGGAACGGCTTCAATTAACTCATTCAACTGTGATGTGCCACCATTTCCATCTTCCCTTTCCCAATCAAGTAAATTACTATTCAAATTCTACTGGTGGATGATTTGTGTTTACAGTCCTGTACTCTATTGCTAAAATAAGAGCTGAAACAAGATATTCTGAGTTTCAAAGATATTCTACCTATCGACAATTATAATTCTTTAAAGTTTGAATGCTATGTATGTACAACTTAAGACAGGTTAGGGGAACCATTGGAAGTGGCTTATTTGAATATTGTAACATGATAGAAGAGGAGCCTCTAATTTAGTGTAAGGTAGAGAAAAGATTCCATTCTATAATTTTACAGTTAAAATAGCCTAGGGTTTTTTTTAAATAAAGGTTTTATAAATCAATCATTATAATAAAGAAAGTTCAGCCATACCATGAAGCAACTATTTACCTCACAGAAAAGGGGACTGAACTTGCTGCTTCTGAAAATATCACACTAAAATGCCAAAGGTGACCGTCCCCTCAGTCCTCGTCCCACAACTAGTCTCAGCTGATCTTTCCTCCCCAATTCTCTAATTTTATCTCACCACTTCTTTGCCTTGGTATGTATGCAACTGCACACAGTTCTTCAGGGATCAGGTCTGTCCTTCATGAGTCTCTTGTGTGCCACTCTTATCACAAACCTCAAACTGCCTAGTCCTGTGCTTGAACCCAGACTAAACAATCTACTTCCTCTGGCAGGATCAGACTACATCCAATGCTTCATTTCAGTACCTGGCTTTTCCTTCAATGTGGGTCAGTAGAAAACAAACAGGAGGTGACTATGCCAACCACAGAGAAATAAACATTTGCCTGTGTGGAACACTACAGAACTGGATGCTTTTAGATATTAATCTGTGTTAGACATTTTTGTGGTGGTGTTTTGTGAGAAGTGTGTCTGAATCAGTTAGAGGTGGGTCCTCCTATAACCTATACTTATTATTAGCACAGTACAGGTAATTGTTCATGTTTTTAAGTAGCAGTAAAACATCCCCCTAGGTAAGAAAGTTCTTACTGTATAATATTTCTCAAGTCTCTTAAATCTTCTTTCTTCTCAAAGTTTTAAGAATTACTACCAAATTAAAGGCTACAGAGTTTGGTGCCAAGTGAGCAGAGAGAGTTCTGGGGTGGAAAACCTTTACTAGAGGAGCTTGTACCCTATAAGTAACGTTAACAAGCGTCTCTAAAAAGACTTCATGGTCCAGCAGCTTATAAATAAATCCTTATGAAGGATTTTAAAAGGCAATTCCCTATATTGAACATGGTGCTAAATAAAGTCAGCGCTAAAAAGCTCCTGAAGCCTTGAGAAAGCATAACAAAGCCAGGCCAGGTTAGTTTTCAATGGCACAGTTAGATGTATGTAACAATCTTTGTTTAATCCACTAACTGATAATCAAACTAATCTAGTCTATTATTTTATAGAACAAAAGGCAAGATCCCAATCTGGGCAATGTTGATTTTACTGGATAAAGCAGGTCTTTTAAAATTGAGGTATAACTTATATACAGCAAAATTTACCCCTTTTTAGTGTACAGTTCTAAGAGTTTTGACAAACACATACAATAGTGTAAGCACTGCCATGATCAAGATACAGCACAGTTCTATATCCCCCCAAATTCTCTCATGTCCCATTGCAGTCTACACTTTCCCACACTGATCTGTTTTCTGTCCTAGTAGTTTTGCTTTTTCCCAAACGGCATATAAATGGAACTGTACAATATGTAGCTTTTTGAGCTCCATTTCTTTCACTTAGCATAATACAGTTGAGATTCATCCATGACGATGGGCGTGTAAGTAGTTTGCTCCTTTTTATTAGAGAAGCTGTTTCATTTAAACAAAACAGCTTAGCGATCAATAATGGAACAAATGAAAAAGTATGACTTGGATATACTATAAAATACAATATTAAATCATAGCTTTCCAGTGAGTTCAGAGCTTTGTCCTAGTTTCCTACATTAAACAAGACGTGTAGAATATGCACTCAAAAACAGGATTACCTTGTACTGCTGTGCTAGGAGCACCATTCACCGATTACAATGTTATGATAACAGCAGTAATAATTTAAGACTCAATTAGTTGAATCAAATTACCTTTTTATGGGTTACCTGCCAATGATGCTCTTATCTCAGCTTCTAATAACATAGTATTCCAAACAAAGACTAGATCAAGAGAAGGGCTACTTTTCAGGAAACATTTAAAACAAAATGTCCAGGTGATTATCATGTGTAGAGTTTCAGTGAACTGGGTTTTGGGCAGAGTTCATGACACCAAAATCACGGCTAAGTCATCTGAGGTCTCTCTGGGTTTCAGTTTTCTTCAACAGCACCTGTCTTCTTTCCCACAAAATGAAAGGGGTGTCAGTCAGGATTTGACTACCTCTATAGGGTAATGTCCTAGTACAAATACTTGATAAACAAAACAACTTCTGAAGAACTAACACTCTCCACTGTTGAAGCATACACAGTTTAAGAGTAGATGAGTAATATGATTTTACTCTTAGTAGAAAGATGTTAAGGCACTTTGGGATTTCAGGGTAAGGCAATATTCTAATGAGTTCTTTAACTGGGGTCATCATTCTTCCTACCTCCAAGTTACAGTTTTTGAACAAACGTGTTGTCACTGATTCTATCAGTTAACCACACTCCTCTCCAGCAGTAGGTAAACACTCTGTCAGGCATTTTAAGGACAATATAAGGAAAAACTTGCCCCAGTTTCTTGAAAGTTCCCGTTTTTAGAGAGGAGAATTTCATATAAACATGCCTAGTCATGCTTTCTAGGTACAAGATGAATCTACAATCACAAGTTTTTTGACATCTGTAATTACGCAAAGGAAAACTGAGCAACTTTTGCATTTATAGAAATAGGAATCACAAAAGGCAAGCCCATTTCAAGGATTCATTCTTGATAACAATGAAAGCTAACATTCTTATAGTAAGGTGACACTATAATTACTAATAGTAACCAGAAAATGAGGATGTATGATCATTGAATTTTACAATAAAAATAAATTGGCAAGTAGTACTTCACATAAGAGGAAAACCTCCATTTTCCCCTAAAATAAGGAAGACTCCATTTTTGGAGTCTTAAAAAGTTAGGTTCTCAATTTCAGTGAAATTTTAATTTCCCAACCTAAAAGAAAACTTATCAGGTATCACATAAAGTCTTGCCTGTAACCGGAACTCTTGAAAGTTATATATGTAAGACAACAGCAGTAATGTTGGTATTCCTATTCTGGTAAGCATATACAACTAAGATACATTTCAAAAGGTCTTAAAATAGCCCAAAAGTAGAAACAACCCAAATGTCCACCAATGGATGAATGAATAAACAAATTATAGTATAAACACACAATGGAATGTTATTTAGCAATAAAAAAGAATGAAGTACTGTAACTTGCTACTATGTGGATGAACATTGGGAAAGAAGCCAGGCACAGAAGGTCACATATTGTAGGATTCCATTTATATGATATAGCCATAACAGTTAAATCTATAGAAAGCAAACTAGTGCTTGCTAGGGGCTGGGGTAGCAGGGAATAGGGAGTAACTGCTTAATGGGTACATAGTTTCTTTCTGGGATGATGCTTTGGAAATAGATAAAGGTTGTGGTTGCATAGCATCGTGAATGTACTAAATGTCATTGAATTGTTCATTTTAAAATGGATAATTTTATGTTATATGAATTTCACCTTAATTAAAAAAAGAAAAAGAAAGGGATTAAATAGCACTAAACATACTAGTTATATACTATTTCTTCTGATCTTGGGAAAGTCACTGATGCTTAATTTTTACAGTTGTGACATAAAAACCTGGATCTTACTTTTCAACATACAATATAACAGAAGTTTTTTAAATGGAGATTGGCATTTAGAGAACCTCTAAAATGAGATTATAACTAAGTTATAAGGTAATCCTAAAATCCAATGTGTTCTAGTTCATAGGCGTGGAATAATTTCTTCCATGTCAGGTTTGGAAGTAAGTCACAGTAGAGAATGGTAGCAACATCAAAGAACTCAATGAATATTAACAATAGTACCACCAGGGGGTAGTATAGACCAAAATGGAACACAGTTATTGTTCTACCCAGGATGGGTGAGCCAAGAATATAAACCACCCTCATGTTTTCCTGTGTAAAAGGTTCAACCTTCACAACGATTTCATTTGTTTCCCCAGCTATGGACTTGTTACTAACTGCATGTTCTGGCAGTTATCATCTCTGAATGTCTGCCATTCTCACTGATCACCAATCCTACTGTGCTGGTTTGAATGTATTATGTCCCCCAGAAAAAGCCATGTTCTTTGATGCAATCTTGTGGGGCAGACGTATTAGTGGGGATTAAGTTGGAATGTTTGGATTGGGTTGTTTGCATGGAGATGTGCCCCACTCAACTGTGGGTGATGGCTCTAACTGGATAATTTCCATGGAGGTGTTGCCCCTCCCATTCAGGGTGGGTCTAAATGAAATCACTGGAGACATATAAATGAGCTGACACAGCCAAGAGGGACACTCTGAAGAAAGCACAGGAGCTGCAGATGAGAGACATTTTGAAAACAGCCGTTGGAAACAGACTCTTGCTCTGGAGAAGCTAAAGGAGGACAACTACCCCAAGTGCAACTAAGAGTGACATTTTTGAGGAACTGCAGCCTAGAGAGCGTCCTAGGAGAAAGCCATTTTGAAACCAGAACTTTGGAGCAGACCCCAGCCACGTGCCTTCCCAGCTAACAGAGGTTTTCCAGACACCACTGGCCATCCTTCAGTGAAGGTACCCGATTGCTGATATGTTACCTTGGACACTTTATGGCCCTAAGACTGTAACTGTGTAACCAAATAAACCCCCTTTTATAAAAGTCAATCCATCTCTGGTGTTTTGCATTCCGGCAGCATCAGCAAACTAGAACACCTAGCATTTCCATTTCCTGTCTCCTTCACATATACCTATCTTCCCCTTCAGACACTTTCTTTCAGTCTATGCCTTTTTTATTTTCACATACTTCCAATGCAATTCTCTTAAACTTACCTCTTTTTGCATGAAAATCAGTTTTAAATCAATCAATCCTCAAAGAAAAAACATTTTATATGGAGTCTATTTATATTGATAGGGATAGAGGAGTTATAACTCAAAGTTACTTTAATTTCATTACTCTCTGAAAGGTTATTTAGTTGCATATGTCCAACCCTCAGAAGGGCTACATTTAAACATGGGACTAATGCCCGCTAATTCCTTAGTGATTTCTGTAAACCCACTTCTGCCCTTATTCTTTACTTCACATACATGTATTTCTTCTTCATTACTTCTATATTAATTCATATTAATTTGCCTTAAACTTTTGTTTTCTAAGCAAGTACTGTCAAATCCTTTAGACTTTCAATCCCTATTGATTAAATTATTTTAATAGCTTTACTAGGATACAATTCACATGCTTTATGATTCACCCAAAATATAAAATTCAATGGATTTCAGTATATTCAGACTTGAGCATCCATCACTACAATCAATTTCAGAACATTTTTATTATTCCAAAAAGAAACTCCATACTTTAAAAATCACCACCACCACCCCCTCAATTCTCCTATACCCCCAGCAGTAGGCAATGACTAATCTACTTTTTTTCTCTATAGATTTGCCTATTCTAGACATTTCATATAAATGGAATCATACAATATGCAGTCCCTTGTGACTGGCTTTTTTCACTTCACTTAATAAGCTCAAGTTTCATTTATGTTACAGCCTGCATCAATACTTCATTCCTCTTTATTGCTGAATAATCCGCCATTGCATGGATATGGCACATTTAATTTATCCATTCATCAGGAGATGATGTTTCTACTTTTTGGCTACTATGACTAACGCTGCTATGAAGATTCATGTACGAGTTTTTGAATGGACATTTGATTTAATTTCTCCTAGATATATACCTATGAGCGGAATTGCTGAATCACACAGTAACACTGTATAACTGAAAAACTGTCAGACTACTTCCCACAGTAACTGCACCACTTGATTAAATTATTTTAAATTATTACTAGTTGTAAAAGCCTCCTCAAATATAGAGAAAGTAAGTTTTTCTATGTCTAAGCTAACCCTCTGCAAGCAATTCCCCCCACGGTGACAGCCTTCTTTATCGCTATTTGTTAAACCTTCCTCGTTTCCCATCAAAAAGAACAGTAACAAATAGTTAAATAATAAATGCACTAGTCTGATACCCCTGGGTGCCTTTGTTTTGTAAACACATCAAGGGGTTAGTAGGTAGGATAGAAGGGGGTATCTAGAATGAGCTATGATTGGGGCTGTGTAATAGTCTTAGGTATAAACCTGAAGATAGGTTAAGGATAAATGGTACTAAACAGCAGGAAGTTTTTTGTGTTGTTGCTGGTTAAAGAGATTTTCTAGCTAATAAGGAAAAGACACTAGAATCCTGAAGGAGACAGGGGCATTTTCTTCAGGGAATGACGCCCAGCCACAGCGAAATCTAAGTTCCAGCTCTGAAAAAAGGAGTTGGCATAGTAGGATAGAATACATCCTCTGACAGAAACTTTGAAATTCTCAATTTCAGTTTGTTGTTGTCCTAGAGGAATCTCAACTCTCCATCGAACAATAAAGTACCATATTCCATTAATGATGAAGTTATATTATTTAATCCAGTATCTGACTATATAGAACAAGAATAGAAGCCTTTTCATATAGTTGAATTAATAATTATATATACACACAGACACATACACACTCACATGCAAAAAGACAGAGCACCGTATCTAGCCAATAAAGTTTCTAATAGCCAATAAAGTCAGTAGATTTTAGATCTTTGAACAATTAATGGATATCAGGTATCCAAGTAATGATCTGGCTCTTGGCTATGTTTTCAAAATTAGGAATAAAACACACATGCTAAAAATTTTACATTAAAAAATCTCATAAAGAGCCCCTCTTTTTATCAACAGTGTATTTTCACTCATTGTACATATACAATGCCAACCTTTTCAGTTTGCCCAGCCCCATATAGAAAAATAAGCCAGAATAGAAAAGGAGTGATGAAGAAATGCATTCTGACACAAGTTAATTGCTGACAGTGATGAAAATCAGGAAACAGTATACAAAACAGATCATTCAAAAAGCAGAACAGTCTGGGATTGTCTAGTGAAGGGAAAGAGAGGAGAGAGAAATTTCTTGAAAGTCTCACAGTGCAATCACTGATGCCCAAAACTGGTGAGCTTGAGTCCTCAAAAGAGTTAATTGAGTTCATGTTACTTAAGAGGAAAGCAAGGATGCAGTATCTTTTAGAATACATTTAGAATACAAGATCAAATAGTTAAAATAGTGACACTTAAGGATACTGATAATCTTCAAAATTTTGGAATCAAGATAAATTAATAATCCATCCTTTTATTTTCCTTCCCCCTAACTTTCTCCCAATCAGTGATTAAGCCTGATCTACAAAGAGAGGACTGGAACAAAAGCATAGCTCAGAAAACCAAGCTCTGAAAACAAGCCAATAACTGTTTAAAGTTGGAGGAAACTGAGCAAGATTGAAGTCTAAATAATTCACTTAACTTGGAAGACTCAAACAAATAAACTTTCTCTGAATACTACTGCTACACAAAGTTCTTCCCTTCCTATCTTCCTTTCACCTTTCTACAGAAGCCACATCATCTTTTAGATTAGTGCTTCTGTAAGTGGGGAACCCCAAGCAGCAATATCAGTATCAGCCGGGGACTTGTTGGAAATGCAAATTCTCAGGCCCCACTCCAGAGCTACTGATTCAGAAACTCCAGGGTTGGAGCTCAACAATCCTGTTTTAACATGTGATTCTGCTGCTTGCCAACATTTGAGAAACACTGCCTCAGGCAACATGAATGTAAAAGGCACAGGATTTTGATTTACAGAACAAGATAATTTTTCAAAGTCTCAAGCGACGAAAGGAATAGGGAAGGAAAGTCTATTTAGTAAGTGGTCCATTGCGCTTAGAAACCATGTCCTTTCTAGATAAAGACCAGACTATAACACTTAGCAACCTCTAATAAGTAGGAGCATAAAAGATGGTACCTTCCAGATGTTTCAGGAGTGCTCTACTGCTATTTCCATGAGCAGATATCAGAATGTTTTTGCCACTTAATACTTCAGGAGCAATCCTTTCATTCCAATAGGGAAGCAGTCTCTCCAGAACCTCCTTTAAGCTTTCAGATCGTGGCAGTTGATCCACAGGCACGTCACACACTTTATACCTCCGGTCATTGTAGATTTCATGGTAGTAAGGATGAGACTCATCAATGGGAGGTGGAGTCACATTGTAGCTTCTTCTCCAGAGCCTCACTTGTTCTTCACCATGATTCAAAGCCATTTTCTCCCTATTGAGACCAATCAAGGCTCCATAGTGACGCTCATTTAGACGCCAGGAGCTTTCCACAGGAACCCATTCCTGACCCAGCTCTTCCAGGATTAGCCAGGCTGTGTGGATGGACCGATTAAGGACAGATGTGAACACTAGATCAAACTCAAAGTTTAGTGCTTTCAGTTGCTTCCCACAGTTCTTCGCTTCCTCTATTCCTTCACTGTTAAGTTTCTGATCCACCCAGCTACAAAAACGATTCTCCTGATTCCAAGCACCCTCTCCATGTCTTAACATAATAAGTTTATACTTGGACATAGTGGTGGCTGAGCTTCTCTGGTGTGTTCAAATGAGCCAATGTTCAATGACAGCGATACATCTAGAAAGAGAACAAACAAAAAAGAATAAGTTATATTCTTCATTCAACTGACTACCTGGGAATGGTAGCGCAACTTACAACAGCCAGTTTCTAAAATAAACTGGGATTCCTTTGAACAGTTTTGACATCAGATATCTGGCAATGCATACACTGCAATACAAACAGCCATAGTCTATAGATAACTAATTACAGGGAACCTAGTTCACTTCAATTTTCTGATGGCTGGAGAGTATACAAATTGTATGATGTAAAATAACAGAACAGCTACTTCATTCCAATGGTATGCTGCATTTCTACCAGATAAAAAGGATCCCCTCACTTTGTTTTTCCTCCAGTGTAAAAATAAATATTTACTGGTCTCACCTTATTATATAAGTTATTAAACATGTTAACTTAATGAACCACCCTCTATATTTGGCTTATAAATCACAGATTGGTGGCAACTAGTTTTTCAATGCCACAGACCATACTAGATACAAGAAAATCTAAGGATTCACAAGATACATGGGTTCAAACAGCATTCAAAATTATTTTAAATTGACATTAATACAAATGTGGTAGTCATTTCAATAATTTCTCACCTGGAATAAATCCAGATGCACAAGCTATCAAATGTAAGCAGCTGAGAGTTGCTGCCTGGAGATACAGATTAGTAACAGCAGATCTGTAGGAGTGAGAGGAATTACTCTGATAAGGAGGTCCTCCCTCCTCTTCCCCAACCCTTCAGATCTACACACACCAGCCACATCCTTAGAAGAAGAAGAATCAAAATGAAATAGGCGACCCTGAAATATTTCTGAACTTACGTTTAAGCTGTTGGCCCAAAGACCTGCTGGGCCTTGTCTCTCCCTTGGGGAATCTGAAGACATGGCTGCATCAGCCTGCCTTCACTCTTATAGCAATGTGCCTATCTACTGTTGCCTGGGCTTACAGGCATGGTATTCTCCTCTTCCACTCCAGTATCTTCCACACTGGGGAGGTAAAGATTACATGAGCTTCTGGACCTAGTCTCTGCGATCCTTGGCAACTTTAGTTAACTTGAGATTTTCTGTCCCATGTAAACAGTGATTCATCGACAGTTATATAACAATACGTGACAGTGTTAATTGGAATCTAGATCTAGTTTCTATCTTTCTTTAGTAATTCCTAGAGATTCTAGAAAAAAAAAAGGGGGTGTTGGGGTGTGGTTTAAGCCTTTAAAGTAAGGCTTCATATTTCAGTGAAAGGTAAACAGAGGACCCTGGGGAGGAAATCAGATTGAGGTGATCTGCAAGTAACTGAAAAGGTGATGGGCATTTAGGCTGATGATTTCCTTTCTCGTCAAGTATCAGGTTTGAAGTTTTAAATGCATGTGAAGCAAAGAAGCACCAGGTAAGTGGAGGAGCCTGGCTCAGGTAAAGGCTCCTCACAGGGCTGAGAATTCCAACATAGGAAGAGAAAAGCTTCTATCTTCATCCTAGGAAGGGCATCAGAGAGGCAGAAGAACAGGGAATGGGATGAAAAGCACGTGGGCAGTGCTTGCCAGCTGACTGCTTTTGCCCAGAGGCAGAATAACCAGGACGCATATGCAGCTTAAGTTTCAGGGCCCCTCACCTGAACACACCTTTCTAAGGCCTTGGGAGAGGCCAGATGAGTTCATATGGTTATGTGTGTTTTAGTTTCAGGCCCTACAAAACAGGATCCACCCCTCTTAACCACTGTATTGTTTTAGTGGTGGTGACTGAGGAGAGGGATGGAGATAAGAGAAGCCATCACCTGTTCCTCTACCTCAAACTTTGTCTTGTCAAGCCAGAAGCCTCCACAAGCTAATAAAGCTACATTCCCTTCAAATGAAGAAGGGTAGGGTGGCCAAATTTTGTAGGCAGAAGCACGTCCCCTTCATCTTTTAATTTTTAACTATATCAAGTCACAAAAGAGTGTAGCAATAACATTATGGACACCCAGGCACCCACCACCAAGCTTTACAAGACCTCAACATTCTGCTGTATGTTTTTTTTGTTTGTTTTTAAGAAAAAAAACCACTTTCTCTGCTCTTTTATTTTCCTCAATATATATGTGCTAGAGTACTACAGACAAAAGACTATACAAATGCATACCCTTCCCTCACTCTGATACACAGAGGGAGAATACAGTGTAAGCTAGATACCAAACTAGTGTGTTTATCTCATGTAAACAAAAAGTCATTACCTTTTCTCTTCCTTGGAAGTATCAACTGACTTTTCCCATTTGACTACCTGATGAATACTTACAAAAGAACTTTTGGGGCTGGCAGAGGTTTAAAGTCTGCAATGGTTTTAAAAGATTTCAGTGCACTAGAGCTGGTGTAGCAATTGTTCACCAAAAAGCACATGACACAGTAGTCAGGCTGATTTGAAGTTTAAGGCAGGGGCAAACAATGCTTACAATGGCCAGATAGATGTGAAAAGAGGAGTGAAGACCACAGGGAGTGGTGAGAACGTTGTGAACTGTGTAGAATGTACATGCTGCTTTGATGGAGGCAACTCATGTGTAAGTGGACAAAGCTTTCGAATAACCTGGTCCAACTGAACCAAGGGCACCATTCTTAGAGTATTTTGGCAACCAAAAAAAAAGATGGGACTGCCAAAACCAAAGACTGGGGAGAATGCAAGACCTAGAGTCAAACCATGGAAGACCTATGGATTCTGTTTTGTTTTTTATAGTAAATGTCTTCAAAAACAAAAAACAAAAAACAAAAAACAAAAAAAAACTAAAACAATCCTTTCAGATCCTAAAACGTCATATAAAAAAAAAGAGTAGCCACTGCTAAACTCCAGCCTGATGCTCTGTGAGACTGAGGACCTAGGGTTCCCAGAGCTGATGTTAAAAACAAAACAAACAAACAAAAAGTACATTTTTATGTGACATCTGATTTAAATAGGGCAACAAATTTGAATAAAATTTGTAAATGTTAACTAAAAAGAAAAACATGTCTGCAGGCTAGATTTAGTCTGCTAGTATATGACTTCCAATTTAAAGGAAAATCTCTTCCAAGTCACAGATGAAGTCTGTGAGCCCACCATCCATTCCCAAGGTCTCTTATCCCAGCTTTCCTCAGTTACTGTCTAACACAGCCCTTTCAAAGAACGGATCCTCTACTCCCCATACTGCTCTAAGCTTCCTTCTCTCAGACCCAACTTTACAGTCCTCCTTTCACCAAGTCCTTTGCTGGTGCCCCCAGAGTTCCTAGCTCTATACTCAAACTCCCACTCAGCTTCAGACTCTTCCTGGGATGTTTCCTTCAGCTCTGGGCTTAAACTGAGTTGAAAATGAACAGAAGTGAAAACTCTTCTTACCCAGGCAAGGACACTACTTCCCAAGTAAGTGAGGGATGTTCATGCCTCACATGGAAGTGTCACAACTGGATGATCGGCAAGGTCTTGTTCCCTCTCAATGGCACTTCCTGACCATAACTCCCTCCCTCCCAGCCTCTCCACCTGCTCCACCTTGAAGGGAAATAAAAAAAAAACTTTGCTTCTGAGAGTCATGCTACATACAGCTGCAGCACTCTCGTCATCCTCATTTATTAGCTACAAACTTCCTGAAAACTAAGCACACTATTTAAAACCCTCAATTGCTTCCTGTTGGTCTTAGGCTAAAGTTCAAAATCCTTAATGTGACCTGCAAGGCTTTGGTTTTCTGTTATTTTCATGTTCTTTCCTATCTCAGGACCTTTGCATTCTGTAACCTACATCTCCTCCCCTCCACTTGCCATCTCAGCCCCACCCAGCTTTAAGTAACCTTTAGTAATCCTTTAGATTAGCTGTACAACCAAAATATAATGTAAACCATGTGTTAATTTAAAATTTTCTAGTAGCCACATTAAAAAACATAAATAGGTGAAATTGATATATTTAACACTATATGTCCAAAATATTATCATTTCAGCACAAGTAACAATTTTTTTTATGAAAAATTTTTTTTTTCATAAACCTGGTGTGTATTTTACACTTAAAGCACACCTCAATTCTGACAAGCCACATTTCAAGCACTCAGTAGCTTCGTAGGCCACTACATTGGATAGTGCAGCTTCAGAGCTCAGCTTAAATGGTTCTCAAACTTTAACCTGCTTCAGAATCACAAGGACATCTGGTTAAAGTACATTGTTGGGGTTACCCCCAGAGCTTGAGTCAACAGGTCTGGGGAGAGCCTGAGAATCTGCATTTCTACGAGTACCCAGGTGATGCTACTACTGCTGGTCCAAGGACCACACAGAATGTCTGCTCTGTGCAGACTTCTATGCCCTTCCTTCTCACTACTGGGAACTTGGCCAGGCCTCTTTCTTACAAACTCTTGTAAGCACCCTGCTTTATAACATTTGGTGCACTTATGATGGATTACTTTTAGAAGATATTTGTTTGATGTCTACATAGGCTGTTAGACGATAAGCTGAATCAAGGCAGGTCTTACTGCTGTATTTCCAGAGCATAGCATGATACTTGACACAAACTAGGCACTTAGGTGTGTTGAATGAATCAACGTCAGTCGAACCAAAATGATTAGATTGTGCTAATGAAGCTAAGCCTTGACAGTTTTAGTGGTAACTGCCAAAGTAAAAACAATCAGCTGACAAGAGTCAAGATGTTAGGAAGTTTTAACTGAAGAATCCCAGTATATGTAATGGCAAAGCAAGGGCCAAGAATAATTAGCCATCAAATCTTTTGAGCCCTTTATAATCTAGACTGTACATGGCCATAATCTCTACAGGGAAAAAGGAGACTCCAACTGATGAGTCCAGAAACATATAGCCATTTAAGTGGCATGGAACTGCAATCCAAGTCTTCTGTCTCCAATACCTATGCTCTTTCCACCTTACCAATGAAGATTTTATAGTCCTGGTTTGAGGATCTAGACTTACTTGGCTTCACTTCAGAGCGGCATCTCCAGTCACAACTCGTCGTTTCAACCCCAGGCAGCTATTTTACGGAAGCATACAAACGAGTAAGTATAAAGGAAGGCTTGGTTTATTACTGCTAGGAGAAAAACCTCAATGCACAAAGTCAAGTCAGGCAACAGTCACTTCAACTTATTAAAGAGGCAACTTATAAGAATATATACTCCCCACCCTCGAACTAAAAATGATTCTTTTTAAAAACAAGTTGTTTTGAGTTTGTTTGTTTTGTGTGTGTGTGGGTGTGGGTGGGGGAGCCCACCACCCTGGAGTTAGTTTTTAATTAATCATTTACTTAATACCAAAAAGGGCCTCATGGGTCACCTAATTAGCATACTCCATACTTTCTAAAGTATGGTCTGGCTTGAAGAAAAAGTTAACTAAAATATATCTCTTACATGACTATATCTCATCTTTCTTTCCCTTCCTCTTTGCTGCTTTTCTTTCTGTCTAGCCATTCTATTTAGCCCCCTGACATCTAACTTGTCCACTCTACTGAAATAGTCTCTCAAAAGACTGCCACTTAGTTATTTGTACTAAATGCAGGTTGTCTTCTCTCAGGGCTCCACTGCTTTGATCCCTCTGTAGCATTTGATATTGCTGATCGCTCCAATCAAAAGAAACAAATTCTTCTCCCTAAGATGGCAGTGCTGCATTTCCCCAGCTTTTTCATTGCTATAACCTGGTGTTGGGTCTTTGCACTTACCTACCCACCAACAATAATACTATGATGATAACTAGTCAAAGCAGCTAACATTCATAGAGTGCTCACCTTGTGCTTGGCAATATTCCAATCATCAACTACCATTCCGTGGGGTTAACTGACAGACTTGGAATTCAATCTCAGGCAGACTAGACCCCAAAGCCTACACCTCTGCCTTACACTGCTCTGCCACACTGCCGCATTGGTATCCCAAGGCTGTGTCCCCAGCACTTGGCTTGTTATAATTGTTCTGATGGAAAACTCTATTATTCGCACAACTTTAATCACATGAAAATAGAAGACATAAATGGGCGGCACCAAATACCCATCAGTCTGCCCAGCTTCATCAATTCATTTATTCTTCAAACATATTTTGCAAACTCCATTTGGGCATGGCACCATACTAGACCTGTGAGGAATATGTAATTTAACATGAATGTCTTCAAGAAACTAGTGAAGGAAGGGTGATGGGCATGTGTGTTTCTGTGTACATTACTAAACTAGGAAATAATCCACACTATCAGAAAGCACTTCATTCATAAGAAAGCTAGGAAAGGAGCGTTATCATGGAATAAGGCTTCACAAACATGGCACTATTTAAGCTAGACTTGGAAAAAGGTAGATGATTTAGATTTGCAGAACAAGGAAAAGAAATTCTAGCCTAAGAGAGTAGAGGCAGAGGAATAAGTGCTTATGGGAGAGTGGTGGGCCAATTCAAACTGGCTGGGTGGAGTGTAGGTAGGCTGAAAACATCCTGTTTTGCATGGGACAGTCTTGCATTAGGACTGTTTCTCCAACATAATTAATACTAGGGCCCCCTTTCACTCTTAAATGCCCCATTTGGAAAATTATATGGTCATCATAAGTATAGGATATGAAAAGGAAGCAGGAGATTAGTGTAGAAAGATAAGACCTGATAATGAACCAAGAGAAGCCTTGTGCCAAAGGTTCTTCTGTAAACACTGGGACACTATTACAGGTTTAATAAACAGTACACATTTTAGGAGGGTGAAGCAGTACTCAAAAATACAGAGGGAGATGGAAAATGAGGGCAGTGAATATTAATTGCGAGGCTTTTGCAATAATTCTGGTACCATATAATGAAGACCTGGACCAGGATAATGGCTACTGAAATAGGACCTATAGCTTAACTCAGGTGTTGGCAAAGTTTTTCTGTAAATGTTTCAGCTTTGCAGGCCATATGGTCTCTATCACAACTACTTTATTCTGCCATTGTAGATGAAAGCAGCTGGAGACAATGCATAAATGAGTAACTGTGACTGTGTTCCAATAAAACTTTATATATGGACACTGAAATTAGAATTTCATATAATTTTCATGTGCATGGAATAGGACTTTTTTTATTTCAACTACTTAAAAATGTAACAACCATTCTTGGCTTGAAGGCTGTTTGAAAAAAAGCCAAAAAAACAAAACAGGCAGTGGGCATATTTGGCCCACAGGCAGTAGTTTGATGACCTCTGGCCTAGTTGGATACCATACGCAGATCTACTTATCGTATCAATATTTTGAACCTTCAGCCAAGCATCCTATCATAGGATAATCCAAACATTATTAAATCATCAGATTTTATCCTTAACCAGAACAGAAAGGACCCTGAGTAATAGAATCCTATTTATGATTGTTGTTATTCCCCATACTAGATAATACTTAGCATATTTAAATCTGTCCGAGAACCCTGACTTATGCTTTACTGAATTGTTTAGAAATAGGTTCAAGACAGAACTCTAGGGGGGAAAATGATTCATCGTGTTAATCTCTTTCAAGAATATACTCTGTCATTTTGAAATGCTTTATTACTCAGCTTCATGAATTAAGTCACAATGCCTCACATTTCAGGTGAATGCATACTTGCTCAGGAGTAGGTGCTATGCAATTGCCTTGGCAATAAAGAAACAACAGGTGATTCAAAGGAAACAATTTGCAGGTGACTTGCATTTTCAAAGACCTTTTGTTCTATATATGTAGAAACATTCCATCTAAATTGGCTACAAAGCAAAGAATATTCCTTCCCTAAATGCCACCATAAAAGCAAAATTATGTTTCAAGATTAGCATCCTTTGCCAAGGCAGGGATGGAGAAGGTAGATAGGGGAATGGTGCACATGGAAAGCACTGCATTTACTGTAGTTATTTCTACAATAGTTTCAGAATCTCTGGGCAATTTCAACAAATGTAGGATCACCGTCTTGCTGCTGTTTCCAACTCCTGCCCCTTATTAAGCAATAACATTTCACATACCTTTTTCCCTCCTGTAACAGGCTCATACTGTCTTCCAGACTAAAACTCCTAGAACTCGTCTTCTGCTCTTCCTCAAATGTTTGGAAATTAATAATGTCTGAGACTCTAGTATCAGAACTCATGAACAGGTGGGCCAAATTACAGGATCCAGTCCAGATTAAAAACTTAGTCTTCCATTTCCATAATAAAAAATTTGATCAATGATATCATGTTGAAGAATTGTGAAGGAACAGTCACTTTGATACAAAGCTTACCCCTAATTATTAAATATTCAATTGCTATCCTAGACCATTTAGATGTTTTCCTTGGTCCAAATCCTCTGGATAGTTTTTGAACAACTCTTAACATTCACATTGCATTAGAATTCTAACTATAGAAGATGGGCTTGCTATATTTGAGAGCATAGAGATAAGAGAAGTTAGCCACATTCCTGATAAATTAAAAAGGAACAGTTCTCAAGAAAATGAAATCTGGAGGTTCAGTTTCTTAGCGCTTTCAGTGACTTAACAGAACATGCCCACCCCCGTAATATGGAACTTAATAACAATCAAGCTCAATATGAGAGGTTCAAACATGACTGTACTGAAAAGTTTCTATTGTGCCATGGTCTATCACTTTTTCTTTACAGTACTTTTCAATTCGTTTGCATTATACATTATAAGAACATCCTTTTACGAGGAGCAAATGGTATTGCTCATATTCTCCAACCTTACATCTATTAATATCCTCAATAGATTACCTGTTACAAGGTGTTACCAAACACAGCAGGTAGACCCCCTACTCACAGGAAAGAAAGACACATATGCAATGAGATGCATATTTGCCTGGGGCACATCACTTGTTCCAGCCTGCATGTCATCGCCATTGTGCACACCACCTACTCATGATATCTCCTTTGTACCTTTGGTTACTTACTTCCCTGGGGTAGTGGCTTTGGTTAACACAAATTGTTTCCATCAAAACCCATTGTATGGAATAAAAAAAACCTGGGCATGGGTTCTTGTTCTGCTACTTACTGACAGTGTGATCTTGAACAAGTTATTTAAATTCTCCAGACTCAGGTTCTTTATCCATAAAGATGAGGATAATGAAACCACTGACCTCAGGGGCTATTAGGAAAATTCAATGAGATTATGGTGAAGTACTCTATCAAAAAGTTAGAGATATGCTAGGTGAATGGAGCAGAGTTTGACTAATTTACCAAGTCTGACCCATACTCAGGCCCACCAAAGGAATCCTACCTTGCCGATGGTATGAGTAGAGGGAAAAGCTGGGAATAAAGCAAAATGAGGGTGGGGTAGATAGAAGGAGGTTAAATTAGGAGTGGAAGGAAGAATGCAATGAAATGTTGGGGCTGGGGGAGGGCGGCGGCATTAAGATACAGTCCTAGAAACATAACCAATACTAAACAATATTCTGTTATCCAAATACTTTGGTAAAGTGGTTAAAATTTAACTTACATTTTATAAATATTTTCCCCAATTTGTGGCCAAGTTTCAGTGAAAAGAGTCTTCTCATTCAGTAATACTTTCAGTCCTATTTCCCCATACAAACATCCCCTCACACCAGATATTTCATTCCATAGATGTTCAAGAGACCTGTCAGTTCACACATTAGTGTGTCCAATGATCTTCAAGCACCAAACACACAAAGATGAAGGCATAGGTGAACTTATATATCTGCATCAGTCTTTACTTAAAATGAAATGTGCCACTTAATCTCAACCAAACATAGAAGGCACAGAGGCAAAAGAGGAAGAGAGACTGAAAGATATACCCAAACAATAACAGTAGTTGATTCTGAGTGATGGGACTGAGGATGACAGTTTTCTGCCACGTATATCTGTGCTCTCAAAATTTTCTACAATGATCCATTTGGTTTGGTTTAAATATGAACACAAAAGAACATGTACTATCCTTGTAGCTGGGAACTTTTATTTGCTAAGCAGATTGGTACAGAATTTACTGGGACAAGATTTTGCTTGTGTACTTGTGGTGGAAAAAATGTCTAATCATCTTCATTTAACAACAGACTGTTATACAGGCATGGGCATCAAAAATAATCTAATGTAATATCTGCCTTTTAAAGATGCAAAACTTAAGGGCCAGGGAGGTGAACCGGTTTGTTTAAAATGACACAAATACTAACAGCTTTAGGACTAAAACCTGTTTATCTTGACTTCCAACTCAGGGCTCCTGCTACTTTATTTGTTCGAGTTATGCTTCTCTAAAGTCCTCCACCATTTGGGGAGAATCTATAGTGTGCAAGGCACTGTAGGAATACAAAGATGTATAAAACCTAGACCCTGCCTCAGTGGAGACAAGTTATAAAATAAAAGATAAATTGGCATGTGCTCTTCCTTCATTATAGAAAACGTGAATACCCTGATGAAAGACAGGGTTTTCACACTGCATTCAGTCAGCTAACCTACTTGTGCCACTCATAAGCTACAACTTCTCCATAATTTGAGTTCACAACTGTGAACTTCAGTTCAATTCTGCATTTGTATTGTCCTTGCCTGTTGTAATATCAGCCCCCGTCCCACAGGAAAGAGGGGGAAACCACTTTTTAATTTTTAGTGATTCTAAGAACCTGTGATTTGGCTCCAGGTTTGAGCGCAACATGAAACCATATATTCACCTCCCAAATGGCGCTCTTCTTTCTCCTTTCGTGGCATTCAAGTTTTTTTCTATGTACTTAAACTTTTAGGGCCAAGTCTGCCAGTGCCTTAAAAATAGTGACATAGTCCTGAAAATAGAGCGAGCTTCTTTCCAGGGAACCTTACTATTGAAGAGGCTCAGCCACACCAAGCCTTAGACGCCCAAGAGAGATGAGTGCATCCTTGCCTTCAACTTCTATTTATTCTTGCCATCAAGGCGCCACCATCAAGTCGGATTCCTTCTTTAAGCTGACAGAACTGTGACTCGCAGAGTGGCTCATCTGAGGAATGGACAGCTGAGAGGGACCTGGGGAATAAGTGAGGGTCGCAGCTTGAGGGGTGGATGTGCGAGTGCCAGATTCCCACCAAAGACCGCACAGGCGAGTAAAGGAACCGGCCTCCCTAGCACCTCAAAACAAAAAACAACAACAAATACCACAACTTCTTATAAAAATGGAAACGTCTGCAACAGTAATATCCTTAAACAAATCCACTCACCTGCAAAGAGGCCAGCAGCAGCTTCCCGGAGCCGCGGGGCAGCCAGCGCCTCCTACAACTCATTGCTGCAGCCGGCATCGACGCTTTTTTCTATCCTGAGAGCCAGAAGAGGCAGGTTCTTGGGCTCTGCCTATTGGAAGGCCAAGCCGTCACTCATCTACCCTTGCCGGCTCTGAGGGGTGGTCCCGCCCAACTCCGCGGGACCGACCCAGGTCTTTTCCGTTTCCAAATCCCTGGAGTAGGAAGTGCAGTTTTTATTGGCTCGCTGAAGATACGAGCACACGCGTGGACCAATAAAGGGCTGGCTTCGAAGTTGGTGGGCGGGCTTGGGCCTGGTAGAAGTAGGGAAAGAATCCCATGAGTGTCGCCCGGGCATACAAAAACCTGTAGTCTGAGGAGCTCTAGTGCGTGTAGGGATTCTCAAAAGTGTTTTCTGTCGTTAAGAGAGACACCTGCTAGTGACAAGAGGGGTCTGCAGAAGATTGGACATGATGAGGTGATGTTTCTTTTTACTCATTGGAAATTTACAGGTTGTAAATTGGGGGTGAAGTAGGGTAGTCCTCTCAGAAGAAAGTGACTTTTGCATAAATGCGTGGTTTTGAGTGTGAAATCGTGATTAAAGCGAAGGCCTTTGAAGTGCCTGATAATGGGCAGCAACTCATCCTTTCTTCCCTCCTACTGCTTTTATAGGGATTCCCCTTAGGCAATTCTTTGACAGTGTTTTAGTTGGGGAAGAAAAGTGATTAAAGGAATTCACTAAAAGCTTATAGAACCGACGACGGAGAGACGGGTAGGAGTGAGGAGAATTATAATTCGAGGACAATTGCTGAACAACTCATGGAAATAGCTGAAGCCTGACACGAGACTCTAAGCTTCTAAGCTGGCTGGAACTACCAGACACCGTTTTGAAGCATATACGTCAGAACTTTGGTGTGGGTGAGAGAGATAAGGAATGCCATGTGTGCCCGACTACGTGGGGAATTCCACTTCTTGAGTTCTAGAAACTGTCCAGCCGAGTGTTCAGCGTCTTCCCTTGAGTTTTTCCTCTTTCATCCTCATGACACATCCAGTAGCTTTGTGACCAGCAAGGAAGGCCTTAATAATTCTACATACATTTTAAAGGATTATCTTTCCCCACCAGAAATTCATGTAAAACCTAATTGTTCCTAGCCCATTCTATACCTCATTTATCCTTCTTAAAGCATGGTAGTTCCTCCTGGGATGTCAAAGAACAGTCCTTTTCTCCTGAGAGAGCATGAATCCAATCCCTGACAGGTTCCATCAAGTGACTGATAGGTCCCATCAAATGATAGCTGGAATTTAACTTGCACAAGTAACTAGAGTTTAGGTCAGAGCAGCTGAAGTTGGCAACTTCCTGTCTTATTGGAATTCAGCTCAGGAATGCAACTTTCAATTCTATACACTTGCCCACTTGCTTTTCCTTTTCTCTATACAGCAAGGGGACAAAGTGAGGAGAAAGCTTTTCTACTGAGTTATCAAACTCCCTACTTGTTGCCCACTGTCCATACCCTGCAGGATGAAGACATCCTTTCAGAAGTAGCAGAGTCTTATGGCATTTAACATTTTGGGATACTTACTCTGGAATTAAGAGCACTTGGTCATTTGAATTTCCTTTTACTGTTGTTATGGATACCCACGGAATGCGAGTTTGTCACATAGAACATCAACGATATCAAACATCACCTGCCCTTTAGAACCATTCTTAAGATTATTTGGTTTATGAATAAGTGATTTTGATATAAAATGGAAGCAATTTTATCAGTGATCTTTTTGTAGGATAGGAATTAAAAAGCAAATTTTTAGTCAGGAGCAAGTATAATCCTTGGAGAACAAACATGTAAAGACTTAACAAAATTGCAGGAGTTACTGCTGTCTTATAACAAAACTGTTTTCCATAGATATCTAGGCAGTAATATCACATCCTTAATCCTATGTTCTGGTCTGCCTGATGAACTGTCTCCCTTATGAACTTTTAAATAATGAGATCTTGGCTCACAATGATGACAATAAGCTCATGTAAGGCAAGAATGAGCCTCAAAGGATATTAGACTTACAAAAACTTAGTACTTATAGGGTCCTTAGAAATTGAATTCTAGCCCATCGTTATACAGGTGAAGAAACTAAAGCTTAAGTGATTTGCTCAGAATGACATAGCTTGTTGGGTACAGAGCTGGGACAAGAATCCAAGGTTGCTAATTCATAATTCTAGGAAAATGCTTCCTTCTCTTCCTGCCCCCCTCATTCTCCCTTAACACCCCCCAAAATATTTATTAATATCAAGATTTCTGATTTTAAAATTGACCTCCATTAAGACCAATCATGAGGAATAAAATTCTGATATAGCAAGTGCTATAGATATTATGAAAATAGCTCTTTGTGTCTCAGTTCACTACTTTTCTTCAAATAATTTTGGTATAGTTCCACTTTCATGTAAACAAGAAATGAAAAAAAGCAGTAAATTATTATAGCCTTTCACATATAACTCTGTTTGTAAGTGCTTATTGAAAACATAATATTAACTTTTATAGTACTTTAAGGGTTAGTAGCAGATTGCCTTATTCAAATACCTGAATAGAGTACTCTTTTATGATAGCATACATATCTGGTCAGAGTAATTTCATGGCTATTTACATGTAACCCCTTGCCTTTTCCAGGTAGGGTTGAGATGATTCACCAAGTATCAAAACATTACCCACTGACAGGCTATTCTGCCTTTTCTTTGCCTGGCAGAGCCATTGGCTCCCTGCCTCCAGCAAACTCCAGAGTTAGTTGGTCCGATTTCCCATATCGGGGTGGTCTCCTTGTCTTAACAGTACCTGGATGCATTATGATCTGGTTGTTTGCCACTGGTATCTGTTCTACCACACTCTACTCATGGTCAGCTTAAAATCTGTCAGCCATAATCCAGTATAATAGGCCCAAGTTTGACTCCCATCTTTGACCAACTAGGCACAAGAGCCCCTTGCTGAAATTAAGAACCAAAAGTGCTTTTATGGATCCACCATACAGATTCAGGAGGGATGTGAATGCCATCTCTCCCTTCATTTCATAAGTTAAAATTTAGGATCCTCACCTACCTCACAGTGTAATGTGGAGAATAATGGAGACAATGTTGAAATCAGTTGCAATCTAAATTACTGTAATCTGCCACTTACTAGCACCTTATGCAAGTTGCTTGATAACAGCCTCAGGGTCTTTATCTCTGAAATAGGTGTAATACTTATATGGTTAAAGTGAAGATTAAATAAGGTAATGTAGTGTGGTGCCTGGCCTGTGGAAAGTGTTCAATAAATGGTAGATGTTTATATTAACAATGAGTAATGATAAATATAAAGTTTTAACTACTTAGGAGTGTTCTTATTGTGAGAACTCAGTAAGAGCTGAGCCTTGAGCTTTCCTCCCTTTTCCTACTCTCTGCTAAAGCCAAGACTCAGACTTCTGCAATAGGATATGGTACAGAAATTTCCCTGGTTTTCTTGCTGCTACCCAGAGAGGCTACTGTAAGGAAATGAGTGCTAAAGAGGAAACAGACTTAGTGGCAGGGCCAGGAGACTCTGGTATTGGGAGGTCTGAACCAAATGAAATTTCCCTATTGTAAGCCCCAACTTTGAACATCCTGGAGTAGGAAAAGACCCCAGTTGATTTTTCTTTTTTTTTCCCTACTCTCAATTACAGAAAAACAAAACAAAGCAAACTCTTTGGGGTTTGGGAAAAGAGGAAAAAGGAGGAAATCTGCAGAGAATCAAGAATCATCTTTTATAAATTCTCTACCACACTGCTCAGGAGAAAAACACATTTTTATTGTATGTTATGCTGAACAAAATGGTCACAATTTCTGGCCTTGTTTTTTTAAATGCTATATTATATTTATTTATTATAACTTTTTATTATAGACATATGATATTGATTGTAAAAGGCTTAGAAGCTGTAGATTTTAGAGTACCTGTAATCCTACCATCCAGAGACAACTCATTGTTAACCTTTTGATGATCTTTCTGTTTTTTTCCATAAATCAATTCTTTAAAATAGACTACAGTCATAGTATATGTACTGTTTTATGGTAATTGTTTTTACCTAATTTATCACAGAAATTTCCCCATGTCATTTAATATTCTTCTTTAATATATAATTCCATCTTGCAAATGTACCTTCAGGTAGTATGCCTTATAATTCAGCCAGTTCCTTACTCTGGGGTGCAAGGTTGTTTCAGTGTCTTGAAAAGATTCAGTGATTTAAACAGGCTGTTCTTTCCCCCAATGACAGAGTACTCTGGGAATCTTTATTGAGCCAAACACAATGCCTCCTGGCCCCAGGGCTTCTTCATGGAGGCTGATAAAGTGGCCAGAAATTCTTTTTCTCTATGCCCTAGTATTAAAGAGCTAAAAAAAGGCGAATACGGTTAAGCTTGAGCTATTGGAGTTTTTGCCGTAGTATCCTGCCTCCTCCAAGATTTCCTGTTCTTTAACTTGAAGAAACAGTGTTTAAGTGAAGGAGAATGGGGATTGTGCTAGAAATCAGGGCTCCGTTAATAAAACCTCCCCAAATGCTTGGTATGTGTATCCATTTTACACATGAGGAAAGTTGGGCACTGAGAGATCATTTGTCCAAGACTGCACAGCTTTGAATTTCTACTATGTGCACTGCTTCTAAGAACTTATGAATATACTGTCACTCTTCCTTTTTTTCCTGTGGGAAATTTGGTGTTGACCTTCTAGGATATATTTCTCATCTGCTCCCTTAAAAATTAAAAAAAAAAAAAAAACTCCCTTCCTGACTGTCCAAGAATTTCTTCTGCCTATGGGTTTCCCAAATTGGCTACCTCTTTGTCAAAAGAATGTTATCTTCATTCTCTAATGTAGAATCAGGTGACTTAGCTTTTTATCCCACATTTTCTTAAAGACATGACCTCACTGTATATATTGGAAGGTCAGGTTCGTAAAAGGAAGTTCTTATTAACCCTGCATCATTTTCGAATATTCACATTTGTTTCCTTAGCTTTCAGGATTTATGAAGTATGACTATATATACAGCAGTAAGCCTATTTTTCTGGCTTGACTCATAAACTTGTTCTGCAGGAGATTTTAAAACAGGCTTTCTAGAATTCTTTAGAGCCATGAAGCCTCATTGAAATAGATACATACCTTCCATTATTGACACATTGAAGGCATAACGCTTATTAGCAAGTATAATTTCCGGGATGTTTTGTTAAAGCCTCCTTATGCAGTCTAAATAGAGTTACAGTTTCAGTCAAGGGGACATATTTTAAAATACTTTTTTGCACCATCTTTTTTACCCTTCACCACTACCACCACTACGAACGCTCGATCCCAAGCTACTGTCACCTCTTGTCTGGATTTTCTCAGAATCCTCCTAACTGGTCTCCCTGAATCCACTTTTGCTCTCCTTTAGGCAGCCAGTGTGATGTTGGTGGAATGTGTTTGTGGTCATGTCTTTGTGATCGTGTCACAGCTAACCCCTCTCCTCCTCCTAGCTTAAAACACTGCAGTGGTTTCCCATTGCTCTTAGCTTGAGCCTTCTTTTCCCCTTCCTGTGGTCCTTAGGCCTTTGCACAGGGATTTTTTTCTACCTAGAAGGCTGTTCCCTCCCCTTTCCTTACTCCCTCCCTTCCACCTTCCTTGCTTTAGAACTGTTCAATTTTGATAGTAGTTAAGTGATCATTTCCAATTCAAATTTGATATTCGTTCATTCAGTCATTTTCCCATGACCCCTGCTTGGGTCATACCTCCTAGGTAGATTACACGTTGTAAAAGAACCATGTACCTCTTCTTTATAGAACTTAACACAAATGTAATTTTATATTGTATATTCCCTCTCTCTCCACAGATCTGTTGGCCTTTTGAAAGCATGGACCCTGTGGCTTTCACTTACCACTGGTCTACAGTGCCTGGAAGTAGGTGCTCAATTAATAAATGTTAACAAATTATTGCATTGGGGAAAGAACTAGAAGATTAAATTCTCTCCTCCTTTTCCCCCTAAATAGTACATCTTATATATACACTTGCACCAATAAATAAGCACATGTATTTAAAAAAAATTTAGGCATTCAAACCCTAGAAGTTTAAGATAAAATGTGATATATGTAAAGTTATAAGAATAATGTTAAATTTTCTACATAAACTGAGAATATTAGCTCTGAAAGAGAACCTAGAAATCATACAATTCAACTCCCATACTTTACAGATGATAAAATTGAGGCCCAAAGTCGGCAAGGGATTGTTTAAGATCACAAAAGTATTAACACATGGAACAAGAATCCAGGTTTACTAACTCCAAGGCCAAATCCCTTATGCAAATGAATTATTAGAGGCAAATAATTATCCAGCAGGGAGAATATGCTTTTGGGATTGAAAAGAAGTACAACAGTGCAGTATTTAAGAAGGTGGACTTGGGAGCCAGTTGGCCTGGGTTTCTAATCCTGGCTCTGTTCCTTACTAGCCATGTGATTTTGGGCAACCTGCCTTATATCTTCTGTTGTGTAATGGGTGTAATAATGATACTTATCTCATAAAGTTGCTAAATTTTTAAATAAGTTAATACATGGAAAAAGCTCAATAAATTTTAACTTTAGGAAGTCTCGATGGTAGATTAAGGACCAAATATAATTTCTTATTTATAGGATAAAATCAACTTTGTTGATTTTCTCCTGTTTTCTTCTTGAGAAAAACATATAGAAAGCAACTTGGAGGCCTTGCTTGGACAGTGAAAAGCTGGTTTTAGCAGATAAAGCTTTAGGGGTTGTGCTAGATGGGAAAGGCATGTCATGACTTGGTCAAAACAAGCTTCAGGCCACAGATGCTAGTGTGCATTGCGATAACATGAAGCCCAAAGGGTTTAAAAAAGCACACAGAAGAAGGAAAAATTAAAGAAATCTAAAATATTTAGCATTAAAAAAAATCATATCAGGGAACAAAAAACAGTCTAATAAAAGGTGAATCTATCTTAATTATGTCATGTAAAATACCTTTTCTTTGAGTGATAACCTTTCAAATCTACTTGAAGTCCCAGATAGCACCCTTTTTTAAAAAAAAAACGACCCCTCCCCCACCCCCCGCAAAAAAAAAAAAAAACAAAAATAAAACCCACAATTTTCTCTAGTGGCTTTGAGAGCTTTCTTTTCTATAGGTACTTCTAGGTGCTATGTCCAGAAAGAAGCTACTTTAGGTTTATGACTCAGCATAAGTAGAGTTCCCCATTTGAATCCTCACAGAATCCTTATGAAATAAATATAGCAAATAGTTTGGGTGTCTTTATTAGTAAATGTTTTCAAGTAAGGAATAATGAGAATAAATAATTCGTTACCAGTCTTGTAACCATCAATCAGTACCAACAACTGAATGTTGGTCTCTTCTTACCAGGTGAATGTCCTAACTAGTCTTTGACATCATCTCTCTGTGAAGTATCAGATAAAAAAAATAGATAAATTGTCTGTTGGTAACCACATGATGTAAAATTAGTAAAAGGAAAGTTAAGTTAATGGCAAAGGCTTCAATGCTGAATGATTCTAGGTGAGATGATATACTGAAACTTGGGTTGTTGTGATCTATGACAGCTGAAACAGATTGCTCCAAGGCCAAATTACCTACACTTCTTCACCCTCGGAACTTTAAGCAATTATGTAAAGGCATCTATATCTCACTAGAACTGCTTGTATGTAGAAAATTAATTTTAGGACTAATAAGAAAGAACCTGTGTTCTCATCTCCAAACCCAACTATATTGGGCAAAAGATTAATAATAGACCAATATTTTCACTTTTATCTCTCCCAAAAAGGTTAAATCTAGTGTAATTTCTCTTTGCCTAAGCTCACCTATTTCTTTATGCTTTGCTGCATCTCTGCTTTCTCTAAAAATGGGGGAGCAAGAAAAACAAAAAAGGAGAAGGAAGAATGAGAAAACAAGTAAAACATTCAGAAATGCTGGTTTCAACCAGCAAATCAAACCAATAAGTAATCCATTATTCATTGACTGTCTCCTAATTAAGACCTTGTATTAGGAATTTTGAAGGAAGTGATTTTGTTTGTGCCTACCATAAACAAGTCCACTGTGTCAGGTGCAAGTGATATAAAAATAAATGAAAGATTGTCTCATCCTTAAAGAGCATGGTCCGGTAGGGAAGAGACCAACTCATGAAATATTAATTACAGTATAACATATTTAAGTGCACGTGCAATTAGTGAGGGTTCACAGGGTATTTTGGTGGAAGTAGGGGCACTTAAGTATGTGTGTGGGAGGGGGTGAGGGTGAGAAAAAGTTGGTTGGTTTGTGAGAAGGTTAGATACTTAAGTGGTGAAGCCTGAGCAATGTTTAAAAGGAGTAGAATGCCTGTCAGATTTGCATAGTAGGTTTCCACTCTAAACAATGTTAGCATAGACAAAATATATTGTTGAGTTCAAAAACAAGATAAACATCTCCATGAACCAACAATGTAACAGAAACAGAGCCAAAATTCTGGTAGGCTCTGGGACTGGAGGCAGATGTAGAGGCTGGAATTTCAGCTCCCACCAGGTGGGAAACATTCAGAAAAAGTGTTGTATTCGAAGACAAACCAGACCTAAGCTTGTTGCTTAAGGGGTGGGGCTCCTTCTTCTGGAAGGGTGAAGGGGTTCAGAACCACTGCCAATTGTTGCCTGGGTCAGTGGCTTACCTCAAGCAGCAGCAGATAGGAAGGCTCAAGGACACAGATACAGTGTTGCCTCCAGAAATTAGACTAAGCCATCTGCTGGCTGAGAGACTGATCGCAAAGAAACATTCAGTGGAGAGACTTACACACCAGAGATTAGGTGCTAGAAACCTAGTGGGGGCAAAGGAACAAGGAGAACACTCCTTTTGAGCTCATTCTCCAAATTAGCACCCCTTTTTTGGACAGTATTTTTGCAGAAATATGTTGACATAGTTATAAAGACTGTGATAATAGCAGTTAAAGGGAGCAGTATAAAAGGAAGACTGTGTGACCAGCAAGAAGTTAGTCAAGGTGAAGTTCTGCCAACCAACCAGCCAACAATGTAAACTCCACTCCCATGCCTGACCCCATCCCCAGACTAAATGCTCCTTGTATTAAAACCTCAGCAGGCCTCTTATAGGAAGAGATGGGAATTGAGCACAGTAACTATACTGACTTTGCAAAGCAGATCTAATTTGAAATATTCTATTTTTTCTATAAAGAGACTCAGAATTTTCAGGTCAAATACCCTAGTTTTTTGCTTAGAAAATATAATCAATTTACACCCAGGGAAGAGTCAGAGAAGTTAGCCTTGAGAAAGAGTGGATAGGAGGTGAAGGGAAGCCTGAATGATTTGGGTATGGTGTGGACTCTTTGCAATAATTTTCTAAGGGGGTGCTTCCCTGGGATCTAAAGAAATTTGAAAGAAAATGTGAGCAGTGAGGTCAGTATCACTAAGATAGGTCTGGAAGCCTACCAAAGGTGACACTAACTCTGGTTAACTATGTTACAGGGTTGGCCATTCAATTTTGTAGACCTGGAAACTCAGTCCACTAATTTATAAGCTATAAAAGGCAATGATTCCCTTATTTCCCAGATTTTGTTGATAAATCTCTTTGGTGCTTCATATACCAACCAAACAGCTATTCTGCACATAAACTCACTATTCTGATCAGAGTGAACTTTGAAACTATTATTAAAAAGTGGCTTGGTGCTCAGGAAGTACTTTCCACCATTCTCTATAATCATTTGCTCTTATAACTGATTCTCACTGGACCCAAAGGAAATACTAAATTCAATTTAAAAGCTACCCAAATGTCAACTATTTGTATTTGCTGAATGTTTAGTGGAGCTGAAATCATGGCTTTAGAAAAGCTCTTATTATGGCACTCTTGAAAACCATGCTGTTTTTCCTTTTCTAAAGAAATACATCACCAAAATCTTAGAAATAAGGGAATCAGTGCCTTTGATAGCTTATAAAATGATGGATTGAGTTTCTGAGTCCACTTAAAAAGAAATAACACATAATAACTATTAGTACTACTACTTGCCTCTTTTGGGAACACAGTGATTTTTAAAAGAGCATGGAGTGTTGGGGAAGATGGCGGCATAGAGAGGAGTGGAAGTTAGTTAGTCCCTCCAGAGCAACTAATAAAAAACCGGGAACAACTTGTAAAAGATCTGGAATAACTGCTGGGAGACAACCATTACTGTCCACGCATCGTGAAACAATCTGGGTTGGGAGAAATGACTGAGATCACAGCATAAAATCTGTAAGTAAAAACTGCAGACCTGAGCCGAGAGCCCCCCACCTCACGGCAGCCCGAACTGCAAAGCCTCGCTGTGATAGAGAGCAATGCTCTCTAAACAAGCAAATATACCTCAGCCCAGCTCCAACTGGGGTTTTAACTTTAACCGCTGAATACAAATTATGAATCCCCAACAAGCAGACAGAGGCTTTTGGTGACAGCTGATCTTGGAGAGTCAGGGGATGAATCTGTCTCAGAATGGGGAGTCCAAAGGATCAGGTGCTATCTCTGGCCAACAGGTGAATCTGAGAGCCATAGACTGACCCTGAAAGGGGGCTTTCTGTCCCTTTCTTTCTCTCTCAACCTGGGCAGCACAGTGGAGAAAGCCTCAGCCATTTTCAGCTCGCAGTGCTTTGCAGTAGAGAAAGCCTCAGCCATATTAAACTCACAGCACTCTGACCCAGAGAAGGGTGGAGATAGCAGAGTCAGAGAAACGAAGAATCTATTTATATGCAAATGACCTCACTCTAGGGGGCATCTCTTCCCTAAGAGTAAAGAGGTGGGTCCCAGTTCTACTACTGCCTTCCATTCAGAATGAGACCCCAGAGCCTGAGGGAAAACAACCATGAGCCACACCTCCTTACATCAGTCTGGAGTGACAGGCTGACAGGCGCCACCTGTTGGGCAGAAAAGCACAGTGTGTGTCAGTCCTCTAAGGCACACCATCAGGGAAACTGAATACTGAATATTTCTTCCTTCTGGGACCTGAGACTGTTCTTGTCTGGGAAAACCTGATTTGGGTGGCCAAGGAGGACAGATGCCTAGACAACAGAAAATTACAACCTACACTAAGAAAAACAAAGTTATGGCCCAGTCAAAGGAACAAACTTACACTTCAACCGAGATACAGGAATTTAAACAACTAATGCTAAATCAATTCAAAAAGTTTAGAGACAATATGGCAAAAGAGATAAAGGCTATAAAGAAAACACTGGGCGTACATGAGGCAGAAATTGAAAGTTTGAAAAAACAACTGACAGAATCTATGGAAATGAAAGGCACAACACAAGAGATGAAAGATACAATGGAAACATACAACAGCAGATCTCAAGAGGCAGAAGAAAACACTCAGGAACTGGAGAACAAGGCACCTGAAAGCCTACACACAAAAGAACAGATAAGAGAAAATAATGGAAAAATATGAGCAACATCTCCGGGAACTTAAGGGCTAAATGAGATACAGGAATGTACATACCATTGGTGTCCCAGAAGGAGAAGAGAAGGGAAAAGGGGCAGAAGCAATAATAGAGGAAATAATCACTGAAAATTTCCCGTCTCTTATGAAAGACATAAAATTACAGATCCAAGAAGCGCAGTGTACTCCAGACAGAATAGATCTGAATAGGCCTATGCCAAGACACTTAATAATCAGATTATCAAATGTGAAAGACGAAGAGAGAATCCTGAAAGCAGCAAGAGAAAAGCAATCCATCACATACAAAAGAAGCTTAATAAAACTATGTGCAGATTTCTCAATAGAAACCGTGGAGGCAAGAAGGAAATGGGGTGCTGAAAGAGAAAAACTGCCAACCAAGAATCCTATATCTGGCAAAACTGTCCTTCAAATGTGAGAGAGAGTTCAAAATATTCTGTGACAAACAGAGAATAAGAGAGTTTGTGAACAAGATACCTGCTCTACAGGAAATACTAAAGGGAGCACTACTGAATGATAGGAAAAGACAGGAATGAGAGGTTTGGAACACAGTTTTGGGTGATGGTAGCACAGCAATGTAAGTACACTGAACAAAGACAACTATGAATGTGGTTGAAAGAGGAAGGTCAGGAGAATGTGGGACACTAGAAGAAAAGAGGAAAGATAAAGACTGGGACTGTGTAACTCAGTGAAACCTAGAGTGTTCAACAATTGTGATAAAATATACAAATGTTTTTTCATGATGGAGAACAAATGAATGTCAACCTTGCAAGGTGTTAAAAATAGGGAGGTGTTGGGGAGAAAAACACAATCAATGTAAACTAGAGACTAAAATTAACAGAATCATTGTATTATGCTTCCTTTAATGTAACAAAGGCAATATACCAAAGCTAAATGTAGGTAAGAGGTGGGGCATAGGGGAGAGGTGTGAGACCCTTGGCATTGGTGGTGTTGTCTGACTCTTTATTCTACTTTGATCTAAGGTTATCTTTCCTTCTGCTGCTTCCTAGCTGTCATTTTTTTTCTCTTGTTTTTTTCTTTTGCCTCTACCTTCTTTGGCTCTTCCTCCTACTTTGTGGAAGAAATGTAGATGTCCTTATATAGATAGTGGTGAGGGTGGTGAACACATAAATATGTGACTATACAGGGAACCATTGATTGTTTACTTAGGATGGAATGTATGGGTTGTGAACAAAACCACCTTAAAAAAAAATTGATGACAAAACCTCAAGGGCAATATACTAAGTGAAATAAGCTATACACGTAAGGACAAATATTGCAGGGTCTCACTGATAGGAACTAATTATAATATGTAAACTCATAGATATGAAATATAAGTTACCAAGATATAGAACAAGGCTAAAGAATAGGGAGCGGTTGCTTAATACGAGCAGAATGTTCAACTAGGTTGAACTTAAATGTTTGGAAATGAACAGAGGTGATGATAGCACATTGTGAGAGTAACTAACAGTGCTGAATGGTGTGTGAATGTGGTGGAGAGAGGAAGCTCAGAGTCATGTATGTCACCAGAAGGAAAGTTGGAGGTTAAAAGATGGGAATGTATAAAACAGTGAACCTTGTGGTGGGCAATGGCTAAGATTAACTGTACAAATATTAGAAATCTCTTTCATGAACCAGAACAAATGTATGACACTACAACTAGAAGTTAATAATAGAGGGGCATATAGGAAAAAATATATATACCTATTGCAAACTGTATACTACAGTTACTAATATTTTAATGTTCTTCCATAAACAGTAACAAATGTATTATACCAATACTATGAGTCAACAATGGAGGGGGGGGTGGTTAGGGATTGGGAGGATTTGAGTTTCCTTTTTTTTTTTTTGTCTTTATTTCTTTTCTGGAGTGGTGAAAATGTTCTAAAAATTAAAAAAAAATTTAATTGTGATAGATGCACAGATGTATGATGGTACCGGGGGCAATTGATTGTACACTTTGGATCTTTGGATAATTGTATGGTATGTGAACAATCACAATAAAAAAAAAAAGAACATGGAGATAACATATTATATGATTCCATTTATAGGAATTTTATGGAAAAGGCAAAATTATAGAAACAGATCCATGGTTTTCTGGGGCTAGTAAGCAGGGATTAATTGCATGAGTAAACTTTTTGGGGTGATGGCAGTGTTCTAAAACTGGATTGTGATGATGATTGCACAATTGTATAAACTCACCAAAACTCTTCAAATTGTGCATTTAAAATGGCTACATTTTATGCTGTGTAAACTATACCTCAAAAAATTTTTAAAAAAGAGTATGGGCTTTAAATCAGACAGATGTGGACAGATTCCTGGCTCTGCAACTTACTAGTTGTGTAACGTTGGGCAAATAGTTGACCTCTCTGATCTTCAGGGTCCTTTATATGTAAAACTAGAGTAATGATAGCTAGCTCTGGGTTGTTGGGAAGATTAAATGAGATAGTATTATATTAAGTGTCAGCTACATTATAGGTGCTCCACATGTGATAATGCCTTCCTTTCCCTGACATATTTAATGAGTGTTTTAATTGTATTTGTTCTCAACCAGATGACTCTGTTCACTGCATATTTTAAATGGTTTGAGAGCAGCTGTAGGTTCTTCTGACTTCCTGTGAGTAGATTGTGACTCTGTTGCCCCTGCTAATTACTCTATTTCTCTTCTTCCTTTCCCTTTTAAGCCCCTTCATCAGGCATCTTATCTATACTTCAAGAGGTATTTCCCATCTCCATTCTTTTTCATATATTGTTCTTTCTGTCTGAAGTGTATCTCTTATCTTTCCTCACTTGACTAACCCCTAGTGTTTCAGTTTGCTAAAGCTGCCAGAATGCAATATACCAGAAATGGACTGGCTTTTACAATGGGAATTTATTAGTTTACAAATGTACAGTTCTAAAATCATGAAAATGTCCCAGTTAAGGCATTAACAGGCTGATACTTTCTCTGATGAAAGGTTGCTGGCATCTCGGGTTCCTCTGTTGGATACCAAGGAAAATGGCCAGCATCTGCTGGTCCTTCGCTCCTGGGTTTCATTGCTTTCAACTCCCAGTTCTGGTGGCCTCCTCTCTGAGCTTCTCTGGGTCCTCTCAGCATCTATGGGGCTTTTCTTTCTCTAAGCTTTCTTGGCTTTTTCTGCCTTTTTTCCTCTCATAATGGACTCCAGTAATGGATTAAGACTCACCTTGATTAAGACTCACACTCAGTTGAAACAACCCAACCAAAAAGTACCACCCACGATAGGTCTACACCCACAGGAATGGTTTAAAAGAAGATGATGGAGGGGTGGGGCAAGATAGCAGAGTAGTGATGTGTGGAATTTAGTTACTCCTCTAGGGCAGCTGGTAAATAGCCAAGAACTGCATGGAAAAGCAGTTTTGGGGACTTCTGTGACTGGCATGCATTGTATACCAGTCTGGGATGAGTGCAATGGCTGAGACGGCAGCGAAGAACTGTAAGTTTCCCCGGCCAGGGTGCTGGTGCCCCTCCCCAACAGGCAAGGCAGACTGTCTTGGAGCTGGTTCCCTGAGAGTAAAAGAAACAATCTGTACTGGAAGCAATAAGGGGGGCTCAACCAGGCCCCACTTGCAGAATTGACAAATTTGGACTGCTGAATAAAAGCTCCAAGTACAAATAAACCAAGAGTTGGCAGGAAAGGAACTGGAGGATTTAGTCCAGCAGAGAGGAGGCAGGGCTGACAACAACAACAACATAAAAAACAAAACAAAACAAAACAAAACAAAAAAAAACACCAAAAACTTATGGAGTTTGAGGTGTTCAGAATACTGGAAAATGGCTGGGCTCCAAGAAAAAGGGGCACATAGAAATGGGTACCCACTCTGGCTCTTGCTTTCAAACCTGGGGAGTTGGGGTCCAGCTCTGAAAAGGGTTTATTTTTTTCTTCTTTTCTTTTCTTTCTCTCTGACTATTTTTTTTTACTTTTCAGTAGCTCATCAGCACTGCCAGAAGGCTCAGGCTTCTGGGTAAGGGTGGAATTAAAGTTATCTGAATATAACTATTTAGGTGGAAATAATAGCCTAAAGGGCTTATCTTTAATTTGTCTATACTGGGGCTGACAAAACTTGGAGGCTGTGGAAAGGCCTTGAAAAGAGATTTCCTTTTTTTTTTCTTAAATAACTATTCTAAGTAGCTCGTCTCAGAAAGCCTTAGATATTTGCAGTTGGCAGCTGGACCCAGGCAAGGGTGGATAAGATACCTCTGAGCAACAAAGCAATAAGTCTAGTGGGGGAGATAACATCCTAAAGGACATAACTTCCCCCAAGACAGGGGAGGCAGGACGCAGCTCAAGTGGTGACCCTTATTCAGAGAACTCAAACCCCAGACGCTAGATAACAGAAACAACTTGAATGAGCCATGCCCCTGGCAGGGCCAGGGTCTCCTGAGAATTAAACGGACCCCACCTCTTTTTGCTGGTGGGGAACTGTGGGCTGACAAGCACCACCTGCTGGACAGGATAGGAAAAGCACAGTTTTCACAGGAGGGTCTGACAACCTGCGGGGCTCATTCTCAGAGAAACATGATATGGAGTATACTCTCCTCCTGAGACCTGGGCCTGTCTGGACTCAGAAAATCTGATTGGGGTCAATCATTTCTGGGGAGACCCTCTCACAAAAAGGTTACATAGAGGCAGGGCAAGATGTAAAAGTCAAGCATTTAGGAATAAACTTAACCAAAGCCACAAAAGACCTATACACAGTAAACTACGAGAAACTGCTAAAAGAAATCAAACAGGACCTAAAAAAATGGAAGAACATACCGTTTTCATGGATTGGAAGACAAATATAATTAAGATGTCAGTTCTACTTAAGCTGATTTATAGATTAAATGCAATACCAATTGAAATCTCAACAGCTTACTTTGCAGAAATAGGAAAAACAGTAACCAAATTTATTTGGAAAGGCAGTGTGTCCCGAATAGCCAAAAATATCTTGAGAAAGAGGAACGAAGTGGGAGGTCTCACACTACCTGACTTTAAAGCATACTACAAAGCTACAATGATCAAAACAGCATGGTACTGGCATAAAGATCAGTATACCGACCAATGGAATCAAATTGAATGTTCAGAAATAGACCCTCTCATCTATGGTTAATTGATCTTTGATAAGGTAGTCAAGCCAATGCAACTGGGTCAGAGCAGCCTCTTCAATAAATGCTGTTTGGAGAACTGGATATCCATATTCAAAAGAATGAAAGGGGACTTCTGTCTCATACCTTATACAAAAATTAACTTGAAATGGATCAAAGACTTAAACATTAGTGCTAAGACCATAAGACTTCTAGAAGAAAATGTAAGGAAATATCTTAAAGATCTTGTGAAAGGAGGTGGTTTCCTAGACCTTACATCCAAAACATGAGCAGTGAAAGAAGAAATAGATAAATGGGATCTCCTCAAAATTAAACACTTTTGTACATCAAAGGGCTTTGTCAGAAAAGTAAAGACAGCCTACATAATGGGAGACAATATTTGGAAACCTCCACATATCAGATAAGGGTTTAATATCCAGAATATATAAAGAGAGCTTACAACTTAACAATAGAAATACAACCCAATTAAAAAATGGGGAAAAGACATGGACACTTTTCTGAAGAGGAAATACAAATGGCGCAAAAACATATGAAAAAATGCTAAACTTCACTGGCTGTTAGGGAAACGCAAATCAAAACCACAATGAGATACCATCTCACACCTACTAGAATGGCCATTATTAAAAAAAACAGAAAATTACAAGTACAGGAGAGGATGTGAAGAAAGAGGCACACTTATTCACTGTTGGTGGAAATGTGGAATGGTGCAGCCACTCTGGAAGGCAGTGTGGCAGTTTTCCTCAGGAAGCTAAGTATAGAATATGATCCAGCAATTCCATTACTAGGTATATACTCAGATGAATTGAAAGCTAAGATACAAACGGACATTTGTAAACCAAAATTTTTGGTGGTATTATTCACAATTGCCAAGAGATGGAAACAGCCTAAATATCAGTAGAAAATGGATAAACAAACTGTGGTATATACATACAATGGAACATTACACAGCTGTAAGACTGAACAGAGTCATGGAACATAAAACAACGTAGATGAACTTTGAGGACGTTATGTTGAATGAAGTTAGCCAGAAACAAAGGGACAAATACTATATGGTCTCACTAATATGAACTAACATTAATGAGCAAACTTGGTGAGTTAAAGCTGAGAACACAGGTTTTCAGGAGATAGAAAGGGTAGAGATAGGGCATTTGATGCTGAAGGAGTATAGAATGTTCAATAGGATTGATTGTATAGATCCAGAAATGGATAGCACAATAATGTGTGATGGTAGCACAAATGTTGTAAGTGCACTGAACAAAAATGTCTGTGAGTAAAGTTGAAAGAGGAAGGCTAGGGCATGTATGACACCAGCAGGAAAAATAAATGATAAAAACTGGGACTCTATAACTAAGTGAACCCTAGAGTGGTCACTGATAGTGAATGAATGTACAGAGATAAAAATGTTTTTACAGGTGGGAGAACAAATAAATGTCAACCTTGCAAGGTGTTGAAAAAGGGATGGTATTGGAAAAAAGTGTAATCAGTGCAAACTGGAGTCTATGGCTAACAGTAACTTTGCAATATGCTTCTGTTATTTGTAACAAAGGCAATATACCAAAGCTAAATGTCTATGGGAGGGGGATAAAAGGAAGGGATATGGGATTCTTGGTAGTGGTGTTGTTGTCTGACCTTATTATTGTATTGTATTTTATATTTTCTTTTATCTTTTTTATTCTTTTAAAAGGTTTTTGGAGGGTAATAAGTATGTTCAAGTGCTGATTGTGGTGATGAATGCACAACTATGTGATGATACTGTGAATAATTGGTTGTACACTGTGGATGATTGTATGGTATGTGAATATATCTCTATAAAATTTCAGGGAAAAAAATACAGGGATACAAGTGCTAGAGAAAATGTGGAGAGAGGGATGTACCTATTCACTGATGGTGGGGAAGTAGAATGGTGTAGCCTATCTGGAGGACAGAATGGTGGTTCCACAAGAAGCTAAGTATGTGGGTACCATAAGGTCCTGCAACCTCTGGTGGGTTATATACTTGGAAGATCTGAGAGCAGGGACATGAATGGACATGTGCACACTGGTGTTTATGGCAGTGGTATTTATGATTTACAATGGTTGAAGGTGGCCTAAGGATACATCAGTTTATGAACAGAATGGTGAACTGTGGTGTATGCATACAAGAGAATACTGAGTAGCTGCAAGAAGGAATGAAGTTGTGAGATATACAACTATGTGAATGGATCTTGAGGATAGCATTTTGAGTGAAGTACACCAGAAACGAAAAGACATACATTATTACGCCTCACTAATATGAACTAACTATAATGTGTAAACTCTGAGAACTGAATCTTAGATTACAGCTTATCAGGGGAACATTTATTGTAATGGTCCCTAGACTGTAAGCTCTTAAAGCAGTCACATCTATTCCTGAGTTGTAATGGTTATCTCCAAATTCTGAGATGCTGAGATTTTTGTGTATAACCTGATAGGTCTCAGGAATTTTGGTTATCTATGTGACACCTGAGACTCAGAGCTAGAGTTCGGCGGCTATGAATGTCAGTATTACCTCATATAGCAACTGTTAAAAATGCTGAAAAAGAGTTCAGACTTCAATTAGAGATAGGAATGAAGGGATCTGGTTAGGACTAAGGCAAATCAGGCGAAAGGGTAAAGGACGATATTGACTGTGTGTTAAAACTTCAACTTCCACATGAGACGAAGGGAAGAGATGTTTATTTGGTGCAGGATCTATATTTTCTGTAGTACACTAATTTAATTTGTACAGTCAGTTTATTCAAACACCATAATTACATGGAACTTTGAATAGGAAGTGAGATCTAGTATGTTAGTACAGGTTAGTGTGAAATTCATATACATCCCAAAATAATTTGGGCAGAGAAAAATGTATTTGGAGCCCCCCCCCCCCCGCCTCCGAGGGGCTAGGGAAAAATGCGGAAATGTTGGACTTCCCTACCTGGGTTATTACTGATATTCTCAAAACATTGAAGACTACAGATTTTGTAGGCTGAGCCCTCGATCTTGGGGCTTGCCCTTATGAAGCTTGCTACTGCAAAGGAGAGGCTAAGCCTACTTATAATTGTGCCTAAGAGTCTCCCCTGAGAACCTCTTTGTTGCTTACATGTGGACTCTGTCTCTCTAAGCCCACTTGGCAGGTAAACTCACTGCCCTCCCTACAGTGTGGGACATGACTCCCTGGGATGTAGATCTCCCTAGCAACACAGGACATGACTCCCGGGGATGACCCTGCACGTGGCATTGTGGAATTGAAAAAATCTTGACTAAAAGGGGGAAGTGGAATGAAACAAAATAAAGTTTCAGTGGCTGAGGAATTTCAAATGGAGTCAAGGGGTCACTCTGGGGGGCATTCTTATGCATTATATAGATATCCCTTATTAGTTTTTAGTGTATTGGAATAGCTAGAAGGAAATACCTGAAACTGTCGAATTGCAGCCCAGTAGCCTTGATTCTTGAAGATGATTGTATAACTTTGTAGCTTACATGGTGTAACTGTGTGAATGTGAAAACCTTGTGGCTTACACTCCCTTTATCCAGTGTATGGACAGATGAGGAGAAAAATGGGGACAAAAATTAAATGAAAAATAGGGTGGGATGGGGGAATGGAATGCTTTAGGTATTCTTTTTCACTTTTATTTTTATTCTTATTTTTTGAGGGAGTAAGGAAAATGTTCAAAAATTGTGGTGATGAATGCACAACAACTATATGATGGTACTGTAAACGATTGTACACTGTGCATGATTGTATGGTATGTGAATATATCTCAATAAAACTGAATTTAAAAAAACATGGCCTTTTCTGGGGACATAACAGCTTCAAACTACATACCTGGTTGTTCTTTTGTTTGTATTTTTAGGATTTTTAAATTATGTAATATTGCAAATATACAAAGAATAGGGAATAATCTATAAACATGTGCATCTACCAACCAGCTTTATCACATTTTAACATTTTATCATACTTAATTCAGAACTTTTCAGTTAGACAAGTCTGTAGGTTAGTTTAATTTTTGGTTTGTTTTTTTGGGGTTGGGTTGGGGATTAGAATCAAAATATCCTAATTTCTAGGGTGGACTACATATTGTATTTATAGAAATCAATTTTTAAATTCTAGATTCAGTTTGTTCAGCAATTTCTTCATTTTTGTTAACAATGGTCTTCTTTATGTTTTTATCAATTCCATTTATAACACATTCTTTAAAGAAATGATAATTTTCTGTAAGTTCATTGTGGGGTGGAGTTGGGGGTATTCCACAGAATTTATGGCATCATCCCATGGCATTAGCTTTAAGTTTCTCATTAAAACTTTCTCTCTGTTACCTCCTCTAATATAGTAGGGTGTGTTTCAAGATTTTAATTTTCAAACCAGAAAGTTATTGTGGCTAATCCATCTTAAATGACCTAAAGAACCTGCTAAAATTCTATCAATTTACTGACTTTTCCTAGGAAGACTGACAGAATTACATAGAAGTCACTGTAACACTATAAGGTTTTTCAGATTATAATGTGTGTGTCCTACTATTTTTGTTAAAATAAAATACTGGAAAATCAGAAAATCTTTATTTTCCCTTTAGTCAGGATTTTGTTCTCTCTCTTTAGTCTGTCTTCTTGTTTAAAGGATGCAGGGCTCTCTGTTTCAGCCCTGTGTTCTGGTTCTCTTTTCACAGTGAGTCACCCTCCATTAAGTGATAGCACTCATTACATAACCTAACTGTTTAAATGTTCTGTTTTCTTCATGAGTCTTTCACCTCTTTGTGGAATAGGTTTTCTAGTATTTATATATTCAGTCACAGCTGCAGCTTTACCAGGTAACAGAACATGGCCATAATTTGAAGGCAAATATGAGGGTTTTTCTGGCTTTGATTGATCCTTCCAGGGATGCTCCAGAGACTTGTCAGTAATCTTGTCTGTTCTTTTTTCTATTCTTCTTAGACTTCTTTTTCTTGTATTCCTTTAAGCCACGTTCCCAATCTCTCTCTCTCTCCCTCCCTCTCCCTTTTTCTTGGTTTTCTTTGCTTTCCTTTTGCATCTTCATCACTAGAGTTTATTTTGGAATTGAGAGGCACTGTCACTTATGTTTTCTTTCGATGATTTTTCTTGGACCTTTCTTTTGAACAGTTAGAGGAGAGCCTTCCACCTCCTCCTCTTCCTCCTACTCTTCTTCCTTCTCCTCTTCCTCCTCTTCTTCTCCCTCCTCCTCCTCCTTTCCCTCCTCCTCCTCCTTTTCCTCCTCCACTTCCTCCTCTTCCTTCTTCCTCCTCTTCCCCCCCTCCCCCTCTTCTCCTTTTTCTCTCCCTCTTCCTCTTTTCCTCTTCTGAAGTGGAAGCAGAACTGGTGTTCTTCATCCATTTCTGGCATATATTAATCAGAATCTGGTTCAGGAGTTTGGAGAGTGTCCCCAGAATTTAGGAATTCCCAATTTTCCAATCCTCTGTCACTATAAGCTCTCATCTTTGAGGTTAAGCCATAGCTTGTCATCCATATGGGGTCTTGAATAGCTACTGTAGTAGGTAGAAGAAGAGGCAAAAGAGAAGACACTGCCCCAGGGCCCAAAAGGCTGCCTAGCTTCCAGAGGGGAGTTGGTGGAGGTTGTTTTCTGTGTTAATACATTTGAAAATATAAGTTGGAAATTTGGATTGAAAAAGTTACTAGAAACCATATAACTTATCAAAATTTACTTAAGAAGAAATAGAAGATTGAATAGTTGTATAATCAAAAAAGGAATGAAATCCATGGTATAAAATCTTTCCCTACCAAAAAAAGAGAAAACTAGCCCAGAAAGTTTTATAGGTAAAGGTTGCAGGGAATGCCTATTCCCAGTGCTTGATGCCTTTTTCTGTACACTTGTCCCTAGGGGAGTAGGAATAATCTATTCAATTAGTGAGTTTGGGAGGAAACTTTGAGTATATCTGGTGTAGCTCCTCCTTTGGAACTACTTTCTTCAGAGAGAATGTGCATGTGGTGATCTTAGCAGTAAAGACCCTAAACTTACAGGCTAGACCTAAGGGTCTGGTGCTGCCTCTTGGCTGGATAATCTGTCTAGACCTGGTGGCAGTATTTAAAAGGTTATTGTTTGCTTCCTTCCCCCCTCCGCATGAGGATTCTTTACCCTTTGGTGCTGACGAAAAAGCAAGTAGCAATTTGACAGGAGGATCCAAGATTGTGGCATAGAGATGAGTGGAAGCTAAGTAGTCCCCTGGAACAAATGAAAAAAACCAGAAACAACTAGTAAATAATCCAGGAATAACTGCAGGGGGACAAATGTGACCATCCATTCATCATACACTAACCTGAATTGGGAGGATTGCCCGAGATCACAGCATAAAATCTGTAAGTAAGAACTGCAGATACAAATCGGGAGACCCCTCCCCCACAGCCTGAGCTACAGAGCTTCCTGGTGCCAGAGAGAAGCTTTCTCCCAGCAAGCGAATATAGCTCAGCTGAGCTCCAACTGGGGTTTTAATTAGCAAGTGTGAACTGCTCACTATGAGGTATGAATTCCCAACAAGTAGACAGAGGCTTTGGGTGACGACTGACCTTGGAGAGCCGGAGGGTCGCCTTGGACTAGCTCTGTTCCTTTTTCAACTCAGTGGAGAAAGCCTCAGCCATTTTCAGTTCCCAGTTCTGTGACCCAGACGGGTGTGGCACAGGCAGAGAGAGACCATTGAAATGCTAATGACCTCCCCCTAAGGCATCTATCTTCTCTAAGAGGAAAGGGGTGGGGCCCAGCTCTACTACCTGCCTCTCATTCAGAACTTAACACCAGTCAAGAATTACAGGCTAATCTTTGCATCAGACAGAGAGCGCCCCTGCATGGCCCGGCGGCACGGGGCTTCCCTTGAGGGATGACGCGCACTAGTGACGTAGCACAGCCTTTTCTCAGCAGAGGTTCTGGAAGATCACAGCTGAGAAGAGGTGCCTGCTCGGAAAACCCAGGGACGCTGCGTCAATGCCGGTGGTCTGTGGGTCAGCGACAGAGAAAATCCAGGGCAAAATTGAAATGAAGGCTTAGACTCTTGCAACAGCCTTGAATCTCCAGGAACACCTGGAAGGTTTGAATATTAAAGCTGCCCTGCCTGCCTAACCACCCAGACACATGCCCCACATTCAGGGCAGAAGCTCCAACAACAAACCCAAACTGAGTTCACCAACTGAACCCCACAAAAATCATTTCCCCACACACCACAGAGAGAGAGTTTGGGAGAACTGACTTGAGGGGTATAGGTTACTCGCAGACGCATCTGCTGGTTAGTTGGAGAAAGTGTACGCCACCAACTTGTATTTCTGAAAAATTAGATTGGTATTTTTTTTTTACAACTTGAAAGAACCCTATCAAGAAAAGCAAATGCCTAGAAGGCCAAAAACAACAGAAAATCTTAATGCATATGATAAAACCAGACGATATGGAGAATCTGATCCCAAACACCCAAATCAAAATATCAGAAGAGACACAGTACTTGGCACAATTAATCAAACAGTTACAATCGAGGAACAAAAACATGGCACAGGATATAAAAGACATGAAGAAGACCATGGAGCAGGATAAAAGGGACATAAAGAAGACCTTAGAAGAGCATAAACAAGAAATTGCAAGAGTAAATAAAAAAATAGAAGATCTTATGGAAGTAAAAGCAATTGTTGGCCAAATTAAAAAGACTCTGGATACTCACAATATGAGATTAGAGGAAGCTGTATAATGACTCAGTGTTCTAGAGGTCCACAGAACAGAAAATGAAAGAACAAAAGAAGGAATGGAGAAAAAAATTGAAAAAGATCTCAGGGGTACGATAGATAAAATAAAACGTCCAAATTTAAGACTCATTGGTGTCCCAGAAGGGGAAGAAAAGGGTAAAAGTCTAGAAGGAGTATTCAAATAAATTGTTGGGGAAAACTTCCCCAACCTTCTACACAATATATATACACAAAGCATAAATGCCCAGTGAACTCCAAATAGAATAAATCCAAATAAACCCACTCCGAGACATATTCTGATCAGACTGTCAAATATTGAAGAGAAGGAGCAAGTTCTGAAAGCAGCAAGAGAAAAGCAATTCACCACATACAAACGAAACAACATAAGACTAAGTTGTGACTACTCAGTGGCCACCACGGAGGCGAGAAGGCAGTGGCATGACATATTTAAAACTCTGAGAGAGAAAAATAATACTTTATTATTAGTAGTATTATTAATTATATTATATATTATAATTAGTATTAGTATTATTAGTATTATTATTATAAAGAATACTTTATCCAGCAAAACTCTCCTTCAAATTTGAGGGAGAGCTTAAATTTTTCACAGACAAACAAATGCTGAGAGATTTTGCCAATAAAAGACCTGCCCTACTTCAAATACTAAAGGAGCCCTACTGACAGAGAAACAAAGAAAGGAGAAAGAGATATAGAGAATTTTAACAGACATGTATAGAACCTTACATCCCAAATCACCAGGACACTCATTTTTCTCTAGTGATCACGGATCTTTCTCCAGAATGGACCATATGCTGGGACATAAAACAAGCCTCAATAAATTAAAAAAAAAAAAAATTGAAGATATTCAAAGCACAATCCCTGACCACAATGGAATACAAATTAGAAGTCAATATTTTTTGAGTTGTAACTCCACTATTTACTTCCTACATGATATAAAATACACAAACTCTAATGACGAATCAGTGGTTTTGAACTCAATGCAAAATATGTAATTTTTGACAAAGAGCTATATAAAGGTGGGGGAATGGAGGAGTATAGGTACATAGTTTATGTGTCCTATTGAAATGAAGGTGGTACCAAAGAAAAACAAGATGGTTATGGATTTAAGAGTTTAAGCCCCACAGTAAACACAAAGAAATTATCAGAGAATATGACCATAGAGATGAAAAGTATGGGTTAAGAGAAATGGGGGAAGGGGCAATGGGGAGTTAAGAAATGAGTGTAGGGTTGCTGTTTGAGGTGAAGGGAAATTTCTAGTAATGGATGGTGGGAAAGAGATAGCATTGCAACATTCTAAATGTGATTAATCCCACTAATGGAAGGTTAGGGAGGGGGTGCAATGGGAAGATTTAGGCTGTATATGTTTCCACAATTGAGAAAAAAAAAAAAAGACAGTCTAAATAGATGACAATTGAATGCCAAGGATGACCCTGGATGGGATCAGAGGATGGAGGACAGGAGGCTCAAAGGGACACATTTGAGACATAAGGAAAAGGAAATATAGAATGTAAGCTTTGTATCATTGTTGAATCTCTTGTACTTCTTAGCTGCGCTTAATGGGATTGCATAAAAGAATGTTCTTGTTCATGGGAATTGTATATGTGAATTATAGTGTTTGTTCAAGGATGTGTGCAGCTAGCTCTCATATGTTCAGAAGACAGAGCAATAGATGATGGATGATAGATAGGGAGAGAGGGAGGGAGGGAAAGGGAGAGAGGGAAGGAGGGAGGGAGAGGGAGAGAGGGAAGGAGGGAGGAAGGGAAAGAAATAGCAGTGTGACAACATGTTAAAGTTAGTGGATCGGGGTATGGGGGGGTCAGGGAATGCTGGAGTTCTGTGTATGGGGTTTGTATTGTTTTTGCAACTTTTCCTATAGCTTTGAATTTATTTCAAAATAAAATGTAAAAAAAAAAAAGATTATTGTTGCCTTGTACTTAAGCCACATTATCCAACAACTTTATCAGAAGTAAAGCTGATATCCTGATTTCTATCTTCACCCTTAGTTACCATTTTTACCACTCTAGAGTAGTGAAACAAAGTTTTTTTTTTAACTCTTTGTTTTGAACTAATTTTATGCTTAGAGGAAAGTTGGCAGAATAGTACAGAGTTCCCATATATCCTTCACCCAGCTCCTCATATTGTTAATGTCTCACACAACCATAGTACAATTGTCAGAACCAGGAAATTAACATTGATACAGTACTACTAATTAAACTAAAGGCTATTCAAATTCTACCACTGATTTTCCAGTAATGTCCTTTTCGCATTCCAGGATCTTATCCAGGATCTCACATAATATTTAATTGTTATTTGTTCTGAGTCCTCTGTAGTCTGTACCTCAGTATTCCCTTGTCTTTCATGACCTTAGTATTTTTGAAGAGTATAAATTATTTTGTCACACGCCTCTCAATTGAATTTGATGTCTTCTCATTATTGAACTAAGGTTATGCATTTTATTTTGTTTTATTATTTTTTAATACATTCTTCACTGTGAAATTTAACATATACACAGAACAGTGACAGCCTTCAAAGCATGGTTCAACAAGCAGTTAGAGAGCAAACCTCAAAGAATGCCATGGGCCACAGTTCACAACCTCAATCACTTCCCCACTGTGATACATAACATACATTCAGAAAGGCGATAACCCCCAAACATGATTCAACAAGCAGTCACACAGGCAACCCAAAAGAACGCCATGGTTTATACATTTTAGATGGAAATGATGCTGTGTCCTCTTCACTGCATCATATCATGGGGTTCTTATTTTGGTATGTTTTATTACTAGTGCTGTTGGCCACTTGTGGTGTTGGTTAAGGTGGTTTTTGCCAGGTATCTCTACTGTAAAATTATTATTATCTTTGTAATTAATTAGTATCTTTGGGAAGATTTTGAAATGATTCTAACTTTATTTCTCCTCAAACTTTCACCCAGTGGTTTTAGTAATGGCTCTTGCTGCAACAGCTACTGCTGTGGTATTTAAGACAATTTTCTATTTTTCTCTTTCCTTTTACATTTATTAATTGGAATTCTACCGTAAGGAAGAGGTGTCCCATCTCTCCCATTTATTTATTCAATTGATTGTTTATATTAGTATGTACCTGTGGATATTTATTTTATGGATTGTAATCTAATACTATAGTTATTTATTTTGTTGCTCAAATTGTTCCAGCTTTAACAATTAGGAGCTCTTTCAGGTTGGCCCCTGTGTGGTTGTGTGTTTTTAAAAGCATTTCCTTATTTTCTGGCACTACAAGATATTTCAGAATCACACATTCTCTGCCCTTGTCTTGGAATGAATGATTTCTCCAAGGATCCCTGGTTCCTTTTAATGGAGAAAGGTGTTTAGAATCCAGGATCTGGGTACTAGGTATAAAACTGGCTAAAATTTAAAAGGCCGACAATTTCAGATTGGTGAGAAAGCAGAGTAATGGGAAATCATATGCTTATGAGAATTGGTACAATCAGTTTGAGAAACATCCTGTAGTAAAGTTGTAAGTAAGCACACTCCATGACTAATAATTTCACTCCTAGGTAAATACTTTGGAGAAACTCTTGCATACGTACAACAGGAGTTATATGCAGCTCTCTTACTAATAGCATAAAACTGAAAATAACCCGGTGCCCAGCAGTAGAACAGATGAATAAAGTGTGGTATATTCATAAAAAGGAGTACTCTAAAGCAGCAAAAATGAATGAGGTACAGCTGTATGTATCAACATGGATGAATCTCAGATACATAATGTTGAGCAAAAGGGAATGTATGCAGTATTATTTCCATTTACGTAAAGTCCAGAAACCTTCAAAATTAAACAATGTATATATTTGTAGGGATGAATAAGTATATGATAAAACTAGAAAGAAAAGGGAACAGTAACTGCAAAATCAAGGATAGTGGTTACAGATTGGGGTTGGAATGCATTTGGGCTTTAGAGGTATTTGGAATATCATATATCTTAAGCTGAATGGTGGGCTAATGGGCATTCATTTTATTAAAACCATACACATATTTCATAATGAAGGAGAAGAAAGGGGGGAGGGGTTGGGGAAGGGGAAAGAAGGGAAGAAGAAAGGAAGGGAAGAAGGGAAAGAAAAAATAAGAGAGTACTCCTGTACATGATGTCTTAAGATTTGGTTTGTAGAGTTGAGATTCTGACACCAAATACTGTGTGACTTGGATGTCATTAAACTTATCTGAGCCTCAGTTTTCACATCAGTTAAATGGGAGCAATGTACTCTACCCCAAGTACCTCACAGAGTTCTTGTGAGAATAAAGTGACGTATTTATAGCTATATTATAGCACTTCAAAAAAAGTAATAAAGTGTTGTAAAATGTAAAAAAAAAAAATTAATAGCTCAAATTATTCTCTTGCTTCCTAATACCAGGAACTTTGTATATATTCTGTATATATATTCAATGACTAGTTAATTTACATCCTGCTCACTCCTTTCTCAAACAACATGAGGAAAGCAGATATTCTGATTATACCTTTCAAGAAGGATTATTTGCCTTTTTGATAAAATTTACAGAATGACTTAACCATAACATTTCTGAAGTCTTAGGCTGCAAGACCTAGGCAAGGGCTTTTCTCACTAGGGAAGGGCAATGTTGGTCTGCTCTCTGGTGGTCAGAGGAGAAAGCACATGTGAAGGGGTTGGCTAATCAGGCCTGGGGAGATTTCCTGCTGAGAGCTGCCTGCAGGTAAACCCAAGATCAAAAGTCTGTTGATGTACTATAATCTATGGGCTAATATTACTCCTGGTCACCAGCCAACTTCACAGATAAATACAGATATTTTAAATTTCGTTTAAAATTCTAGCTTTGCTAATACCATTTCAATGGGAGTCTCAGGAAATTATGCTAATGGCTTGAATAATTCTTGGAAGGATCTTCAGATCATAGAGGAAAAAAAAAATAACAGAAAAAATTACCAAACATGTCTAATTTACAGACTTGGCTCCCATACTTTAATTTTCACAGTGTCTCTGTTCTTTAATTGTGATAATCATCTTCACCATGTTTGGCTAGACCCCAAACTAGCTGCTTCTCCAACCTCTGACTTCTGCTCTAATTAATAACCCCTGATATTTTGCTTTTCTTCTATTAATAAAATTCATTAGTTGGTCACTTTATAGATATTCTAGTATTTTGCTATCTTTTACTTTCCAAAATAAAACCTATATGGGCATAGTGCATTTTTAAAATATGCTGTTAGAGTCAAGTGTTATAGACATATTTTTAGTATGTTTGCATCTATATTTTTTAGAGAGGCTGGTCTACAATTTTGAATGAGTCTTTAAGATTTTGTTCCAGGTTATTTTAACCTTGAAAATGAATTAGGAAATTTTCTTCTTTTCTTATGTTTTGGAATAATTAGAATATCAGAGAAATTACTTGTACTCTGAATGTTTGAGTTCTCTTGCTCAGTCATCCAATCTTGGAGACTTTTTAATGGGTAGATATTTTTAAAAGCTTTTTACCCCCTCAACTTCATCTCTTACTCCTTTGCTATTTGATGTATTCAGATTTCCTATCTCTGCTTGAGTTGATTTTGGTGATTTGTATTTCCTGTAAAATAATACATTTCATCTAGAATTTTAAGTTTATGGCACCAAAATTTTATGTAGTATTCCCTTAACGTTTTTACATGTCTTTTTTGACTGTATTTATAACCCTTGTGTTATTCAAGTTGCCATCATTTTTCTTTGACTGCAATAACCTACTGACTTATCTCCCCATATCCACTCTACTCTGTGAGTGTTCATGTATCTACCATATCTTTTATCATTCCCTGCTGCATCTTTCAGTGGCACGAAGAGAGCAGTAAGGCCTTAACTGACCAGCACCACACATCAGAGATGGGTATTCGAGTAGTGAATCGGGTATAGTCTCTTTCTGGCAGATCTGTACTACTAATCTCAGCTGTGTGCTGTGAGAATGGTTCCTGTGCCCATTCTTGAATGTCCCAAGTTGTCATTATATTGCTTGCATTTTTAGCTCTCCTTACCTGTAGGTATACATACACCTGTCTTTCACTCCTACCTGCTCTACCTAGTCTAGGTAGATCTATCTTATACATCCCACCTCCCCACCCTGATTCCATAGCTCATCTCTATTATTAAAGAAGGAAACAAGGGTATCCTGTACAACTAGCATTGCAGAAAATAACTACAGCACCTAATGATCAACTGGGAGTCCTTTATATGCTACTAGCAACCCCCAACCATGTGGCAACCCTCCACTAAACAAACCACTAAAGAAACTCCAATCTAATTCTACCTAGCCTCACCCTGAGAGAGGTGGAATACAGAAACGACATGCATTAAGTATTGACCCTTTTAAAATCATTCTCAAATCAGCAAAGCATATCCGTCATTTAGAATTTCAAATTCTAATGTGACCCACTTCACATATGCATGGCTGTCTCTTTTTCTCTTAACCTCTTTCACCACATATTTACTATTTATCTTTTTTTCAGACACTGATTTAAAAAAAATTATTGTGCTAACAAAAAATTTCCCACTTTATCCTCTTTTGAGTGTACAGTTCATGATATTGTGGTACCCATTACCACCATCTATTACCAAAACTTTCTCATTACTCCAAACAGAAATGCTGTATCCATTCAGCAGCAATTCCCCATTCTTTCCTGGACTCCTACTCATAGGCAATATTCCAGTTTGCTAATGCTGCTGTTGTGCAAAATACCAGAAATGGATTGACTTTCATAAAGGGGATTTATAGGGGTACAAATTTACAGTTCTGAGGCCATAAAGGTGTCCAAACTGAGGCATCAACAAGAGGATACCCTCACTGAGGAAAGGCTGATGGCATCTGGAACACCTCTGTCAGCTGGGAAGGCATGTGGCTGGTGTTTGCTGGTCCTGGGTTGTGTTTCAGCTCCTCTTTCAGCTCCTGTGTGTCCTTAGCTTAGCATCTCCAAACGTCCTTCTGTACGTAACTCTAAGCATCTCTGAGAATCTCTGTCAACTCCCAAACATCTCTCCAAAAGTCTCTCCCAGCTGCTGTGAGCTCCTTCTGTCTGTGAGCTCTCTAAAGGACTCCAGTGATTTAATTAAGACCCACCCTGAATGGGAGGGGTCCACATCTCCATGGAAATAATTTAATCAAGCATTTGCACCCTAATCAACAGACTAATCAGTCTGCCCCCACAAGATTACATTAAAAAGTATGGCTTGGAAAAACTAGGATGGTGGCTAGGTGAGACAGGGCAAAAAACCACCTCCGTGAAAAACACTAGATAAAAACCAGAAAGTGACCCAGAATACCGGTTATAGCGATGCGCCAGCTGGACGAGGTATGCTAGTTCCACGAGGCTGTATACTTGGTGAAACTGGGAGTCTGCATTCTGAAACGAGTGAGTAAGCTGGCTGGAAGACCCGCAGCCATGCAGCAGTCTGTGGAAGCCAGAGTTTGGCGTTTGGAGACCGACTGGCTCTTTAAAAAAAAAAAAAAGGAAAAACCCAGGAGCGGCTGCAGCTGTGATAATGGGAACCACACAGTAAAACACAGCAAGAGGGGGCTGGGCCGGTCTCCCGGTGTCTGGCCTGGAAGATAGGCCATTGCAGATACCCTTCGGGCTGGGGGAATGGAGGGGGAGAGCTGGAAGCAGAAAGAAACCCCGCGGGTAGCAGCTGCTCCCCGCAGGGCTGGATAAACTCCTGCCCAGGGCTGTGCCCACAACCCAGAGCCCTGCCAGTTGTCTCGGAGCTGGGAAGGAGGAACTGTGCGAGGAGGGGGGTGTGGAGACGCCCCGTTCGGCTGTCTTTGCATCAGGCTGAAAGTGCCCCGGCACAGCCCGGCGGCCCGGGGCTTCCCTTGAGGGATGGTACACACTGGTGATGTAGCACGGCATTCCCTTGGCAGAGGTCCTGGAGGATCACGGCTGGGTGGGGGGACCCTCTTGGAGAACCCAGGGACACTATACCAAGTCCGGTGGTTTGTGGGACAGTGAGAGAGAGGGTCTGGGGCTGAAATGAAATGAAGGCTTAGACTCTTGCAGCGGCCTTGAATCTCTGGGAATCTGGGGGATTTGAATATTAAAGGTGTTCTTTCTCCCTGGCCACCTGTACACATGCCCCACATTCAGGGCAGATGGCTCCAGCAACACACCCAAACTGAATTCTCCAGCTGAACCCCACAAGAATCATTTCCTGACACACTGCAGGGACAAGGTGGAAAACTGACTTGAGGGGTATAGGTGACTCACAGATGCCATCTGCTGGGTAGTTAGAGAAAGTGTACATCACCAAACGGTGTTTCTGAAAAATCAGATAGGTACTTTTTTTTACAACTTGAAAGAACCCTATCAAGCAAAGCAAATGCCAAGAGGCCAAAAACAACAGAAAATCTTAATGCATATGATAAAACCAGATGATATGGAGAATCCAACTCCAAACACACAAATCAAGATATCGGAAGAGACACAGTACCTCGCACAATTAATCAAAGAACTACAATCGAGGAACGAAAACATGGCAAAGGATTTAAAGGACATCAAGAAGACCATGGCCCAGGATATAAGTGACATAAAGAAGACCCTAGAAGAGCATAAAGAAGACATTGCAAGAGTAAATAAAAAAATAGAAGATCTTATGGAAATAAAAGAAACTGTTGGCCAAATTAAAAAGACTCTGGATATTCACAATACAAGACTAGAGGAAGCTGAACAATGTCTCAGTGTCCTAGAAGTCCACAGAACAGAAAATGAAAGAACAAAAGAAGGAATGGAGAAAAAAATCGAAAAAATCGAAATGGATCTCAGGGATATGATAGATAAAATACAACGTCCAAACTTAAGACTCATTGGTGTCCCAGAAGGAGAAGAGAAGGGTAAAGGTCTAGAAAGAGTATTCAAAGAAATTTTTGGGGAAAACTTCCCCAACCTTCTACACAATATAAATACACAAAGCATAAATGCCCAGCGAACTCCAAATAGAATAAATCCAAATAAACCCACTCCGAGTCATATTCTGATCAGACTTTCAAATACTGAAGAGAAGGAGCAAGTTCTGAAAGCAGCAAGAGAAAAGCAATTCACCACATACAAAGGAAACAACATAAGACTTAAGTTGTGACTACTCAGCAGCCACCATGGAGGCGAGAAGACAGTGGCATGACATATTTAAAATTCTGAGAGAGAAAAATTTCCAACCAAGAATACTTTATCCAGCAAAATTCTCCTTCAAATTTGAGGGAGAGCTTAAATTTTTCACAGACAAACAAATGCTGAGAGAGTTTGCTAATGAAATACCTGCCCTACTTCAGATTCTAAAGGGAGCCCTACCAACAGAGAAACAAAGAAAGGAGAAACAGATATAGAGAATTTTAACAGACATATATAGTACCTTACATCCCAAATCACCAGGACACCCATTTTTCTCCAGTGATCACAGATCTTTCTCCAGAAGGGACCATATGCTGGGACATAAAACAAGCCTCAGGAAATTAAAAAAAAAAAAAAAAAATTGAATATACTCAAAGCCCATTCTCCAACCACAATGGAATACAAATAGAAGTCAATAATTTTTGAACTGTAACTCCACTACTTACTTCCTACATTATATAAAATACACAAACTCTAATGACAAATCAGTGGTTTTGAACTCAATGTAAAATATGTAATTTTAGACAACTGTATAAAGGTGGGGGAATGGAGGAGTATAGGAACATAGTTTGTGTCCCATTGAAGTGAAGGTGGTATCAAAGAAAAACAAGATTGATATGGATTTAAGAAGTTAATTTTAAGCCCCACAGTAAACACAAAGAAACTATCAGAGAATATAACCATAGAGATGAAAAGTAGAGTTTGGGTTAAGAGAAATGGGGGAAGGGGCAATGGGGAGTTAAGAAATGAGTGTAGGGTTGCTGTTTGAGGTGAAGGGAAATTTCTAGTAATGGATGGTGGGAAAGAGCATTACAACATTCTAAATGTGATTAATCCCACTAAAGGAAGGCTAGGGAGGGGGTGGAATGGGAAGATTTAGGCTGTATATATGTTTCCACAATTGAGAGAAAAAAAAAAAAGTCGAAATAGATGACAGTTGAATGCCAAGGATGACCCTGGATGGGATCAGAGGATGGAGGACAGGAGGCTCAAAGGGACACAGTTGAGACGTAAGGAAAAGGAAATATAGAATGTAAGCTTTGTATCATTGTTGAATCTCTTGTACTTCTTAGCTGCGCTTAATGGGATTGCATAAAAGAATGTTCTTGTTCGTGGGAATTGTATATGTGAATTTTAGTGTATGTTCAAGGATGTATGCAGCTAGCTCTCATATGTTCAGAAGACAGACCAATAGATGATGGTTGATAGATAGGGAGAGAGGGAGGGAGGGAGGGAGGGAAAGAAATAGCGATGTGACAGCATGTTAAAGTTGGTGGATTGAGCTATCGGGGAAGGGGGTCAGGGTATGATGGAATTCTGTGTATGGGGTTAGTATTGTTTTTACAACTGTTCCTATAACTTTGAATTTATTTCAAAATTAAAAAAAGAAAAAAAGTATGGCTTTTCTGGGAGACATAATATATCCAAACCGCATAGGCAATATCCATCTTTGGCCACAGAGATTAGAAGTTGAACTATTATAAAAAATTTCCTTATAGTGCAAACTATTATTAAAAATACACAATTGAATATATTCAAAGAGAATATACTTATCTTTCAGCAAACAAGGTTATGAATGAAGTCATCAATGCTGTGAAAGGGAAAGAAGAAAAACTATTTTCCCTTTCTTTTTTGTATGCAATGCCACATACTTGAACAATTCACGTGGATTCATTTCAGTGGTGTAGTGTGATGTAATACACAAGCATGGCTTGTGTCTACTGTAGCTATGTGGCCTCAGAACATGTCACTTAAAACTGTAGTCCAGGTTATTTGTCTGGAAATTGAAGCTTTAAACAACATGACTTTTAAAGATCTTTCTAGCATAAAAATTTAGGATCTCAAAGAGTATGTAAGTGCTTAACCTATGTTGGGACCTGTGCCAGTTTGAATGTATTGTGTCCCCCAAACACCATTATCTTTGATGTAATCTTGTGTGGGCAGACGTTATCAGTTTTGATTAGATTTCCTTGAGTGTTTCTTTGGAGATGTGCCCCACCCAGCTGTGGGTGATGACTCTGATTGGATATTTCCATGGAGGTGTGGCCCCACCCATTTAGGGTGGGCCTTGATCAGTGGAGCCATATAAATGAGCTGACAGGCAGAGGGAATGCAGTGCAGCTGTGAGTGATGTTTGACGAGGAGCCACAGCCAAGAGGGACACTTTGAAGAATGCACTGGAACTGAGAGAGGAGCTTCAGCTTACAGAGATATTTTGGAGATGGCCTTTGAAAGCCAACTTTTGCTCTGGAGGAGCTTAGAGAGGACAAATGCCCTAAGAGCAACTGAGAGTGACATTTTGGAGAGAAGCTGAAGCCTAGAGAGGAACATCCTGGGAGAAAGCCATTTTGAAACCAGAACTTGGAGCAGACACCAGACACATGCCTTCCCAGCTAACAGAGGTTTTCCGGGTGCCATTGGCCATCTTCCAGTGAAGGTACCCTTTGTTGATGGACACTTTATGGCCTTAAGACTGTAACTGTGTAACCAAATAAACCCCATTTTATAAAAGCCAATCCATCTCTGGTGTTTTGCATTCTGGCAGCATTAGCAAACTAGAACAGGGCCTTAGGCAATATGGAAGAAACATCTTCCTTACTCTAAAGAAGCATATAATATCATGAAAATATGTCTTATTTTCATTAGTTTGATTTGTAGTATTCTCTTATAATTTACAGGCAACCTTTTCTCTCTTTTTTTTAAAAAAATTTGGTTCAAGCCTGTAATAGCATCATTTATAACAAACTTTTCTCTACTTATTCTGCTAGCCCTATTTCTAGCCCTTATAAGAAGAATCATGGTAAACTAGGGTCCCCAAAACCAAACTCTGCTATTTCACTCTTATATATGCCTTATTATTTACTTCTCACTTCCTTTTTTCTTCCAAATTCACAAACTTCAACTGATACAGATAAAAAATATTATTCCTTCCACTGCTAGGAGTATGATGGACTAGAGAGAATAGTTTTCCCACTACAGAATGAACAAAGCATGAATAAACTTCAAATATAATTTCAACTGTAATTTTTATGCATTGCTAACTTACAAGAAATAAGGGAAATCTACATGTGCCAAAAATGGGAAATGAAAAACAGCTAAACCTGGAATAACACAAGTGAAAAGGTTAGGATTATGAGTGAAATGTCAGTACCAGCACTGAGGTTAGCGATTAAGTCTCGGGCTTTCTGAAAAGTGGGGAGCAAGAATCTTGTGTTAGTCCAGTACTTTTGAAAGGGACTAGAGTGGATGCAGATCAGTAATGCCCCCTGGATCCATAAAGAAGCAAATGCAAATCCACTCTGGAAAAAAGCATCCCCAATTGGGGCTCTTTTATTTGCAAAGATTAAATTCAATCAAATATGATTTATAATAAGAAGTTAACTAACATCTCATGAATGAAGCTGAGGAAAAAACAATAGCAACACATTTAAATTCTTGAGAATTTAAGATATTGAAATTATCAGAAGGCATAAAATAATTATGGGTCAAATCTTTAAGAAATTAAAGATGAAATAAAAGCTGAAAAAGGAACAAAATGTAAATCTAATTAAAAATACCAGCATGCTTGAAAAAGAACCAATTATAATGTTTAAAAACAAAAAATATGATTGTTGAAATTAATAACTTAATGGATATATTAAACACAATATTTCCAGATAAAAGAGAATTAAATTTGAATAAATCACTCAGACTATAACAGATAGACAAGGAGATAAATATGAAAGAGAGATTATGCTACATGAAGGATAGAATGAACAACTATTAAAAACACCCAATTGGAGTTCCAGAAGAGACTAGAGAAAATAGAGGGAAGGGAATATTTGAAGATATTAAAGCTGAAGTTTTTCCAGGACTGGTAAAAGGACATGAATCCACACATTGAAAAAACATTATTCCAAGGCTGAATAGCTAAAGAGAAATCCACACCTAGGTATATTGTAGTAAAATCAGAGAACATTGAAGACAAAGAGAAGAACTTAACACAGGCAGAGAAAAAAGGTAGATAATTTACACAGGAGGACAAATAGGCATAAAGTTTCTCAATAGCAACAATGGAAGCCAGAGCACATGGAATGATATCCTCAAAATGCTGACAAAAGTAACTGAGAGCCTATATTTGTGGATTTAGTAAAATTCTTTTTTATGGACAAGGGCAATAAAAATATTTTTAGACAAACATGGATTGAATTTACTTACAAGAAGCTTTCTATGAAGGAACTCTTAAAGGATGTACTTCAGAAGGAAAGAAAATTATTTTAGAGACAAGTTCAGAGATGCAAAAAATTACCAAATATGTGGGTAAATTCAGATAAACATTGTATATTATGATAAATTATGATGTCTAATTTGTGTGTTTAAAAAGATAATGAGCAACAAGAACGTGTGTTAGAGGGACTATCAGAGTTAAAGCATTGTATGTTGTTGGAAGAGAGTTTAAGATCCTGATTAGACTATGAATAATGCATAATATGGTAGACATGAAAGAGGACACGTGAAATCCTCAAAAAACTGGGCATGTGGCATGAAATGAGCCACCACATTCTGGGTTCCTCTTCTCTTTTTGTTTCCTTAATTGTTTATCTGTGCAAACAAAAGTTTGGCCTCCATTGTATCTGTATGCCTGGAGAAGACTCAGCTTTCTGTCTACCTCCAGTATTATTATAGGGTAAGGCAGTGACTCACAAGCTTTTGTGACTGTGATCCACAGTAACGACTTTTTTTTTTACATTGCCACCAGTGCACACACATAAGGACAGAAATAAAAATGTCACAAGATAATGCCTTAACTGTAAGTGTTGTACACTAATATTTTCTAATTTAATTTTAGTTTTTAAAATGCTTGTAGGCTTTTTAAGGTGATTTCATAACCCATTAATGCACTATAAGAAATGCTAAAGGAAGTCCTTCAAGAGGAAATAAAAGAACAATAGACGAGAACCCAACCGTATGAAGACATAACAGTGGTAAGAGGATGTCATCATGTGGCTAGAAAGTTGTGGAATCCATCAGTCATGGGCAGCCAGCACTGGAATGCCACAGTCTTTAAGGAGAATGCATCTCCTTGTTGACACCTCTATTTTGGGCTTCTCCTAACCTCAAAACTGTCATTTATTCCATGAAAACAGAGAATGACATGATGTTTTGTAATCTTGTCAATTCTACTCCAATTAAAAAAAAAAAGAAAAAGAAAACACCTCTTCTCCCAAAGTACTCAGACTCCTAACCCCTACAATGTAGACTTTCTGGGAACATGTTGATCAAGATGGGCGGAATCCATTATTTCTTCCTCCTTGTATTCTCTTTGGCACATCACCCTGATAAGCAACAGTGAATTAATTAAATAAACTCCAACAGCTGCCTGATGGAAACCAGAAGACATTAAAGTGTCTCATGAATGGTATGCAGTAGGTCATCGGAATCACCTTATGCTGATATCATTCCATTATTTCCCAAACATCACCATCACTGACTGTGAATGAAGGAAAAATGGAATTAACTTCCAGAAAGGAGGAAGGGAAGGAGGAAGGAAAAGAAAAGATCCTTTGTCTATCTAAATATATTGTGTTTTTTTGTTTTAGTTTTTGTTTTATTTTTTAATGTGTTCTACCTAAGGAAAGTTTTCTCAGTACAGCTTTCTTGGGAATAATCTGGGGGCTCAAACTGGCTTAAGGCTGCATGCCTGTTTACCTCAGATGAAAAACAAACAAACAAAAAACCACAAAAAAACACAAAAACATGGATTGCCATTTGTTGCAAGGGACAGTCATCAGAACTGGCTTGACCTGGTCTCCTTTTGTTCTGCATGTTTGTAGAGATATACTACCCACATCTGGGCAAGCTTTTTCATTCCCTCAGGATTCCAAAGCTGTTATCTCAAAATAACTCCATGTTCTCAGTCAAGAGAAGCTTCAAATTCTCAATTGAGAGAATGGCATAAGACAAATGTAGACCTCTAATAATCTCCAGTTTCTCTTTTATTTACAACCTCCCCCCCCCCCCCCACATACACACATACTGCCAACTCAAATGTCTTTTATATATTTTCCTCTATAGCTTCAGGGAACTAATTAGATATTCACTTACCCCCCCCCCCCCCCCCATTTAACTTGGTAAAATTTTCCAAGAGTTTTCTGAATTTAAATCCAGTTTATCTCCCCGTATTTAAACTGATCACATTTTATGATATTACCTGGTCTTTGTTAGTCTTCCTTTTAGAGGCTTTGTGTTCTGCAAGGATGAAACGTTTCTAGATTCATTCCGTGCTTACAATCTGTTGTACTTTTTAGGCCTTCAGTCAGAGTCAGTAGTTAAAAACACAGACTGAAAATTCCTCAAGAGGTATTGTTATTTATATATTTTATACTTCTATTTTGTTATTTATACACACTCACATATAGAGGAAGAGAGAATTATTATTATTGGCAAGTGATACTCAAAATTCGCCCATAATAGGCATCATTACTATTCCTCTGCACTAAATCCCTCTTTTCTGGGATCTACATTAAAATTTCAAATAGAATTGGAGGAAAATCAACACCTCAAACAGGGCCTTGAAGCATCAGCACTTATTATTTACTGCATTTTACAAGTCCACAGGTATTTACTGAGAACCTGTATATACCCAGCATTGTGTTTACATTGTTTGGGAATAAAAATGGGGGGATGTGTGGCAATTTTTATTCGAAAGGAATTGGTAATGTTAAATCTAAGAGCTTGTCTTTCTTTTGGAAAGCCTGTAGAAACCTTAAGACCTTAGGTTATGGAAGCTGCCCCTCAGTGTCATCCTAGACCAGGGATTCCCAGACATTTGAGTGTAGGAACCCACTGCATTACCCTTCTTAGGGGGCTGATGTGGGATTGTCAAGTAAGGAATTAACCACACATATCTGTGCTTTTATTATGACCATTATTTCATACAAGCAAGGCTATCTTAGTATTAAACATTTAAGGATAAAAGACAATACTTTTAATGGATTAAATTTTTATTTCTGAAAAATTAAAAAAAGAACAATGTTAAGGTAGCTACATAGATAGATATAAAAGCCAGTATTATTATATTTTTGGTTTATAACTCCTCTTTTTTTCCTTTATGATTTAAAAGACAAATGCATAAAGCAGTAGTTACAAGTCTATGTTCATCAGCACACAATAAATAAAGGTGTAGTTTATGACAACAACATAAAGGAAGAGGGGTCAGAGCTGTATATGAGCAGAGATTTTGTATGTTATTTAAACGAAATTAGTTCACTTCAACTAGAATGTTATAAATTTAGGTTGTTAGTTGAAACTCCCATGGTAACCGCTAAGAAAATATCTAAAGGAAATGCAAATGGAATAAAAATGGACACTAAAAAATGAATTAAGCACATATGTCTATGATAAGACATAGAAAATAAATAGTAAAATGGCAGAAGTATGTTCTTTCCTTTTCAGCCATTACTCTAAATGTAAATGAACTCTTCAGTTAAAAGGCAGAAATAAGCAGAATAAGTTTACAAACATGATCCAACTATATGCTATCTAAAAGAGACTCACTTTAGATCCAAAGAGACAAATATGTTGAAAGTAAAAGGATGGAAAAAGATATTTCATGCAAATAGTAACCAAAAGAGAGCTGGGGTAGCTATGCCAATACCAGACAATATAGACTAAATCAAATACTGCTACAAGAGACAAAGAGGGGTCATTTCATCAGGAAGATATATCAAGCATATTTGCTCCAAACGACAGGGCACCAAAATATATGAAGCAAACTTTGACAGAATTGAAGAGAGAAACAGACAATTCTAAATAATAGTTGGAGACATCAATACCCTAATTTCAAAAGTGGATAGAACATCTAGACAGAAGACCAGTAAGGAAATAGAAGAATTGAGCAAGGTTATAAATCAATACCATAAGTAAATCATAACCCAATAGACATACATGGACCACTCATCCAACAGCAACCGAATACACATTCTTCTTAAGTCCACATGGAATATTGTCCAGGATAGATCATATATTAGGCCACAAAAGTCTCAATAATTTTTTAAATATTGAAATAACACCAAGTATGTTCTCAGGCCACAATGGAGTGAAGCTAGAGAGAAAAGTGGAAAATTCACAGATATATGGATATTAAACAGGTTCTTAATCTCAATCCATTCCTGTGGGTTTGAACTCATTGTACATAGGACCTGTTGAAAATTTTGTTTTTAAAGTGCGCCTCAACTATATGAGTTGGGCCTTAATCCCATTACTGTCAGCTTTCTGAAGAGAAAGCCATGTGGAAAAGAAGCTGGAAGTCAATAGAACCCAGAAGAGAAAGGAGAGGACATTACTATGTAACAGGGAAAACCAAGGAACCCAAAGATTGCCATCAGCCAGCAACAGAACACCATAGTCTTCAGGGAGAAAGCATCATCTTGCTGATGCATTGATTTTGTACTTCTTCTAGCCACGAAACCGAGAGCCAGTAAATTTCCATTGTCAACTCAAGCCATTGTGCAGTATCTGACATAGCAGTTGGGAAATTAAGATAGGGTCAAGGAACAAAATACAAGCAAATGTAATCCATCAGCATATTAAAAGGATATATACAATGACCAAGTTGAATTTATCCAGGAATGCAAGAGTGGCTCTATGTAACAAAACCGACATTAACAGAATGAAGGGGAAAGAACCCCACATGGTCATCTTAATCGATGCAGAAAAAGCAGTTGACAAAATCCAGTAACATTTCATGATAAAAACCCGAAAAAACTAGGAATAGAAGGAAATTTCCTCAGCATGATAAAGGGCATTTATGAACAGCCCACAGTTTGCATTATTCTCAATGGTAAAAAAGTGAAAGCTTCCCCCCTAAAATTAGGAACAAGAAAAGGATGCCTACTGCCATTCAACATCTTACTGGAGGTTCTATCCAGTTCAATTAGGCAAGAAAAGGAAATAAAGGAATCCAAACTGGAAAGGAAGAACTATTGCAGATGGCATGACTCTGATAGTGAAAATTCCAAAGAATACAAACACACATACACACACTATTATTAGATCAAATAAAGGAGTTCAGCAAAGTTGCAGGTACAAGATCAACACTCAAAAATCAGCTGTATTTCTATACAATCTGAGAAGGAAAGTAGGAAAACAATTCCATTTACAATGTTATCAAAAAGAATAAAATACTTAGTAATAAATTTAGCCAAGGAGATGCAAGACTTATTCACTGAAAAGTACAAATCATTGCTGAAAATAATTAAGGAAGACCTAAATAAAGCACAAGCATATGAAACATGTTCAACATCATTAGTCATTAGGAAAATACACATCAAAGCTATAGTGAGGTATTGCTTCACACCCACTAGAAAAACTGTAATCCAAAAAAATGCAAAATAAGTATTTATGATGATCTGGAGAAACTGGAACCCTTGTACATTGCTAGTGGGAATGTAAAATGGTCCAGCCACTATGGAAAACAGTTTGGTGGTTTCTCAAAATGTTAAACATAGAATTACCAGTTGACCCTGGAATTCAACTCCTAGGTATATACCTGTGGTAGTTTGAAGTTGTTAAGTACCCCAGAAAACCATGTTCTTTTAATCCATTCCTGAGGGTATAGACCTATTGTGGGTAGGACCTTTTGATTAGGTTATTTCAATTGAGATGTGACCTATCTCCTTCAAGGTGGGTGTTCTGGTTTGCTATTGCTGCCATTTTGCAAAACACAGAAATGGATTGGCTTTTATAAAGGGGGTTTATTTGGTTACAAAGTTATACTCTTAAGGCCATAACGTGTCCAAGGTAAGGCATCAACAATAGGGTACCTTCACTGGAGAAAGGCCATTGGCACCTGAAAACCACCTGTAGCTGGAAGGCACGTGGCTGGCGTCTGCTTGCTCCCAGGTTGCGTTTCAAAATGGCGTTCTCCAAAATGTCAGTGTCAGCTTTCAACACCTGTCTTTAAAATGTCTGTCTCAGCTGCAGTTGCACTGAGTTCCTTCTATTTGTCAACTCTTTTATATGGCTCCCATGATTTAATTAAGACCCACCCTGAGTGGGTAGGGTAACACCTCCATGGAAATTATCCTATCTAAAGTCTTGCCCACAGTTGATTGAGTCACATCTCCATGGAAACAATCAATAGGTTCAAATCTAACCAACACTAATACGTCTGCCCCCACAAGATTTCATTAAAGAACATGGCATTTTGGGGGGACATAATACATCTGAACTGGCACAGTGGGTCTTAGTCCTCTTACTGGAGTTCTTTACAAGAGGTTAAAAGGCAGAAAGAAGCTAAAAGAGACGAAATTAAGAGAAGCTCACAGAAAAAGCCTCAGAAAAGTTTAGAATAAAGCCACAGATGGAGAAGCCAGAAGCAACGAAACCAGGGAGGGAAGGATCGGCAGATGTGGCCATGTGCCTTGCTATCTGACAGAGGAGCCCAAGCTCACTGGTAACCGGTATTCAGAGAAGTTATCATCCTGTTGATGCCTTAATTGGGACATTTTCATGACCTTAGAACTGTAAATTTGTAAGCTGAGAAATCCCCATTGTTAAAAGTCTATTTCTGGTATTTTGCATTTTGTCTGCTTCAGGAAACCAAAACAATGCCCAAAGTATTGAAAACAGGTACCTAAACAAATACTTGTATATACATGCTCATGACAGCGCTAATCACAATAAGCAAACCTTGAAAACAGCCCAAATAATCATCAATGGGTGAATAGATAAACAAATTTTGGTATTTGTGTACAGTGGAATATTATCCAGCCATAAAAAGGAATTAGTACTAGTGCATGCTATAATGTGGATGAACATCGAAAACTTTAAGGTAAATGAAAGAAGCCAGGCACAAAAGACCACATATTGTATGATTTCATTTATATGAAATATCCAGAATAGGTAAATCTGTAGAGACTGAACACGGAAGTTTGCTAGGGGCTGATGGTGGGAGAGGAGGAATGGGGAGAAACTACTTAAAGGATATGGGGTTTTCTTTGGGGATGATGAAAATGTTTTGGAACTAAGTAAAAATGGTTGTACATTGTTGAATGTGCTGAATGCCATTAAAATGGTTAGTTTTATTTTATGTGAATTTTACCTCAATATGAATAAAGATAAATATAGAAATAATGCTGATTGTGTCCCTTTAAGTTCATTTCATAACCTTCTTATCATAACCCACCTTGAAAAGTGATGGTATGAAGAATGTGTAGTGGCACCCAAGTGGAGAGGTGGGCAAGAAGAGAAAATAACGAGAGGGAAGATCTTGAGCACTTCCATATCTATGCTAAAGCTATGTTGGCAAGCACAGGCAAATTGTGAATTGGCAGTATTTTCCAAGATCTTTTGAAGATGTTGTCCTGTTCCAGCATTGTAATCTCCATGGAGCAAGAGAATATTTCTACTAGTGCACCAGAAACCTTTTTACACAATTCTTTATTTGTATAATGTTCTCTGTATTGCTGAGATAAAATTTTGTTGTGTTACTCCATGTGTTCATATTTGTGCACATTGCAGAATAGTCCACCTCAACTCAGTCAGGTTTGAATTGTCCTACCCCTTGTCACCTTGGACAAGTCACTTCATTTCTCTTGGTTTCAGTTCCTTTATCTGTAAAACGAGGGAGCTGGGCTATGATCTTAAGTTGTCTTACTGAAAAGAAATCTGTGATTCACTTGTAAGTCTACACAGACCCCTAATTTCACATATACACATACAAATGCATTGCATTAAGATGAAGTTTAATTCAGACTCTTATTGAAACATCCACTACATTGGCATCAATCTGCTTAAAAATTGGAAAGGCTAAGAGGTGATTAATAATATGATTTAATGAGCATATTTCTTATATATTTTCAGATGTACAATTTTTTATTTATAAGACATTTATACTGTCATATTATTTGTTGATTGGGCATGGTGTAGTTTGGTCACTGCAATTCAGGAGCTTTACCAAGTTGAGAAAGTATAAACTGGTCTGAAGCTGTACTATTAAATATGTCTGTATTCCATGGCAGCTACATAGCTCAAGTTTAAATTCTTGTTCCAATTGAGAGTTGCCAGGTACCTCAAAGAACAATATTTGGTAAGTTGTGTGTACTCTTGAGATGTAACCGTCTGGTTTTCCCACCACAGTTATTTGTTTATGTCAGCTAGTCATTGTAACCTTTCATGCTGTGGAATCAGATGTGACTAAGAGATTTGGTGTTTTCAGTTCACCACTGTCTGGGAAATTCCTGTAAAATGAAAGAGTGGAATTCCAAGACGTACTCTGCTCCAGCCATGTTGAACTATTTTTAGTTCCCTGAAAGCCTTTTGATCATTTTTACTTATTGTCTTCTTTTTTTAAAACATTTTTTTTGTGGAAAAAAAAACCAGAATAGTATAATAAACCCCACTTACTTGTCATTCAGCTTCAACTTTTATCCAAGTTCTACCACTTTTATTTCATCTATACTTCCACCCACTCTCAAACCCCTCCTTATGATATCATTATTTATGCAGTTTTAAGGCAAAATTTACGTACATCGAAATGCACAAATATTAACTGAACAATTTTGACAAATAGATACACTCCTTTACCCACACCCCTACCACATTTCTATGTCCTGAGAAAGATAGATCCCAGGCAATCTCCCACTCCCCAAAGACAACTATTGACTTCTTTCATCTTAGATTAAAGGCAGCTACTGATTTTTTTTTTCATCTTAGTTTTGCCTGTTCTAGACCTTCATGTAAATGGAATCACACAGCATATACTCTTGTGTCTGGCTTCTTTTGTACAGCATTCTGTTTGTGAAATTCATTCCTGTTGTATGTAGCATGTATCAGTAGTTATTCATTTATTTTTATTGCTGAATGGTAATATACTACAATTTGTTTACCCATTCACCTGTTTATGGACATTTGGGTTGTTTTCAATTTTAACTACTGTGAATAAGGCTAAACAATCTTGTACAAATCCATTGTGAACATATATTTTTATCTTGGATAATTGCCTGGGACTGCAACTGATGGATCATAATGTAATTACATGTTTAACTTTTTAAGAAACTGCCAAACTCTTTTCTAAAGTGCTTGTATCATTTTATACTCCCACCAGCAATATATTTGAATTCTAATTGTTACACATCCTCACCAACTCTTGGCATTGTCAGTCTTAATTTTAGCTTTTCTAGTATCTTATTTTAGGATTAATTTGCATTTCTCTAATGCCTAAAGATGTTGAGCTTGTTTTCATGAACTTGCTAATTTGCCCTATTGTATTTTTCACATACTGTTCCCTTGCCTAGAGTACTTACCACCACCTGCTCCTCACCTAGTTAACTACCACTGTTCAGCACTTTCTCTGGGAAGAGTTCCTTAACCTCCCTCTAAGAAGTTGTTTAGCATCCCCTATTTATATGTCCCCAGGGCACTGTCTACTTTTCCTGTCATGTGACATTTAATCACACTGTATTACAATTACACTTGTAAACTGAATGTCCACAAGTCTGTAAGCTTTGGTGAAGGCAGGGACAGTACTCTCTGGTTACTATTGTGTCTATCCCTTGATACTGGCAAAGAGACTAACATTCGCTGGATGCTCAAATGTTTATGGACAGAAGGAATAAAGGAAGGCAGGCAGATTCTATTAGACAACAGAAGACCTGGGTTCAAATTCAGACTCTGCCAAGTACTCACTCTGTAACATTTGGGAAATCACCATTTCAGATTCAATTCAGGCTCACTTTAGACTCAATTTTCCCATTTACAAAATAAGACATTAAAACTAATTTCATGCATTTTTGGTAGAAATTAAATGAGATAATGCATTTGAAAAGGCTTTGTAAAACATGAAGCTTTAATCAATGCAGGAAAGTATTTCGGTCAACAGATGCTGAGGAAAAAGTTGCTTAACATATCCTGCAGTGACTCAGGTATAAATGCAGAATGAAAAAGAGATCAGGCTGGGAACCACCTCATTGTTGTCATATTGTTTTTAAGTACAGGAAGACAAATCAAGATAATTAACGAACCCCACTGATTAAAACTTCTAATCACTCAGAGTGTCTGACACCTATCAGATGTCCAATAAATGTTAAATTAAGCAATGAAATATTTAGTTACATATTTCACGTAAATATGTAAATGTTCTTACTGTCCTTTTATCTTAAGGAACTTATGACTTCTTTGAGGATACATTTTAATAATTATTGTGTCTTTAGGCATAATCTGCTAGAAACTACAGCCAGCCTTTGACCTATTGCTGTTCAACCATTTGCCACTCTGCCTTCAGCTGCCCCACTATTTCCAGCAGGTGTGATCATCTTACTCATTATTTTCATAATCCAATTAAATAATTACATTTATTGACAATCAACTTAAAGCATAGCAACCCTGTAAAGACATTTTATTTGAAGCAAAATGTTGTGCTACCCATAGATTTTTTCTCTTTGTAACTGGCATTTCAATGGTGCCTTCTTGTCCTTCTCACATTAAAGAAAGAATCCTTCCTCCAGTGAACCTGAGGTAAGGAAACTGGCTTTTAAGCTACATGAGAACCATGTACCTAGAATCAACATCACTCACTCTTTTGGAAACTCTGTAGAACTTTAGGGCAGGGGGACTCTTTCCCTTCATGCACCCTCCCCTGTGTCCTAATTTAGAACATACTAATAGCCCAAATCTTAGTTGCTCATTCCGTTTGACTTCAAGAGGTGTGAAAGGCTTGTAAGGCTACCTGCAACTCACCTGGAGGCACATGATAAAATCTAAAGAGACGTAACTGTATGGAAATGTGATCTGTAAAACAGTAAGCACCCACGTTTCATATTTCCATTGAAGGGAAAATCCTTATGGCTTTTAAACCTCTAGAGAATTAGGATGATTAAAATTTATAGCATGAGAAAGCAATATTATTTCCTTGGAATATTAGAAAGGCATTGCATTCTCCTGCTAGCTGTCCTCTGTAAAACTCTTCCCGTGACCTGTTCCCAATGACCTGTTCCCAATGTCTTCTGAGAAGATAAGCAGAAACTGTTTTCAGGCCTCCCTTAGCCTGACCTTCAGTGATTCCTTGGGGGTTGAGCAGAAGCATGCAGGAATCCTGTGTGGGAAGAAAGTAGACTTGCTCTCAGAAGGATTATAATGTATGCTTTCCATATCTTGCCACCCTCTGTTGCTGGCATTTAGGTTTCCTCTCATTGAAAGGAAGCTTTAATAGTGCCTTTATAATCAGTATGCATCTGAAGTAAGTGCTTTTGGCAGTCACCGTTCCTGTACATGCTGAGAATACCTGCATCCCTCAGCATGAGAGATTTCTGCCACCACAGGAGCATGCTGGGTGCCAGGCAGGCTTGGATTGCCAGAGAGTTAACATTTCTGGAAACAACCCTCAAAATCATGACAGAAGGGATTTAGTGGCTAAATATTCCAGCTTTCTCATCCTTTGAGTGGGGCAAACTCTGAGGCATGTTCTGCACTGTCTCCCAGAGATCCCCAGTAGAAAGGAGCCTCAGTTCCCCACAGCAGTAACCTACTTTTTTTTTCTTTTTGAATAACTTTCTTTTGGGGGAGTTCCATTAGCATTAGGAAATTACATAAAATAACACATCACTGTTGACAATGAAAAAAAAACAGCATTTGATCATTTCCAGCTTTATAAATTTAATAAAAGAATGATTTAGAGTAATCTAGTCTTGATGCATTTCCTACTGGCTTTCTTCCCTTCCCTGTCTCTCTGCCTCTCCTGTCTACCAAATACACTACTAGCACTCAATCCTAGTCTCAATATCTGCTCTAGAGGAAACCAATCTAGACTAGCCTAATATCAAACAAAGTCACTAATAATAATGAAATAATATTAGGATTAATGTGTTGGTAGTAAATCTTCTGATAATCTTAAGTGTTTCCCTCATCCATCATTCCTCAAGGCCTTGAATTCACTTCCTTTGTGGTTTACCTGGTGTTATCCCCAAAATATTCTTGTTAGAGAATTCGTATTAGCTAAAGATCTAGCTTAAGAAATAATCACAAAACCAAGGAAGTATGTCTCAACATATTTGAGTTCAAGTGGATAGTCAGCCTCTTGATTTCTTGAAACAAATTAATGTAATATATATTTTTCCTAACATGTGAAGATACTTCTGTGTATAATAAAGGACATCTTCAAACTCTATTTTGGTTTTACTCACTATCTTTGCCTGTTTTTAGCAGCACAAATGGAAAGCAAGAGTAATTTTGAAGAGAGAGGTGGTCAATGCTGACATATGTAAATGCTTACTTGTATGTGTGGTCCAGTGAGTCCACAGTGTCTCTTTTTCTCTGCACCTTCCTTTCTAAAACTTTTATAACAACAACAATTAACATATTCTGAAAAGTTTGGGTTTATGGATATGTGATGGGCTTATAAGTTAGGTAAATAGCTCCACATAATAGGTCAAGAATCTTAAATGAAACTATCAGGGTTCTGTGGTTCAGGATTCTGGAAATTTACTGTCATCAAGACATATTGCTTCCTTATCCATTGACATACTTCTACTCAAACCCCAATTCTAACTCCAAAGATTAAAGCCTGAAGTGTAGTTCGATAGCCCTCCTCAAACTAATGATCTTCCAAGTACTTTAATGTTAATTTCACTGATGCATTACAGTCCCACAGACTTGTCTCATGATATTTTTGGAGAAATCCTTAGGGTCTGCATAGTGTAGTGCAAAGTACTTACTGGTCCAGTCACGAATTTGCTAATTCTCCATATGTTTTGCTCCTCAATTCAAACTCAAAGACTTTGTAAACTTTGTAGCCAATATTCTTGTAAGCTTAACACCTTTCTTGCCTTCCCTTGTATTTTCTTTCCTGAGGAAACTGGGGTAAGTGTTACTAAACTTTTCTTTTGGTTATTCCTTTGATTTTCCCTAGACCCATTCTCTGTTCACTCTGTTCTTTGTCCTGGGAGGCTGACCTTCATAGACGTGTCACTAAGACTTCCCTGCTGTCTGGCCAGTGAGACGCATGGGCAGGAGATCAGAAAGTGGGAAGAGAGATCGGTTGGGGTGTTTATTTTTCCCACTCCCTCTCTGCTTCACTGTTGTTATAGCAGTGACCATATCACCAAAACAGCAGCTAATTTGGGCAGTCCCTCTTGGCTATAGTTCTCAAACACATTCTGATAACAACATTTTCTCCCCTGCTTTTCAGGTCTGGGGATGGAATTGTTACTAGTCTCTGGGTGCCTCAACATCACTTGTTGCTTCCTCTAACACTGCTCATATGTTCGTAAATAGTTCCTTTATTAAAAAACCTCTACCACGAAAACAACAAAGCTGAGTGTACTGTTTCTTTCCAGTACACTAGCTGATATAGCATCCTACCTTCAAGCTCTTAGCAATGATGCAGTGACAGATTTAGGGATCATGATCACCCTCTGAGTCTGGAATGCAGTCTAAGTACCTGTGCACAGAGTCATCACATTTCCCTCTGAGCACCCCTAGTACTCAGAAGGGAACATAATGTCAGAAATGGAAAAAAATAATGATGCTTTTGTCTGAAGCACTTTCTGCTCTTTGGGCTAGAGACCCATAAGGAAATATACTTGCACCTTATAGGGACAAGTATGTGTTTCCTGGGAACAGAAACAAAACTTAGAAACATCTGACTGTGGAGCTATTGGTATGTATATCAGTTTGCTATTGCCACAGAAATCCTGTGTAACAAACCACCCCAAAATTCAGTGCCTTAAAATAACAATCTTTTAATCTCACAGAGCTGCAGGTCAGCTGGGAAACTCTGCTCTGTATGTCCTCTCCCTCTTTGGACAAGTGGCTAATCAGGTCATGTTCTACTTATGAACTCATGGCCATGACAGAGGTACAAGATGGCAAGCCCAGCCACTCAAGCATGTTTAAAGCTCCTATCTGTGTTACATCCCCCAAAGCAAGTCATAGAGCCAAGCCCAAAGTTAAGTGGCAGGAAGAAATACATTCCTTTCATGGAGGTAAAAGAGAGAGGGGATGAGTATTTCTTACAATAATCTACACAGTGGGTCAACTATAGAAAAGTCACTCAAGGGCAGGCTACTGTTTGTTCAATTAAAGACAGGAGAATTTTTGTTTCAGAGTTTGTCTTTCATTCATCACCTGTGAATTAGAGTGAGCTAGAAAATACCAGGCTAAATTTCTTGGCATTTGAAAACATTTTCTTACTACAGAGATATCACTCTAGAAATAGAGACATTTGGGGGTTTCAGATATTAAGCAGAATTACTATATGAATATTCCATTATGTGCTTATGACTAAACTGGGATTGCCCAACTTTGAGAACTGAATCTAGCCTTGGCCATTTTTTTTTTTTCCTGCACCATGCAGATCCCAAAAGAATTACTGTCATTCTGAATCCTTGGGTGAGGCTCAGCACATGCCACTGACGATACTCATTCCACAGTCTGAATATCCAAGAAATGGTCAATGGCTCTAATACCACTACTCCCTTATCTGCACCTGTTACCAATATGTGCTTTAACTAAGCGTTATGCAAGTGTTCCCTCAACTTGGAAGGGGTTAAGTTGGAGATTTCAATAGCTTTTACCAGCTTTGTATCCAGCAATGCTTTCTTAGCCTTTGAAGGAAAAAAAATAGTGTTTCCCTGGTACAGGATTAAAGAGGAGCAAAAAATCCTTTAGCTGTTTTGGTCATCTGTGGGAAATAAAGAACTGTTTAAAACAGTGAACAGCAATTTTTATTTAGTATCTATGAAAATCAAGAAATTGTGCTACTAGCACAGTGTATGAACCCAGTGGGGTCCATAAATGATAGGTTGACTTCAATAGAAACATTTCACTGGGCTTCTTGGTCTCAAGTGACAGTGTAGAAATTCAGAGCAGAGAGCTACCACTGTGGTTTGTAGTAGTGACAAACCCCACAGATCGTATGGGACTAGCACTGGAACTTCAGAATAAATTGGTTCAAATAGGTGGAGAAGAAGGAAAATGCATGGGGGAACAGATAAAGGTGAAGGGGGGACTCTTTATTCCAAAGAGTAAAGTTTGGAGTATAGGAAGTAGTGAGAATACCACCTTGACCAAAATGGAAAAGCTGTCAGAAATTAGGGTGAATAGAGTATGGTGCCAGATTTATGAGGGTGTTAATAGGTTAAGGAATTGAGATGTTATGTGGTGTATGTTAGGAGCTGTTGGAATTCTTGGTGGAAAGATTATTTAATGCAAACGTTTGCAATTGTCACAACAGACTGATTTTGATTCTTGCCAGCTTTTGACTAATGATCACAATGGACAAGAGAGGACGATGATTCATGTGTTTTTTGACTCCTTTACAAATTTGGTTTTATGTCTGAATCATAGTCTGTATCCTCTTCCCATGGTTTTAGTTGGCAGCAACTACATGTTCCCTTGGGAATATACACTCCTTTCCTACCCAGTCCTTCCCCTTATTTTTCTGCCCTCAGCTTTTGCTCATTGCTATGTTTTCATCTTTCCTATGGAGCATATTTACCTGTAAGCTTAAGTGTTCAGTCCGTTGTCCTTATACAACTAAGGACTCATTTTGAATATCTTCAAATACATAAAACTCCAGATATAACTCCAAACTAAATATGATGAAAAGAGGCATTTGTATAGACCATTGAATGATAACATAACCTTCGCCATCATCTGGTGTAAACACTTTAGCTTTTTGCAGTAATCAGATGAAGGAAAATATGGCTCAGTGTGTTTCTTCAGTGATTAATTCTGGAAAACCTTTGCTGAGCTCTAATCAAAAATCAGAAGAATCTACCTCCCATGTGTCCTGTGTCCAAGAATCTTGTGATCCCGAGGATGACATTGCCCTTTTAATCTCCAGGAAAGAAATTTTCCCCAACCATAATGGCGAAGAAGCAAGCCCTTATTAACCTCTATAATTCTGCACTGAATTAGCCTCATTGCTCACACAGGTTGCACTAATTTGTATGTTACTTTGTTACTTTGCCAAATCCTAATACCTTGTAATCCAAATTAGATGAAGTTAAATAATAGCAGTTGTGCAATTTAGAGAAACTTTGGATTTGGTTACTGTAGATTTTGTAAGGCACTGCTTTCCTTAATTTACACAAAGCATTTATTGAGCTATGTGGGCTAAGTGCTGGTGATACAAACATGAATATGGCCTGATCCCTACTCTGGAGTCTTTCAGACAACAAATAAAAATAAGCTGTAAAAGAATTTAACAAGTCCTTTAACAGAATGTACAGTTCTGTGGGGTATAGAAGACACAGTTGATTCTGTGGTTCCAGGAAGGCCTTCACCAAGCAGAAGGCACATGAGCAAGTCTTGAAGGAGAAGCAGGTACTGTCTAAGTGGGGCAAGAGCACTTAAGGCAGAGAACAGAATGAATGAAGTGTAGTGTTTGCTGTTATTTCTTTTCAATTCAGATGAGCCAAGTAAAAAATCCAGGAACTGGCATGTGTCTGGGAACCTGCCTTCTTTAAGTTGAAATTTCTGGACCATGGGACCAGGCTGACTAAATCATAAAGGCATGACCTTATGGTGAGCAAAATCTTTGCAAACATTTTCATAAAAACAGGATAATGGAGTTAATTATCTACAGTTAAAAACTGTAGGTTTTCTAGGCTATCAGAAACTTGTTTTTTGGAGAAGAAACCACATTCTGCTAAAAGGAATCTTAGAGAAACATCCCCAAATTTTCAGAGCTCAGTGATTCCAGCCTCCATCCCTGTGCTAGTTTGAATGTATTATGTCCCCCCAAACGTCATTATTTTTGATGCAATTTTGTGTAGGCAGACGTATCAGTGTTAATTAGATTGTAATTCTTTGATTGAGTGTTTCCATGGAGATGTGACCCACCCAACTGTAGGTGATAACTCTGATTAGATAATTTCCGTGGAGGCATGGCCCTGCCCATTCAGCGTGGGCCTTGATTAGTTCACTGGAGCCCTATAAAAGCTCATACAGAACGAGCGAGCTTGCTACAGCCAAGAGGGACACATTGAAGAACACAGAGGAGCTGCAGATGAGAGACAGTTAGAAGATGGCCGTTGAGGGCAGATTCTTGCTCCAGAGAAACTAGGAGAGGACAAATGCCCCAAGAGCAACTGAGAATGAGATTTTGAAGAGGAGCTGTGGCCCAGAAAGGAACGTCCTGGGACAAAGCCATTTTGAAACCAGAACTTGGAGCAGACACCAGCCACGTGCCTTCCCAGCTAACAGAGGTTTTCTGGACGCCATTGGCCATCCTCCAGTGAAGGTACCTAATTGCTGATGCCTTACCTTGGACACTTTATGGCCTTAAGACTGTAACTGTGTAACCAAATAAACCCCCCTTATAAAAGCCAATCCATTTCTGGTGTTTTGCATCCCAGCAGCATTGGTAAACTGGAACATTCCCTAACCACAGGAATGCTCCTTTGTCTTTTTCCTGGCATTTTCACTTTACTAAAATACAAGTTCACCCCCTGTTATGTGTTGAATTGGTCCTCCAAAAAGATACATTGAATTACTAACCCCTGGTACCTTTGCATGTGACTTTATTTGGAAATATGGTCTTTGAAGATGTGATAAGTTAAAATGAGGTCATACAGGAGTGGGCTGAGCCCTTAATCCAATGCAGTTGGTGTCCTTATAAGAAGAGGAAATTTGCACACAGACACAGACAAAACCCAGAAAAAGAAGACAGCCATGTACCAACATAGGCAGAAACTGAGTTATGCCACAAACCAAGGAATGCCAAGGATGGCCGACCCCTGCGAGAAGCCAAGAAAGCGATGTGGAACAGAATACTTCCATACAAACTTCAGTGGGAGCATGGCCCTTCCAATACCTTTGTTTCAAACTTCTAGCCTCCAGAACTGTGAGACCTAAATTTATGTTGTTTTAAGCCACCTAGTTTTTTGTGGCAGCCCTAGGAAACTAAGACAGCCCTCTTTATTGCCCACATCCTGTGGCTAAGTGTTATGGATGTCTTCCGATCACTTGTAAATGGACTCTTTGACTTTGTCCAGAAACTGAATACTGGTTCAGAAAGACACAATATCTTTGCCTGTTGGCAATAAGGGAAAAAAAAAATAGAGGTCCAGGTTAACCAGCTTTGGGTTGCCAAGAGTTTTCTTACTGGAATCTTTGACCAGAAGCTTGCCAAACAGTACAGCAATAAGCCATTTGTACTGGAAAAAGGTGGTTCTATGCCATACATACCTTTCTTGTTTTTTACAATCTCTATAGTTGTTATATACTCAGTTACTTGTAATCTGGAACAGATTGTTTACAGCTCTGACAGTTAAATGGTATGTTGGATTCTGATTCCTTAGCTAATCTGTGGTTAGAGAGTACACCAGTCAAGAGACTCAGAGAGGAAAGCCAGTTCACAACATTGCTTGGCAGTTAAGCAGTTAACCTATTGTTTCCTAGTAAATCCCAGATCAGTTTTTGCAAAGCAACATTTTCAAAATGGATTAAATAAAGCAACTTCTACCTCACTTCCCCATAAATCTCCTTAATCTCTCTTTACTTATATTTACAAGATTCTTGGAATTCAGGATGATTTTCCCAAGAAAAATCTGATTTCTTAGCTAATTACTATATAATGTCTTCCTGGAGCAAAATTACATGTTGGGGCTTGTCAATAAAGTATCTTCAGTCTCTATTAAGTCCAATTCTTTCCAACTCCACACTTGCACTTTCAGCAGCTGAACATGGCAGGAGAAAGGCACAACCATGCAGCCTTCTCTCACTTTAAATTTATGATCACTAACCTCAGATGGGCCTTTGGTGCTGCATGGTCATCCTTCTACACTTCCCTCATGTATTCACAATCCTGGATGACTATTTCACACCTTCTCTCTTCTCAACACTCCAACAGTTTCCTTCCCCAAACTCTCAGCTGACTTCCTTGCTTCTGTGAAAAATATAGCAGCTTAGAAGAGATTTTCCACATACTCCACCTATTGACATCTGTGGCCATACCCTCTGTCTTTTCTTTGTTACTATTGATGAATGGTCTGTGCTCCTGAGGGAGGTCCCTCTGGCTGTTGACAAATCCCATTTCTTCTCACCTACTAAGGGTATCACTTCTCTAATTTTCCCTCTTTTTTCCTACATCATCTATTTTTCCCTCTTGACTGGATTAGTATCATCAACATACAAACATTTCTGTCTTAAAACATACAACACGCACACTCACACATACACACACACAAACACACATACTGAAAAACCCTCTCTTTTGACCTCTAAGTCCTCCTCCAGTTGCTATTTGATTTCTTTAAAACAAAACTATTTGAAAGAGTTGTCTATATAGGTTGCCTGTAATTTCTCTTCTCTTTTGAACACAGACCCTATCTTGAACCGTACCTACAAGGTCAAGGTCACCAGTGGACCCCAAGTTGCTAAATCCAATTGCTAATCCTCAATTCTCACCATATTTGACCTTTCTGTGGCATTTGATGAGGTTAATCTATTCCTCCTGCTTGTAAAACTTTCTTACTTTGATGTCCAGTACTTCATGCTCTCTTTTCCACTTTCTTCTCCTCAGTCTCCTTTGCTGGTTCCTTCTCATTTCCTTGACCTCCAAATTTTGGTGTGCTATAGGGTTTTGGTGATTGGACACTTTTTCTCTCTAACTTCACTCACTCTTGAGGCCATCTCAGACTGGCTCATGATATGGGTACTCCACTTGTATCCCCTCAAGATGCACATCTACACACAGAAGACTGCCTGAAGAGAACATTTCTGATTCTCTGCCTGGGAGCCTTTTACTGGCCCAGGGAGCCCTTGACTCTCCTGCTTATAAGCTGAAAATGCTGGAGAGTGAATGCCTCCAGAGCATCCCTCAAACAAAGATAGATAGAAGTTTGGTGGGTAATTATCTTACTTTTCTGGTCCCTCAGTTAGGGTAACTTTGAGGCCTATTCCACACTGTATCCCAGAGTTCCATGATGGGACTAAACTTCAGTTGCCCACAGTGGTAACTTACTTCATAATGTACCTTTTATTGACTTCCTTTGTATTCCTGTCTCATTTCTCTGCTTCTCTACCAGTATTTTTTAGGCTTACTTCCTAAATAAACTACTTGCACTCAAATCCTTGACTCAGGGTGTGCTTCTGGGGATCCCAAAATAAGATAAATATTTATATGCCACTGACACCACCCCCCCATTTATATCCCCAAATCAAACATCTCCCAGATTCCAGAGTCATATAGTCAATGGCCTCCTCAACAGCTGTACTTGGATGTCTAATGACCATTTCAAACTTAGTGTGTCCAAAGTGAGCTCCTGATTTTTCCTCCAAACCTGCGCTTTTCAGATTGAAATTGCTTTTGAATTCTCTCTTTCTCTCACATCCTGTATATGATCCAATAACAAATTCTGTTGAGTCTATCTTCTAAATTCTGTAGATTTAGAATCCCCCTCTCCTCATCTACCTCTTGGGTTTTGTCTAAGTCACCTTCATTTCTTGCCTAGATTGTTGAGATGATATCCAAAGTGGTTTCCCTTTTCATTTGTTGCCCCACTAAAGTCTATAAACTCACAGCAGCCAGAGTTATAACTCAAAAAAAAAAAAAAATAAATAAATAAATAAAATAAAATTTTTTTATTTTGGAATAATTTCAAACTTACAGGAAATTTGCAAACATAATACAAAAATAATACAGAGAACTCCAATATACTCCCTACCCAGATACCCAGATTTACCAACTTTTAACATTTTGCCACATTTGTTATATCATTCAATCTCTATACTCTATCTACCTATCTATTTTCTAAATCTTTAAGTGTAGGTTGTATATATCATGTTCTTTTACCATTTAATATTTCCATGACTATTTCCTAAGAACAAGGATATTCACTTATGTAAGCATTGTAAGTACAATTATGAGTTGAAGAGATTTAATATTGATATAAAGCATACGGTCTTTATTCCAGTTTTTCTTCAGTTGTCCCAGTAATGTTTGTCTTCATTTCCTAGCTGCTAAAACAAATACTATACAATGGGTTGGCTTAAATTATGGTAATTTTTTGACTCATGGTTTTGAGGCTAGGAAAATCCAAAATTGAGTCATCGGCAAGGTTATGTTTTCTCCTGAAGATGGTGGCATTCTGGTCTTGGCTGCTGGCAATCCTTGGTCCTTAGCTTCTCCATCATATGGCAACATACATGGTGGCATCTTCTCCTTTCTCTTCTGGGGTCCATTGACTGCCAGTTTCTGGCTGCTCCCCATGGCTTCTCTCTGTGTCCAGTTTCCTTTGCTTATAAACTCTTCATCCACATTGGATTGAGGCCCATTCTCATTCAGTTTGGGCACACCTTAACTAATAACATCTTCAAAGTTTCTATTTACAAACTGTTCACACCCACAGGACCAAGGGTCTTGTGGGAGACCTGCATTTTGTAAGGAACATGACTCCATCTCCAACAAGGTCCTTTTGGGCATTTCCTCCTCCATTATTAGAGCCAGTCCAGGATCATGCACTGCATTTTGTCATTGTCTCTTTAGTCTTTCTCTTTTAAATTGTGGTAACATATATACAACATAAAATTTCCCATCTCAGCCACTCCCAAGTATACAATTCAGTGGCATAATCACATTCACAATGTTGGGCTATCATCAAAACCATCTATTGCTGAAGTTTTCCATCACCCCAAACAGAGACTCTACACTCACTATGCATTAACTCCTCATCTCCCCTGCCATGCATCCAGCCCCCACCCCTGGTAACCTGTAATCTGTTTCCTGTTTCTATGAATTTGCATATTCTAGTTATTTCATATAAGTGAATCCATAGAATATTTGTCCTTTGTGTCTGACTTTTTTCACTCTACATAACATTTTCAAGGTTCATCCAACATATATCAGAACTTCATTTCTTTTTACAGCTAAACAATATTCCGTTGTATGAATATGCCACATTTTGTTTATCCATTTATCTGTTGGTGGACACTTGGGTTGCTTCCACCTTTTGGCTATTGTGAATTATGCTGCTGTGAATATTTGTGTACAAATATCTGCTTGAGTACCTGCTTTCAGTTCTTTTGGTATATACTGAGAAGTGGGATATCTCGGTCATATTGTAATTTCATGTTTAATATTTTAAGGAATTACCAAACTGTTTTCCATAGCAGCTGTGCCATTTTACATTCCCACTAAAAATGTATGGAAGTCCCTGTTTCTCGGAATCCTCACTAGCACTTGTTATATTCCATTTTTAAAATAATAGCCATTCTAGTGGATGTGAGGCAGCAAATCATTGTAATTTTGATTTGCATTTCCATAATGGCTAATGGTGTTGTGCATCTTTTCATGTGCTTTGGCCATTTGTAGAACTTTTTTTGAGAAATATCTATTCAGACCCTTTGCCCATCTTTTAATTGGTTTGCTTGTCATTTTGGTTTTGAGTACAGGAACCTTTTTAAATCAAAAGTCAAGATCATGTCACCTCTGCTTAAAACTCTCCAGTGACTTCTCATCTCAGAGCAAAAGCCAAAGTGCCTACTATGGCATGTAGGGCCCTACATGATCTGCTGCCTGGCTTCCTCTCTGATCTCATCTTCTGCTGCTCTGTTACTCATTCTCTCTGTTATACTTCTTCACTTCTTGAAAGTCTGTACTGAAATGCCCCCTTATTTCAAGGGTTTCTTTGCTGGATATGGTCCTATATGTTTTCAGGTCCATTCCCTTCCCCTACTTTGCTCTGTCCTAAAGACTGCTGTTCTCAGGCTCCATGCCAGCTGACTTCTGTTGCCTTCAACCAATGGGGCATACCCAAATAACCCATATAACCAGTTCTCTGCATTAAGTTCTCTCTCTTTTAAATATCCAGACTGATTTCTGTTTTCTTCATTAGATCCTGACTAACAACTTGTGTCAGTTCCAGTAACAGCAGGACATTTGTAATTTGAGAAGAGTTTAATAAAGGAACTATTTTCATAGGTTTTGGTTTGGTTTGGGAAAAGCAACAGTGGGTGGTGCAGAAACTCTGGGCCACTAACAACTGGGAGCTATTGCATACCCACCCCCAGGTCTTAAGGGACAAGGCAGGGTTTCTCAACCTCAACACTATTGACATTTTGGGCTAGATAATTCTTTGTTGTGGGAGGCTGTCCTGCACATTGTAGGATGTTTAGCATGTTTAGCAGTGTCCCTGGCTTTTACCCACTAGATGCCAGTAGTATCCTCCCAGGTGTGAAAAACAAAATTGTATCCAAACATAGCCATATATCCCCTGGGGGACAAAATTGCCAAGGTTTAGAACCACCATGCAAGGATAGTTATTAGAACCCTAAAGGAGAGAGAGGTTGTTAGAAACTTATGGAGATTGCCACCCAACTAGAAAACCCTTCAGTAGAAAAACATGGGCAAACCATTGCAATCCAGTAGGGAAAAAAACAGAAGAATATATACCCTAAATCTATTCTTTTCTCTCTCTTTGACCCCTTGCCAGTGGTCCCACTGCCCAAACCCAACTAGAAGCCAGAGACTAAAAGAGCCTATTGTGTAGTCCCTGGAGGTCAACATCCCATAACAGAGAATAAGGTGGAGATGGATTGAAAATGGACCTGGAGAGGTAAATGGAAAGTATCTAACGTATTACCTTATATAGGAAATTGTAAACATCCGTACCTGCACATTATGTTCTCCATAACATTTACCACCATTTGACATGCTGTATATTTCCTTGTTTGTTCACTGTTATATGCTCAGGGAGTACCTAGCACATTGCTTGTCAATTGGTAGATGTTCAATAAATGTTTGTCAAATGAAAGAATGGATGAATGAATGATGGACTCCAATAGGAATGTGTAAATTCTGAATATGCAGTAAAAATCCTACTTATTCTGGAAAGAAAGTACAAAATCACAGGGCTTGAAAGGAAATATTTTTTATTTCAGAAAATAGTACTACACAGCAAGATTATAGTGTACTGTATTGAATTTAACTCTAAAATATTAGGGATTTATAATTTGAAGAATGAAGGTTGGGCTTCTCAATTCTAACTCCTTAATTTTTCATAAGGTAGAAGAATTTATAAAATGTACTGCTGCTATTAACCTGATTTTGAAAACAAGCTTATCTTTAGCCCATCTTGTTCCACATTTTTGTCACTTACTTGATGAAGGACATCAAGGGCAAATATATTGGATGATAAAAACAGAATCCAAACCCAACTTGTCTAAATGGTGTGATAACTCAAACACAAGGAAATGAGGTTTAGTAAAGACTCATATAAGGTTCTGAATTAGAGTAGAATATGGATTCCTTATGTGGTAGACTTCTGAATTTAACCCTGACCATGGGAAAGATTCTATAGGATGATTTAAAGTAGCCTATAAAATACACGAGTTTAATGATTATCCCAATTTATATGGTTTTTCTGATAAAAATGAAAAGTCTTTAAAAGTATTTCTTGGAAGAGGAAAGTCTATGTTCATTTATGTTGAATCTGTATTTGACTGCTGGACTCCAATAAAAATAATAAGTTCTTGAAATGCAATAATATTCATCAGAAAAAAAATAAGTCTCAAATGATAGGAAGTTAACAGAGACTCTACCTCTGGTCATTTATTGGGTTTGTGGGTTATAAGAAAACTACAGCTTTTGTGCTTGCCGTAGTGCTTTGTATTGCTACACTCTGCTGGTAGAGGGTATCCATGATTTGATGTTTATGGGACTTGGTCTGGCATCTATATACCAATACACTGGATTTATTTTTAAACTATTTATTTAATGAGGATTTCTGTATTGCTTACTATGTATAAAAAATTGTTCTAAATGCATTACAAATAATAAGTTGTTTAATCCTCACAAAAATCCCATGTCATGAGTTCTGTTATTATCTCCATTTTACTGATGAGGAATGTGAGGCACAGCGTGGTAAGAGAAATTGCCCAAGTTCACACAGCCAGTAAGTGGAAGAGCCAGGATTCAAGCCTGGGAGTCCATACTCTTTAATCTTAATGTCACACTGCCTCTATGAAAATAGCAGTAATTTTTAGATACATTTTTGGGGGGCAGAGAGGAATGGACAAAGGAAATTCATTCCAGGTATTGATGAATACAGTAGTCACAAAGGCCAAGCCATTCCACAGTAGATTTATTTTCATTTTTCATGAATGTCTAGGCTGGAAGTTGTGTAAGTGAATTGTGTGTCTGCACTTGAACAGGGCATTTGACAAAACCTCTCATTATTTGTTAGAGAAAATGTGTAACAATGTGACATGGATTCTGGATCAGTTAGATGAATTCATTTTCAGTTGAATGAGTATACTAAAAGAGTGCTGATTATTGAATTTCTTTTCAACCTATTACAAGGCTTGTAGCAGGTGACAGGGCTTCTTTGCCTTGCCTCTTGTTGTATTTATACATTTTATTGGTGTCTTCAATAAAGGAAGTTAATGGAAATCAATGTAATTTGAAGATTGTGGGGTGGGGATGAGACAGGGTAATTAATGAGCTAAAAGCTAGAATGGAGGCAGTCCATCTAAGATACAATTTAACAGGCATTAGCAGTCCTGTTTCCAGATCTAGAAGAGCAAACAACTGTCTACGGTCTGGATTGGGGAGAGATGGCACAACAGCATCCAATAGGGAAAAAAAAGAAAAGCTTAGGGGTTTCTTTGGTTGGAATCTAAATGAGTCAACAGTATGTTGTGTCTGCTTAACAAAACAAAATTGAACAAAACAAAATTTCTAAAGAATTCTTAGCCTGGAAGGACAGAGGTGTAATATCTAGAAAAAGGTGAATGAACCCTTCTGTTTCTCCTGCACTAGTCAGTCCACAACTTTGGAACCCAGTGCTGTTCTGATATTGCATCATAGATGGGCAGCAACAAACCATAGGGCTCCAGAAGAAGGGTATGGGAAAGTATAAGGATGAGTCCATGTCATATGAAGAGTCTGTGCAGGAATGGGGAAAGAGATTAGTGGGGGATATATGTGTCTTCATTTATCTGGGGGTGGGGTGTCTAGAAGGGCATTTGTAGGAGAGAAATCACTTACTCTGTGTGGTTCCCTTCTGTAGAAAAAAATAGAGAAACAGAACTTAACATTGACAAATCCTAATAATCCACCATGCTGGGAACTGATAACTACTTTACACGTATTGTTACACTGAATACTTACAGCAACTCTCTAAGACAGTTATTGATGTGTTTCCAGTATCTCAGCAGCATTCTCTCCTCCTTTTGGTGATCAAGAGAATGAGAAGTATATGTTTATTCCTGTCAGTACAGTGTCTTGAATACTCTAGTATTCAGCTTTAAGGTTAAGAGGTTAACTTCAGGAAAGGGTCCTTTACTCCCAGGGACCCACACAGTGGTGTAGAATTCACTTCCTGTACTCAGACCTGGATCAGACTGGGATGGGGCAGTAAACTGACTTAGAGGAAAGAGGGGCTTATTGAAGGTTGCCAAATCCAGAAGTCATGCTTGATTAACAGGCATCTGTTGCTTCCACCTCAGCCTTTGCTGGTGGAACAAGAATTTAAGTCCTCTCCTTGTTGGCAAAGTCCTTCCCATCAGAACAGTGTGGTGTAGCTACCCCCAGCCACTGTTGTCCCTTAGCCAGTCCCTGTCCATGGATCCCTTAGTGGAGTCTTACTCCCAGTTAACTCTATTTGAAGTTCAGTTTATCAAACAAGAACTTGAAGATAGTGTTCAAAAATTTTTTGGAAAATAACAAGAGTAGTATTAGAATTTCAATCAGTCACTCCTGTACCTACAAATGAAATATAAACTCTGCTACCTGGTGTCAAGTACTCTTTAGATACAAGCCAAATGTCTTTTTCAGGATTTATCTCCCACTGCTTCCTATATGGGCTCTTTGTTTTATCCAAATTGGATTTCTCATCCCTAGTATCGTACTGCCTTTACCTGTTGTTCCCTCTGCTTGGAAAGACTTCTTTCTCTCTGCCTTTCTAAATCACACTCAGCATTTTAAGATCCTTTTAAATATATCTACTTCACAAAAAATTTTGATCAGCAACCCCTGCCCTCATGGAAAAACTCAGTTTTTTTCCATTGTTGAGCTCCATGGTACATTACTAAAACTTTTATATGGTAGTTGTATTACTAATTCCCAGATTCCAAAACTAGTCCATTTATTATGGAATGCAGATTTAATGTATTTTACTCCATGTATTTATAAAGACAGAATAACTAGTGTTTTCAGATTGCCTAATGGCATATTGTAACCCATTTCCTAATTGGAAAAAATAACTCACAGAACTAGGAAGCAGCAACAACAGTTTTTACTCCAACACTCACACAACTGGTTATTTGAGTCATTTGTAATTGGAAGGATTCAAAATGAGGAAACTTTTTTTTCTACCACTACTTTCTTAAAATATACTGTTGGCTCTCCCTTCCCTGTTCCTTGGAGATACCATAGGAAGACCCAATGGATTTCCATTCTATGTTGGGTATTTAAATAATCTGATTTTTCTTCCAGGTATTAAGAAGTACCATGGAGCTAAAGACTTCAAACTGTCATCCATTTCAAAGCATTTCCTCTCTTCCACTCAGAACTGATTTCTAGCTTGAAGTGAGGCCATAATAATGGGAAAAGAGTGTGTGGTCTGTTCTTTCACTCTCCTTGCTATTCCCTTTCTCTTCCCCCACCTTGTCCTGATGAGGGCACTTGGAGCTAGTCCTAATAAACAGCTGGGAGAGCTCCTTGAAACATATAAAAAACCCTGATGTCTACAATAGATTAGGTAGAGTTGCTTGAAACACCTTAGAAGAGTATTGAGGAAAGGGTCAACACACTTAGATAAGGGAACATCTTGGAATTGATTCATTATGTAAAGACCAGAGAACCCACAAGAGGATTGTTCCCTGGGAAGGCCCAGAGGACACCTACTTTGCTAAAGCAGCAAGGAATGTATTAATGAGGGAGGTACCAGCAATCTTGAGAAATTCAGTGTTAGCTGTCCTCTGTAGGCCAGGTTTGACTGTAGGAGATACTGCTGGAAAACTGGTTTCTCTGGTGTCAGTTGAATGATAGGATTCTGGAATAACAGAACCAGTTGGCAGCACTAAGCGTCTGAACGAGGGCAGTTGAAATTAGTTGGCTGTGCTGATTTCCATAATAACCCTATAACAAGATAAGTGGGTGTAGTTATCTTAATAGCAACAAAGCTGGAATGATGACCAGTGGGCTTTAACCCTCAGTAATCTGTGGCAATGACTAGTATATAGAATAAGATACATGGGCACGCAATGAATGTACTGCTTGATTTCTATATCCTAAAATGAACCTGGGTGGGTCAGCCATCATGATAGAAAATCATGACCATCTTTTTTAGAACAATAAGCCCATTTTCAGACCTAGAATTCATTAAACGAAAGGCCCTTGAGGAAGGTCTCTATAACACCATATCAAGTAGTTACAGTAGCTCTTCACAAAGAGACTTATAGCCTATGATGGTTAAATTCATGTGTCAACCAGTTTTAGTGTCCAGATGCTTGTTCAAGCAAGCACTGCCATGATTATTACTGTGAGGACTTTTCTTGGATTTAAATCATCAGTTAGTTGATTGCATCTCTAGCTGATTACTTCTATAATCAACTGAGGAGATTGTCCTTCAACTGAGGAGAAGTCTAATCCAATCAGTTGAAGGCTTTAAAAGGAGAAATGATGATTTCAGCAGTCAGAAGAGAGAATTTCCATCTCTACTTCAGCCAGTCAGCTTCTCCTGGGGGAATTCATTGAAAACCTTCATCAGAGGTACCAGCTTGCAGCCTATTCTATGGAATTTGGACTGCCATCCCCACAGTCACATGAGACAATTCTTACTAAACATCTCATAATATTTATAGATATTTCCTGTTGGCCCTAGAGAGTCCTGACTAATGTACAGCCGTTTTCCAGAATTACTGTGCACTGGGGAAAGAGAATACTAGAGAGTTGTGGATAAGCTGACACAGATACCAAGCAACCCAAAATAGCACCATAGCTTCCCTATTAGAGTGGGGAATGTTTAGAGGCCAAGTGATGAATGTAGTCCTAGCCAAAGTCAGACAGCATGGAGTAGTTAGCAAATGAAGAGCCCTTACATGGGTTCCCTGTGGAGGAAGTCCTTATGGTAGGAAAGGCTGAGTAGAAACCCCTAATAGTTCTTCATGATTCTATCTCTGGGTCAAGATAGTAAGTTGAATACAACAGAGCACCCTGCCATGATTCACAGCACCCTCAAAAGTCTTGAACAATACAGGAGTGATACTCTCCATAATAACACATTCAATTCACTGGTTTTGCCCTTGCTTAAACTAGATAGATCACGGAAGAGGATGACAGACCTTGATCATTTGGATATTTTACACTAGTCTACTATGTCAATGATACCGTGCTGTTTGGAGATGGTAGGAGAAAGTGTCTAGAGCTCTGAATGACTCAGACGTGTACCCTAAGTGATGGGAGGTAAACCCTATGAAGATTCAGGGGCTTGCCATTTCTTTGGAGTTTTTACAGGTGCAGGAGTCTAGAGCAGGGCTGACATACTATTGCCCATGGTCCAAATTCAGTACACTGCCTGCTTTTTCACAGTTCACAAGCTAAATTTTTTTTTACATTTTGTGATAGTTAGGTTCAAGTGTCAACTTGGCCAGGTGATGGTGCCCAGGTGTCTGGTCAAACAATCACTGGCCTAACCATTACTGCAAGAACATTTGTGGCTGTTTAATAAACCAGAAGTCTGGTTTATTAAATCATGTCAATTAATTGCATCTGTGGCTGATTACATCAACGAAGGGTGTGTCTTCTGCAAGGAGAGGATTCAGTCAGCTGGACTTAATCCAATCAGTTGAAGACTTTTAAGGGAGAAGAGAGAACCTTTCCTGCTTCAGTCAGCCAGCCTCTCCTTGGGAGTTCATTGAAGACCATTTGAGTTGCCCCTTGCTGCTTGCCCTACAAAATTTTGACTCATGCATCCTGCCCTACAGATTTGGACTTGTGCATCCTGCCCTACAGAATTTGGACTCATGCATCCCCCCTCATGTTGCATGAGACATTTTTATAAAATCTCTTATTTATAGATCTCTCCTGTTGGTTCTGTTTCCCTAGAGAACTCTAACTAATACACATTTTTAAATGATTTGCTTTTCCATTTTCGCAAAGAATACTGTTGGAATTTTCATTGGGATGTGTTGAATCTATATATCACTTTGGGTATAATTGACATTGAACATTTTCTCTTTCAACCCATGAACGTGGAATGTACCACCATTTACTTAGGTCTTCTTTGATGTCTTTAACAATGTTTTGGAGTTTTCTATGTACAAATCCTTTACATCTTTTGTTAAATTTCTTCCCAAATATTTGATTCTCTTAGTTGCTGTTAGAAATGGATTTTTTTCTTTATTTCTTCTTCCAATTGTTTATTACTCGTGTATAAAAATGCTACTGATTTGGGGGTGTCTATCTTGTACCCCACTACTTTGCTGAACTCGTTTATTAGTTACAGTATCTTTGTATATAGAATCATAACATCTGCAAATAGGGAAAGTTTCACTTCTTCCTTTCCAATTTGGATGCCTTTTATTTCTTTCTCTTGCCTAATTGCACTAGCTAGAACTTCCATTACAATGTTTTTTTAAATGCAATTTTACTGAGATATATTCACATAACAAACAGTCCTCCAAAGTGTCCAGTACAATGTTAAACAACAGTGGTGATGGGTATCCTTTCCTGTTCCTGATCTTAGAGGGAAAGATTTCATCCTTTCTCCACTGAGTATGTTAGCTGTTGTTTTTTTCATATATGCCCTTTATCATGTTGAGGAAGATTTGTTCTGTTCCTTGTGTTCCAAGTGTTTTTCCCAAGAAGAGGTGTGGATTATTCAAATGCCTTTGCAGCATCAATTGAGATGATCATGTTTTTTTTCCCTTTGTTCCTTTAATGTGGTATATTACATTAATTTACTTATGTTGAACCACCCTTGCATACCTGGGAAAATTCTACTTGATCATGGTGTATAATTCTTTTGATGTGCTGTTGGATTCAGTTTGCTGGTATTTTGTTGAGGATTTTTGCATATATATTCATCAGGGATATTAGCCTGTAATTTTCTTTTCTTGCAGTATCTTTATCTGGCTTTGGTATGAGGGCGATGTTGGCCTCATAGAATGAGTTAGGGAGTGTTCCTTCACTTCGACTTTTTGTCAGGGTTTGAGCAGGATTGGCGTTAATTCTTCTTGGAATGTTTGGTAAAATTTCCCTTTAAAGCCATCTGGTCTGGGGCTTTTTTTTGATGGGAGGTTTTGGATTACTGATTCAATTCTTTACTGGTTTTTGTTTTGTTGACATATTCTATTTCCTTTGGAGTCAGGGTAGGAAGTTTGTGTGTTTCTAGGAATTTGTCCATTTCATCTAGGTTATTGTATCAGAAGGTCAGCAGGTGTGAGTCAAGCATGTAATTTAATGTGAGATCTCAGATGGTAGGAATGAGAAAATCTTTGGAAATCCTCCAGCCTTTGGGGAGTGAGGAAAGGAATCCCCACCAATTTGTTTCCAGAAAGCCGATATGCAGGAATTCTGAACTTCTTGGGAGTAATACGGGAGGTTGAATAACTAACTCCCATATACTTTTACAAACTCAGAAAGGATGGAAGATGAGGCAGGTTTTGTAGGGTTCAGAAACTTCCCTGATACCAAAGGAAGTCAAATGCCCTATTGTAAGTGCTCTTCTTCTTTCATGGGTCACACATTCCTTAAAGAATTTAATTTTTAAAAATATGTGAGAAAATAGACATGTGTTGACAAACAAATTTTTGCATTTGATTTCAGGGGATCCTTAAAGCCAAGTGCCCAAGAACATCAGATCAAGAACTCCTGGATGAAAACCTGACTTACAGAAATATCGCAGTAGAGAATAAATGGCAGGGATGGTGAGAAGGGTATTGCTGGGTATGGTGTCCTAATTCAGGCAGTGAGTCCACAGAGACACCCAAAATATTTTCCTGCCTTAGGGGAATATACATGAACCTGCAGAGTACTGGGTTTGGGGACATTCACCTGAGCAAAAATGTGTTGGACAGTCACACTGAAACGTTGAAAATAATTGCTTGGCTTGAGAAATCCAAGTATTTGAAATTTTACCTCATTTAAAAGTATAGCTCAGCTAGTTCCAAGTTGTAATCTCCACTCCATCCCTTACAGTCATCAATAGTGATTTTTCAGCATTCAAGTCAATTCACACATTATTCTCTAGGCAATGGATTGGGACTTGTGGAGATAAAAAAAATATTACCGAAACATGGACCCTAACATGTAGGGACTTTTCTCTGCATGGAAAATATAAAGGGCTCTTCCAACAACCTGGCCCTAAAGTTGTTGACCTACAGGTTTAGTGTTCTTTTTCTTCTTTTCCAGTCTGTTTTAGCTATACACAATCATGGTCACTGCTTTGCTATTTTCTTCATTTAATACATCTCCTTCAAGATCTCAAACTCTGTGATTGTCTTTGACCACAAACTCATTCTTCTGTCTTTCTCATGCCTACTTATTATTTTTTTTTCTTTACCCTCATTATGAACTCCAGAGCCCTTGAAAGCTTATATCCAAGTCTCCCAGCTCTTGGTTTCTTTTGCTTTCTTCCTAGCCTAGACACCATGGACATGTGACGTGACCGAGGACCACTTGATGGCAGCAGAGACCCAACTAAACTGTCCACTAGCTTATGTACCTTACTAGTAAGGTAAAGTGATTGATAATTATTATGGGAACCTTACTTTGTAGGTGCAAAGCAGCAGAGGAATCAAACACAGGATAGAAAATATAGGGAAATCATTCTGTTGAACCCATGCAAGTATAAACTAGAGCAGTGGCTATGACTGAGCAATGAATGAGATGACAGGGTAGCCATTTTGTACCTTTCTAGGTAGGTAGTCTCTCCCTACATTGAAACATTCCTTGCCCAACTGCCCTGAAGCATGTCCTATTTAGGACCAGTTACTTAATGCCAGAATGTCTCCTGGAATCTTTTCTTCTTGACTACCTTGTCAATTCTCAGTGCTAGATAAAGTCAACCTTTTGACTCCTCTGGGCAGCCAGATACTTCTAGAGAGTTATAAAACTGTCCACACTGACTCAACTCTAAATACATAACCTGTAGCCTTAAGGCTGCTCTACTTTCCTTCTTCGCATCCTTGGTTAACTCTCTGGAGCATTCCTCATAGAAACAGTTCTAAGCCTTCCCCCAGTCCCTGAAGTCCCTTACTGCATTTTAGCTGCCCCGATCTTAGCAGATGCAGATGTCCTCATCTCCTCCTTTTATCAGAAGACTGGGACCATGCATCTTGTCCTCCTTTGAAGCCCATCTCCACTGTAGACAGCACAGGAGCTACCGAGTCCTATGTGGTACATTTACAGAATTGGATGGGGAAGATGTCAGAAATACCACCTTCTTCAATAGGAACCCATAGAAAAGGATATGCTGCATCTTCATCTCAGAATCAACTCACTCCTCAAAAAGATAAATTTAAATAACGGTGACTGGAGTGTTTCCTAAATCACAGGAAGAAGCCTAGGGTGGAAGCATTTAGAAATCTCATCTGGAAAGAAGATGCTTCCAAATATTAGCTAAATAATTAACAAGCTAATATAAAATATACTCTATTCCTTCAAATTTCAATTGACTTGTCCTATCCTAAGGATGTGTAATTGATTACTAAAGTCATCCACTTAATAAACACTTTCTAAATTTAGAGCAAAGACTTTTCTCCAGTACATACTCTGACAAAGAATACTGATAAAGGAGAATCATTCATTCAGAATTTGTCAGACTCTTCAGCACTATCAAAACAGTTTTCTCACTGGAGTATGCCAATGTGCTCAGCTCAGCTGTTACGCTCAGTTGAGACTTTAAATGCCTCAGGCTTCATTTTTAAATTATTACCACCTTTTTGATGTTCAGATAGTTTCCTGAAGGCTTTCTTTCTAATGAAAAAGTTATGTATGACCAGCAGATATACACATGTTCCAGTTTCCTTGATGGGCCTGTCTCTCAGAATAGTGATATAATTTAGACTTCTATGGTATTTATTTATTTGTTCTGAATTAGATTATTATGAATCATTGCCCAGATCACTCCTGAGTGAACTAACAGGAATGATTTTTTAAATTTGCAATACTGTTGATTGGACCTTGGTCTCAGAATGACCCTACCAAAGTGCTGACATTCTATGGTTTCAGCTTGAGCCCCTTGTCTCTCTCTTAAAGTTATAAGTATTAACTTCAAGAAATGTACATTTTAAACTATATTGATTGAAGACACTAGGAATATTTACCAAAGCAATTTGATAAACAAGAGGAATTTAACAGCTCTGGCAAATGTTTGAAGAGGAATAAGGATAAGACCTGCTTTGTGTTGTCACAGCTTACAGAATTGAGATCTACCAGTGGAAGATATAGGAAGGCACCTTTTAGCTCAAAGTAAGAAATCTCCTCTAAGAGCACTTTTTTCTAAATGTGAGCTGAGAAATGGGAATTCCTTGGGCATTAGTCAGACTGTGATGTTGAGGATCTAGTGTAAGATCTTCAGTGCTTCCACGTCCCCATCAACCTGGATAGTCTGTGATTCTAGACTGTCAACTCTGAGTTCTCTACTGCTGCTTCACAAATTACCACAAATTTAGTGGCTTAAAACAACACCCATTTATTGGCTCTGAGTCTATAGGTCAGAATTCAACAATGTGTTGAATCTTTTTCATATTTCATATCTCTGACCTCTCCATCTCTGTCTTTTGACCCAGGTTTAAAGGCCTCATTAAGGCCCAGATTTAAAGGTTCAGTTAAACAAGACCACTCTGATTATCTCACTGCCTGCTGCATCTACCTAGAGACAGAGAATGAGCAAGGACCCTAGGAAGCTGGCTATTACAGCGTCTAGTAGACATGCCTCTGAAAAGGTAAATGACCCAAGGCCTGACAGATAAAGAACCTGCAACACTGCCTCAGGCATATCAGGCAATCTGGTTTCTTGCACAGAGGCAGTACGTTTCAATTGTGGGTCTAAATTGGACCAGGCTCAATATCCAGTTCAAAGTATGGAGTGTGAAAATGCACAGTCATAGTGCTGGGGAAGCTGCCAGCACTTGCAAAAATAGCTGAAAATGCTTTGCCTTGGGTGAGATAATACAAGACCACAGGGAATCAAGAAAACAGATACATACAGAAACGGGATTGAGAAAAGCAGGGTCTAAATATGATTCAAATGATATCAAGAGGTACTAATTTAGCTACTTTTTTAACAGATTAATAGAAAAGAAAGTTCTGTTCAAAAAGGTCCATAAATACATTCTCTCAAATGTTCACCATTCCACTAAGGGCATGGTAATATGTCAGACTAAGGTAGGAATAAAAACTAGAGTAATCAGAATTTTGTTGTTCAGTGGAAGAGAAGCATTTACAAGTATCCTCTGGAGTTTGAATTCTGCCTGTGAAAAAAATAAGGGGAAGCTATTATCTTTCTTTAATTTCCAGGATTCTTCCAAGGTTGGGGCAATGGAGGATAGTTTTTTCCAATTACGATAGTTGGAGGCTCCTGGGAGGCTAAACTTCAAGCTGCTTTATGTGCCTTCTTCCTGTCTGAGCTCCTAACATCTCTTGGCTGTTTCAGAGCAGCACTGTGGCCTTCTCCTGCTTACTGCTTCTCTGGCCTTCTGAGGGCTGTGTCCTGGTAGAAATTAGATCCTGGGACTACGGCCTGTGACCAAGTCCTGTTCCTATCACCCTAAGGAAGGAATCTCTAATAAGGGGAATGTACCCATTTCTAATATGGAACAGAACAAGCAAAATTGAAGGAAGAGAATATTAATGGTTCCTCAATTTCTATTGCACCCCTCACTATTAGACCTGAACAAGAACAAAAGTAAAAAGTCAATGATGAATTAAAGACTGACATTCTCCACATATTATCCCTGACTCCAAATGAAATATATATGTTAGATAAATAAATGCTGTGGACAAAAAGAAAGCAGAAAAAGGGAAGAAGGAATGCAAGAGGAAATGATTTAATTTTAAAAGGGAGGTGAGGGAAGGTTTTACTGAGAAGGTGATTGTTCTAGTTTGCTAATGCTGTCGGGATGCAAAACACCAGAGATGGATTGGCTTTTATAAAGAGGGTTTATTTGGTTACACAGTTACAGTCTTAAGGCCATAAAGTGTCCAAGGTAACACATCAGCAATCGGGTACCCTCAGTGGAGGATGGCCAGTGGTGTCCAGAAAACCTCTGTTAGCTGGGAAGGCATGTGGCTGGTGTCTGCTCCAAAGTTCTGGGTTCGAAATGGCTTTTTCCCAGGACGTTCATCTCTAGGCTGCAGTTCCTCAAAAATGTCACTCTCAGTTGCTCTTGGGGTGTTTGTCCTTTCTTAGCTTCTCCGGAGCAAAAGTCTGCCTTCAACGGCCGTCTTCGAACTGTCTCTCATCTGCAGCTACTCTCTCAGCTTCTGTGCATTCTTCAAAGTGTCCCTCTTGGCTGTAGCTTCTCTTCAAAATGTCACTCTCATCTGCACTTCAAAATGTCACTCACAGCTGCACTGAGTTCCTTCTGTTTGTCAGCTCATTTATATGGCTCCAGTAATTTAATTTAGACCCACCCTGAATTGGTGGGGTAACACCTCCATGGAAATTATCCACTCAGAGTCATCACCCACAGTTGGGTGGGGCACATTTCCATGGAAACGACCTAATCCAAATGTTCCAACTTAATCCCCACTAATATGTCTGCCCCACAAGATTGCATCAAAGAATATGGCTTTTCCTGGGGGACAAAATGCATTCAAACTGGCGCACTGATAAATGAGCAAAGAGCTGAAGAATATGAGGCAGAAAGTCCCTCAGCTCTCTGAGGGAAAAGAGTCCCAGGCGGTGAGAATGGCAAGGGCAAACCTGGGGCAGAAGCACAGTGGTGACACCAAAGCACCTATTTTGTCTAATTTGTTAAAAAATGGTTGTATTAGTCAGCATTCAACAGATGAACAGAACCAACAGGATATATGTGTATGTAAATATTATGAGATCTCTTATAGGAATTGGCTCATGTGACTGCAGGGACTGACAAGTCCAGCCAAGCTCCATAGGTCAGGCACAAGTTGGGAACTCTGATGATGGTTTCGATGAATTCTTCCTTCTTACTGCTGAAATCATCAGTTCTCCCTTTAAGGCCTCAACTGATTGGATAAGATTTCTCTTATTGCTGAAGGCACTATCCTTTCTGGATTATAGGTGTAATCTGCCCTAGATGTTAATCAACTGTCTAATGATTTAAATCCACAAAATACTCTCACAGAACAATCAAGCCAGTGCTTTCTTGATCAAACAACTGGACACCATAACCTGGCCAAGTTGACACATGAATTCAACCATCACTATGGTCAGCATTTTCTTGGCCCCTGCCAACTCTTCCTAACATCCCTGGGGCTGACCTTTTTGAATCAACAAAAGGCTGACAGTCAGCACTAGAAAGTTAAAGGGTGAAAAAGTACAGTGGGATCTCTAGGAAAACATTTACCTTATTGATGACAAATGAGGACAAAAAGAATGGGTAGAATTTAAAATAAAATGTAACCATATTCCAGTGCATTGGACATCCAGAACCATTTGTTTTCTAAAGTTGAAAAGCCAATTGACTGGAAATGATTTCAAATAAGAGTTTTTCTTTTATTTGGCTTTCCTATAGATATATGACATTAAGAATTGAATTAAATCATTATTTGTCTTTTTAAACATGCTTCATTCTGTGATTTTGAAAGTGAATTTCCTATTGTGCAAAATTTGAAAATAAAGTTCACCTGTTACCACATAACATGAAAGAAATCTTTCTAGATAAAATTTCCTTTCGTTTTTTTTTTTTTTTTTTTTTTTTTTAATCATCATTTTATTGAGATACATTCACATACCACGCAGTCATACAAAACAAATTGTACTTTCGATTGTTTACAGTACCATTACATAGTTGTACATTCATCACCTAAATCAATCCCTGACACCTTCATTAGCACACACACAAAAATAACAAGAATAATAATTAGAGTGAAAAAGAGCAATTGAAGTAAAAAAGAACACTGGGTACCTTTGTCTGTTTGTTTGCTTCCCCTACTTTTCTACACATCGATCCATAAACTAGACAAAGTGGAGTTTGGTCCTTATGGCATTCCCAATCCCACTGTCACCCCTCATAAGCTACATTTTTATACAACTGTCTTCGAGATTCATGGGTTCTGGGTTGTAGTTTAATAGTTTCAGGTATCCACCACCAGCTACCCCAATTCTTTAGAACCTAAAAAAGGTTGTCTAAAGTGTGCGTAAGAGTGCCCACCAGAGTGATCTCTCGGCTCGTTTTGGAATCTCTCTGCCACTGAAGCTTATTTCATTTCCTTTCACATCCCCCTTTTGGTCAAGAAGATGTTCTCCATCCCACGATGCCGGGTCTACATTCCTCCCCGGGAGTCATATTCCACGTTGCCAGGGAGATTCACTTCCCTGGGTGTCTGATCCCACGTAGGGGGGAGGGCAGTGATTTCACCTTTCAAGTTGGCTTAGCCAGAGAGAGAGGGCCACATCTGAGCAACAAAGAGGCATTCAGGAGGAGACTCTTAGGCACAAATACAGGGAGGCCTAGCCTCTCCTTTGCAGCAACCGTCTTCCCAAGGGTAAAACTTATGGTAGAGGGCTCAACCCATCAAACCACCAGTCCCCTATGTCTGTGGTCATGTTAGCAACCATGGAGGTGGGGTAGGCGAATACCCCTGCATTCTCCACAGGCTCCTCAAGGGGGCACTACATCGTTTTTTTTTTTTTTTTTTTTATTCCTTGTTTGTCTTTTTTCTTTTTTTCTTTTTTTTTTAACTTTCCCTTCTTTTTTCAAATCAACTGTATGAAAAAAAAAGTTAAAAAGAAAACAAACATACAATAAAAGAACATTTCAAAGAGACCATAGCAAGGGAGTAAGAAAAAGACAACTAACCTAAGATAACTGCTTAACTTCCAACATGTTCCTACTTTACCCCAAGAAAGTTACATACTATAGCAACATTTCAGTGAACTTGTTCCTACTACATCCATCAGAAATTAACAGACCATAGTCATTTCTGGGCATCCCCAGAACGTTAAATAGCTTATCTGTTCTTCTTGGATTATTGTTCCCCCTTCCTTAATTGCTCTCTACTGCTAGTTCCCCTACATTCTACATTATAAACCATTTGTTTTACATTTTTCAAAGTTCACATTAGTGGTAGCATATAATATTTCTCTTTTTGTGCCTGGCTTATTTCGCTCAGCATTATGTCTTCAAGGTTCATCCATGTTGTCATATGTTTCACCAGATCGTTCCTTCTTACTGCCGCGTAGTATTCCATCGTGTGTATATACCACATTTTATTTGTCCACTCATCTGTTGATGGACATTTGGGTTGTTTCCATCTCTTGGCAATTGTGAATAATGCTGCTATGAACATTGGCGTGCAGATATCTGTTCGTGTCACTGCTTTCTGATCTTCCGGGTATATACCGAGAAGTGCAATCGCTGGATCGAATGGTAGCTCTATCTCTAGTTTTCTAAGGAACTGCCAGACTGACTTCCAGAGTGGCTGAACCATTATACAGTCCCACCAACAATGAATAAGAGTTCCAATTTCTCCACATCCCCTCCAGCATTTGTAGTTTCCTGTTTGTTTAATGGCAGCCATTCTAACCGGTGTTAGATGGTATCTCATTGTGGTCTTAATTTGCATCTCTCTAATAGCTAGTGAAGCTGAACATTTTTTCATGTGTTTCTTGGCCATTTGTATTTCCTCTTCAGAGAACTGTCTTTTCATATCTTTTGCCCATTTTATAATTGGGCTGTCTGTACTATTGTCATTGAGTTGTAGGATTTCTTTGTATATGCAAGATATCAGTCTTTTGTCAGATACATGGTTTCCAAAAATTTTTTCCCATTGAGTTGGCTGCCTCTTTACCTTTTTGAGAAATTCCTTTGAGGTGCAGAAACTTCTAAGCTTGAGGAGTTCCCATTTATCTATTTTCTCTTTTGTTGCTTGTGCTTTGGGTGTAAAGTCTAGGAAGTGGCCTCCTAATACAAGGTCTTGAAGATGTTTTCCTACATTATCTTCTAGGAGTTTTATGGTACTTTCTTTTATATTGAGATCTTTGGTCCATTTGAGTTAATTTTTGTGTAGGGGGTGAGGTAGGGGTCCTCTTTCATTCTTTTGGATATGGATATCCAACTCTCCCAGCCCCATTTGTTGAAAAGACCATTATGGCTCAGTTCGGTGACTTTGGGGGCCTTATCAAAGATCAGTCGGCCATAGATCTGAGGGTCTATCTCTGAATTCTCAATTCGATTCCATTGATCTATATGTCTATCTTTGTGCCAGTACCATGCTGTTTTGGCAACTGTGGCTTTATAATAAGCTTCAAAGTCAGGGAGTGTAAGTCCTCCCACTTCGTTTTTCTTTTTTAGAGTGTCTTTAGCAATTCGAGGCATCTTCCCTTTCCAAATAAATTTGATAACTAGCTTTTCCAAGTCTGCAAAGTAGGTTGTTGGAATTTTGATTGGGATTGCATTGAATCTGTAGATGAGTTTGGGTAGAATTGACATCTTAATGACATTTAGTCTTCCTATCCATGAACATGGAATATTTTTCCATCTTTTAAGGTCCCCTTCTATTTCTTTTAGTAGAGTTATGTAGTTTTCTTTGTATAGGTCTTTTACATCTTTGGTTAAGTTTATTCCTAGGTACTTGATTTTTTTAGTTGCTATTGAAAATGGTATCTTTTTCTTGAGTGTCTCTTCAGTTTGTTCATTTCTAGCATATAGAAACATTACTGACTTATGTGCATTAATCTTGTATCCCGCTACTTTGCTAAATTTGTTTATTAGCTCTAGTAGGTGTATCGTTGATTTCTCAGGGTTTTCTAGATATAAGATCATATCATCTGCAAACAATGACAGTTTTACTTCTTCTTTTCCAATTTGGATGCCTTTTATTTCTTTGTCTTGCCGGATTGCCCTGGCTAGCACTTCCAACACAATGTTGAATAACAGTGGTGACAGCGGGCATCCTTGTCTTGTTCCTGATCTTAGAGGGAAGGCTTTCAGTCTCTCACCATTGAGTACTATGCTGGCTGTGGGTTTTTCATATATGCTCTTTATCATGTTGAGGAAGTTTCCTTCAATTCCTACCTTTTGAAGTGTTTTTATCAAAAACGGATGTTGGATTTTGTCAAATGCTTTTTCAGCATCTATTGAGATGATCAATTGATTTTTCCCTTTCGAGTTTTTAATGTGTTGTAATACATTGATTGTTTTTCTTATGTTGAACCATCCTTGCATGCCTGGAATGAACCCCACTTGGTCATGGTGTATGATTTTTTTAATGTGTCTTTGGATTCGATTTGCAAGTATTTTGTTGAGGATTTTTGCATCTATATTCATTAGGGAGATTGGCCGGTAGTTTTCCTTTTTTGTAGCATCTTTGCCTGGTTTTGGTATTAGATTGATGTTAGCTTCATAAAATGAATTAGGTAGTGTTCCATTTTTTTCAATGTTTTGAAAGAGTTTGAGTAAGATTGGTGTCAGTTCTTTCTGGAAAGTTTGGTAGAATTCCCCTGTGAAGCCATCTGGCCCTGGGCATTTATTTGTGGGAAGATTTTGATGACTGATTGGATCTCTTTGCTTGTGATGGGTTGGTTGAGGTCTTCTATTTCTTCTCTGGTCAGTCTAGGTTGTTCATATGTTTCCAGGAAATTGTCCATTTCTTCTACATTATCCAGTTTGTTGCCATACAGTTGTTCATAATATCCTCTTATAATTTTTTTAATTTCTTCAGGATCTGCAGTTATGTCACCTTTTTCATTCATTATTTTGTTTATATGGGTCTTCTCTCTTTTGATTTTGTCAGTCTAGCTAGGGGCTTGTCAATCTTGTTGATCTTCTCAAAGAACCAACTTTTGGTGATATTTATCCTTTCTATTGTTTTTTTGTTCTCTATGTCATTTATTTCTGCTTTAATCCTTGTTATTTCTTTTCTTGTACTTGGTTTAGGATTGGTTTGCTGTTCATTTTCTAGCTTCTTCAGTTGATCCATTAGTTCTTTGATTTTGGCTCTTTCTTCCTTTTTAATATATGCGTTTAGTGCTATAAATTTCCCCCTTAGCACTGCTTTTGCTGCATCCCATAGGTTTTGGTATGTTGTGTTCTCATTTTCATTCGTCTCTATATATTTAGCAATTTCTCTTGCTATTTCTTCTTTAACCCACTGATTGTTTAGGAGTGTGTTGTTTAACCTCCAGGTATTTGTGAATTTTCTAAGTCTCTGATGGTTATTGACTTCTAATTGTATTCCACTGTGGTCAGAGAATGTGCTTTGAATAATTTCAATCTTTTTAAATTTATTGAGGCTTGTTTTATGTCCCAGCATATGATCTATTCTGGAGAAAGTTCCGTGAGCACTAGAAAAGTATGTGTATCCTGTTGATTTGGGATGTAATGTCCTGTAGATGTCTGTTAAATCTAATTCATTTATCAGATTGTTTAGGTTTTCAATTTCCTTATTTGTCTTCTGTCTGGTTGATCTATCTATAGGAGAGAGTGATGTGTTGAAGTCTCCCACAATTATTGTGGAAACATCAATTGCTTCCTTTAGTTTTGCCAATGTTTCTCTCATGTATTTTGTGGCACCTTGATTGGGTGCATAGACATTTACGATTGTTATTTCTTCTTGCTGAATTGCCCCTTTTATTAGTATGTAGTGGCCTTCTTTGTCTCTCAAAACATCCCTGCATTTGAAGTCTATTTTATCTGAGATTAATATTGCTACACCTGCTTTCTTTTGGCTGTAGCTTGCATGAAATATTTTTTTCCATCCTTTCACTTTCAGTTTCTTTGTGTCCCTGTGTCTAAGATGAGTCTCTTGTATGCAACATATTGATGGTTCATTTTTTTTGATCCATTCTGCGAATCTATATCTTTTAATTGGGGAGTTTAATCACACTGCTCCCCCTTCCCAGCTCTGGGACATTCAGCTGAGGTTGCAGGGAAGGCTAATGTCCACGCCCAGTTTTGTGGTGTGTGCCTGTTATTTGAAGCACTTCCGTCACACTGGGTTGTCTGGGGCAGCTCTGGGCTATGGGGCTGGCGATGGGCAGGAGTGTTTCCTGTCCACCAGGATGGTGGCTGTGAGCGGACACCCCCCTTTTCTTGGGAAGTTGTGTTGTTTAGTGAATTTTCTCAGCCACTGGATTATTGCCTTTTGTCTCAGAGCTCTCTTAGTTCTGCTCTTGACTTGACGTGCCCAAATTTCAATTCTTTGAAGCTTTCTGTATTGAGCTTCTTAGAGTAATTGTTTTAGAAAAAGCAAAAAGGATTTAAAAAAAAAAAAAAAAAAAAAAAAAAAACGGCTCTCCTCAGAGATCTAATGGGTTATTGAAATGCTAATAGACAAAGCAACCAGGGCCATTAAGGAAAAGTGCCCAGGGCAGAGAGATCAGCCTTGCTTCGGGATTTGCATATGCGCCTCAAGGCCTGATCTCCGCCCTTCCCCTTTCTGTGTTCACCAGAACTCCAAAAATCCTCTGCTTTTATTTTGGAGTTTTTCGTGTTGTTTTTTTTCTATGCCTGTCTCCTCTCTGCTGGGCTGGCTGCTCTCAGAGTCTCTGGTGTCTGGCCTCAGTCTATCTATGGTTGGAGTTTGAATCAGTAGAATGAGTTTCTGGTAAGAGCAGCCACTGCAATTCTCCCTTCTCCTTCCTGGAGCTGACAGCCCCTCCTCCCCCGGGACTGAGCCTGGCAGGGAGGGGCGCGGGTCCCCTGGCCGCAAAAACTTACAGATTTCGCTGATCTCAGCAGTTCCACGTTTTCATGAGTGTTGTATGAAGTATGCCCAAAGACAGATTGCTCTGTGGTGTCCAGTCCACGCAGTTCCTGGCTTTTTACCTACTTTCCTGGAGGAGTAACTAAAACATACAGCTCACCTCCTTTCGTTTTTAAGTTCTGTTGATTTGATAGTGAAAAGAGCTTGCTTTAGTTTGCATTTCTTGACACTTGTATGAACAATTTTTCATATTGTATATTGGCCAGTTTTCATGTATTAACTTATCTTTGGGCATCTTAAATATTTCTTACTGATTTAAAATAAGCTCTATCAGTCCTAAGAAAATGACTAATCCTTTTTCTGCCATGGGAAATTTTTTTCCCAGTTTCTTGACTTCTTATTACTTTGCATATATGTATATATATAGGATTTTGTTTTGTTTTGTTTTGTGCTTTTTTTTTTTCCATTTCTTAAAAATTGAGATTGTTCACATGCCATACCATTATCCAAAGGTAGAAAGTGTACAACAATCACTTGCCCATGGTACTGACATAGAGCTGTGCATCCATCGCCACAGTTTTTTTTTTTTTTTTTTTTTCAATTTTTAGAACATTTTCATTACTCCAGAAAAGAAATAAAGATGCACAAAGGAAACTCAAATCCTCCCATATCCTACCTCCCCCATTATTGATTCATAGTATTGTTATAGTACATTTGTTACTGTTGAAGAAAGAATGTTAAAATACTACTAACCATAGTATGTAGTTTGCAGTAGGTATATATTTTTTTCCTATATACCCCCTCTATTATTAACTTCTAGTTATAGTGTCATACATTTGTTCTAGTTCATGAGAGAGATTTCTAATACTTGTACAGTTAATCATCGACATTGTCCACCACAAGATTCACTGTTTTATACATTGCCATCTTTTAACCTCCAGCTTTCCTTCTGGTGACATACGTGACTGAGCTTCCCCTTTCCACCACCTTCACGCACCATTCAGCACTGTTAATTATTCTCACAATGTGCTACCATCACCTCTGTCCATTTCCAAACATTTAAGTTCACTCTAGTTGAACATTCTTCTCATAATAAGCAACTGCTCCCCATTCTTTTGCCTTGTTCTATATCCTGATAACGTATATTTCATGTCTATGAGTTTACATATTATAATTAGTTCATATCATTGAGACCATGCAATATTTGTCCTCATGTCTGTCTTATTTCACTCAATATAGTGCCCTCAAGGTTTCTTCCTCAACCCATTTTTTTAAGACAGTTTTGTTCACACACCATACATTCTGTCTTAAGTAAACAATTGATGGTTCCCTGTATAGTCATGTATTTATGTATTCACCACCATCACCACTATCTGTATAAGGACATCTCCATTTCTTCCCACAAAGGAGGAAGAGTCAGAGAAGGTAGAGAGACAGGAGAAAAGGAAAAAAAGAAAAAAAAAATGACAGCTAGGAAGCAACAAAAGGAAAGATAACATTAAACTGAAGTAGAATAAAGAGTCAGACAACATCACCAATGCCAAAAGTCCCATACTCTTCTCCTATGTCCCCCCCATATGCATTTAGCTTTGGTATGTTGCGTATGTTATATTAAAGGAAGCATAATACAATGTTTCTGTTAACTAAAGTCTCTAGTTTGCACTGATTGTATTTTCCCCCAATCCCACCCCATTTTTAACACCTTGCAATGTTGACTTTCATTTGTTCTACCTCATGTAAAAACATATTTGTACCTTTTATCACAATTGTTGAGCACCCTAGGTTTCATTGAATTATACAGTCCCGGTCTTTATCTTTCCTCTTTCCTTCTGGTGTCCCACATGCTCCTAACCTTACTCTTTCAACCATACTCACGGTCATGTTTGTTCAGTGTACTTACATTGCTGTGCTACTATCTCCCAGAATTGTGTTCCAAACCTCTTACTCCTGTCTTTTTCTTTCTGTCTGTAGTGCTCCCTTTAGTGTTTCCTGTAGAGCAGGTATCTTGTTTACAAACTCTGTTATTTTGTTTGTCAGAGAATATTTTAATCTCTCTCTCATATTTGAAGGACAGTTTTGCCAGTTATAGGATTCTTGGTTGGTGGTTTTTCTCTTTAAGTTTCTTAAATATATCACCCCACTTCCTTCTTGCCTCTATAGTTTCTGTTGAGAAATCTGCACATAGTCTTATCACGTTTCCTTTGTATGGGATGGATTGCTTTTCTCTTGCTGCTTTCAGGATTCTCTTTTTATCTTTGACATTTGATAATCTGATTATTAATTAAGTGTCTTGGCATAGGCCTATTTGGATCTATTCTGTTGGGGTATGCTGCACTTCTTGGATCCGCAATTTTATGTCTTTCATGAGAGATGGGAAATTTTCATTGATTATTTCCTCTATTATTGCTTCTGCCCCATTTCCCTTCTCTTCTGGGACACCGATGACATGTACATTCCTGCATTTCATTTTGTCCTTATATTCCCAGAGACATTGCTCATATTTTTCCATTCTTTTCTCTATCTGTTCTTTTGTGTGTTGGCTTTTAGGTGCATTGTTCTCCAGTTCCTAAGTGTTTTCTTCTGCCTCTTGATATCTGCTATTGTGTGTCTCCATTGTGTCCTTCATCTCTTGTGTTGTGCCTTTCATTTCCATAGATTCTGTCAGTTGTTTTTTCGAACTTTCGATTTCTATGTTATGTACACCCAGTGTTTTCTTTATATGCTTCATCTCTTTTGCCATATCTTCCCTAAACTTTCTGAATTGATCCAGCACTAGTTATTTAAATTCCTGTATCTCAGTTGAAGTGTAAGTTTGTACCTTTGACTGGGCCATAACTTCGCCTCTCCTAGTGTAGGTTATAGTTTTCTGCTGTCTAGGCATCTGGCCTCCTTGGTTACCCCAGTCAGGTTTTCCCAGACCAGAATGGGCTTAGGTCTTGGAAGGAGGCAATAGTTTCAGGTCTCCCTGAGGGTGTCTTAGAAGATTAATGCACCCTGTAAGGCCTCAAGTCACTGTGTTTTTCTGCCCAACAGGTGGCACCTGTCAGTCTGTAGCTCCAGACTGGTGTAAGTAGGTATGGCCCGTGGCTGTTTTCCCCCAGGCTCTGGGGTCTGGTTCTGCATGGAAGGTGACTAGTAGAGCTTGGCACCACCTCTTTCCTCTTAGGGAAGATCTACCCCCTGGAGAGAGGTCATTAGCATTTGAATAGACTCTGACTCTGCTATCTCCACCATTGTCTGGGTCAGAGAGCTGCAAACTGAAAATGGCTGAGGCTGTCTCCACTGAGCCAAAAAAGGGACAGAAAGTCCCCTTCAGGGCCAGTCCCTGGCCTGCCTCAGTTTCACCCATTGGCCAGAGACAACACCCGGTCCTCTGGGCTCCCCCTCCCTCCCAGAGAGGTCCTCCAGCTCCCCAAGGTCAGTCTTCAAAAGCCTCTGTCTGCTTGTTGGGGATTTGTAGCTTGTGTTGAGTTTGTGCTAATGAAAACCCCAGTTGGAGCTCAGCTGAGCTATATTCGCTTGTTTGGAGAGCAGTGCTCTCTAGCATAGTGAGGCTTTGCAGTTTAGGAGAGTGCTGCTTTCTAGTGCCGCGAGGCTTGCAGTTTGGGCCATGGGGGGAGGGGGCTCCCTGCTCAGGTCTGTAGTTTTTACTTAGAGATTTTATGCTGCGATCTCTGGCATTCCTCCCATTTCAGGTTGGTGTATGATGAGTGGATGGTCACGTTTGTCCCCCCGCAGTTATTCCAGATTATTTGCTAGTTGTTCCTGGCTGTTTATTAGTTGTTCCTGGGGGACTAACTAACTTCCACTCCAATCTATGCTGCCATCTTCTTTTCCTACTTTGCATATTTTTATGTTCAGAGTTAACATTTTTATAGTCTTGCATACTCATTATTAAAGCCAAAAATGCTTATTTCCAACAGTGTTCACCATTTGAGGGGCCTTTCCAATTTTACCTCAAATTACTTTCTACAATAGCTTCTCTCTAACCTGTACCCCTTTTATCTGTAATAAAGTGAAATCCCACAATAATGCATTTAAATGTTAACTCTGAACATAAAAATATGCACCAACCTGAGTAAGGTCCAAATTTCTAATCATGTAAACATGCAGAGTTTGTTGCAAAGTTTAATGAATGGTTAATGATTCTGGGGCAGGGGTATTAATGGGTCTGGCTGAGAGATCCACATTCCTCCAGGTGCCAGCTGGAGTTTGGCCTCATGTGGCTGCCATTTCCTGATCTCTCTAAAGACAATGGGGTGAGCTAATAATGTAGGTTCCTGGACTTACCAAACTGCACAAGGATTCCAGGTCTCGAGGTTAATGGTACCCATTATTCCAGCTCTCAATCCCAGGAAAATGGGTGGAGAAAATTCCTAGACATGAAGAGCCACCCTTGTCTCCCTATTTCACATGACAAGGTTCCCTTCCTTTTCTGTGCCTAATCTTGCCACTCCCCAATGTACACTGCATCCCTCTCTATCTTTCCTCCCACTCCATAAGATCAGGCAAGTTCTCTGTATAACCTCAGAATGAGTTTACTTTAAACAACAGTCCCCTTTTTCCGGATTTCATTGATACTACTGTGCTTTGTTCCCAGCTATGTGCACAAATTTTAGATGTATTCGTTGTATTTTTTGGAATTTGGAGTTTGAGTACTTTGTGATCTACAAGGTTTTTATAATTTAATGTACATGTTGAATATAAAATCAGGAATAACTAGGAAGGTGCTTTTTTTAAAAATAACCTATATTCTTATACGTTTTTTATTTACCTCTGTTTGCTAATCAAATGAATGAAACAAAATAGCCATACAAAACGAAACTAAACCATTTTATCTTTAACCTGAGCTTTTTATCAAGGAAAATCATAATCACAATTATACAGGGAGATGCTTTTCAGAAAATGCTCTCTAAAGACACCACTAGTCCCTGATTTGAAATTGCTTACAATATATCATTTGCATGAGTTCTATATATTTTAAATGCACAAAATATTCACAATAGATATGTATTGATATATACAGAAATAGTAAATATATAAAATGTGATCAGGGCCAAGCCAGTAGAAATGAAACCACTTTAAAATTGTGAACATTGGATACTTTTATTAGTGTTGTACCTTGTTACAATAAAGTAGTATTATTAGAATTTATACTATAGCTATTGTCCATAGTTACATTAAAGCTCACTCTATGGTTTTTTAAAATTTTTATTCCCAATATATGTAACTAAAATATCCCATTTTATCCACTTTCAATTATACAATTCAATTTGATTACAATGTTGTGAACCATCAACCACCATCCACTTCCAAAACTTGGTCATTATCCCAAATAGAAACTCCATAACAATTAAGCATTAACTTTCCATTCCCGACCAAGACCCTTGTAACCTGTATTCTAGATTATGACTTATGAATTTGCATAATTCTAAGTATTTCATATCAGTGATATCATACAATATTTGTCCTTTTGTATCTGTCTTATTTCACTCAACATGATGTCTTCAGGGTTCATCCATGTTTTTGCATGTACTAGAACTTATGGCTGAAAATATTCCATTATATGTATATAACACATTTTGTTTTTCTGTTATCTATTGATAGACATTTGGGTTGTTTCCACCTTGCGGGAATTGTGAAGAATTGGTGTGCAAATATCTGTTTGAGTTCCGTCTTCAGTTTATTTTGGTATGTACCCAGAAGTGGGAATGCTGGATCATATAGTAATTTTATACTTAACTTTCTGAAGAACCGCCAAACTGTTGTCCATAGTGACTAGACCAACATTCCCACCAACAATGTATGAAGGTTTTTATTTCTTCCACATCCTCTCCAACACTTGTTATTTTCCTTTTGTTTAAATAGTAGCTGTAATAGTCAGGGTTCTCTAGGGAAACAGACCAACCAACTGATATCTGTAAATGTTATAGAAGTGTCTTAATGCAACTGTGGGGATACAGAAGTTCAAATTCTGTAGGGCAGGATGCAAGCTGGCAACTCCAATGAGGTCTTTGATGAGCTCCACAGGAGAGGATGGCCGACTGAAGAAGAAGTGAAAGTTCTCTCTTCTCCCTTAAAAGTCTTCAACTGATTGAATTAAATCCAACTGATTGGATTCTCTCAATGTGGAAGAACTCCGTTAGTTGATCGTAGATGTAATCAGCCACAGATGTAATCACCTGACTGATGATTTCATAAACCAGTCTTCTGGTTCATTAACTAGCCACAAAATGTCATTGCAGTGTTTGTTAGGCCAGTGCTTGCTTGACCAGACAACTGGGCACCATAAGCTGGCCAAGTTGACACATGAACCTAACCATCACAGTGGCCATTCTAGTGGGTATGAAATGGTATCTCATTGTGTTTTTTTTTATTATTCATTTTATTGAGATATATTCACATACCATGCAGTCATACAAAACAAAGTGTACATTCAGTTGTTTACAGTACCATTATGTAGTTGTGCATTCATCACCAAAATTAATTTTTGACATTTTCATTACCACACACACAAAAATAATAAGAATAAAAATTAAAGTGAAAAACAGCAACTAAAGTAAAAAAGAACACTGGGTGCCTTTTTTTGTTTATTGTTTTTTGTTTTTTTTTTTCCTCCCCCATTTTTCTACTCATCCATCCATAAACTAGACAAAGGGGAGTGTGGTCCATATGGCTTTCCCAATCACATTGTCACCCCTCATATGCTACACTTTTATACAATCATCTTCAAAATTCATGGGTTCTGGGTTGTAGTTTGATAGTTTCAGGTATTTACTGCTAGTTATTCCAATTCATTAGAACCTAAAAAGGGTTGTCTATATTGTACATAAGAGTGCCCACCAGAGTGACCTCTCGGCTCCTTTTGGAATCTCTCTGCCACTGAAGCTTATTTCATTTCCTTTCACATCCCCCTTTTGGTCAAGAAGATGTTCTCCATCCCACGTTGCTAGGTCCAGATTCCTCCCTGGGAGTCATGTTCCATGCTGCCAGGGAGATTCACTCTCCTGGGTGTCAGATCCCAAGCTTTGGGGAGGGCAGTGATGTCACCTGCCAAGTTGGCTTAGCTAGGGAGAGAGGGACACATCTGAGCAACAAAGTGGCACCTGGGAGGAGGCTCCTAGGCACAATCATAGGGAGGCCTAGCATCTCCTTTGCAGCAACAGTCTTGCCAAGGGTAAGTCCTGTGGTAGAGGGCTCAGCCCATCAAACCACTAGTCCCCTATGTCTGCAAGCACATCAGGAACCATGGAGGTGGGAAAGCCCAACACCCCTGCATTGTCCACCATCTCCTCAAGGGGGGCTCTGCATATTTTTTTCATTTTTTTTTATTAACCCTTTTTTTTAATCAACTATATAAAAAAAATTAAAAAAAACATAAAAAAAAACATTTGAAACAAACTGTAACAAGGGAGTGAGAAAAGACAACTAACCTAAGATAACTACTTTACTTTCAACATGTTCCTACTCTACCCCAAGCAAATAACCTAATATAGCAACATTTCTGTGAACTTGTTCCTACCATAACCATCAGAAATTAATAGACCATAGTCATTCCTGGGCATTCCCAGAATGTTAAATTTACCTGTGATAGCTTATCTGTTCTTATTGAGTTATCATTCCCCCTTTCTTAATTGCTCTCTATCACTAGTTCCACTACATTCTACATTATAAACCATTTGTTTTATATTTGTCAATGTTCCCATTACTGGTAGCATATAATATTTCTCTTTTTGTGCCTGGCTTATTTCGCTCAGCATTATGTCTTCAGAGTTCATCCATGTCGTCGTATGTTTCACGACATCGTTCCTTCTTACAGCCACGTAGTATTCCATTGTGTGTACGTACCACATTTTATTTATCCACTCATCTGTTGAAGACATTTGGGTTGTTTCCATCTCTTGGAAATTGTGAATAATGCTGCTATGAACATTGGCTTGTAGATATCTGTTCGTGTCACTGCTTTCCGATCTTCCGGGTATATACCGAGAAGTGCAATCGCTGGATCGAAGGGTAACTCTATATCTAGTTTTCTAAGGAAGTACCAGACTGACTTCTTTATATAGTCCCACCAACAGTGAATAAGAGTTCCAATTTCTCCACATCCTCTCCAGCATCTGTAGTTTCCTGTTTGTTTAATGGCAGCCATTCTAATTGGTGTGAGATGGTATCTCACTGTGGTCTTAATTTGCATCTCTCTAATAGCTAGTGAAGCTGAACATTTTTTCATGTGTTTCTTGGCCATTTGTATTTCCTCTTCAGAGAACTGTCTTTTCATATCTTTTGCCTATTTTATGATTGGGCTGTCTGTACTATTGTCATTGAGTTGTAGGATTTTATATACACAATATATCAATCTTTTGTCAGATACATGGGTTCCAAAAATTTTTTCCTATTGAGTTGGCTGCCTCTTCACCTTTTTGACAAATTCCTTTGAGGTACAGAAACTTCTAAGCTTGAGGAGTTCCCATTTATCTATTTTTTCTTTTGTTGGTTGTGCTTTGGGTGTAAAGTCTAGGAAGTGTCTGCCTAATACAAGGTCTTGAAAATGTTTCCCTACATTATCTTCTAGGAGTTTTACAGTACTGCCTTTTATAGTGAAATCTTTGTTCCACTTTGAGTTAATTTTTGTGTAGAGTGTGAGGTAGGGGTCCTCTTTCATTCTTTTAGATATGGATATCCAGCTCTTCCAGCCCCATTTGTTGAAAAGACTGTTATGTCCCAGTTCAGTGGCTTTGGGGACCTTATCAGAGATCAGCCGGCCGCAGATCTGGGGGTCTTTCTCTGAATTCTGAATTAGATTCCATTGATCAATACGTCTGTCTGTGCAAGTACCATGCTGTTTTGACAACTGTGGCTTTATAATAAGCTTCAAAGTCAGGGAGTGTAAGTCCTCCCACTTCATTTTTCTTTTTTAGAGTGTCTTTAGCAATTTGAGGCATCTTTCCTTTCCAAATAAATTTGATTACTAGCTTTTCCAAGTCTGCAAAGTAGGTTGTTGGAATTTTGATTGGGATTGCATTGAATCTGTAGATGAGTTTGGGTAGAATTGACATCTTAATGACATTTAGCCTTCCTATCCATGAACATGGAATATTTTACCATCTTTTAAGGTCCTCTTCTATTTCATTTAGTAGAGTTATGTCGTTCTCTTTGTATAGGTCTTTTACATCTTTGGTTAAGTTTATTCCTGGGTACTTGATTTTTTTAGTTGCTATTGAAAATGATATCTTTTCTTGAGTGTCTCTTCAATTTGTTTATTTCTAGCATATAGAAACATTACTTACTGACTTATGTGCATTAATCTTGTATCCTGCTACTTTGCTAAATTTGTTTGTTAGCTCTAGTAGCTGTATCGTCGATTTCTCAGGGTTTTCCAGATATAAGATCATATCATCTGCAAACAATGACAGTTTTACTTCTTCCTTTCAGTTTGGATGCCTTTTATTTCTTTGTCTTGCTGGATTGCCCTGAATAGCACTTCCAGCACAATGTTGAATGACAGTGGAGACAGTGGCATCCTTGTCTTGTTCCTGATCTTAGAGGGAAGGCTTTCAGTCTCTCGCCATTGAGTACTATGCTGGCTGTGGGTTTTTCATATATGCTCTTTATCATGTTAAGGAAGTTTCCTTCAATTCCTATCTTTTGAAGTGTTTTTATCAAAAAGGGATGTTGGATTTTGTCAAATGCTTTTTCAGCATCTATTGAGATGATCATTTGATTTTTCTCTTTTGATTTGTTAATGTGTTGTAATATATTGATTGATTTTCTTATGTTAAACCATCCTTGCATGCCTGGAATGAACCCCACTTGGTCATGGTATATGATTTTTTTAATGTGTCTTTGGATTCTATTTGCAAGTATTTTGTTGAGAACTTTTGCATCTATATTCATTTGGGAGATAGGCCTGTAGTTTCCTTTTTTGTAGCATCTTTGCCTGGTTTGGGTATTAGATTGATGTTAGCTTTATAAAATGAGTTAGGTAGTATTCCATTTTCTTCGATGTTTTGAAAGAGTTTAAGTACAATTGGTGTCAGTTCTTTTTGGAAAGTTTGGTAGAATTCCCCCTATGAAGCCATCTGGCCCTGGGCATTTATCTGTGGGAAGCTTTTTGATGACTGATTGGATCTCTTTCCTTGTGATTGGTTGGTTGAGGTCTTCTGTTTCTTCTCTGGTCAGTCTAGGTTGTTCATATGTTTCCAGGAAATTGTCCATTTCCTCTACATTATCCAGTTTGTTGGCATACAGTTGTTCATAGTATCCTCTAATTTTTTTTATTTCTTCGGGATCCACAGTAATGTCACCTTTCTCATTCATTATTTTGTTTATATGGGTCTTCTCTCTTTTTGATTTTGTCACTCTAGCTAGGGGCTTGTCAATCTTCTTGATCTTCTCAAAGATCTCAACTTTTGGTGGTATTTATCCTCTCTGCTGTTTTTTTTTTTGTTCTCTATGTCATTTATTTCTGCTTTAATCCTTGTTATTTGTTTTCTTCTACTTGGTTTAGGATTGGTTTGCTGTTCATTTTCTAGCCTCTTCAGTTGGTTCATTAGTTCTTTGATTTTGGCTGTTTCTTCCTTTTTAATGTATGCATTTAGTGCTATAAATTTCCCCCTCAGTACCGCTTTTGCTGCATTCCATAGGTTTTGGTATGTTGTATTCTCATTTTCATTTGTCTCTATATATTTAGCAATTTCTCTTGCTATTTCTTATTTAACTCAATGCTTGTTTAGGAGCATGTTGTTTAACCTCCAGATATTTGTGAATTTTCTAAGTCTCTGCTGGTTATTGACTTCTAATTGTATTCCATTGTGGTCAGAGAATGTGCTTTGAATAATTTCAATTTTTTAAAATTTATTGAGGCTTGTTTTATATTCCAGCATATGATCTATTCTGGAGAAAGTTCTGTGAGCACTAGAGAAAAATGTGTATCCTGGTGATTTGGGATGTAATGTTCTATATATGTCTGTTAAATCTAATTCATTTATCAAATTGTTTAGGTTTTCAGTTTCCTTATTAGTCTTCTGTCTGTTTGATCTATCTATAAGAGAGAGTGACGTGTTGAAGTCTCCCACAATTATTGTGGAAACATCAATTGCTTCCTTTAGTTTTGCCAGTGTTTGTCTCATATATTTTGTGGCACCTTGATTGGGTGCATAAACATTTATGATTGTTATTTCTTCTTGTTGAATTCCCCCTTTTATTAGTATGTTGTGGCCTTCTTTGTCTCTCATAACATCCTTGCATTTAATGTCTATTTTATCTGAGATTAGTATTGCTACTCTTGCTTTCTTTTGGCTGTAGCTTGCATGAAATATTTTTTTCTATCCTTTCACTTTCAATTTCTTTGTGTCCCTGTGTCTAAGATGAGCCTCTTGTATGCAGCATATTGATGGTTCATTTTTTTTTTGATCCATTCTGCCAATCTATATCTTTTGATTGGGGAGTTTAATCCATTTACTTTCAATGTTATTACTGTGAGGGCATTTCTTGAATCAGCCATCTTATCCTTTGGCTTATGTTTGTCAGATATATTTTTTCCCTCTCTCTCTCTGTGTCCTTTCACGTACCCATGCTGAATCTCTTTAGTACTGAACCTTTCTCCATCTCTCTCTCTCCTTTCTTTGTTTCTCTGTTGGCAGGGCTTCCTTTAGTATCTCAAGTAGGGCAGGTCTCTTGTTAGCAAATTCTCTCAGCATTTGTCTGTGAAAAATTTAAGCTCTCCCTCAAATTTGAAAGAGAACTTTGCTGGTTAAAGAATTCTTGGTTGGCAATTTTTCTCAGAGTTTTAAATACGTCATGCCACTGCCTTGTCGCCTCCATGGTGGCTGCTGAGTAGTCGCTACTTAGTCTTATGCTGTTTCCTTTGTATGTGGTAAATTGCTTTTCTCTTGCTGCTTTCAGAATTTGCTCCTTCTCTTCAGTATTTCATAGTGTGATCAGAATGTCTCAGAGTGGGTTTATTTGGATTTATTCTATTTGGAGTTCGCTGAGCATTTATGATTTGTGTATTTATGATGTTTAGAAGATTTGGGAAGTTTTCCCCAACAATTTCTTTGAATACTCTTCTTAGACCTTTACCCTTCTCTTCCCCTTCTGGACGTTTTATATTATCTATCATATCCCTGAGGATATGATATGATTTTTTCAATTTTTTTCCCCATTCTTTCTTTTGTTCTTTCATTTTTCCATTCTGTCATCCTCCAGGTCACTAATTCGCTGTTCAGCTTCCTCTAGTCTTGTACTATGAGTATCCAGAATCTTTTTAATTTGGTCAACAGTTTCTTTTATTTACGTAAGATCATCTATTTTTTTTATTTAGTCTTGCAATGTCTTCTTTATGCTCTTCTAGGGTCTTCTTCATGTCCTTTATATCCTGTGCCATGGTCTCATTGTTCATCTTTAGTTCTTTGATTAATTGCTCCAAGTACTGTGTCTCCTCTGATCTTTTGATTTGGGTGTTTGGGCTTGGGTTATCCATATCGTCTGTTTTTTTCATATGCTTTAATATTTTCTGTTGTTTCTGGCCTCTTGGCATTTGCTTAACTTGATAGGGTTCTTTTAGGATATGTAGACCGATTCAAACCCTTATCTCTAATTTGTCAGATCTACAGCTTTGTGGAGTACACTTTCTCTAACTAACCAGCAGGTGGCGTCTGTGAGCCACCTATTCCCCTCAAGCCAGTTCTCCCCCACTTTGTCTTTGTGGTGAGTGGGGGTGTGAGTCTTGTGGGGTCCAATTGATGCACCAAGCTTGCGTGTGTAGTTGGTGTTGCCAACCCTGCATATGGGGTGTGTGTCTGAGCAGTTCGGGAGAGGGGGCAGCTTTAATAATCAAATCTCCCAGGTGTTCCTGGAGATTTAAAGCTGTTGCAATAGTCTAATCCTTCAGTTCAGTCTTGCCATAGTTTTTCTCTGCCACTGACCCACAAGTCCTTGGTATTGGCATATGGTCCCTGGGACTTGTGAGTGGGTCCCTCTGTGCACTCCTAGGTCCTCTGCTGAGGGACAACTGTGCTATGTCACAGGTGAGCGCCATCCCCCAAGGGAGATTCTGGGCTGCAGGGCTGTGTAGGGGCATACCCAGTCTGCTGATAGGAAGGCTGAATGGGGTGTGTTAATTTCCCCCTTTTCACCCAGCTCTGCCTTCCCAACTATGGGACAATTAGCTGAGGGTGCAGGAAAGGCTAATTTCCACCCCCAATATTGTGGTGTGTGCATGTGTTGTTGGAAACCCTTCCCATCACGCTGGGTTGTTTGGGGCAGCTCTGGGCTGTGGCACTGGTGCCTGTCAGGAGCGTTCCCTGCCCACTGGGAAGATGGCTGTAAGGGGACACACCCCTTTTCTTGGGGAGTTGTGGCGTTTAATGAATTTTCTCAACCACGAGACTTACTGCTTTGTCCCTCAGAGCTATCTTAGCTCTGCTCTTGTCTGTGCCCAAATTGCAAATCTTTGAGGCTTTCTGTAATGGGCTTCTAACAGTAATTGTTTTAGAGAAAGAGAAAAAAAAAGGGGGGGGGCCCTCATTGCAGTTCTAATGGGCTATTGAAATGCTAAGAGACAAGGAGGTTAGGGCCATTAAGGAGCAATCAAGAAAGCAGAGAAACCGGCTCTTCAGACAAAGGAACTCACCTTCCTGATTAGCACATGAGCCTGACTCTGCCTGAGACCTGCCCTTCCCCATTCTATGTTCACCAGAACTCCAGAAAAGTCTCCGCTTTTATTTTTGAGTTTTCCTTGCTGTTTTTGCTAGCTCTATCTCCTCTCTGCTGGGCTGACTGCTCCTGGATTCTCCAGTATCTGGTCTCAGTCTATCTGTGTTTGGAGTTTGGATCAGCCATCTGAGGTTTCAATAAGAGCTGCAACTGCAGGTCTCCCTCCTCATTCCCAGCACCTACGGCCCCTCCTCCTATGGGACTGAGCTTGGCAGGGAGGGGCACGGGTCCCCTGCCCAAGAGCACTTACAGATTTCGCTGATCTCAGCTGTTCCATGTGTTCATGAGTGTTGTATGAAGTATGCCGAAAGTCAAATTGCTCTGCGGTGTCCGTTCCACAGATTTCCTGTCTGTCTACCTACTGCCCTGGAGGAGTAACTAAAACCTACACCTCACCACTCCACCATCTTGCCCCCCCCCCATTGTGTTTTGATTTGCGTTTGCCTGATGGCTGATGGCGTTGATCATCTTTTCATGTGCTTATTGACCAAATGTATATCTTAATTTGAGAAATTCAGTTCAAGTTGTTGCTGCTTTCTTAATTGGGCTGTTTGGGTTGTCTTTTTGTTGTCAAGTTGTAGGAGTTCTTTATATATTTTGGATATTAAACCCTTATCAGATATATGGTCTGCAAATATTTTCTCCCATTCTGTAGGTTGTCTTTTTTACATTTTTAATAATGTCTTTTGATGTGCAAATTTTTTTACTGGTTGAAATCTCATTGATCTATTTTTTTCTTTCATTGCTCATGCTTTTGGTGTACAGCCTATGTAATGATTGCCTAACATAATGTCCTGAAGATGTTTCCCTATGTTTCTTGTAGGAGTTTTATAGCTTTGGTTCTTAGATTTAGTTCTTTATTCCTTTTAGAGTTCATTTTTGTGTACAGTGTAAGATAGGAGTCACCCTTCATTATTTTGTACATGGATATCCTGTTTCTCAAGCACCATTGTTGAAGGGAACTATTCTGTCCTGATTGAGTGGACTTGGCAAAAAATCAATTGTAAAAAAATCAGTTGACCATAGATGTGAGGATTTATTTCTAAACTCACAATTCAATTCCATTGATTTATATGTCTGTCCTTGTGCCAGTATCACACTGTTTTGATTACTATAGCTTTGTAATCAGTTTTAAAATTGGGAAATGTGAATCCTCAAACTTTTTTCTTCTTTTTCAAAATGACTTTGGATATTCAGGTCCCCTTACCCTCCCATATGAATTTGATGGTTGGCTTTTCTGCAAAGAAGGCTGTTAGAATTTTGACTTGATTGCATTGAATCTGTAAACCACTTTGGGTAGAATTGACATTGTAATAATATTTGGTCTTCCAGTCCATGAACATGGAATAAATTCCATTTATTTAGGTTTTCTTTAATTTCTTTCAGCAATGTTTTTTTAGTTTCCCATGTACAAGTACTTTATATCCCTAATTAAATTTATTTCTAGATATTTGAATCTTCTAGTAACTATTGTAAATGGGATTTTTATCTTGATTTCCTCTTTAGATTGGTCATTACTAGTATATAGCAACATTACTCTTGTACACTGCCACTTTGCTGAATTCATTTATCCTCTCTATTAGCCTTGTGGATTTTTCAGAATTTTCTATATATAGGAACATGCCATCTGTAAATAGAGAAATTTTAGTTCTTCCTTTCCAATTTGGATGGCTGTCATTTTTTTCTTTCATAATAGAAATTTTATTGGTTGTTTTGAAGACCAGCAGACAGATCTTATGAACAATTTGTTCACAATTCTTAATGTATGTACAGAAAATCTAAAAAGCCATGTAGTTGTAATTTTTTTTCTAAAATATTCCATTAACTTTCCAGATTAAAATTTGGAGGCAGATTTTCATTAAGAGGGTATCAATTACCAATATCTTCAAATGTTGACAAATCCTGCTATTTCATAATTTAATGTCATACAGACTACATACTCACATTTCCAATCTTTCACGGTAAATAACAAAGTTAGTAGGAAAACTAGGATAATCACAACCAAGGATGTTACAGAGTGCACACAGTTCTGACAAGGAAAGCCAAGATCAGGGAGCGGTTTTAAGAAAAAAAAATTTACTAATAACATGGGAATAGAAGTAATTTAAAATGTTCAACACATTATCTGCATGGCTATGACTCCAAGTCATTTAGTATGTGCAGTATAATAGGATATAAAAACTGCCACCACCACCCCCCACCCAATGGAATGTTAAGTAGATATTCAAGAGAGTTAAAGCCTCCCGTAATTCAATATTCTGCTATTTTCTTGTACTAAGAAATTAACAAGCAGTAAATGATTTCCCCTCTTACAAAAAAGCATTTACAGTTAAAAAATGGATTGAGGTAGGATTTCAATCTCCTTCTTAAAAATGTTTCTTCTAGAGTTACTAAAAAACTTCAATTTACAAAATAGTTGATAAAAATATTCCCCTGAATTATATAAGAATGGAGAAACAGGGACCACTAATAATACCTGGCATACAATATTAATCAGACTTGGCTTCTTTCTCTCCTGCTTCATCAGAGGCTGGGTTATCCTCACTTTTAGTTTCTCTGTTTTCTGCCCATAAATCTTCTTTACTTGGTTAGCCACTTCAGCTTGTTTTCCTTTTGCTCCTTTTTTTGTTTGTTTGTTTTGTTTCATTTTTGTTTGTTTGTTTTGGTTGCACTTTTATGCCTGAAGATTTATCCTTTCCCACTGACATTTTTGGCTTCATTTCCACATTCACTGGAGCAGGTTTAGCTGAAAGCTTCACCAACCTCTGCTTGGGCTCCTCTTTTTCTGCCCCTTAGACTGAGTTACCTTCCTCTTGGGCATCTTGGCAGTGGAGTGAGTAGTGCCAGGTGCTGTCAACTTCAGCGCATCCAAGCTTTTGTGAAGATGGGTTGCTGGCCCTTTCATTTTCATTTCTTGCCTAATTTCTCTGGCTAGAACTTTCAGTACAATGTTGAATAACACTGTTGACAGTGGACATCCATGCCTTGTTCTGGATCTTTGAGGGTAAGATTTCAGTCTTTCACAATTGAGAATGGTGTTAACTGTGGATTTTTCATAAGTGCCCTTTATCATGCTAAGGATGTTTCCTTCTATTCCTAGTTTTCTGCATTTTTTTAAAATAAAGAAATGGTGTGGATTTTATCAAATATATTTTCTGTTTCAATTGAGATGTTCTTGTGTATGTTTTACTTCAGTCTATTAATGTGGTGTATTTCATTCATTGTTTATGTTATGTTGAACCACCCATACATTCCTGGGTTAAATCCCACTTAACCATGGTGTTTAATTCTTTTAATGTCCTCTTGGATTCAGGTTCTAGTATTTTGTTGATAATTTTGCATCTACATCCCATGGGGGATATTGGTCTGTAATTTTCTTTTCTTGAGTTATCTTTATCTGACTTTCGTATTAGTAGGATGCTGGCTTTAGAATGAATTAGGAAGTATTTCCTTCTCCTTCAGATTTTTTTGGAAGAGTTTGAGCAGGGTTGGTATTAATTCTTCTTGGAATGTTTGATAAAATTCACCAATGAAGCCATCTTCTCCTGGACTTTTCTTTGTTGGGAGGATTTACTTGTTATTTATCTGTTGCAATCATCTATTTTTTCTTGAGTAAGTATAGGTGGTTTATGTATTTCTAGGAATTTGTCTCATTTCATTTTGGTTAATCTAATTGCTTTGTATGCAGTTGTTCATCATATCTTATTATAATCCTTTTGATTTCTGTGGGGTCAGTATAAATGTCCCCCCTTTCATTTCTGATTTTGGTTATTTATATCCTCTCTTTTTTTGGTTGTCATTGTAGTTAAAGGTTTGTCAATTTTATTGATTTTTTTTTCAAAGAACTTTTGATTTCATTGACATATTGCTTTTTATTCTCTATGTTACTTATCTACACTCTAATCTAGGTTATTTCCTTCCTTCTGCTAATTGTGTTTAGTTCTTTTTCTAGTTCCTCCAGGTGTAAGTTGAGGTCTCTCATATGATATCTTTCTTCTTTTCTAATGTTAGCATTTAGAACTATAAATTTCCCTCTCATCACTCCCTATGCTATATCCTGTAAGTTTTTGTATGTTGTGTCTCCAGTTTCACTTGCCTCAAGATATTTCATAACCTCCTTTGAGATTTCTTCTTTGATTTATTGGTTGCATAAGAGTGTGTTGTTTAATTTCCACATATTTGTGAGTCTTTTAATTCTCCATCTGTTATTGATTTCTAGCTTCATTCATTGTGGTCATAAGAAACATATGATTTCAGTATTTTTTTAGTTTATTGAGACTAGTTTTGTTATTTAACATATGCTGTATCCTAAAGAATGATTCATGTGTACTGGAGAAAAATTTATATTTTGCTGCTGTCAGGTGAAGTTCTATATAAGTCTCCTATGTATAGTTTGTTTATATTATTGCTTAAGTCTCCTATTAGCGTACTGTTCTAGTTTGCTAATGCTGCCGGAATGCAAAACACCAGAGATGGATTGGCTTTATAACGGGGTTTATTTGGTTACACAGTTACAGTCTTAAGTCCATAAAGTGTCCAAAGTAATGCATCAACAATCAGGTACCTTCACTAGAGGATGGCCGATGGCGTCCAGAAGACCTCTGTTAGCTGGGAAGGCAAGTGGCCAGCGTCTGCTCCAAGTTCTGGTTTCAAACTGGCTTTCTCCTAGGACATTCCTCTTTAGGCTTCAGCTCCTCAAAAATGTCACTCTTAGTTGCCCTTGGGGTGTTTGTCCTCTCTTAGCTTCTCTGCTTTCAAAGGCCATCTCCAAAATGTCTCTGTAAGCTCAAGCTCCTCTCTCAATTCCAGTGCATTCTTCAAAGTGTCCTTCTTGGCTGTAGCTCCTCTTCAAGATGTCACTCACAGTTGCTCTTCAAAATGTCACTCGCAGCTTCACTGAGTTCCCTCCTTCTGTCAGCTCATTTACATGGCTCCAGCGACTCAACCCAGACCCACCCACCCTGAATGGGTGGGTCACATCTCCACGGAAGCACTCAAAGAGCCACAATCCAATCAACACTGACACATTTGCCCACACAAGACCACATCAAAGACAGTGGTGCTCTGAGGGACACAATACACCCAAACCGGCACATTCCACCCCCTGACCTCAAAATGACATGATCTTTCCATATACAAAATACATTCATCCCATCACAATATCACAAAAACTTAAATCATTTAAGTAACAGTAGTTAAGTACAAGATCCCATCAAAGTCAATTATAGGCATGGTCGGTCCTAAGGCACAATTCTCCTTTAGCTGTGGATCTGTGAACTTAGAACAAGTTACGTGCTTCTAATATACAAAGAGGGACATTCATAGGATAAACATTTCCGTTGCCATAAGGAGAAGCAGTAAGGAAAACAGGGTTAACAGGACCAAAACAGTTCCTAAAACCCTCAGGACAAACTCCATTAGATTTCAAAGTCTGAGAGTCATTAACAGAATGACGTTGCCTCCTTGGGGCTTGAGAGAGTGGGAGTCTAACCCTTCCTAAGGGCCTTTGCAGCAGCCCTTTCGTTTCCAAATGCTGGGGTGAGTTCTCCAACATATCCACACACTGGGGAGACCACCTTCTCAGCCCCACCCTCCTCAAATATCAGGGAGCACCTGGATTCCCTTCCATCTCCGGGGCACACGCTCAACCCCTTCAGAACAGCGGGGTGGCAGCCAGGCTCTCCCCAATTCCCTGGGAATGTGCTCCACCTTCTTTGGGGCTTGGGGTGGTGAGCATCGAGGCAGAAGGCTCACCCTCGACCTCTGGGGCAAACTCACCCTTTCCATGCATGTGGGCCACTTTGCTCTCCTAGCCCGAGACCCCTTGACTCCAGACCTCAACCTCCATGGCTCTGTTTTTGAAGAAATTTTTCCTTCATTCTGTTCCTTGTCTGTCTCCTCTAGTCCAGATTGGCAGCGGCTCTGTCTATAAAGATCTCGCAAAAATTCTGTTGGCTTCGCATGAAGCACACAGGGGTCAAAGCCGTCAGACAATAGGACTTTTCACAAATCCTCTCTGCTTAACTCCTTCTCCAATCTTGGCTTGTTCTGAAATGGCAGCTGGGTTCCATATTTGGTTGCATCCTCATGTTGGGCTGTAGCTTCTGGGGTTTCCCCCCCTAGAAGCCCAGAGCTTTTCAGGCCATCAATTTCTGATTTCTTTGAAACCAAGTGTTCATTTCTCAGCTTATCTCTGTCCTCTCTCATTTTACTATAAGCTGCAAGTAAAAGCCAGGCTACTTCTTCTAGAGTTTGCCTGGAGATCTCATCAGCTAAATATTCTAGGTCGTCGCTTTCAAATTCTGCCTTCCATCCAAGAACAGGACTCAATTTTGCCAAATACGCTGCCACTTTAAAACAAGGATCACCTTCCTTCCAGTTTGCAACAACACATTCATCATTTCTGCTCAAGGCCTCATCAGAAGTGTCTTTAGAGTCCATATTTCCACAAAGAGTCTCTTCAAAGCAGTTTAGGACTTTCCTATCAAGCTCCTCACAGTTCTTCCAGAATCTTCCCCTTATCCATTTAAAAAGCCATTCCAACATGTTTGCTATTTGCAAACTCAGCAGCACCCCACTTCTCTGGTACCAGAATCTGTTCTAGTTTGCTAATGCTGCTGGAATGCAAAACACCAGAGATGGATTGGCTTTTATAAAAGGGGGTTTATTTGGTTACACAGTTAACAGTCTTAAGGCCATAAAGTGTCTAAGGTAACGCATCAACAGTCGGTAACCTTCACTGGAGGATGGCCAATGGCGTCCGGAAAACCTCTGTTAGCTTGGAAGGCACGTGGCCAGCATCTGCTCCAAGTTCTGGTTTCAAAATGGCTTTCTCCCAGGATGTTCCTCTAGGCTTTAGCTCCTCAAAAATGTCACTCTTAGTTGCTCTTGAGGTGTTTGTCCTCTCTTAGCTTCTCCAGAGCAAAAAGTCCGCTTTCAAAGGCCATCTCCAAAATGTCTCTGAAAGCTTAAGCTCCTCTCTCAGTTCCAGTGCATTCTTTAAAGTGTCCCTCTTGGCTATAGCTCCTCTTCAGAATGTCACTCACAGCTGCACTGAGTTCCCTCTTTCTGTCAGCTCATTTACATGGCTCCAGGGACTCAACCCAGACTCACCTTAATGGGTGGGAAAACACCTCCATGGAAATTATCTAATTAGAGTCATCACCCACAGCTGGGTGGATCGCATCTCCATGGAAACACTCAAAGAACCACAATCCAATCAACACTGACACATCTGCCCACACAAGACCACATCAAAGACAGTGGCGCTCTGGGGGACACAACACATCCAAACTGGCACACTTACTGATCTTTTTATATATTTTAGCAACTGTTGAAAGTGGTGTACTGCTGTCTCCTACAATATAATGTAGGACCATCTTTTGCTCCCTTCAAATCTGTCAATATTTGCTTCGTATGTTTCAGGCTCTGCCATTAGGTGCATATATATTTATAACTGCTATAACTTCTTGTTGAATTGAACCCTGTATCAGTATATAATGTCCTCTTTGTGCCTTGTAATAGTTGTTGACAAAGTCTATTTTATCTGATTTTAGTAAGGCCATCCCAGCTGATTCTGCCTGCAGGGAAAGTTCTGGGAAGATGAGCCGGAAATGAGCGCCCTGGTTCAGTTCTTTAGGCTGCTAGAAGGGTAGACCAGCACTGACATATACACAGCCCAGTTTGCACATAGAGGTCACTCTGCTCCCTCTGGAACAAGGCCAGATACACACAATATGAGTACATGCCAACTCCACACCATGCTGGGGAGAAGATGGGAAAGGGACCAGCAAGTGCACCAGGGGCTTCTCTTACCTGTTTTTGCTCTGTGTTTTCTTATTTTAGAGCTCACCCTGTTGCTGTGACACTCTGTTTTCTGGAACTCTAAGAAAGATGGTTCTGCCAGTTTTTGATAGGTTTCTCAAAGATTCTGTGGGGTAAAGGAACCCTGGAACATCATATGCCACTATCTTGTTTCATCCCAAGTCCTGAATATTGGAAAATTAACACACACAGAAATTTGTTATGCCGGTGTTGGAAGAGCTGGGATACCAAACAAGAGAAAGTGAAGGAACTTAGAGATTGGCAGCAGCAGGAATTGACTAGGGCTTGAGGGACATAAGGAGGAAGTGATGTTTCCTAAATCCAGGATATGTGTTATCTGTTTAGAGGTAGAATCAAGGAGGAGGCTGCCTGGCAAGAACCGGGACCACAGAGGAAATGTGACCTCTATTGGAGATGGCACTCCAGGTTGAGAGAAGTGGGGGAGAAATGCCTGTCTTCTTCTCTCCCACCTCCAATTTGGTAATAATAGGTCCCACTGCACAAACCCAGCCTGAAGCTCTCTGGCTAGGGAGCCTGGAAAATGTAGTTTGTAGATCCCTGCCTTATGGAACAGAGCAGGGTAAGGACAACAAATGGATCTTAGAGCAAATAGGGACATGACCAGCACAGGAGGGATAAGGGAACTTGAGGGTGGGCATTACCTCTAGGGAAGAAATCACAAGAATGGGGTGAGGAGAGGCTCAAAGGGGTCTTCAGCCATATTAGTAAACATTTATTTCTTTAAGAATTAAAAAAAATGATAGGAAGCAAATATGGCAAAATGTTAGCATTTATTATATTTGTAAGGTGGGAAACCAGATGCTTATTATGTTAAATTCTGTACCTTACTATATGTGTGGAATATTTCACAACAAGACATTGTTATAGAAAAAAAGCAAATTAATTCTCCATATTAATGGCAAATAGCAAATCTTCTTGTTCAGATTCTGCTCCATTTCCCACCTGCACTCCCAGGGATACTCTCAATACCATTCCCTCAATGAACAGAAGCTCCTTCATGTATCTTGGAGGCCCTGCCACCACTGGAGTTGACTCTTTGGGCAAAATAGCATTTTAAAGGCAGGGTGGGAGAGAGAAAAAGAAAGGGAAAGAATGGAGAGAGGCAAGGCTGGGAGGTGCCAATGGAAGACATGAGAGGAAAAGGATGACAAATCAGCATGAGCTCTCCCAGAGCCTGCCTGCCTTTGAATCTTTGGCTATGGCACTCACTACCTGAGTGGCCTTGAGCAAGTTACTTGTCTCTGTTTCCTCTTCTGTAAAATGTGAATAATAAGAATACCTAACTGGAAGGGGTTTTTGCAAGGAGTCATTGAGTTAACACATACAAAAAGTACTTCAAATACTGTTGGCAGTATAGTAAATTCTTAAAGATGTTTTTTCTTTTCTCCTTTTTTATCTCTGTATTCTCAGTGCTAGCAGAGTTTCCAATATTTAATAAACATATGATCATATAACTTCTCTTTTTCCAAGTCTTATCTCCCAAAGATTATCTGCTCCTGGTTGAACGTACTGGTATAGATGCAACATTAGATTCTGACGTACAGCAGATCCACCTTCAGTATGATTTCAGAAAAGCCTGGCTAAAATTGGATGTGGGTGAGAGGGAGGTCCATGTCAGTAAAGTGAAGAGAGAGAATCCACTGGATAATCTCATCTGGAGGCTCAGTTTCAGTATTCTTCATTGAAGGGATAATCCTTCAAATGAGAGAATCTGCAGAGAAAACAAGGGTAAAAATGAATATGTTCCAAAAAAGAAAATAACTGTTAAAACAGTGATCTTATCTGGTATATTCTGTGGTTTTCATGATCTCTCAGCCTCCTCCCCCTAGATACTGTGAGAACACAGTAGGGAACCCACATCTCGAACTTCCCTCAAATTGATATGAGGACTATGCTATGAAAGAGGGCAGGCAAGCAGTGACCAGGGTTCCAGAATAAACTCATAATAATAGCTAGTAATAAGCCTGGTGCCAAGCACTGTGCTAAGTACCTTCCAAATGTTAGCTCAATTAATTCTCCCAATATTGCATGGTGGGGAATAATAGAAGAACCGACCATTTGAGGTTGTTGTATTAAATGACATAATACTTTATGCAAAGGGTTTAGAATGCTTGGGCCATTCTAAGCTAACACTCAATATATAGTAGCTGTAACTAATACCATCATCCCTATTTTGTAGACAAAGAATCCAACTCAGAAACTTAGAAAATTTACACAAGGAAACACAGCTAATAAATAAGTAGTGGAGCTAGGATCTGTAGCCAGGTAAACTCACTCCTGAGTCCACCCTTTCTATTGCTTCCTTTGGAATTTTTACTCAGAGGAGAAGCACAGTAGATTGGGGAGGGTCACACTTTATGATCACCATTCCTTTTCATCCTAAATGGCTGCTACTTTGCGGACCTCCCGTACAAGCAAGCCACTGTCAGATGGGCAGAGGCTGCCATATGATACAGGGAGTATGCAGGATGGATATAGGCTATCATGACATGAGAGCAATGCTTCGGATATTCATACACTTTTTAAAAATTGAGAAATCATGTTTGGCTTTGAAAACAGTGGAAGAATCAACTAGTCATTGAATTGAAGACCTGGCAGTCACAAATGCCATGAGTCACCTTCCCAAAGACAAATATCTTTAATATATTTAATCATTTGAAACCAGATCCATCATGAGGGAGCTGGAAAGTATTGATGGAAAAGAGATAATTTAGAATGATTCCCTAAAAAGAATGAAGAATTCTTCTCAGATGCTTATAAAAGATTTAAATAATTTAGGGTAAAGCTATTCCACCTCCCTTAAGAGACATTGAATTAAGAATGAATTCTACAACTAACAGACAGTCTATTCTAGGAAGGCGTTGTCTAATTTTACTATTCTTTGTAAACTCATTCTCCTGGAAATCTGTTTATCCAATCTTGTGACTTTAAATACCATCCATATGCTGTTGACTCCCGAATTTTTATCTATAGCCAAGACCTTTCTTCCTAACTTCACACTTAAATATCCTACTGTCTATTTAATCTCTCCACTTATTTGTCTAATAGGCATAACAAAAATGTCCCAAACCTAATTCCTGATTCCTTCCCCCAAATGGTAATTCCATTCTTATGTGGCTCAGGGAAACAAAACAAAAATTGTAGCCATGTTGGATTCTTCTCTTCCTCTTGCATCCAGATTGTAAGCAAATTTAATTGGCTCTACTTTTCAAATATATCCAGAATCTGATCATTCGTCATCTCCTCCACCACCATTACCAAGTCTCTGTAATGGTCATCTCTTCCCTAGATTATTGCAGTAGTCTCTTTCTAGTTTCTCAACACAGAAGTCAGAGTGATTCTTTTGAAACATAAGTCAGATCATACCACTCCTCTGCTCAGACTCCTCCTATGGCTTCTCAGTTCACTCGTAGCTAAGAGTCAAGCCCTTCCCATTGTCCAAGCCCTTCTTCTCTGACCTCACCTCTTCCCACTCTTTCCCTCACTCACTCGGATCCAGCCTCACTTACCTTCTCACTGTTCCTTGAATGCTCCCCCAGATAACTACATGGCTCACTCCCCCTTTCTTTAAGTTCTGCTCAAATGTCACCTTCTCAGCCAAACATCCCCAACCCACCATATATAAAGTATCAATCCTACAGCCACCCACCAGTTCCTTTCCCCTTTTGCCATACTTAATTTCTCTGGATAGCGTTTATTACCATCTGACATATATCTTTTCAGTTTCTTCCCTCCCTTGCTAAAATGTAAGTCCATGGAGGCAGGAACTTTGTAAAGTGTGATATCCCACGCACCTAGAAAGTGCCTGGCACATAATACATGTTCAACAAATATTAGTTGAATGAATGAATGCTTCTGCCTCCTACCTAGTGGTATGACCCCTCCTAAAATCCTGGCTCTAAATCCAGAAATCAGACGCAATTAAGGCTGCGTCTTTCCTCGGATTCCCTCCCAGGTATTACAATTTAATGTTCAAAACTGCCAGAAAATAATATTTTAAGACAAAAGTAATCCCAGATGCCTTCCAATCCTTCTAGCTAACCCCTTACCAGTTTAGAAAAAAAATGCTGGCAATCCTCCTAGTTACTTTCACCCAGGGCCACTTACTGTTCCACGACACAGGCCCTCCAGTTTCTGTTGAAGCTGAGTATGGTCGCCATCTCCTCATCACTCAATTTAAAGTCAAAGACCTGGAAAGATGAGAATTATTAAACATCATGAACAAGCCAATTTCTGGTGTGCTGAAATTGTCTCATATTGTCACCAATTCTAGCAAGAAGTGAGCTCGCATTCACAGCACAGGAGTTTCCACATTATGTCCACTGAATTTTACTCCAAATTATGTCTTATTAAAAAAGTCTACAGTACTTATGGGGTTTTGTGTTCCAAATGGTAGGGAAACCAGGGTTCTAGGCATTAAACTGCAGGTGTGCACAGTATCTGTTCTCTGATGGACATACGGGTTTTTCCAGAGGAAAAGTTCTTCAAGTGTGGTCTATACCTCCAATACCCTGCTGGGAGGCAAGGTGTTTAGACCAGGACGGTCTGCTTTGGTGTGTGGCTCATGATCTAATAGCTCAGGGGCAACCAAGCATCTTCTTAGTGAATGTGAAACACAGCTGTTCTCAGAAGTGACAGGGCATCACAGGCCGCTGCCCAGCACATCTCTGGCCTATGGGTTATTAATCTCAGCTCTTATCTGAGGTCTGTACCCTGGCCTGAGAGATGATTGGGTGGTGGGAAAGGATGAGAGGATCCCACAGATAATGCAGAGATGGGATGAGAAGCCTGGTGAGTCAATTCTCCCCCTTGTCCTCCTCTACCAGGGAAATCCAGGGCCAACCTGAATCTTACCTTAAAGTTCTCAGCAATGCGTTGGGGAGTCACAGACTTGGGGATCACGGGCACATTCCTCTGGATATGGAACCGGATCAGAACCTGTGCATAAAGGAACATCACTTTTCTGCTTTTGCATAAGGACCCCTCTCTCCACTGACGGGAAAAATGTAACATCTTTCTGCAGCTTACTGTGCCTTTAGTTATAACAGCTAATACTGACTGCTTACTTCATTAACTATGAGATACTTGTCAGCCACCTGTGTGATTATATCCCTTAATCCTCAATACAACCCTGTGAAGTAGGTACTGTGATTTTCCTTATTTAGTAAATCAGGGAACTGGCTTGGATCAGGTTTGAGTTCACAAGACTAATAAGTGGTGAGCTGGGACGTGAACCCAGGTTTTTGTGGCTCCAAAAGCCATATTCTTGTCCCTGGGCTATAGGTCTCAACAGGAAGCTATTAAACTGATGCTATCCCTGTTTCAATGATAACCATTTTATTTCCAGGAGGTTCAAACAGGACTTTCAAGGAAAGGCTTTATTGGGCTTCATCTCCTCTATTCTCCTTCAAAGAGCTGAAGGAACACAACACAAGGCTCTTTGTTGCTAGGGGAAACAATCACAGCAAAGTTTGTACCTGGGCGGTGGTTTTATTGTGCTTTGCTGCAATCTCCTTAATTTGGGGATCCTCTAGTAGTGAAGGGTCCCCTGGCTTGGCCCTAGAGGGAGAAAGATGACTGGTATGAATAATCACCATGGTTACCTCATGTAGATGAACATCCCTAAAGATGGTCCCATGGCTGATCATCACGGGCTTCTCCAACTGGAATAGGCCAAGAGTGCCTAAAAGCTTTGTTTCTTACTATTGAACCCACCCATGGGCTCTGAAACCTGGCGTTTTGAAAGGCTAGTGCAACTCTGAGTGGCTGAATCTGAGTATTCACAGAGAAGCAGACTTGTAGGTATGAAAACAAAATCCCACTTTAATCTCATTTAGGTGTCCAAGCATATTGTCCTAAACACATTTTTATTTCCAGTGGCTTTATAGTCTCATACCAACATGAATCAACTATTAAACAATGTTTTTAAGAGCAGCAAGGGAAGGACCCCTCAGAAACCTCACCAAGGTCTATCTGGAGAACCCAGGGGGCTGTAGGCAGTGACTATGATGCCCTTGGAGTGGCAGTACTGGATCAGTTTCTCCTGCGTCAGGTATGGGTGACACTCGATCTGCACAAGCAAAGAATCCCCCATCACTAGTGAACTTGGTCTGCTTTTTAATTTGCCCATACAGACCTCTACACACACACACAGCCAAGGGAATGTCAAACACTGCCCACTGCAAGGCAGAATATGAAACCCATTTCTCATCTCCCCAAAACATCTTGGCCCTGAGATTGAACTTGCCTCTAAATGTTTAAGAAGTAATAAGATAAGATTACCCTTAACCTTTTACTGAACAGAATTGTGACGGTTAGGTTCATATGTCAACTTGGACAGGTAATGGTGCCCAGGTGTCTGGTCAAGCAAGCACTGGCCTAACCGTTACTGTGAGGACATTTATGGCTGGTTAATAAACCAGTAGGCTGGTTTATTAAATCATCAGTCAATTGATTGCATCCGTGGCTGATTACATCAACGAAGGGCATGTCTTCTGCAGTGAGAGAATTCAGTCTGCTGGATTTAATCCAATCAGTTGAAGACTTTTAAGGGAGAAGAGAACTTTCTTTTTCATCTAGCCAGCCTCTCCTGAGGAGTTCACTGAAAACCTTCATCAGATTTGCCAGGTACTGCCTGCCCTATGGAATTTGGACTTGTGCATCCTGCCCAATGGAATTTGGACTTGTTCATCCTACCCTATGGAATTTGGAGTTGTGCATCCTACCCTATGGAATTTGGATTTGTGCATCCCCACAGTTGCATGAGATACTTTTATAAAATCTCATATTTACAGATATCTCCTTTTGGTTCTGTTTCCCTAGAGAACCCTACCTAATACAAGAATTTACCTGGTTTGTCACTGGTTTATGTTTCAGTCCAGGTTTGTTCAAGAGCCTTTCAATTTGGAAGTGGTTGAAATTGGAGATCCCAATGGCTTTCACCAGCCCCTCATCCACCAGCTCTTCCATGGCCTGTCATAAAATGGAATATCCATCAGGCAGTACAATGTGACTACAAGGACCCTGGCTGGGCTTAGTTCTATCTGGGCAGGAGGAGCTAGGAAAGGGTTTGCCAAGGAGTGAGATGAAATGTTAAAGACATTTTAATACAGTCCTGCAGTGCCCATCCAGGGTTGGTTCCATCCTTAGTTCCCTTTCCCAGCCCAAATGAAACTAGGAATCAAAGTTGAAGGTTTTGTGCTTTTGTCTCTCCTCACTCAAACCTGGTGACCTGGGTCAGCCTAGGAAAAGGGTACAGCATGAGGAGAAGCATCACTTGTCTGGGTTTTAGCTCACTCTCTCTCTCTTACCAAACACAGTTTGTTTTTGCAGTATCAGGACTATTGGGTAAAGTCACGTAGATTGTGCCTGGCAAGGGCACCTAGCGAAGTGGTTGTGTGGGGCTGCAATCTCGCTCACTGCCCACCTAGCAGCCATGTTCCTTTAGTGCAGAAACTGTGAAAGCCCTGAGGAATTTTTTTCCAATAAGGGGCATTTTCTCTAATTTGCCCAAAGACACAATATATATTAGCAGCAAACCCCAAACCAACATGTATTAGTTACTCATTTGTTATATGTCCAGATCCCACCTAAGATATGTAGAGTTATAAAAGTGTACAGTATGCTTCCTTATTTCAAGAACTGCACAGTTCAGTTAAAGTGCTAGGATTCCCTTCTGTAAAACAATTACACATGACTCTGCTGAGGCTGCCTCATACAATTTGTCATTGGCACAGAGAGTCAGGGAGGTCAGGAAAAAGAGAGATTAATGACAGGCTGCTATTGTCAGGGGAGGCTGCATGGATGGAGTTTGAATAGAGCCTTGAAAGACAACTTGGAGAAGAGAGAAAAATAAGAGCGGTTTGGGGAGGAAAGGCAGAGTAAAGGCAGGGACAAGCACGAGGTATTTAGGGGACTTTATCCAGTGGATCTCAAATTTGTCTGCAAATTGGAATCACTTGAGGGCTTTAAAATGTATTGATGCCTGGGTTCCAGCCCAGAGTCTCTTACTGATGTGGCCTAGGTATTGGGATTCTTAAAATTCCTCAGGTCATTTTAAAATACAGCTAAAGTTGAGAACCACCAGGGTAGATGATGAATGTATTCAAACTGGGTAAAAGAATTCAGAATGCTGAGATCACAAAGCCCCTGGAACTCCTGAATTGGACAATGGGATAATGTAAAAGTTTTGATGATTTTACAGTTTTTTTTCCTTCTCTGCTTCAGGATAGTCACAAGGTTTCTATTGGACTAGTTGTGGGCCCACATAAATGTACACTGCTGATGTGCTGAATCCTACCTATTTCATCTCAGACTTCGGTCCTTGGCCCTCATTATGGTATTATGCATTTAAAATATTTTTTTTAGCACTCATTCTCAAATACATTCAGGGAGAAAGCCCTGATGAAATCGGGGTACTTTTTTTGCAGAGAACCATAACATAATTGCCATACTTAATATCATCATAAGAGCTAGAGCAAAAAATCTTTTGGAACAACATTGGAGATATGCTAGTCTCCACATATTGTAAAGAAATAATTCCTAAGATATTTAAAAGGTCTTGTACCAAGATAATATAAATGACAGAAGTCATCTTACCGAATTTAATGCAATGGGTGAGTCTGCTGAGCTTTTAGGCTATGTTATAGATCTTGCCACTATTTTCCACTCATAGAAATTAGACACCCATTGACTTGAGTCTATGCTATAAACTACCATATTACTCATTAACCTTCAAACCTTAAATGTTTCTCTAATAGGAAGCTATTCATGGCTAGAAAATAAATCTTGCTCTTTTTCCACATTTAAATACCAAAATTCTAGTTTTCTTTTTATGGCTACCATTTTGTAACTAGCAAAGACAAAGTCATTTGTTTGCTTGAAGGTTCAGGTTTAATTCATTTATTTTACTGAATATATCAAAGAAGTATTTAAGAGTATATAGCCTGATAATGGCTCATGTGGTCATCAAGGCAAAAAGAATGTATAGATATCTTAAAAAATAAAATAAAAGAAACAAACCTTGTTCCAACTTATAATTTGAACCCTCTATCTAGGACTTCCCAGGGCTGTGTAAAAGCTTTCATCTTATACAGATAATTGGGTCACATTTTACCGTAAATATATGTTTAATTATATGAGGAAAGTAGCAGACACAGATGACACATTGATGTCTTCATTCAATTTTCCCAGGAGTGTTTGACATACTCTATTTATAGTCTCTTGCTTACGATATAAATTTCAAACAATTTATATTTAGTTTGACTCTTGGTTGCATAAATCATTCTTTTTCTCATATTTCTAATTTTGACTGGCAGAACCCAACTACAAAATGGCAGACCCTTGCCCAGCAAATCCAATGGTAATACTGAAGATAGCTCTTTATTATGACTGATGTTTCTGCTTTATTTCCTTTTTACATACAACCTAGAGAGCTTCAGGGTTGTCTTTAATCCCCACCTGAAAAATAAAGATACTTTTCTCCCTACTTCATTTCAACAGCCATTCTGATGCTAGAAGGCAAATTTAATGATTTTCTTGCCAAAGATAATGCCCTTCATTATCTAGTGCTTTCTGCTTCATTATACTTTCCCTCAGTTTTCACATCAATTTTGATATCAAAACATCTAAATTTTCTTTCAAAGCAGCAGGAATGCTGTGAAATGTTTACAGATATCAACTTTTGAACAAACATACCAGAGAAAAGTTACATTTAATTGAATTATATCAATTATAAGCTCTTCAGAAAGGTTAGGCTTAGGCTTAGTACATTTTTGAGCTGTAAACCACAAAACCAAATCACAATGCATGTGCCTCCCTCCCTGACAAAATAACACAATGAACTCTTTGAGTTTTTTTTGTTGTTGTTACCATTAATTTTCAGCTTGCTCGTTCACTCTCCTCTCTCATTTGCAAGAGGATACAATGGTTTATGAAAAAATTTCAGAAAAAAATTCATTCTGTAATACAGTTTTGAATATGAATTCTCTGAAACACATGGTTATTTGATCTGAGGGGGGGCGGGGTTTAGATGAGTAGTCACTGGGGCCACGCCCTGCACTTAGAGCTTTAGAGGTTGGATTTGGAAACATACAGACCTGAGTCCAATCCCAGCTCTGCCCAGGCTTGCTGCATGACCCGAAAAGTCACCAGCCTCTTCAGGTCTCACTTTCCTCATTTGTAAATGGGAAGAGTAACAGGACCTGCCATATCAGGTAGTGGTGATTAACTGAGGTTAATGACCAAAGTTCCTATGCTCAATAAATAGTAGCTATCTTAATCTTTACCATGTTAAAACATATGTATTATTAGTATGTATTATAAGATATGCTGAGAAGAGCAAAATACCTTTCCCCAGGTTCCTCAGTTAATGTGACGTGCAAATCCAGGTCAAAACCCCTGTTCTGAAAGCCTCTCCCCTGGATTGAGAAGAGCCTGTGTATCCCTCAGATTGGGGGACATTATTTAACCATACTCAGTCTTTGCTTTTGGAAACATAAATAGTATCAGATAGAACCAAAGCTTAAGGTAATTTGGAAGGAATTAAAAGTACTATAGCTTGATGGTGATAAAATTAAATAGCATAAGGTATGTGGGCTCTTTCACACCATGTGGAAACCCCTGGGTTACTGAAGGAAAGTTTTCACTCTCGGCACATTTAGAAGAAGCTGGAACCTACCTCCCAGGTTTCCAAGAACGTTGCTTTACTGGGGATAGCATTGCCTTTGTCATCTTTAGGGAACCAGTCCTTACCAGCCTGTAAATGAAAACAAAAAGCTTAAACTGGACTCTGCATCTGACACTTAAATTTTGTGAAATGAGATTCCAGGATTCTCACTCATGCTAAACACACACATCTGCATGTTCATTTTTCAAGCTCCGGATTACACACTTTAAGAATTTGAATTTCGATAAAATTTCTAAATTAGTTTCCTGTAGTATATAAATCATTATATTTTAGAAACTGCTGGATTAATTTTAATTCCAGAAGCTACCATTATCAACACAGGTAGTAACCTCATATACCCAGACCTCATCACACTTTTATCCTGCAGCCTCAGGAACTTGGCATGAGGGATGGCAGCAATTCTCACCTTAGCTGCTTTCTGAGGAGAGAGAGTGGAACATTCCTGTCCCCTCCTGCCTTTCAGGAGCAGGGAGGAGTGGAGCCCCAGGCAATGAGCAGGGTTGCTTTAAAGAGGATTAGCTCCATTCCAGCTTGAACACACTTGGATTTATCTCAGATGCCACACCCAGGGTGTGCCTTTGTTAACAAGAGGGTTGAGCCCTGTGATAGTGTTAAGTACATTTCCCAAGAGTTCTCCTAGGAGGGAGCCCTTGGCATGCAATCAGAACAAAGGCAACATTGCAGCTGCAGCTTTTCTGGGCTGCCAGAAATCAGAATTTCTCTCAGACATAACAGAAAATCCAGGCACAGGGTCATCTAAGCAGCCACAGGTGACCTCGACCTCCCTTCAGGCCAGTGCCTTCCTGTTCCATCATCCTGTCCTAGAGACCTGCAGTTCCTGATAGTTTCTGGCATCTGTTTAGGAGCTAGAGATTGGGACAGGAAATACCACAAACCTGTAATCCCTGTGGAAAGTGAATAAGATAGATGTCGAGATAGTCCAGTTTCAGATCCTTGAGGGTCTTCTTGCAGCATTCCTTCACAAGGGATCTCTCAAAGAAGGTAAGCCATAACTGCCAAGAGGGCAACGAGGTGTTTAGGAAAGAAAGTATGTATTCTCCCTGCTACTTCATTTACAAAATGGTCTAATATGGGGACAGGCTATATATAAAAATGGTTAAGGCACATGATGCATGTATGCAAGGTACCCAGGGATCAGCAAGTCAAGGACATATTTTACCCATTGAGGGCAATTTATTTTCTTAGCTCTCCTATCAGTTTGCCCATCTCTTACCTAATTTAGCGTATTGGCCACTGATTTAATACTTGTTTTCCCATGGTTGTCCCTTCCTTGGATATAGGCTCTCTGAGGGCAAGAATTGAGTCTACATTTAAATTTCAAGCACTCGTAGATATTTGGCTGCATATGGTCCTCTTCTGCAATCTCATGTCTGCAAGCCTATCAGCCCCCAAAACATGAATCTACGTATTTTATTCAGACTCACCTTTTTCTGTAATGAAATAAAGTGCAATTCATATGTGACATTAAAAAAATGCTCCCTGACTTTTCCAAAATATTCCCTGGTTGAAAATCTTGGGGCAATAGCCATTGAGACACAATGCTGAAAAGTAGACTCTGGGATTAATTCCTGATTGAATCCGTAGCCTTTGACAATGATCAGGCAGATTTAATCCCACTGACAGGGAACAAGGAGGTCACTGGCACTGCTGTGCTCAGGGAGCCATCCCCACTATGGGAAAATAATGTCAAAACAACAGCAGCATCTCTGCACAGCAATGCTGGTCTGGAGTGAGATTATATTCATATCCAGAGATGAAGAGGGCTGGGGGGAAATAACTTGTATACTGGTAGGAAATACTGACAGGATTCTTGGTGCAGACCAAATCCACATACTTCAGCCTGATGTTAAGTCCTCCTGCCAAATGAGTCGCATGTACCTTGCTAACGATGAAGAGGTCCTCCCGTTTAACAACCTTCTCTTGGATCTTCTCCTGGATGGCTTCCCCAACCTCATCCTCATTCCTGTAGGCACAGGCACAGTCGATGTGGCGATATCCTATGTCAATTGCTGCCTTCACAGCCTCTTTGACTTTGCCTGGAGGAGACTGAGAGGAAAAGAAGAGCATCCATTATATGCTCTTATCCCCAGATCACCTCCAACCGGGTCTACTATGGTGCACCGCCTCTCCAAACCAAGGCCTTATTGGGATCCCATTTTCCAGGAGACATCAGAGAGGAAAACACTCTTTGGAGAACATTTTAAAACAGAAGTGATGAAAGTGGATTAGCTTTGTGATAATGTCTCATATCCTTTCCAAACTAAGGGTCCATTCCCTTCTAGTGCAAGTTACCCTTCAGCGCAGAAATGTCTCCAGATGTGTGAGAGTGACAGGTGGCTCCTGTTGCAACCCTTTCTAAAGATCAGGCTGATAACTGACTCTGAGGTAACCCAAGGGAATTTCCAGAAAGTTCTCCAAATGGCGATAGGGTTCTGGAAAATGATCAGGATGGCATAAATCCAGGCTCCACCACTTACTTAGTATCTCTGAACCTTGTCCATGAGATGGGAATACTAGTCTCTGCTTCATGAGGTTGTTGTGTATGGGTCACAGTGAATGCAAAGTTTTTAGCACAGAGCATGGCACACACTAAGGCTCAGTAGACACGAGCCAGTAATGATGGTTTTAGAAAAGGGAGAAATAGAAAATCTTGTAAGAATGGTATTCCAACCCAGCTTAGCCCTAAGACCAAAGAACACACCAGGCATGGAAGTGGGCATGGGTTTATTTGGGACTTACTGGCAGATGATGTTCTCATGGTTGCGGCAAGCCATGGAAAATGAACCGTGTAAAAAAGAAAGAGAGGAGTGCCAAGGAGGTGGCTTATAAAGACTTAGGTCTATATGGCGTGACAACGGAGTTTTAGTAGGGTCTCATGAGGTTTGGGTAGTAACAGTGATCAGGAGATCACTGTTTACAATACCATTCTTTCCCCCGGCCCTGGGAGGTCTGATGACGTTTTAATGTCTGTCCTGGTCATATAGGTGGCTGTGTGCCTTGCTCTCATGGAGGAGGGGTGTGGGCCCTGGGTCCTCACAAATGGAGTTTCTTTTTGTCCCTCAAGTCAAAAAATGGAAACGACATCACAATTACCACATTTTGCTCTAACCTGGCCTTGCCAGCCATTAAAAAAAAGAGCATAAGTATTGATCTTTTGCAAAATCTTTTTAAGCTATTTTACTGTGAAATAACACACATCTGTAAAGTACGCAAAACAAAGATGTCCAGCTCTACCAGCTCCCAGCGCAAGATATAGACAGTTGTTGGCAACTCAGAAGCACTTCTGGGTCCACAAACAACCCCTATACCTTCCCTTACCCCTACTCATATGTCCATAATCTTTAACGATTCTGTCATCTCCAGGTCTTGAACATGGTTCTCTTCATAATCCTCACATTCAATTCTGAAATTCCAAGAATAATTTTCTGGTAAATATATATGGGGTGACCAGATCCATAGTTATTCGCCACATCTGTGTCAAGGTCAAAGCTCTGATTAAAGGCAAAACAGCCCTTTTTAAGCAAAAGAGGCTGTGACCAAAATCAATCTGGTCACCCAGATTGACCAAGAATGCATCCTGAGACTGATTTAATGCTGGGATAAAGAGAGAATTTACCCTCTAGCCTAGGAGAGAAGATTGGAAGTACAGTGTGCAAAGAATGAGAAATCCAGAGAAGAAAGAATTAACAGAGATTAGCTATGAGGGACAAAAGAGAAGAATGAACCAGAAGATTTCTCCTAGTAGCTAGTTCAGATGATTCCATCATTGACTTAAATGAAAAAGAAGGTAGGGTCAGAAGATGATAGAAAAACATTTTTAAATTATCCAAAAGAGTCTCACAGATCTGCTTCACTGAGCACTAAGATACGGGAAGTGACAGCTGACACTAGCACAGGCAAGATGGAACACTGGGCTCCAGACTTTAGGCTCTTTCCTCATGCTGGGACCGTCCTCCTGGTAGCAAGACTTCTGGGACTTTAATGTGTATGGGAATCACCTGAGGGATCTTGTTAACTTGCTGATTCTTATCCAGTAGGCCTGGCTTTGGGTCTGAGAGTCTGCATTTCTATCAGACTTCCCAGCTGGTCCAAGGACCACATTGTCAGTAGCAAGGGGTGGTAGGACTTTCTGAGCTTCCTCTTTCTTCCCCTCCCATCCAGCAGCAAACCTAAGTCTTTGTAAAATGTTAAGCCCCTTTCAAAGTCCTAGAGCCAGGGGGAATTTAAGGAAACCACCCTGGAAAACAATTGGTTGAAACTTGATACTTTCTAGTAAGGCTCCCTTCACCGGCACTGGAGAAAAAAAAAACTTTGTGAGTTTTGAGACCTAAGAAAGGAAAACAACCTCCACCTGGCTGAGCTTTCACCTCCCAAACCCTCAGGACATCAGGGCTTTCCAAGCTGACCATAGGGAGGAGAAAATGGCCAGAAGCTCCTTGAAAGAAGCAAGTATCCAAATACTGGCATATTTACCTTCCAGGTGCCGAGTCCCACGATGGGCATCTTGGCTTTGGTACTGAGTTCCGCAAAGGTGGCCATGGTTGGTGCAGAAGCAGTTCTGAGCGAGTTGAGAGATGGCCTTGTGCCCTGTTAACAAAATCTGGCACTGACATCAGAGGGAGGAGCTGGAGGCTGGGGGCAGGCCTTGGTTTCCTTCCAGGGCTTGACCAGGAAGTCCATTCCATCTCATGGGTAATGTTAATGAAATTTAAACATGCAACCTCAGAAAAAGTTCTCCCTGGTCCAAAATGCAGGGATTGCTTTTGGAGAGTGGTACTTTGGGGTTGTATCAATTTCTGTTTTCCTTTGCTAGTTTATGAAATGGAAAATGGAATTGTGCACATGTTTGAATTTGTATCTAATTGCGCACCCCCACTCTTCTCCCCAGCTCCTATCCCAGGAATGGAAAGTGTCTGTTAACCACCTGGACAGGTTTTTTCTGTATTCATATTCTCCATTTTATTTATTTAGGATTTTTGGCTTATAATTGTGTTTATAAGACAATTTTTAAATTCTTGTGCCTTCTTTTAAAAAAATTTGATTATAAAAGTTGTATATACTCTTATGAAATTTGGAAAAATAAGAGATAAATAAGGAAATATAAATCACCTATATCCCGACCTTTCAGGATACCATTGCTAGTGTGCTGTTTTCCCCTAGCCTTTTTTCTGTGCATAAATATTATTTATACACTGAATATACTGTTTTGTGTCTTGATTTTTTAAATTTCACCCAACAAAAAAACTTTTCTATACGTTAGTGAAAATTCTTATTAAAATTGTGTTTATACTAAATGTTTCAGTTTGTTAAACTGCTAGAATGCAATATACCAGAAATGGACTGACTTTTAACAATGGGGATTTATTAGGTTACAAGTTACAATTGTAAGGCCGTGAAAATGTCCAAATTAGGGCATTAACAAGAGGTTACCTTCTCAGAAAGGCTGCTGGCATCTAGGACACCTCTATCACATGGGAAGGCACATGGCCTGCATCTTACTTGTCCTTCTCTCCTGGGCCTGAGGTTCTATTTCTGAAAACAGTTTGAGTCCATTGATCAATTTGTCTGTCTTTATGCCAGTACCATGCTATTTTGACCAGTGTGGCTTTATCATATGTTCCCATTTCATTCTTCTTTTTCAAGATGCTTTTGGCTATTCTTGGCCCCTTGCCATTCCAAATAGATTTGAAAATTAGCTTTTGCATTTCTGCAAAGTAGGCTGCTATAATTTTGATTGATACTACATTGAATCTGTAGATCAATTTGGGTAGGAGTGACATCTTAATGGCATTTAGCCTTCCAGTCCATGAACACAGAATGTCCTTCCATTTACTAGGTCTTTTTTATTTCTTTTACCAATGTTTTGTAGTTTTCTGAATATAGGTCCTTTACATTCTTGGATAAGTTTATTCCTAGATACTTGATTCCTTTAGCTGCTATTGTAAATGGATTTTTAAAAAATTCATTTCTTCTTCCAACTGTTTATTACTAGTGTATAGAAACACTACTGAATTTGGGGTATTGATCTTGTATCCCACCACTTTGCTGAATTCATTTATTAGAGTATCTTTGTTGTGGATTTTTTCAGGATTTTCTGTACATAGGGTCATGTCATCTGCAAATAGGAAAAGCTTTGCTTCTTCCTGTCCAATTTGGATGCATTTTATTTCTTTCTCTTGCCTAACTGCTCTAGCTAGAACATCCAGCACAATGTTGAATAACACTAGTGACAGTGGGCATCTTTCTCTTGTTCCTGATCTGAGAGGGAAAGATTTCAAACTTTCACTATTGACTATGTTAGCTGTGGGTTTTTCTTAGCATATATGATACCTTTATCATGTTGAGAAAATTTTCTTCTGTTCCTCGTGTTCTAGGTATGTTTCCCAAGAAGGGGTGCTGTATTTTTTCAAATGCCTTTTCAGCGTCAGATGACCATGTTGTTTTTCCCTTTGTTCTGTTAAAGTGTATGCTGAATTGAATCTGTTATGTACTCCATTAAAGACTATGTTCTTTTAATCCGTTTTTGTGGGGCAGACCTACTGTGGGTGGAATTTTTTGATTACATTGTTTCCATGGAGATGTGACCCACCCAATTGTGGGTGGGATCTTTTGATTAGATTATTTTCATGTAGTTGTGACCCTGCCCATTCAAAGTGGGTCTTCATTAATTTAGTGGAGTCCTTAAAAGAGATCAGGGAGAGAGAGAGAGCTCAGAGCTGACACAGACTCAGACACTTGGAGATGCAGATAGAAAGATGTTTGGAGATGCTAAGCTAAGAGATGAAGCCCAGAGTTTGCCCTGGAGAAGCTAAGTGAGAACCCACAGACACTTAAAGAAAAAGTCACTGGAATCAGAAGCTGAAAGCAATGCAATCCAGGAGCAAAGGACAAGCAGACGTCAGCCATGTGTATTCCCAGCTGACAGAGGTGTTCTAGATGCCATCAATCTTTCTTCAGAGAAGGTATCTTCTTGTTGATGCCTTAGTTTGGACACTTTAATGGCCTTAGAACTGTAAACCTGTAACCTAATAAATCCCCTTTATGAAAGCCAATCCATTTCTGGTATATTGCATTCTGGCCGCTTTAGGATACTGAAACAATGTGGAATATAACATTAATTGATTTTTGTATGTTGAATCACCCTTGCATACCTGGGAAAATTCCACTTGATCATGATATATGACTCTTTTGATGTGCTGTTGGATTTAGTTTCCTAGTATTTTGTTGCAGAATTTTACATCTTTATCCATAAAGGAAATTGGCTTGTAGTTTTCTTTTCTTGTGATATCTTTATCTGGCTTTGGTATGAGAGTGATGTTGGCATCATAGAGTGAGTTAGGTTTTTTGGAAGAGTTTGTGCAATTTTGGTGTTAATTCTTCTTGGAATGTTTGGTAAAGTCCCACTCTGAAGCCGTTTTGTCCTAGACTTTTCTTTCTTGGGAGGTTTTTGGTTACTGATTCAATTTCCTTAGTGGTTATTGGCTGGTTGAGGTCTTCTGTTTCCTCTGGAGTCAGTATAGGTAGTTTGTGTATTTCTAGGAATTTGTCCATTTCATTTATGTTATCTATCAGAGGGTAAGCAGGAATGAGTCAATCATATGATTTAATGTGAGATTTCAGATGTTAGAAATGTAGTGTCCTAAGTAAGGAATGAGAAAATCTGTGGAAAATCATATAGCCTTTGATGATTGAAGAAGGGACTGCCTTTGGGTTGGCCAAAGCCACCTGATGAATAACCGTGTGGTTGAGAGCCAAGTTACCCAGGCCCTACACCAATCTGTTTCTAGGAAGCAAATATGGAGGAATTCTGAACTTCTTGGGTGTCATATGGAAAGGTGGAATAACTAACTCCCCCAAACTTTACAAACTCAGAAGGGTTAGAAGAGGAGGCAGGTTTTAGAGGGTACAGAAATTTCCCAGATATCAGAGGAAGTCAAACCGGCTAAACTACGGGCTCTTCTTCTTTCATAGGTCACACATTCCTTAACAGAACTTAATTTTTTTAAAAAGATGAGGAAAAATAGGCATGTGTTCACAAACATAAATTTTGCACAGGGTCCATTAACCCCAGATTCAGAACTACTGGCTGAAAACCTAGTTTACAGAAATTTTACAATACAGAATAAATGGTAGAAATGGTGACAAAGGTATTGCTGAGTATGGTGTCCAACTTCAGGCAATGAGCCCACAGAGACATCCAGGATATTTTCCTGCCCTAGGAGAATATACATGAACCTGCAGAGTACCAGGTATGGGGACATTTGCCTGAGCGAAGATGTGTTGGACAGTCATTGAAAGGTTGAAAATAATTGCTTGGCTTGAGAAAGCCAAATATTAGAAATTATATCTCATTTAAAACTATAGCTCAGCTCCTTCCCAGTTGTAATCTCCACTCCATCCTTTATAATCATGAATAGTGATTTTTCAGCATTCAAGTCAATTCAAATGATGTTTTCTAGCAATGAATTGGGAAGTTGGAAATAAAATATATTAACTGAAACATGGACCCTAACATGTAGGTACTCATTGTTGCTTGGGGAATGTGAATGGCTATTCCAACAACCTGATCCTGAAGTTTTGACCTACAACTTTAGTGTACTTCTTTTGCAGTCTATTTTAGCATCACACAATCATGGCCACTACTTTGGTATTATCTTCATTTATTATACCTCCATCTTCAAGATCTCAAACTCTGAAAATGTCTTAGATCACAAACACTTATTCTTCTGTGTTTCTCATACCTATTAATTTTTTTTTTTTCCTTACCCTCATAATGAACTCCAGAGCCCTTGAAAGCTTATATCCAGGTCTTCCAGCTCCATCTTGGTTTCATTTACATTCTTCCCAGCCTAGACACCATGGGCAAGTGACATAACCAAAGACCACCTGGTGGCAGTAGAGTCCCAAGTAAACGGTCCACCAGCTTGTGTAGATTACCACTCAGGTAAGGTAATTAATAGGTATAGTAGGAGCCTTAAGTTTGAAGGTGTGAGGGCGCAGAGGAATTAAATCAAGGATAGGAAATCTATAGAAATCATTCTGTTGAGGCAAGAAAATCTTGAATTCATACAAGTCTGAACTAAAGAGGTGGTTATAACTGAGCAAGAGGGGAGATGGTAGGGTACTCTTATTGTCTCTAGCCATTTTGTACCTTTATAGGTGGGTTTTCTCTCCCTGCTTTGAAACATTCCCTGCCCACATGTCCTGAAGTAGTTCCTCTTTAAGGGTCAGTTATTTAATGAAAAAATGTTTCCTGGAATCCTTTCTTCTTGACTACCTTGTCAGTTCTCAGTGCTAGATAAAGTCAACATTTTGACTCTCACTGTCTCCTCTGGGCAGCCAGGTACTCCTAGAGAAAGTTAGAAAACTCTGCACAGACTCAACTCTAAATTCATAATCTGTAATCTTAAGGTTGCTCTACATACCTTCTTATCCTTTGTTAACTCGTTAGGTCATTCCTCACAGAAACAGGTCTAAGCCTTCCCCAGTCCCTGAAGTCCCTTACCGCATTTCAGCTGCCCCAATCTTAGCAGATGTCCTCACCTCCTCCTTTATCCAGAAAACTAGGATCATGCATCATATCCTCCTTTGAAGTCCATCTTCACTGTAGACAGAGCACAGAAGCTACAGCATCCTATGTGGTACATTCACAGAGTTGGATGCGGAAGACATCAGAAATTCCACCTTCTTTAATAGAAACCCATAGAAAAGGATTTCCTGCATCTTTGTCTAAGAATTAACTCACTCCTCTCAAAGATAAATTTAAGTGATGATGACTAGAATGTTTCCTAAATCACAGGAAGGAAGCCTAGGATGGAATCATTTACAAATATCACCTGGAAAGGTGATCTTTCAAAATATTAACTAAGTAATTAACAAACTAATATAAAATATACTCTATTCCTTCAAATTTCAACTGACCTTGTCTTATCCCAAGGATTTGTAATTGATTTAGTCATTCAGTTAATAACACTTATTGAATTTAGAGCAAAGATGTTTCTCCAGTACATATACTGCCAAATACAGAAATGTCCTGATGGAATACTTTTGAGGCTGACCAAGAATATTGATAAAGGAGATTCATTCATTCAGAATTTGTCAGACTCTCCAGCACTATCGAAACAATTCTCTGACTGGCCAGCAGGCATATGCCAGTGTGCTCAGCTGTTATCCTCAGTTGAGACTTTAAATGCCTTAGGCCTAATTTTTTAATTATAATCACTTTTCTGATATTAAAATTTTCCCAAAGGCTTTCTTTCTAATGAAACAATAATGCATGACCAGCAGATACACATATCCAGTCTGCTGGACAGGCATATCTCTCAGAACAGTGATATAATTTGACTTCAATTATATCTATCAGTTTATTATGAACTAGATTATTATGGATAATCCCCCAGTTCACTCCTGAGCGAACTAACAAAAATGAATTTTTAAATTTGCAACACTGTTGATTGTACTTTGGTTTCAAAATCCCTACCAATGTGCTCACATCCCATAATTTCCACTTGAGCCTTCTTGTCTCTCTCTAAAAGCCCAAGTACTGACAGCTGGATTGATAGAAAATGCTCAATATAATCCTTTAACTAAAAAAATGCTTGTATAGTCTTCAGTAGCTAGAAAAATGTTTATTATGATCCTTTCACTCAAGCAGCCTTGAGTTATTTTAAACCTAAAAGCCCTTGTTGAAACAGCTTGCTGTTGTTGTAATAGCTTGCTGTTAATTTTACCTCAAAAAATTTACTCTGCTCTTTTTCTGTTACAGGAATCCTCCCTTGCTCTGCTTGCAGGAATGAAATATCATATGAACTAATATGACCACCTTCCTCCCTTTTGAAGGACAAGATCCCTAAATAGTCAACAACAAGAAGGACCTACAAGATAACAGGACATGCTGACTGTGCTGGTTTGTATGTATTATGTGCCCTAGAAAAAGCCATATTCTTTACTGCATTCTTGTGGGAGCAGATGTATTAGCATGGATTGGGTTGGAACCTATTGATTCAGTGTCCATGGAGATGTGACCCACCCAACTGTAGGTGATAACTCTGATTGTATAATTTCCATGGAGGTGTGGCCCCACCCATTCAGGGTGGGCCTTGTTTAATTTACTGGAGCACTATGTAAGCTCAGACAGGAGCTTAGAGCGAGCTGGAGCTGATACAGACATTTTAAAGACGGCTGTTGGAAGCTGATGCAGACATTTTGGAGAATGCCATTTTGAAACACAACCTAGGAGCAAGCAGACACCAGCCACATGCCTTCCCAGCTAACAGGTTTTCCGGATGCCAATGGCCTTTCTCCAGTGAAGGTACCCTTTGTTGATGGACACCTTATGGCTTTAAGACTGTAACCGTGTAACCAAATAAATCTCCTTTTATAAAAGCCAATCCATTTCTGGTATTTTGCTTTCCGGCAGCATTAGCAAACTAGAACACTGATCAAACAACTTTCCCTCTTTTATTTTTATTTTTTTTCCCTTCTGCTTCTTCTAGATCCTGACCATTTCTTTGTTTGGAGTTATAAAAGCCAAAACCAGCCTTCTCACTCAGAACGGGTCTTGGAAAGTTTCTTTGCCTCCTGTTCTTTGTTGATGCATCTTCAATAAACCTTCTTACAAAAGCAGAGACTTGTTTTTCTGTTTAATGCAGGATCGGGTGGGCCTGACTAAGACCGTGTTTTCTGACAGTAACAGTTTATTAACTTCAAGAAATTTCTATTTTAAACTATATTGATTGAAGGCACTGGGAATATTTACTAACAGCAATTGGATAAACAAGAGGAATTTAACAGCTATAGCAAATGTTTGAAAGGCTTTCAAGAGGAATAAGGATAAGACCTGTTCTATGTTGTCACAGCATACAGAATTGAAATTGACCAGTAGAAGATAGAGGAAGGCACATTTTAGCTCAAAGTAAGAAAGACTCCTCTAAGAACACCTTTTTTTTTAAATATGAGCTGAGAAAAGTGAGTTACTTGTCACTAGAGGTGTTGGGGCATTAGCCATACTGTGATGTTGAGGAACTAGTGTAAGACCTTCAGTACCTCCAAGGCCCCACCAATCTGGACAGTCTGTGATTCTAGACCGACCTGTTCAAGATGAACCTCCTGACTCTCCACATCATTCTAATGCAGCCCAAAGTCCACACCTGTGTGTTGGTGTTGGGGCTACCTCAGCAGCTGGCCCTGGCTTTCTACACCTGGGCCTCCTCCGCTCAAGCAGTGAATGGCTCCAGTGACATGCACTTGTCATTTCATCAGGGTCCGCAGAATTAACAGCTTTGAGTGGGCTGCTTTATTCTGGTTGATTCATAATGATTGATGTTATACAGATGATAATTACAATCAAGCCAGTGTTTAAAATCCTCATCTAGATATTTGGTTTTCAGCTTACAGATAGAACTAAAGTAATTACAAAATATTAGAACACAACAATTATACGCAGGATTTTCTTTTTTAGAGTATTATCTGTTCATTTATAAATAAATCAATGAAAGACTGAAATGTATACCTTCAATTCCTTGGAATCAGATGAGAGGAAAGGAGGAGTAGAAAGATTCATTTCCTGGGGATCACTTTTTTCCTCTGGAAGCTCAAGCAAAAATTAAGGAAATGGAAGCAGAAGTGCAAGATGTGCTCACTTGTGGGCAGAAAGTGGAAATGTGCTCAGAGTACAGGAAGAGCCTCTACTGGAGTTGTATGTAAACTGAGGCAGGTGGAAGAGAAGGAACTTTATTTTGATGGATGTGGAAATTTTACTATTAGGAAAAGTGTTGGTTTTGAACTTCACCAATTTACTAACCCATTTCTGTTTTCTGTACTTTTAAGAAAATACTTGGTATTTTATTTATTCTGAAGATTATGTATGAGTGATATGTATGTTGCTTTATTACAGTGACTAACACCAGGCAAAAGAGATTAAGGGGAAGAATGAGCTGGAGCTTGTAGATATTTTTGGTTTTCAGAAGCTTGCTCCCCATCTTAGTCTCCACAGCTCTTGCTGTGGGAGAAGTAGTGGCAACAAATGTCTTATTCAGTCAGACAGCCAAAGCCCCAAATCCAAACACAGAATTAGGAAGACATACATGCAAAGTCATGGTGTTGGGAAATCAGCCAACAATTTAACTTTTGAAAAGATTGTGTTTGGTGTGGTATGCAAAGCTCAGGGAAGGAGCACAAACAGAAACCAACATGGGTTTTCAAAAAGTAGAACCTTCTTTAAAATATTAATTACTTTTTTAGCACACTATAGGAATGAATAGCTGTTTTTCTGTTCCTCTGAGCATCATCTGCTATTCTGATACAGTATTTATCTGAGAACTACTCAAACAAGTTTTATAATTCACTCTTATTCACTCACACTTCTAACCAGTTAGCAATTTTTCCGTTTTTTACAAATTGATTTGAAAAGGCAGATCTTTTTATTTGGTGATTCTTTATGTTAAACATAAAAACAAAATGGATGTTTAAATTAATATGTGATGTTTAGTGAAATAATTTCTTTTAAATTTTGCTAGAAATCAAGTTTGCTTCTCTTGTTTTCTTGATTAGCTAATGAGTTCTCTTTTTTCTTTTGAGATAATTTTAAAAATAAATTGCAAATCTTGTACAAAGAACTTCTTTTTCCCCAGAAGTTAGAGGGTAATTTGTTGACATAACACTCTTTTGCCCTAAAATACTTCAGTGTGTAATTCTTACAAATGAGAACTTTCTCCTATATATAATTACATTATAACAATCAAAATGAAGAAATTAACTTTAATACATTACTTCCCTTAAATTTCAGATCCCATTAACATTTTACCAGCTGTCCCAATAATGTTCTTTATAGCCGAAGGATCCAGTTCAAAATCACATATTGCATTTGCTTAGTTTTGTTGTTGTTGTTGTTTTTAAGAATTCCTTAGTCTGGAACATTTCCCCAGTCTTTCATTGACTTTGGTGATTTTGACTATTTTAAAGATTACAGACCACTAAATTTGTAGAATGGATCTCATTTTGACTTGTCTGGTGTTATCTCGTGTTTGGATTCAATGCAACAGTGAGGACCTACCTGAGAAGAGGCAACTGGCACAATGGGACATTCCTTTTTTTTCTGGCATTGCCTGAAACCTGGAAGCTAAAAGAAAAAATATTTGAGTGTATCAACTCTGAAACCTCTACTGCTGCTTAACAAATTACCACAAATTTAGTGGCTTAATACAACATCCATTTATTGGCTCAGAGTTCTGTAGGTATTGGCTCAAGAGTTCTGTAGGTCACAATTTCAGATAGTACAGTTTTGTTCTTACAGGATATCGCAAAGCTGAAACCAAGCTATTGGCCAGACTGAGTTCTTATTTTTAGGCTCTGGGGGAAAATCCCCTTCCAAGCTCATTCTTCTTGTTATAGAGTTTAGTTTCTTGCTGGCTGTCAGCTGGGAACTGCTCTCAACTCTAGAAGGTAACTGTGTTCCTCATCACATATCCCCTTCCATCTTTATAAGCTAGAAACAATGTAATGAATCTTTCTTGTTCTTAAAATCTCTGACTTCATCCATCTCTGCCTCTAGACACAGATAAAAAAGTCTCATTTAAACAAGACCATTCTGATGATTTCACTATGTTAAGGTCAACTGATGTGACTTTTTGCCATTATACTTTAACATAATCATGGGAGTAACATCTCATCATATTGCAAGATTCCACCTATACTGATAGGGAAGAGATCATACAAGGGTGAGGGTCATTGGACATCATCTTAGAATTTTGCCTGCTGCATCTACCTTGAACTAGAGGAAGACTAGGGACCCTAGGAAGTTGGCTATTATGGTCTCCAGTGTACCTGGCTCTGAAGAGATAAATGCCCCTAGTCCAGATTGATAAAGACCTTACAACACTGCCTCAGGCATATCAGGCAATTTGATTTCTTCCACAGGAGTAGTATCAATTGTGAGTCTAAACTGTATTAGGCCCAATTTCCAGGTCAAAGTATGGAGAGTGAAAATGTCAAGTCACAGTGATGGGGAAGCTGCCAACACTTCAACAGCTGAAAATGCTTTGACTTGGGTGAGAAAATATGGACTGCAGGAAACCAAGAAAATGGATATATACAGAAACAGGCTATTGAGAAAACAGGGTCTAAATATGATTTGGATGACTATCAAGATACTATTTTAGCTACTTTGTTAACGAATTAATATACAAGTAAGTTCTGTTCAAAAAGGTCAATAAATACATTCTCTCAAATGTTCAGCATACAACTAAGGCATGATAATGTGCAGACTAAGAAGGAATAAAAACTAGAATAGACAGAATTTGTATTGCTGTGTACAGAAATAAGTTTATAAATATGTGGGCAAGAAATACATGAGATAGGGTCTAGCCAGTAGAAGGGAAACCACTCTAAGAGTTTTAAACATGAGTATATATTTTTAATAGTGTGATCCCTTGTTACAATTGATGAAATAATATAATGATACTATTAACTATAGTGCATAGTTTACATTAGGGCTCACTCGATGGTTTTTAAAACTTTTTATTCTGTTTACATATGCAAAAAACTAAAATGTCCCATTTTATCTACTTTCAGTTACATAGTTCAATGTTAATGACATTTACAATGTCATGCCACTATCACCACCATCTATTACCAAAACTTTTCATCACCCCAAACAGAAACTCCATAACAATTAAGCATAAATTTTCCATTCCCCACCCACACCAGGTCCCTGGTAATTTGTATTCTAGTTTCTGACTATATGAATTTGCATATTCTAGTTATTTCATATTGGTGAGATCATACAATATTTATCCTTTTCTATCTGGCTAATTTCACTCAACATGATGTCTTCTGTTGCATGCATGTTTTCGCATGCAACAGAACTTCATTTCTTTTTTATGCCCCAAAATGTTCCATTATATGTATCACATTATGTTTTTCCATTCATCTGTTCGTGGACGCTTGGGTTGCTTCCACCTTGTGGCAATTGTGAATAGTGCTGCTATGAACATTGGTGTGCAAATATCTATTCCAGTCCCTGCTTTCAATTCTATTGCATATATATACCTGGTAGCAGGGATACCGGATCCTATGGTAATTTTATACTTAATTTTCTGAGGAACCAACAAACTGTTATCCACAGTGGCTACACCATTTTACATTCCCACCAACAGTGTATGAGGGTTCCTATTTCTCTACATCCTTTTCAACACTTGTTATTTTCCAATTTTTTAATTGTAGCCATTCCAGTGGGTGTGAAATGCTAGCTCATTGTGGTTTTGATGGCATTTCTCTGATGGCTAATTATGTTGAGCATCTTTTCATGTGCTTATTGGCCATTTGTTTTTCTTCACTGGAGAAATGTCTATTCAATCTTTTGCTCATTTCTTAATCAAGTTGTTTTTCTTTTTGTTGTTGAGTTGTTAGAGTTCTTTATATATTCTGGATATTAAATCCTCATCACATTTATGGTTTCCAAATATTTTCCCCCATAATGTAGGTTGTCTTTTTAATATTTTTGATACACAAAAGTTTTTAATTCAGTGAAGTCCCCATTTATCTATTTTTTCTTTTATTGCTTGTTCTTTTGGTGTAAAATCTAAGAAACCATTGCCTACCATAAGGTCCTGAAGATATTTCCCTATGTTGCTTATAGGAGTTTTATAGATTTGGTTCTTAGATTTAGGACTTTGCTCCATTTAGAGTTAATTTTTGTGTATAGTGGGAGGTAGAAGTCAACCTTTGTTCTTTTGTGTATGGATATTCAGTTTCCCAAGCAAGCTTTAATACTATCCTACATGTGAAACAACATGCCTTTCATAATTACTGTAATTGCAACCATTTGTTGAAGAGACTATTCTTTCCCAATGAGTGGACATGGCAGCCTTGTCAAAAATCAATTGCCAATTGATTTTTGAGGGTTTATTTCTTAACTCTCAAATCAATTGTATTGATCTATATGTCCATCCTTGTGCCAGTATCATGCTGTTTTGATTCCTGTAGCTTTGTAATGAGTTTTAAAATTGGGAAGTGTGGAGCCTCAGACTTTTTTCTTATTTTTCAAAATGTCTCTGGCTATTCAGGTGCTCTCACTGTTCCATACAAATTTGATGACTAGCATTCCACTTCTGCAAGGAAGGCTGTTCGAGTTTCTACTGGGATTGCTTTGAATCTGTAAATTAATTTGGATAGAACAGACATCTTAATAGTTAGTCTTCCAAGCCATGAACATGGAATCAATTTCCATTTATTTAGGTCTTCTTTAATTTCTTTCAGCAATATTTTCTATTTTCTATATATAAGTACTTTATATACATGGTTCAATTTATTTCTAGATATTTGATTCTTTTAGTTGCTATTGGAAATAGGATTTTTTTCTTGATTTCCTCTTCGGATTGTTGATTCCTAGGATATAGAAACATTACTTCTGCACCCTGACACTTGGTTGAATTAATTTATCATCTCTTTCATCTTTATTGTTTTTTTTTTTTTTTCAGGATTTTCTATATATTGAATCATGTCATCTGCACATAGAGAAAGTTTTAGCTCGTCCTTTCCATTTTGGATGCACTTCATATATATTTCTTGTCTAATTTCTCTGGCTAGAACTTCCAGGACAATGTAGAATAACAGTGGTGACAGTGGGCATCCATGTCTTATTCTGGATCTTAGGGGGAAAGATTTCCAGTCTTTTCCAATTGAGTTTGGTGTTAGTTGAGGGGTTTACATTATGTGCCCTGCATCATATTAAGGATGTTTCCTTCTATTACTAGTTTTCTGCATTTTTTAAAAGCAAGAAGTGTTGTGGATTTTGTCAAATGCATTGTCTGCATCAATTGAGATGTTCATGTGGTTTTTTTTTACTTTGTTCTATTATTATGGAGATTATATTCATTGATTATGTTATGTTGAAACACCCTTGCATTCCTGGAATAAATGCCACTTGATCATAGTGTTTAATTATTTTAATGTGCTCTTGGATTTAGTTTGCTAGTATTTTTTTGATGATTTTTACATCTATATTCATGGGGGATATTTGTCTGTAAATTTCTTTCCTTGTGTTATCTTTATGTGGCATTGGTATTTGCATGATGCTGGCTTCAGTGTGAGTTAGGAAGTATTCCTTCCCCTTAAAATATTTTGGTAGAGTTTGAGAAGTATTGGTGTTAATTCTTCTTGGAATGTTTGATAAAATTCACCAGTGAAACCATCTTTTCCAGGGCATTTCTTTGTTAGGAGGATTTGATTACTGATTCAATATCTTTACTTGTTGTATGGGTTTGAATCTATTATGTCCCCCACAAAAGCCATATTCTTTTAATCCAACTTTATGGTACAGAGTTATTATGGGTGAGACCTTTTCATTAGATTATTTCCATGGAAGTGTGACCCCACCCATTCGAGATGATTAATTTACTGGAGTCCTTACGTGAGCTCAGGGGCTGACACAGATCCAGATGCTTGGAGATGCAGACAGAAAGACATTTTGGAGATGCTAAGCTAAGAGATGAAGCCCAGAGTTTGCCCCAAAGAAGCTTAAGATAGGAACCCCAGACACTTAGGAGAGAAATGTGCTTGGAGAACAAGCAAGGATGGACAGGTGCTGAGAGAGAGAAACTAAGAGAGACAGAAGCCCAGAGGCATTTTGGAGAAAGCCATTTTGAAACCAGAACCTGGGAGCAAAGGACCAGCAGACGCCAGCCATGTGCCTTCCCACATGACAGAGGTGTTCTGGACCTGATTGGCCTTACTTCAGTGACGGTATCCTTCTGTTGATGCCTTAAATTGGATACTTTTATGGCCTTAGAACTGTAAATTTGTAATCTAATAAATCCCCTTTGTAAATGCCAATCCATTCCTGGTATTTTGCTAAAGGCAGCTTTAGCAAACTGAACACTTGTTATAAATATGTTGACATTACCTGTTTCTTCTTGAGTCAGTGTAGGTAGTTTATGTATTTCTAGGAATTTGTCTTTTCATTTAGGCTAATCTAATTGGTTGGTATACCATTGTTCATCATCTTATAATCATCTTGTAATTCTTTTGACTTCTGGGGGTCAGAAAAGATCTTCAACTATATTAGTAAACATTTGTTTCTTTAAGAATTAAAAAAAAATGATAGGAAGCAAATATGGTGAAATGTTAGCATTTATTATATTTGTAAGGTGGGAAACCAGATGTTTATTATGTTATTATCTGTACATTGCTATATATTTGGAATATTTCACAATAAGACATTATTATAGAAAAAATCAAATAATATCTTCAGATTAATGGCAATAGCAAACATTCTGGTTGTTCAGATTCTGTTCCATGTCCATTCCCATGGATACTCTACACCATTCCCTCAACGGACAGCAGCTCCTTTGGGAATCTTACAGGTCCTGCAACCACTGGAATTGACTCTTTGGGTATAATGACATACTGAGGGCAGCCTGGGAGAGAGAGTGAGAAAGTAAAAGAATGGAAAATGGCTAGAAGGGAAGGTGCCAAGGGAAGACATGGGAAGAAAAGGATGACAAATCAGCATGAGCTCTCCCAGAGCCTACCTGCCTTTGAATCTTTGGCTATAGCACTCATTACTTGGGTGGTCTTGAACAAGGTACCTGCCCTGCCCCATGGCTCTGTTTCCTTTTCTGTAAAATGTGAATAATAAGAGTACATACATGGAGGGCATTGTTGCAAGAAGTCAATGAGTTAACACATAAAAAGCACTTCAAATGGTGTTGGCAGTATAGTAACCTCTCAATAAATGTTGTTATTCTTTACTCTTTTTATCTTTGTATTGGTGGTGTTAGTGTATTTCCCAGTATTTAATAAACATATCAAAAAAGTGAAAAAAAATTTGTTTTTCTGGGTCTTAACTCCCTCTGATGAGCTGCTTCTGGGTGAACATTCTGGTTTTGGTTTAGATACAACACTAGAATCTGACATAGGCAGAGCCACATTCATTATAATTCCAGAAAAGCCTGGCTAAAATGGAATGTGGGTAGAGAGAGGTATGTGCCAGTAAATTGAAGACAGAAAACCAACTAATAATCACATCTGGAGATTCAGCTTCAATATTCTGCATTGAAGAGATAAATGAGAGATTCTGCAGAGAAAACAAGTGTAAAAAAGAATTTGTGACTGTGGGGCTTGGGCAAAATGGCAGCATAGAAAGGAGTGGAAGCTAAGTAGTCCCCCTGGAACAACTAAAAAAAACCAGAAACAACTAGTAAATAATCCAGAATAACTGCGGGGGGACAAATGAGACTGTCCACTCATCATACACCAACCTGAATTGGGAGGAATGCCTGAGAACACAGCATAAAATCTGTAAGTAAAACCTGCGAATCCAAGTCGTGAGACCCCCTCTCCCATAGCCTGAGCTGCAAAGCCTCGTGGTGCCAGAGAGAAGCTCTCTCACAGCAAGCGAATATAGCTCAGCTGAGCTCCAACTGGGGTTTTAAGTAGTGAGTGTAAACTGCTCACTACAGGTATGAATCCCCAAAAAACAGACAGAGGCTTTGGGTGACGACTGACCTTGGAGAGCTGGAGGGTCACCATGGACAAGGTCTGAAGGGGACTATCTGTTTCTTTTTCGGCACAGTGGAGAAAGCCCCAGCCATTTTCAGTTTCCAGGGCTGTGACTCAGAGAAGGGTGGAGAGAGCACAAGCAGAGAGACAGAACATTGAAATGCTAATGACCTCCCCCTAAGGGGTCTATCTTCTCTAAGAGGAAAGGGGTGGGGCCCTTTCCATTCAGAACCAGACCCCAGAGCCCGGGGGAACATGGCCATACCTTCTCACACCAGTCAAGAATTATAGGCTAACAGACATCACCTGCTGGGCAGAAAAGCACAGTGACCTGAGGCATCATAGGGTGGAGAAATTTTCTAAGACACACCCTCAGGGAAACCAGGTACTGAATATTTATTCCCTCTGGGACCTGAGCCTGTTCTGGTCTGGGAAAACCTGATTTGGATAACCAAGGAAACCATGCCTAGACAACAGAAAATTACAACCTACACTAAGAAAACAAAGTTATGGCCCAGTCAAAGGAACAAACATACACTTCAACTGAGATACAGGAATTTAAACAACTAATGCTAAATCAATTCAAAAAGTTTAGAGAAGATATTGCAAAAGAGATAGAGGCTGTAAAGAAAACACTGGGCATACATAACGCAGAAATTGAAAGTTCAAAAAAACAACTAGTAGAATCTATGGAGAAGAAAGGCGCAACACAAGAGATGAAAGACACAATGGAACCATACAACAGCAGATCTCAAGAGGCAGAAGAAAACACTCAGGAACTGGAGAACAAAACATGTGAAAGCCTACATGCAAAGGAGCAGATGGAGAAAAGAATGAAAAAAATATGAGGAATATCTCCAGGAACTTAAGGATGAAACAAAGTACAATAATGTACGTATCATTGGTGTCCCAGAAGAAGAGAAGGGAAAAGGGGCAGAAGCAATAATAGAGGAAATAATCAATGAAAATTTCCCATCTCTTATGAAAGACATAAAATTACAAATCCAAAAAGCGCAGCGTACTCCAAACAGAAGAGATCTGAATAGGCCTACGCCAAGACACTTAATAATCAGATTATCAAATGTCAAAGACAAAGAGAGAATCCTGAAAGCAGCAAGAGAAAAGCGATCCATCACATACAAAGGAAGCTTAATAAGACTATGTGCGGATCTCTCAGCAGAAACCATGGAGGCAAGAAGGAAGTGGTGTGATATATTTAAGATACTGAAAGAGAAAAACCACCAACCAAGAATCCTATGTCCAGCAAAGCTGTCCTTCAAATATGAGGGAGAGCTCAGAATATTTTCTGACAAACAGACAATGAGAGACTTTGTGAACAAGACACCCGCCCTACAGGAAATACTAAAGGGAGCACTACAGAGTGATAGAAGACAGGCGTGCGTGGTTTGGAACACAATTTTGGGAGATGGTAGCACAACAATGTAAGTACACTGAACAAAGATAACTATGAATACGGTTGAGAGAGGAAGGTTGGGAGCATGTGAGACACCAGAAGAAAGGAGGAAAGATAAAGACTGGGACTGTGTAACTTGGTGAAATCTAGAGTATTCAACAATTGTGATAAAAGGTACAAATATGTTCTTTTACGAGGGAGAACAAGAAAATGTCAATCTTGCAAGGTGTTAAAAATGGGGAGGCATTGGGGGAGGGATGCAATCAACATAAACTAGAGACTGTAACTAATAGAATCATTGTATTATGCTTCCTTTAATGTAACAAAGGTGATATACCAAGATAAATGCAGATAAGAGGAGGGGATAGGGGAGGCATGTTAGAAACTTGACATTGGTGGTATTGTCTGATTCTTTACTCTACTTTGATTTAAGGTTATTTTTCCTTTTGCTGCTTCCTAGCTGTAATTTTTTTTTCCTCTTTCTTTTGCCTCTCTACCTTCTTTGACTCTCCCTCCTGCCTTGTGGAAGAAATGTAGATGCCCTTATATAGATAGTGGTAAAGGTGGTGAACACATAAATATATGACCATACAGAGAACCATCGATTATTTACTTAGGATGGAATGTATGGTGAGTGAACAAAACCATAAAAAAAAAAAAAATGGGTTGATGACAAAACCTCGAGGGCAATATACTGAGTGAAATAAGCCAGACACATAAGGACAATTATTGCAGGGTCTCACTGATAGGAACTAATTATAATATGTAAACTCATAGACATGAAATATAAGGTACCAAGATATATGACGAGGCTTAGGAATGGGGAGTGTTTGCTTAGTATGAGAAGAATGTTCAGCTAGGATGAACTTAAATGTTTGGAAATGAACAGACATGTCAGTAGCAAGATGTGAGAATAACTAACGGTGCCGAATGGTGTGTGAATTAGGTAGAAAGGGGAAGCTCAGAGTCATGTATGTCACCAGAAGGAAAGTTGGAGGTCAAAAGATGGGAATGTTTAAAACTGAATCCTATGGTGGGCAATGTCCATGATCAACTGTACAAATACTAGAAATCGCTTCCATGAACCAGAACAAATGTATGACAATACAATTAGAAGTTAATAATAGAGGGGCATATAGGGAAGAAATATATACCTATTGCAAACTATATACTACAGTTAGTAGTATTTCAACATTTTTTCATAAACAGTAACAAATGTACTATACCAACACTACGAGTCAACAATTGAGGGGGGTTGTTTAGGAATAGGGGAGGATTCGAGTTTCCTTTTCTTTTTTTCTTTTTTCATCTTTCACTTTATTTCTTGTCTGGAGTAATGAAAAGTTTCTAAAAATTGAACAAAAATTAAGTGTGGTGATGGATGCACAGCTGTATGAGGGTACCCAGGTGCAAGTGATTGTACACTTTGGATCTTTGGATAATTGTATGGTATCTGAACAATCCCAATAAAATTAAAAAGGAAAAAAAAGAAAAGAATTTGTTCCACAAAGAAAAGACTGGTTTAAATAGTGTTCTTATCTGTTGTATTCCATGGTCTTCAAGGTCTCTCAGCTTCCTTCCCCCAAGATTCTATGAGAACACTGGAAGGGAAGCATATCTCGACCTTCCCTCAAACTGATGTGACTGTGCTATGCAGGAGGGCAGACAAGCAGTGACCAGAGTTCCAGAATAAATTTGTAATAATAGCTAATAATAAGCCTGGTGCTGAGCATTGGGCTAAGTGCCTTATAATTATCATCTTGATTATTTCTCCCAAAACTACAGATGGGGAATAATAATAGAACCAACCTTTAGAGGTTATTGTGATTATTAAATTACTTAATACATGCAAGAGGCTTAGAGTTCTTTTTCTTTTCTAAGACAGCACTCAATATATGTTAGCTGTTACTAGATCCACCATCTCTGTTTGATAGACAAAGAAGCTAACTCTGAAACTTGGGATATTTACACAAGGGAATGCAACTAATAAATAAGTGATGGAGCTAGGATCTGAAGCCAGGTAAACTCACTCCTGAGTCCACCCTTTCTATTGCCTACATTGGAAATCATACTAGGAGGAGGAGAAGCAGGATAGATTGGGGAGGGTCACATTTTATGATCACCATTCCTTTTCATCATAAACGGCTGCTACTTTGTTGTCTTCTCGTACAAGCAAACAATTGTAAGATGGAGGGAGGCTGCCATATGATATGGGGAGTGTACAGGATGGACATGGGATATCATGACATGAGAGCAATGCTTGAGATATTGAAATACTTTTTAAAAATTGAGAATTCATGCTTTGGCTTTAAAAACAGTGGAAGAAACTCAAAGAGTCTTTGGACTGGGGACCTGGCAGTCACAAATGCCAAGAGTCACCTTCCAAAAGATAAATATCTTTGATATATTTAATCATCTTGAAACCAGATCCAGCATGAGGGAGTCAGATGGTATTGATGGTAAAGATACCATATTGAGTGCTACCTTAGAATATACCAAGAACTCTAAGCCCCTTGCATGTATTATTAAGTAATTTAATAATCACAACAACCTCAAATGGCTGGTTTTATTATTATTTCCTATCTCATAGTCTTGGAAGAAATAATCAGATGGTATTGATGGAAAAGAGATAATATAGAATGATTCCTTAGCAAGAATGGAGGATTCTTCTCAGATGCTTATAAAAGATTTAAACAATTTAAGGTAAGGTTATCCACCTCCATTAAGAAAAGTCTATTCTAGGAAGGCATTGTCTAATTTTATTATTCTTTGGAAGCTCATTCTCATGGAAGTCTTTTTATCCAATGTTGAGCCTTAAATACCATCCATATGCTATTGACTCCCAAATTTTTATTTGTAGCCAAGACCTTTCCAGCTAACCTCGAACTTATATATCCAACAGCCTATTTGACATCTCCACTTATTTGTCTAATAGGTATTGCAAACATATTCCAAATGAAATTCCTGATTTCTTCCCCCAAATTGAAATTCCATTCTTGTGTTGCTCAGGAAAAACAAAAACAAACTTAGAGCCATCTTTGATTCCTCTCTTTGATTTCCATCCAATTTGTTAGCAAGTTCAGTTGATCCTACTTTTCACATGTATGTGGAATCAAATTATTATTTATCTCTTTCATCACCATTACCAAGTCTAAGTAACAGTCATCTCTTCCCTGATTATTGCAATAGCCTCTTTGTGGTCTCTCAACACAGAGCTCAGAGTGGTTCTTTTAAAACTAAGTCAGATCATGGCACTCCTCTGCTCAAAATCCTTCAATGCTTTATTACTCTCTGTCATGTATCTTTTGAGTTTCTGTTCTCCACTTCTAGAATATAAGCCCAAGGAGTCAGAACTTTGTACAGTGTGATATCCTAAGCACCTGGAAAGTGCCTGGCACAAAATTCATGCTCAACAAATACCTGTTGAATGAATGCATGCTTCTATCTCCTACCTAGTGGCATGTTCTCCTAAAATCCTGCCTCTAAATCCAGAAGTCAGTAGCAATCAAGGCTGTATCTTTCCTCATAATGACTTTCTCCCAGGTATTCCAATTTAATGTTCAAAACTGCCAGAAAATAATATTTGAAGACAAAAGTAATCCCAGATGTCTTCCAGTCCTTCCAACTATCAGTTTAGAAAAATGCTGGCAATCCTCCTAGTTACTTTCACTCAGGGCCACTTACGGCTCCCAGCCACAGGTCCTCCAGTTTCTTTTGAAGCTGAGTATGGTGGTCATCTTCTCATCACTCAAGTTAAAGTCAAAGACCTGGAAAGGTGAAAATTATTAAACGTTGCCAGCAAACCAATTTCTAGTGTGCTAAAATTGTCTAATATTTTCACCTACTCTAGCATGGAGTGAGCTCACATTCACAGCACAGGAGTTTCCCCATTATGTCCACTGAATTTTGCTCTAAATTATGTCCTACAAGACTATGGTAGTTATGGAGTTTAGTGTTCCAAAGGGTAGGGAGACAAAGACACATTAAACTGCAGATGTGCAGAGTGTCTGTGCTCTGATGAACATACAGGTTCTTCGAAAGGAAAAGTACTTCAAGTGTGGTCCATACCTCCAATACCCTGATGGGAGGTCAGGTGTTTAGGCCAGGACAGTCGGCTCTGGTGTGTGGCTCAGGATCTAATAGCTCAGGGGCAGCCAAGCATCTTCTCAGTGAATATGAAACACAGCTGTGTTCAGACCTGACTGGGCATCACAGGCTGCCTCACAGCACATCTCTGGCCTATAGGTTGTTCATCTTAACTCTTATCTGAGGTCTGTACCCTGGCCTGAGATATGATTGGGTCATGGGAAAGGATGAGAGGATCACACAGATAATGCAGAGATGGGATGAGAAGCCTGATGAGTCAATTCTCCCCCTTGTCCTCCTCCACCAGGGAAATCCAGGGCCAACCTGAATCTTACCTGAAAGTTCTCTGTACTGCGTTGAGGTGTCACAGACTTAGGGGATCCCAGCCACTTTCCTCTGGATATGGCACCGGATCAGAACCTGTGCATAAGGGAATGTTATGTTTCCACTTTTGCATAAGGACCCCTCTCTCCACTGGCATGAAAAATATAACATTTCTCTGCAGCTCACTGTGCCCTTAGTTATAACAGCTCGTAATGATGAGTACTTCATAATTATGAGACACTTATCAGCTCTCTACTTTAACATCTCCCTTATTCCTCAAAACAACCCTATGAAGTAGGTGCTGTGATTTTTCCCTATATAGTAAATAAGGAAGCTGGCTTGGATCAGGTTTGAGGTTACAAGGTGAATAAGTGGTAGAGCTGAGTCATGAACCCAGATCTCTCAGGTTCCAAAAGCTATATTCTTGTCACTGGTCTATAGGGCTTAACAGAAAGCTATTAGACAGATGCTATCCCCATTTCAGTGATAACCATTGCATTTCCTGGAGAATTTCAAACAGGACTTTCAAGGAAGGGCTTTATTGGGCTTCATCTACTCTTTTCTTCTCCTTTAAAGAGTTGAAGGAGTACAACACAAGGAATGAAACTCAAGGCTCTGTGTTACTGGGAGAAAAAAAACAACAATAAAGTTAGTACCTGGGCTGTGGTGTTTTTTTGTTTGTTTGTTTTTGTTTTTTTTTTTGTGCTTTGCTGCAATCTCCTTATTCTTGGGATCCTCTAGTAGTGAAGGGTCCCCTGGCTTGGCCTTCGAGGAAGAAAGATGGTTGGTGTGAATAATCACCTTGGTTACCACATATAGATGAACATCCCTAAAGATAGTCGCAAGACTGATCATTACAGTCTTATTCATCTGGAAGAAAGAGCAAGAATAACTGAAAGTTTTGTTTCTTACAATTGAGCCCACCCATGGCATCTGAATCTTGGCCTTTTGAAAGGCAGGTCCAACTCCAAGTGGCTGAACTTGAGTATTCCTGGAGAATCAGACATGTCACTATGACAAAAAAAAATCCATTTTTTTCCCACTGTAATCTAATTTAAGAGTGCAAATATATTGTCCTAAATGCATTTCTATTTCCAGTGTTTTACAGTCTCATATCAACACCAACCAACCATTAAAAATATTTTTAAGAGCAGCAAGAGAAGAAACCTCATCAAAGCATCTGGAGAACCCAGGGGGCGGTAGGCAGTGACTGTGATGCCCTTGGAGTGGCAGTACTGGATCAGCTTCTCCTGCATGTGGTATGTGTGGCACTTGATCTGCAAAAGCAAACAATCCCCATCACTAGTGAACTTGACCTGCTTTCTTAGTTGCTCATACAGAGCTGTGTACACACACACACACACACACACACACACACACACAGCCAAGGAAAGGCCAAACAATGCCCACTGCAAGGCAGAACCTGAAACCCATCTCACACTTTCCCAAAACATCTTCAGCCTGAGATGAGACTCAGTATATGACATTGAACTTGCCTGTGAATATTTAAGAAGTAATAGATTACTTTTATTGAACAGAGTTTGAACAGAATTTACCTATCTGGGCAAGAGGAGCTGGAAAGATTTGCCACAGAAGTGTGAGATGAAGCATTAAAAGGGAATTTCAGTCCAGTCTGACAGTACTCATCCACCTTTGATTCCAGCCCTACTGCCCTTGCCCAGGGCAAGTGTAACTAGGAATAAAAGTTGAAGGTTTTGTGCTTTTGTCTTTCTTCATCTAAAGCTGGTAGCTGCACCTGCCAAAGAGGAGGGTACCGTGTAAAGAGAAGCATTGTTCATAGGGGGTTCCCATTTTTCCCGTACCTCCTACAGTTTGTTTTGCAATATCAGGCCTACTGTCTAAACTCGTGTAGATTATGTCTGGTGAGGACATCTAATGAAGGGGTGGTGTGGGCTGCAATCCAGTCCACTCCCCACTTAGCAGGCCATGCTCCCTTGGTGCAGAAACTGTGACAACCTGAAGACGGGTAATCTATTTATAATTTTTTGTCTACAAAGAGCATTTTTTTCTAATTTTACCAAAGACACCATACATGTTAGCAACAGCCCCAATTCAACTTATATTAATTATTCAATTGTTACATGTCCAGATCCCACCCAAGAAGATAGATTTATAAAAGTGTACAGCGTGCTTCCTTCTTTCAGTAACCTTCTTTCAATTAAACATCTAGGATTCCCTTCTGTAAAACAATTAGCCGTGACTCTGACTCTGAGGCTGCCTCATACCGTTTGGCCTTGGCACAGCACTGAGAGTCAGGGGGGTCCGGAAAAGAGAGATTAATGCAGGCTGCCTTGTCAGGGGAGGCTGCATGGATGGAGTTTGAATAGGTTCTCAAGAATTGGAGAAAAGACAGAAGAACAAGAGCAGTTGCAGGAGGAAAGTCGGAGCAAAGTCAAGGACAAGCAGGAGGTGTTCAGAGAACTTTATTCAGTGTATCTCAAACTGTGTGCACTTCGGAACCAGCCGAGGGCTTTAAAAATACTGTTGCCTGGGTTCCACCCCCAGAGGCTCTTACTGAAGTGGCCCGGATGTGGCCTAGGCATTGGGATTCTTGAAACTCCCCAGGTGATTTTAAATTACAGCCAAAGTTGAAAACTAGGATAGATGATGAATGTCTTCAAACTGGGCAAAGGAATTTACAATTGATGCAATCACAAGGTCCCTTGAATTCATGAGTTGGACAATGATATAATATAAAAGGTTTTGTGTATCATAGATAGGAGTGGCTGGGTGTATATCTTGACTCCATTACAATTATTTTTTATGTCTGCTTCAGGATAGTCACAAGGACTAGTTGGAATAGTTGTGGCCCACATAAATGTACACTGCTGCATGCTCAATCATGCCTATCTCATCTCAGACTTTCTTTCCTTGACCTTCAATATTTTCTCATGCATTTAAAATATTTTATTCAACAGTCATTCTGAAATTCACTTAGGGACATAGCCCTGAGGAAATCAGGGTACTTTTTGCAGGAAAAAAAATGACATAATTGTCACATTTAATACTCTCTTAAGAGCTCAGACAAAAAGTCTTTTGAAACAAACATTGGAGATGTGTTCGTCTCCACATTTTGCCAGGAAATAATTTTTAACATATTTAAAAGATCATGTTTTACCAAGATAACGTAAATGACAGAAGCCGTCTTATCAAATTTAATGCAAAGGGTGAGCCTGTTAAATCTTAGACTGCCTTGTGGACCTTTCCACCATTTTCCACTCACAGAAATAAGCCACTCATTGACTCGAGTCTATGCTATAAACTACCAGAATGCTCATGAAACCATCAAACCTGAAGTGTTTCTGTGACAGGAGGGTATTTGCTCTTTCTCCATAGTTAAGTACCAAAATTCAAGTTTTCTTTTTACAGCTACAATTTTGTCACTAGCAAAGAGAAAATCATGTCATTGCTTGAAGGTTCGGGCTTAATAAATTTATTTTACTGAATATATAAAACAAGTATTTAGGATTATGTAGACTGACAAGTGGTTCATGTCATCAAGGCAAAAAGAATATGTAAATATCTTAAAAACCAAGCAAAACAAACCATGTTTCAACTCAAACCATGAACCCCCTGTCTAGGACTTCCCTAGGTTATGTATAAGCTCACATCTTACACAGATGTTCTGTCACATAGGAAAGTAGTAGACATTGATGACAAATTGATGTCTTCATGAGATTTTTTCAGATCATATGACTTACTCTATTTATAGTGTCTTTCTCATGAGATATATTTCAAATAATTTATTATTTAGTTTGGCTTTTGATTGCAGAAATCATTCCTTTTCTCATATTGCTAATTTTGACTGGCAGAACATAAATACAAAACAACACATGCTTGCTCAGCAAATCTGATGGTAATACTAAAGAAGCTGTTTATTATGACTGTCATTTTTGTTTTGCTTTGTTTTGTTTTTATATACAACCCAGAGAGCTTCAGGGCAGTCTTCAACCACATCTAAAAAATCCAGATAGTTTTCTCCATACTTGATTTCCACAGCCTTTCTGTTGCTAAAAGATAAATTTAATGACATGCTTGTCAAAGATAATGCCCTTCATATACTCCTATTAGCTAAACTTTTATCATTATAGATTAATGTCTTTCTGCTTCATTACCCTTTACCTCCATTATCAATTTTCATATCTAAACATCTAAATTTTCCTTAGAAGCAGCAATGCTGTGAACTGCTTATACATATATACTTTTGAACAAACATTCCATAGAAAAGTTACATTTAATTGAATTATATCAATTATAAGCTCTTCAGAAAGGTTAGGCTTAGGCTTAGTGCATTTTTGAGCTGTAAACCACAAAACCAAATCACAGTGCATGTGCCTCCCTGCCTGACAAAATAACACAATGAACTCTGAGTTTTTTTTGTTGTTGTTACTATTAATTTTCAGCTTGCTCATTCACTCTGCTGTCTCATTTGCAAGAGGATACAATGGTTTATGAAACAATTATCAGAGGAAAATTCATTCTATAATTCAATTATGAATATGAGTTCCCTGAAACATGTTATTTGATCTGAGAGGAGGGACACTCCTGTTCCCTGGAGGTTGAGATGTAGTCACTGGGGGCCATGCCCTGCACTAAGAGCTTTAGAGATTGGACCTGGAAGTCAGATAGACCTGGGTCCAATCCCAGCTCTGCCCATGCTTGCTGCATGACTCGACAAGTCAACCTCTCCAGCTCTCACTTTCTTCATTTGTAAAGGGAGAGAGTAACAGGACCTGCCATATTGGGTAGCAGGGATTAAGTGAGGTTTATGACAAAAGTTCCTGCATTTATTTTATTGTATTGTGTTATATTATATTATATTATATTATATTATATTATTTATATTATTTATATTATATTAGTTATATTATATTATGAGATATGCTTTTTTTTTTTAAGATGAGGAAACCAAGGCTTAGAGATACTGAATACCTTTCCCCAGGTTCCTCAGCTAATTTACTGTGCAAACCCAGGTCAAAACTCCTGTTCTGAAAGCCTCTCCCCTGAACTGAGAATAGCAAGTGTATCCTCCAGATTGGGGTACATTATATTTCCATTCTCGGTCTTAGCTTTTGGAAATATAAATATCATCAGACAGAACCAAAGCATAAGGTATTTGGAAGGAATTAGAAGTACTACAGCTTGATGGTGATGAAATTAAATAGCATAAGGTGTGGGGGCTTTTTTGTACCGTGTGGAAACGCCTGGGTTACTGAAGGAAAGTTTTCACTCCTGGCACATTTAAATGAAGCTGGAACCTACCTCCCATGCATCCAAGAATGTCATTTTACTGGTGAGAATATTGCCTTTGTCATCTTTAGGGAACCAGTCCCTCCCAGGCTTGTAAATGAAAACAAAAAAAGCTTAAATTGGAATCTGCATCTGACACTTAAATTCTGTGAAATGAGGTTCCAGGGTCTTGACTCATGCTAAACGCCCACATCTGCATGGTCATTTTTCAAGCTCTGGAGTACGCACTTTAAGAATGTGAGTTTAAATAAAATTTCTAAATCAGTCTCCAGTAGTATATAAATCATTATATTTTAGTAACTGCTGGATTAATTTAAATTACAAAGGCTACCATTATCAACACAGGCAATAATCTCATGTACCCAAATCCCATATACACTTGGGGGCAAAGTGTATATACGGTTTATATATATTGTATATATTCATATACACAAAGTATATATTTATACTCAAAGTGTATATATGTAAATTTCAAGACAAGTTGACAAAGATTAGATTCCTAGGGTGTGGTTTTCTAGGAAGGATATTGCCACACTTTTATCCTGCAGCCTCAGGAACCTGGTGTGAGGGATGGCAGCAATCCTCACCTTAGCTGGGCCTGAGGTGAGAGAGTGGAGCATTCCTGTCCCCTCCTGCCTTCCAGGAGCAGGGAAGAGTGGAGCCCCAGGCAATGAGCAGGGTTGCTTCAAAGAGGATTGGGTAAGTCCAGGATTAACACATCTGGGTTTTCTCAGATGCCACACCCAGGATGTGCCTTTGTTAACAAGTAAATTTCCGAAGATTCTCTTGGGAGGCATGTCATTGGCATGGAATCAGGAGAAAGGCAACATGGCAGCTGCAGCTTTCCTGGGCTGCCAGAAATCAGGATTCCTCTTAGACATAACTCAGAGGAAACCAAGGCATGTGGTCATCTAAGCATTTACAGGTGGCCTCGATCTCTCTTCCAGGCCAGTATATTGCCACCTCTCAGGATCCCATTGCCAGTGTGCTGTTATATATTTTTTTCTGATTTATATACCAAATATACAGTTTTGTGTTATGATTTTTAAACTTGACCCAACAAAACAAACTTTTCTATACATTTGTGAAAACTCTTTTTAAAATTGTTTTAATACTGAGTGTCATTTTTAATTGTTGTAAAATATTCTGTTTATGTTATTTAGTTTACCATCACCCCTATTTTTATAGATGTAGGTGGTTTCCAGTCAATTGCTATTATAAATAAATAATATTTCAAGGAACATCATTGTGAGGAAAGCCTGGGCACATTTTGACTAACTTCCTTTTCTATATCTCCAGAAGTAGTATTATATGTTCAGAGGAAATTGATTTTATTTTATTATGTAAGATGTGGATCAAAATAGATTTTTTTTCCAAAATGGCACATTTCCCCAGCACCATTTATAGAATGCCCCTCTGTTTATGATTTGTCAGGAATCATTTATAAAATGTTTACAATTCTTATTTTAATATTATGAAAGTAATATATGCTCTTTAAAAAAAAAAAGGAAACTTGTAGCAAACACAGGAAAGTTTACATGAGAAAATAATCATCCATATTTCCACATTTAGAGATTATTATTAACATTTGAGGCCACAACTTTCCAGGCATTTTAAAAACTTTTTATGTTGCTGTATAGAGATTGCTATTGTAGTTGAAGTTTGTATGTATCTGGATGGTTGACTAGTGAGTAGTTTTTACAAATTGAGTTTTTACCAATTGAGAATCATCTACACATATAATGTTATCACCCTTCTTTTCTTATTCCAGACATTTTCTTTATGCTTACAAACTATTGGAGAACCTGGTTTTAATGGATATATTATGTTGCATTTTATTAAATGTCTTTACTGTAATTTACTTAATCAATCCTCTATTACTCTAAGTTTTCTCCCATTATAAATAGAGCAAAGTTTCTAGTCTAAGTCCAATTTAGAGTCAGACCTATCTACATATGTATGAAGGGTGGGTGGGTGTGCCAGTTTGAATTGGAGGGTGGGTGGGTGTGCCAGTTTGAATGTATTATGTCCCCTAAACACCATTATCTTTGATGCAGTCTTGTGTGGGCAGACATATTAGTGTTGATTAGATTTTGGAATCTTTTGGGGGTTTCCATGGAGATGTGATTCAATCAACTGTGGACAAGACCTTTGGTTGGATAATTTCCGTGGACATGTTGCCCCACCCATTCAGGGTGGGTCTGAATTAAATTACTGGAGCACTATATAAGCTCAGACAGAAGGAGCAAGCTTGCTACAGCCAAGAGGGACATTTTGAAGAATGCACAGAAGCTGAGAGAGTAGCTGCAGATGAGAGACAGTATGAAGACGGCCGTTGAAAGCAGACTCTTGTTCCGGAGAAGCTAAGAGAGGACAAACACCCCAAGAGCAACTAAGAATGATATTTTTAAGGAACTGCAGCCTAGAGAGGAACATCCTGGGAGAAAGCCATTTTGAAACCAGAACTTTGGAGCAGTCGCCAGCCATATGCCTTCCCAGCTAACAGAGGTTTTCTGGACACCATTGGCCATCCTCCAGTGAAGGTACCTGATTGTTGATGCCTTACCTTGGACACTTTATGGCCTGGAGAACTTGAGTTCCTTCTAGTCCCAGGTTACCTGCATTCTAGTTTCTGACCTCATGAATTTGCACATTCTAATTATTTCAAATGAGCGAGGTCATATGGTATTTGTCCTTTTGTGTCTGGCTTATTTTACTCAACATGATGTCTTCAAGTTTCCTTTATTCATTTCTCTTTATGACCCAATTTATATTCCATTGTATATATACAATCATACATTTACCACATTTATTTATCCATTTATCTGTTGATGGACACTTGAGTTGCTTCCAGCTTGTGGGTTGGGAAAAATGCTGCTAGGAATATGGGTGTGCAAATATCTATTCAGGTTGCTGCTTTCCATTCCTTTGGATATATACCTAGAAGTGGGATTTCTAGGTCACATGAGAATTCTATATTTAACTTTCTAAGGAACCACCAAATTGTTTTCCACAGAGGTGCTCCATTTTACATACCCACCAACAATGTATGAGGGTTCCTATTTCTCCATATCCTCTCCAGCACTTGTTATTTTCCATTTATTTTTACAGTAGCCATTTCACTGGGTGCGAAATGGGATTTCATTGTGGTTTAATTGTTTTTCCCTGATGGCTAATGATGCTGAGCATCATTCCATATGCTATTTGCCACTTTTCTATATCTTCATTGGTTAAATGTCTATCAGAGCTTTTGCTCAGTTTGTAATTGGGCTGTTTGTCTTTTTCTTATTGAAATGTAGTAGTTCTTTATATATTCTGAATATTAAACTCTTATCAGATACATGGTTTCCAAATATTTTCTCCCATTCTGTAGGTTATCTTTTCTTTCTTTTATTCTTCTTTTTCTTTTTAAATTAAAGTTGTTATAGATTTACAGAAAAATCACACAGGTAGAACAGAGTTCTACAATATTACCACACACACACACTCAGTTTTCCTCATTAATAACAATTGCATTAGTGCAGTAACTTTGTTAGAATTGATGAAATAATATTATTACAATTATATTGTTATCCAGAGTCCATAGTTTACATTAGGGTTCACTCTCTTGTTGTACATTTCTATGGTTTTTTAAAAAACTTGTTATGGTACTATATATGCAATCTATAATTTCCCATTTTATCCACTTTTGATTGTACAATTCAGTGGTGTTAATTACATTCACGATATTGTACTACCATCACCGCTATCCATTACCAAACATTTTTCATCACCCTAAGCAGAAAGTAGGCACCAATGCTTATTAACTCCCCATTCTGCACCCCTACCTGGCCTCTGGTAAGGTGTTTTCTAGTTTCTGATTTGTGAATTTGCATGTTCTAATTATTTCATGTCTGTGAGATCATACAATATGGTCCTTTTGCGTCTGACTTTTTCACTCAATATGAGGTCTCAAGGTTCATCCATGCTGCAGCATGCGGCAGTACTTCATTCCTTTTTATGCTGAATAATATTTTGGCAAATGTGAATAATATCCTTTTGTAATGCTTACTCTTCCAGGTTCACTATTGACACAAAAAGGACAAGTTTTATATGTCTCTGTGTCTCTGCAGTCAGAAAACCTCCAGTAAAAGTATGAATCTTGTAACAATGATTTTTATAAACACTATTCCAGAAGCAGCCAATACACAGTAGAGTCCCTATAAGAATATCTTGTCTCTGCATTTTTAAAAACTTTCCCACAGTGTTGTAACGCTCTATTGTGCTTCAGTTTCTCTAAGGAAATATCTGGACCTTCTCGAAATAAGTTCCATCTCAGTAGAGATTATATTGACCTTGTACACTCTCCTCCTGCTTTTCCAAGTCTGGGTCAATTTTAGAAATATAAATCTCTGGCACTAATTTTGCCATATGATGCTAGAATGTAGTATAAAAACCAATGTGCTGATCCCACCAAGATGTAAGTCCCTGAGGGGTAGAAATGACATCTTAACAATATTTAGTCTTCCAATCCATGAACATGGAATAAACTTCCATTTATTTAGATCTTCTTTAATTTCTTTCAGCAATTAACAGACAGAGGAAATGCATAACAGATATTGATAAATACAGTATTCAGAAATAAGCCATTCCATAGTAGACTTTTTTTGCATTTTTCATACAGTTTCTAGGCTTGAAGTTATAGTAAGAGAATCGTAAATTGTGTGCCTGGACTTGTAAAGGGTATTTCATAAAATCTTCCATGGTTTTTTAGAGAAAGCATGTAGTACTGTGAACTGGATTCTAGATCAGTTAGATGAATTCATTTCCAGTTGAATGAGCATATCCAAAAAGTGCCAATTAATGAATTTCCTTTCAACCTATTAAAAGGCTTCTTGTAGCAGGTGACTGGGCTTTGTCTTGCTTCTTGTCTTCATTACACCTATTATCAATGCTTTTAATACCTTAATGAAAATCAGTATGATTTAAAGATTGTGAGGTGGGGATGAGACAGGGCAATTAAAGTACAGAAGGTTAGGATGGAGACAATGAATCTAAGCTGGAATTTAACAGGCATAAGCAGTCCTGTTGTCAGGTCTAGAAAAGCAAACAGCTGTCCAAGATCTGGGTGGGGGAGAGATGGCTCAACAGCACCCCATGGGGAGAAAAGAAAAAAGCTTATGGGTTTCCATTGGTTGGAGCTAAATATGGGTCAACAGCGTGTTGTGGCTGATTAACAAAGTCTTACAAACAAACTCTAAAGAATTCTTAGGCTGGAAAGACAGGATTCTGCATAGTATTTAGACAAAGGTGAAGGAACCCTTCTGTTTCTCCTGCACTAGTCAGGCCACACCTAGGTGTCCCAGTGCTGTTCTGGGTATTATATCATAGAGGGGCAGCAACAAAGCATAGGGGTCCAGAATAGGGTATGGGAAGGTGTAAGGATTAGTCCATGTCATATGAAGAATGTCTGTAGGAATGGGAAAAGACATGAATGAGCAGGGCGGGGGACATGTGTGCCAATGATTATCTGGGGGTAAGGTGTAGATAAGGGCGTTTGTAGAAGAGAAATTAATTATTCTGCATGGTTTCCTTCTGTTGAAGAAGGAGAAAAACAAAACTTAACATTGACAGATATTAGTAATATATTCCGCCATGCTGGGAGGTGATAACTACTTTACATGTGCCATTACACTGACTGCTCACAGCAAGTTTCTGAGATAGTTATTGATGAGTTTCCAATATCTTTGCAGCATTCTCTCCTCCTTTTGATGATCAAGTGAATGAGAAGTGTATGTTTATTAATGCCAATACAGTTTTTTGAATACTCCCATTATTCAGCTTTAAGGTTAAAGATTATCTTCATGAAAGGGTCCCTTACTCCCAGGGTCCCACACAGTGGTGTAGCATTCACTTCCTGTACTCAGACCAGGATCAGACTGGGATGGGGCAGCAGACTGACTTAGAGGAAAGAGGGACTTTTTGGAGGTTGCCAAATCCAGAAGTGGAGCTTGATTAACAGGCACCTGCTTCCTTCCACCTCAGCCATTGCCGGCTGGTAGAACAGAACAAGAATTTAAGTCCTTTCCTTGTTGGCAAAGTCCTTCCCATCAGAACAGTGTGGTTTAGCTACCCCCAGCCACTGTTGTCCCTTAGCCAGTCCCTGTCCATGGATCCCTTAGTGGAGTCTTACTTCCACTTACTCTATCCTGAAGTTCAGTTTATCAAACAAGAGCTTGAAGATAGTGTTCAATACATTTTTTGGAAAATAGCAGGAATAGTATTAGAATTTCAGTTAATCCCTCCTGTGCCTACAAATGAAATATAAACCCTGCTGCCTGGTGTCAAGGACTCTTCAGGTACAAGCCAAATGTATTTTTCAGGATTTATCTCCCATTATATCCTACATGGGCTCTTTATTTTATCCTAATTGGATTTGTCATCCCTAGCATCCTATGACTTCTTTCTCTTTCTCTTTCAAAATTGTTCTCAGCATTTCAAGTTCTTTTTAAATACAACTACTTCACAAAACCTTTGACCAGCAACCCCTGCCTCCAAAGAAATGTCAGTTTTTCTTTGTTGAGCTCCATGACACATTACTAAAACTTCTGTATGGTAGTTATGTTACTAATTCCTATTCCAAGACTAGCTGATGTGTTATGGGATGCAGATTTAAGGTATTTTACTCTCCTCCCCCCACCTTTTTTTAATAAAGACAGAATAACTAGTGTTTTCACATTGCATGATGGTGCATTGTAATCCATTTTCAAATTGGAAAAAATAACTCATAGAATAGGAGGCAGCAACACCAGTTTTTACTATAACACTTGCGCAATTGGTTATTTGAACCATTTGAAATTGGGAGGATACAAACTGAGAAACAGTTCTTTCTCTTCTACTACTTCCTTAAAACCCACTGTTGACTCTCCCTTACCTGTGCTTTGGAGATATCATGGGCAGATCTAATGGCTTTCCAGTCACTGTTGGGAATTTAAATAATCTGGTGTTTTCAGGTATTAAAAAAACATAGAGCTAAAACCTTCCAAACAGTCAGCCATTTCAAAGTGTTTCCTTTCCCTCAGCTCAAAACTGATTTGTCACTTGAGGCCTTAACATGGGAAAAAGTGTGGTCTGTTCTTTCACTCTCCTTGCTATTCCCTTTCTCCTTTCTCTGCTTATCCTGACAAGAACACTTGGAGTCAGTTCTAATAAACTGCTGGGAAAGCTCCTTGAAACCTGCAAAAAAAAGATGTCTATAATGAATTAGGTGGAAATGGTTGAAATGCCTTAGAAGAATATTGAAGAAAGGGTCAAAAGACTCACAGAAGTGAACATCTTGGCACTGGTTTATTATACAAGACCAGAGAACCCACCAGATGATTGTTTCCTGGGAAGGCCCAGAGGATACTCTCTTCTCTAAAGCAGAAAGGAATGCATAAATGAGGCAAGCAGCAGCATCCTGAGAAACTCAGTGCTAGCTGCCTTCTGTAGGCCAAGTTTGACTGTAGGAAATATTGCTGGGAAATTGGTTTCCCTGGTGTCAGCAGGCATGATAGGATACTGGACTTAGGGAAGCCCATTGGTAGCACTAAGCTGTCTGAATGAGGGCAGTTGTAATTGTTGGCTGTGCTTATTTCCATAATAATCCTGTAGCAAGGCAAGTAGATGTAGTTATCCTAATAACAACAAGGCCAGAATGATGACCAGTGGGCACTGACCCTCAGGAATCTGTGGTGATGACCAATTTGTGGAGAAAGATATATTGGCAGGCAATAAATGTACTGCTTGATTTATATATATATATATATATATATATATATATATATATATATATATATATAAAGAACTTGAGTGGGTCACCTGCCATGCTAGAAAATCATGACCTTCTCATCTAGAACTAAGCCTGTTTTCAGACCTAGAATTCATTGATCCAAAGGCCATGCCCAAGGCTGGAGCTAAGATGGAGGCATAGAGAGGAGTGGAAGCCAGTTACCCCCCCAGAACAATTCATAAACAACAGAAAAATTACTAAATAACCTGGAATAACTGAGGGGAGACAAACATGACTGTCCACTCATCATACACCAACCTGAATTGGTAGAAATGCCTGAGATTGCAGCATAAAATCTGTAAGTAAAAACTGTACACCCATGTCGAGATCCAAGAGCCCCCCCCTCACAGAAGCCTCGTGGTGATAGAGAGCAGCACTCTCTGAACAAGTGAGTGTACCTCAGCCCAGCTCCAACTGAGGTTTCAATGTTAACTGCTCAATACAGAGAGTGAATCCCCAATAAGTAGACAGAGGCTTTTGGTGATGACTGATCTTGGGAGAGTCAGGGGACATATCTGTCTCAGGACAGGGAGCCCAGAGGATTGGGTGCTATCTCTGGTCAACAGGTGAATCTGGGGGCTTTCTGTCCCTTTCTCTCTCTCTCAACCTGGGCAGCTCAGTGGAGAAAGCCTCAGCCATTTCCAGCTCCCAGTGCTTTACAGTAAAGAAAGCCTCAGACATTTTTAAATCGCAGCACTCTGACCCAGACAAGGGTGGAGATAGCAGAGTCAGAGAAACAAAGAATCTATTTATATGCAAATGACCTCTCTGTAGGGGGCATAGCTTCCCAAGAGGAAAGATGAGGGGCCCGGATCTACTACCTGCCTTACATTCAGAACTAGACCTAAGAACCTGGGGGAGGAAGGCCACAGGCCACACCCCTTTTACACCAGCTGGTGACAGGCTGACAGGCACCACCTGCTGGGCAGAAAAGCACAGGGTGTGTCAATCCTCTAACACACACCATCAGGGAAACCGGATGCTGAATATTTCCTCCTTCTGTGACCTGAGCATGTTTTCCTCTGGGAAAACCTGTTGGGGTGGCTTAGGAGGTCAGATGCCTAGACAACAGAAAACTACAACCTACACTAAGAAAAAAAAAGTTATGGCCCAAAGGAACAAACATACACTTCAACTGAGATACAGGAATTTAAACAACTAATGCTAAATCAATTCAAAAAGTTTAGAGAAGATATGGCAAAAAAGATAAAGGCTATAAAGAAAACATTGGGCATACATAAGGCAGAAATCAAAAGTTCAAAAAAACAACTGGCAGAATCTATGGAAATGAAAGGCATAACACAAGAGACAAAAGAAACAATGGAAACATACAACAGCAGATCTCAAGAGGCAGAAGAAAACACTCAGGAACTGGAGAACAAAACACCTGAAAGCCTACAAGCAAAGGAGCAGATGGAGAAAAGAATGAAAAAATATGAGCAACGTCTCTGGGAACTTAAGGACAAAATGAAATACAAGGAAGTACATATCATTGGTGTCTCAGAAAGAGAAGAGAAGGGAAAAGGGGCAGAAGCAATAATAGAGGAAATAATCAATGAAAATTTCCCATCTCTTATGAAAGACATAAAATTACAGATCCAAGAAGCGCAGTGTACTCCAAACAGAATAGATCTGAATAGGCCTACGTCACGACACTTAATAATCTGATTATCAAATGTCAAGGACAAAGAGAGAATCCTGAAAGCAGCAAGAGAAAAGCGATCCATCACATACAAAGGAAGCTTAATAAGACTATGTGTGGATCTCTCAGCAGAAACCATGGAGGCAAGAAGGAAGTGGTGTGATATATTTAAGATACCGAAAGAGAAAAACCACCAACCAAGAATCCCATATCCAGTAAAACCATCCTTCAAATATGAAGGAGAGCTCAAAATATTTTCCAACAAACAGACAATGAGAGACTTTGTGAACAAGACACCTGTCCTACAGGAAATACTAAAGGGAGCACTACAGAGTGATAGGAGAAGACAGGAGTGAGAGGTCTGGAATGCAATTTTGGGAGATGGTAGCACAGCAATGTAAGTACACTGAACAAAGATAACCATGAACATGGTTGAAAGAGGAAGGTTAGGAGCATGTGGGACACCAGAAGAAAGGAGGAAAGATAAAGACTGGGATTGTGTAACTGGTGAAACCTAGAGTGTTCAACAATTGTGATAAAATGTACAAATATGTTCTTTCACAAGGAAGAACAAGTGAATATCAACCTTGCAAGGTGTTAAAAAATGGGGAGGCATTGGGGGAGGGATGCAATCAATGTAAATTAGAGATTATAATTAACAGAATCATTGTATTATGCTCCCTTTAATGTAACAAATGCAGTATACCAAGGTAAATGCAGATAAGAGGGGGCGTTAGGGGAAGGGTGTGAGACACTTGACATTGACGGTGTTGTCTGATTCTTTATTCCACTTTGATTTAAGGTTATCTTTCCTTTTACTGCTTCTTAGCTGTCATGTGTTTTTTTTTTCCTTCTCCTTTTTTCTTTTTCTTTTGCCTCTCTACCTTCTTTGACTCTTCCTCCTGTTTTGTGGAAGAAATGTAGATGCCCTTATATAGATAGTGGTGAGGGTGGTGAACACATAAATATATGACTATACAGGGAACCATTGATTGTTTAATTAGGATGGAATATATAGCATGTGAACAAAACCATCTTAAAAAAAAATGGGTTGATGACAAAACCTTGAGGGCAATACACTGAGTGAAATAAGCCAGACACATAAGGACAAATATTGCAGGATCTCACTGATAGGAACTAATTATAATATGTAAACTCACAGACAGAAATATAAGTTATCAAGATATAGAACGAGGCTAAAGAATGGGGAGTGGTTGCTTAGTATGAGCAGAGTGTTCAACTAGGATGAACTTAAACATTTGGAAATGAACAGAGGTGATGGTAGCACGTTGTGAGAATAACTAACAGTGCTGAATGGTGCGTGAATGAGGTGGAAACGGGAAGCTCACAGTCATATATATCACCAGAAGGAAAATCGGACGTCAAAAGATGGGAATGTATAAAACTGAATCCTATGGTGGGCAATGTCCATGATTAACTGTACAAATATTAGAAATTTCTTCCATGAACCAGAACAAATGTATGATAATACAACTAGAAGTTAATAATAGAGGGACATATAGGGAAAAATATATACCTATTACAAACTATATACTACTAATACAGTCAGCAGTATTTCAACGTTCTTTCATAAACAGTAACAAATGTACTATACCAACACTATGAGTCAACAATGGAGGAGGGATGGTTAGGGATATGGGAGGATTTAAGTTTCCTTTTCTTTCTTTCTTTCTTTCTTTCTTTCTTTTTTTTTTTTTTTTTTTTTTTGCTTCTTTGTCTTTATTTCTTGTCTGAAGTAATGAAAATGTTCTAAAAATTGAACAAAAATTAATTGTGGTGATGGATGCACAGCTGTATGAGAGTACTGGGGGCAACTGATTGTACACTTTGGATCTTTGGATAATTGTATGGTTTGTGAACAATCTCAATAAAAATTAAAATTAAAAAAAAAAAGGCCATGCCCTCTTGAGGAAGAACTCTATAGCACATATCGAATAGTTAAAGTAGCTCATCACAATACCTTCTCAAAGGGACTTACAGCCTGTGATGGTTAAGTTCATGTGTCATCTTGGCCAGGTTTTTAGTGTCCAGTTGCTTGTTCAAGCAAGCACTGGCCTGATTGTTTCTGTGAGGATTTTTCATGGATTTAAATCATCAGTAAGATGATTGCATCTAGGCTGATTATGTCTACAATCAACTGAGGAGATTGCCTTCAACAATGAGGGAAGTTTTATCCAATCTGTTGAAGGCTTTAAAAGGAAAAATGGTGATTTCGGCAGTCAGAAGAGAATTTCCATCTCTACTTCTGCCAGCCTGCTTTTCCTGGGGAATTCATTGAAAACCTTCATTGGTGTTCCCTGTTTGCATCCTGCCCTATGGAATTTGGACTTGCCCATCCCCACATTCACTTGAGACAATTCTTATAAAGATCTCAGAATATTTACAGATAACTCTTATTGGTCCTCTTTTGCTATAGAGTCCTGACTAATACACAGCCATTTTCCAGAATTACTATGCACTAGGGAAAGAGAATATTAGAGAGCTGTGGATAAGCTGACACAGATACCAAGTGTATTAGCGCTCCCTAGGGAAACAGAACCAACAGGAGATATCTGTAAATAGTGTAAGATTTTATAAAAGTGTGTCATGCAACTGTGGGGATGCATGAATCCAAATTCTGTAGAGCAGACTGCAAGCTGGCACTCCAATGAAGGTCTTCAACGAATTTTCCAGGAAAGCCTAGCTGGCTGAAATAGAAACGAAAGTTCTCTCTTCTGAATGCTAAAGTCATCACCTCTCCCTTAAAAGCCTTCAGCTGATTAGATTAAATGTCTCTCATTGTGAAGACACTCCCCTTAGTCAACTGTAGATGTTATTAGCTGTAGATGCAATCAATGTACTGATGATTTAAGGCAATGAAATGTCCTTGCAGCAACAGATAGGCCAGTGCTTGCTTGACTAGACAACTGGGCATTATCACCTGGCCAAGTTGACACAGGAACCTAATGTTCACACTCAGCAACTGAAAATAGCACCATAGTCTCCCTATTAGAATGGGGAATGTTTAGAGGCCAAACAAGAATGGAATCCTGACCCATGTCAGAGAGCATGAAGTAATTAACAACTAAAAGAACACTTATATGGGTTCCCTATGGAGGAGGTCCTCATGGTAGGAAAGGCCAAGTAGAAACCCCTCATAGTTCTTCCTGATTCTATTTCTGGGTCAAAACATTAAGTTGAATACAACAGAGCATCCTGCTGTGATTAACATCACTGGCAAAAGACTTGAATGATATAGGAGTGATGCTCTCCATAATAAACCACTCAATTCGCTGGTTTAGTCCTTGCTTAAACTACCTAGATCATGACAGATGATGACAGACCTTGATCATCTGGACATATGGGCACTGGTCCTCTATGTAATGATACCATGCCATTTGAATGTGGTAACAAAAGTGTCCAGAGCTCTGACTAAGTCATGTGCACCCCAAGTGATGGGAGGTAAACCCTACGAAAATTAAGTGGCTTATCTCATCTGAGGAATTTTTAGAAGTACAGTCACCTAGGCCAGGGGTGGGCGAACTATGGCCCTTGGGCCAAATTCAGTCCACTGCCTATTTTTTAACATTCTGCAAGCTAAAAAAATGGTTTTACATTTTTACATGATTTAGTTTTCCATATCTGCAAAGTAGGCTCTTGGAATTTTATTTGGGATTGTGTTGAATATGTAAATCACTTTGGGTAGAATTGACATCTGAATGGTATTTCTTCTTCCAATCCATGAACATGGAATGTACCTCTATTTACTTAGGTCTTCTATGTCTTTTAGCAATGTTTTGTTGTTTTCAGTGTACATGACTATGCCAGTTTGAATATATTGTGTCCCCCAAATGCCATTATCTTTGATGTAATCTTGTGTGGGCAGACATTATTGGTGTTGATTAGATTTGCATGGCAATGCACCCCACCCAACTGTAGGTGATAACTCTGATGAGATATTTCCATGGAGGCGTGGCCCCACCCATTCAGGGTGGGCCTTGATCAGTGGAGCCATATAAATGGGCTGACAAACAGAGGGAACTCAGTGCAGCTGTGAGGGACGTTTTGAAGAAGAGCTACAGCCAAGAGGGACACTTTGAAGAAAGCACAGGAGCTGCAAATAAGAGACAGTTTGAAGACGGCTGTTGAAAGCAGACTCTTGCTCCGGAGAAGCTGAGAGAGGACAAATATCCAAAGTGCAACTAAGAGTGACATTTTTGAGGAACTGTAGCCTAGAGAGGAATGTTCTGGGAGAAAGCCATTTTGAAACCAGAACTTCGGAGCAGACGCCAGCCACATGCCTTCCCAGCTAACAGAGGTTTTCTGGACACCATTGGCCATCCTCCAATGAAAGTACCCGATTGCTGATGTGTTACCTTGGACACTTTATGGCCTTAAGACTGTAACTGTGTAACCACATAAACCCCCTTTATAAAAGCCAATCCATTTCTGGTGTTTTGCATTCCGGCAGCATTAGTAAACTAGAACAGATTCCTTTACATCTTTTGTTAGATTTCTTCCTAGGTGTTTGATTTTTTTTTTTGGTTTCTATTGTAAGGGGAATTTTTTTTTTTTATTTCTTCTTCCAATTGTTTATTACCAGTGTATAGAAACACTACTGATTTGGGGTGTTGCTCTTGTACCCCACCACTTTGCTCAATTCATTATTAGTTACAGTAGCTTTGTTGTGGATTTTTCAGGATTTTCTGATGTAAGTTTCACATCATCCTTTCCAAATTGGATGCCTTTTATTTCATACTCTTGCCTAATTGCTCTAGCTAGAACTTCCAGTAAAATGTTCAATAACAGTGGAGACAGTGGGCATCTGTGTCTTGTTCCTGATCTTAAAGGGAAAGATTTCAGTCTTGTACTACTGAGTACGTTAGCTGTGGGTTTTTCATGTATGCCCTTTATCATGTTGGGGAAGTGCCAGTTTGGATATACTATGTCCCCCAGAAAAAGCTGTGTTCTTTATTTTTTTTTTTTCTTTCACACCTCTTTAATGTCTGCCTTTAATGTTACATAGCTAGCTTCTCACATCTGCTTCTGCATTCATTGTGTTTTAATATGCTGTTTTGGTTGAAGTATATGAAGAAAATCCCACTTCACACAGACCTGTAGTTGGAAAATGGAGTTAAATAGCTTTACAGATACTGATAATTTTCTTCTTTGATACTAGACCAAAACTCAACAAGTGGTAGTTTATAAAGATTAGTTGCAATGTAGAAGCTGGCATCTTATCAAATAACTTTCTCTATACTTTTACATTAAAATCCATTAGTCGTTTTGCACTTTGAATGGCTCTTTTACCCACAGGTAATTATGGAAATATTCCTTCAGTGACTTATGCAGGATTTCCATATAGCAACATTTCATAAAATATTTTTTAAAAATCACAGTCATTAATTTCACCACTGATCTCATCATAAAAGTGGTTATATATTCAGAAAGTCTCACGATCACTGTGACAAATATAAGTTTTCTCAAATTCTAATTTTCACTTGAAAACTTTAATTTCATCACTGGGGACAGTGACAGGCACACTTCATTCATTTGCAAGAAAATGTCGGCTAAATACTCAAGCCTGAATAACCATTGTTGTTCGCCAGTCGTTCTTTCACGTAAAAATGATGTTCCATGCAGCTGGTTCAGCCAATCAGGCGAGTGCTTTTCCTTAGAAGAACTGTCGTACTCCAGTATAGCAGCAGTACTTAGTGGATAATCTTGCATTTCATCCCTGCTCTGTGTCCCTCTCGTTCAGCATGGGTGAGGGGGTCCGGGCGCTGGACATAGCGCTGTTATCTCAGGGGAGGGAACTCAGAAGCTTGGAGGAAGGGAGGGAAGGGAAAGTGCGGAGCCCAGCCGGGTGGGGCTTCTCACAGCAGGAGCACCCGACGCATGGGCCCCGGGTGCGGGGAGGTGGGGCAGCCGCTCACACCAGCCCGGGGATTCACCGCTCGGGCTAGGCCACATGGGCTCCGAATGGCTCCGGACCTCATCCTCCACGAGCAACCCCCCACCCCCACTCCCACCCCCACCCCCACCCCACCGCCGCTGGGCTGTGCCGCCTTTTGGCCTGGCCACACCACTCTGCCTACTCTCTGCCGCTGCAGCCAGCTGCCTGCCTCACTCCTCCCCTGCCCCCAGCAGCACTGTTTGGTGCCCGGCACACAGGCAACCGCGCCGGACCTGCTGCTCCCAACATGGCCGCCACCACCACCGGCCAGGGCTCTTTCCTCCGTGTTCTTTAATGCAATCTTGTGGGGGCAGACATATTAGTGTTGATTAAGTTGGAAACTTTGGATTAGTTTGTTTCCATGGAGATATGGCCCACCCAACTGTGGGTAATACCTTTGATTGGATTATTTCCATGGAGGTGTGGCCCCAGCCATTCAGAATAGATCTTGATTGATTACTGGTCTACTTTAAAAAGAGCCACACAGGCCCAGATGCTTGCTGCAGCTGAGGGACACATTTTGAAGATGGCCATTGGAAGCTGACACTGACATTTTGGAGAACGCCATTTTGAAATGCAACCTGGGAGCAAGCAGATGCCAGCCACATGCCTTCCCAGCTAACACAGGTTTTCCGGTCGCCATTGGCTATCCTCCAGTGAAGGTACCCTATTGTTGATGCCTTTCCTTGGACACTTTTTGGCCTTAAGACTGTAACTTTGTAACCAAATAAACCCCCATATAAAAGCCAATCCATTTCTGGTATTTTGCATAACAGCAGTATTAGCAACTGGAACAGTTTTCTTCTATTCCTCCTTCTAAGTGTCTTTCCCAAGAAGGGGTGCTGGATTATTCAAATGCCTTTTCAGTATCAATTGAGATGCTCATGTTTTGTTTTTGTTTTTTTCCCCCTTTGTTCTGTTAATGTGATATGTAACATTAATTGATTTTCTTATGTTGAACCATATTTGCATGCGTGGGACAAATTCCACTTGAGCATGGTGTATAAGTCTTTTGATGTACTATTGGATTCAGTTTGCTAGTATTTTGTTGAGGATTTTTCCATCTATGTTCATAAGGGATACTGGCCTGTAGTTTTCTTTTCTTGTGATATATTTATCTGGCTTTGGGATGAGGGTAATGTTGGCCTCCTAGAATGGTTTAAGGAGTGTTCCTCTACAATTTTTTGGCAGAGTTTGAGCAGGGTTGGTCTTAATTCTTCTTGAAATGTTTAGTAAAATTCCCCTGAGAAGCTCTGTCACCCTGGACTTTTCTTTTTTGGGAGGTTTTTGATTACTGATTCAATTTCCTAACTGGCTATTGGTTTGCTGAGGTCTTCTATGTCCTCTGGAGTCAGTGTAGGTAGTTTATGTGTTTCTAGGAATTTGTCCATTTCGTCTAGGTTATCTATCAGAAGGTCAGCAGGAGTGAGTCAAGCATATGATTTAATGTGAGACCTCAGATGGTAGAAATGTAGAATCCCTTAGTAAGGAATGAGAAAATCTCTGGAAATCCTCCAGGCTTGAGGGAGTGAAGAAGGGAATTCTTCTGCTTTGGCCAAAGACCCAGCTGATGGATAACAGTGTGTTGAGAGCCAAGTTACCCAGATCCTACACCAGTTTGTCTCCAGGAAGCAGATATGCAGGAATTCTGAACTTTGTGGGAAAGGAAAGGTGGAATCACTAACTCCCATCAACTTTTACATACCCAGAAAGGATAGAAGAGGAGGAGGGTTTTGGAAGATACAGAAACTTCCCTGAGATCAAAGGAGGTCAGTTTGCCTAAGGTAAGTGCTCTTGTTCTTTCATGGGTCACACATTACTTAAGGAATTTAATTAAAAAAAAAAAAGAAAAGAAAAGAAGCATGTGTTTAGAAACACAAATTTTTGCATTTGATTTCAGGGGATCCCCAAGCCCCAGGGTCTATGTATCCCTATTAAGAACTCCTGGATGAAAACCTGGTTTACAGAAATTTCACAGTAGACAATGAGTGGCAGGGATGGTGAGAAGGGTATTGCTGAGTGTCCCATTTCAGGCAATGAGCCCACAGAGACATCCAGGATATTTTCCTGAAATAGCATAGTACTAGGTATGGGGAGATTTGCCTGAGTGAAGATGTGTTGGGCAGTTAGTGAAATGTTGAAAATAATGTTTGGCTTTAGAAAGTCAAGTATTTTAAATTTCACCTCATTTAAAAGTATACGTCACCTAGTTCCAAGTTGTAATCTGCACTCCATCCCCTACAATCATGAATTGTGGTTTTTCAGCATTCAGTCATTCAAACAATTTTTGTAGACAATGGAACATGACATGTGGAGATAAAAAATATTACTGAAACATAGACCCTAACATGTAGGCACTCACTCTGCATGGAGAATGTGAATGGCTCCTCCAACAATCTGATCCTGAAAGTTTTGAACTATAAGTTTAGTGTACTTCTTTTGCAGTCTATTTTAGTTACACACAATCATGGCCGCTGCTTTGGTATTATCTTCTTTTACTACTCATCCATCTTCAAGATCTCAAACGCTGAAATTCTCTTAGACTAAAAACTATTCTTCTTCTGTCTTTCTCATACTTACTAATTTTTTTCCTTACCCTCATTATGGAGTCCAGAACCCTTGAAAGGTTATATCCAAGTCTTCCAGCTCCTTCTTGGTTTCACTTGTTTCTTCCCAGCCTAGACATCATGGACATTTGACATAACCAAGGACCACTTAGTGGAAGCAGAGTCAAAACTAACCTGTCCACCATTTGTGTATCCTACCAATCAGGTAAATTAATTGATGCTTATGGTGGGTGCCTCATGTTTGAAGATGCGAAGCAACAGAGGAATTAAATAAAGGATAGAAATATAGGGAGATCATTCTGATGAGGTCAGAAGATCCTGAACCCATAAAGTATGAACTAGAGAGGTGGCTATAATTGAGCAATGGGGAGATGGCAGAGTACACTCATCCTCTGTAGCCATTTTGTACCTTTCTAGGTGGGTAGTCTCCCCCTGCTTTGAAACATTCCCTGCCCAACTGCCCAGAAGCATGTCCTATTTAAGGATCAGTTACTTAATGCCAGATATCTCCTGGAATTCTTTCTTCTTGACCACTTTATGAATTCTCAGTGCTAGATAAAGTTGGCCTTTTGACTTTTCTTGAGGCAGCCAGGTACTCCTAGAGAGAGTTACAAAATTCTTCACTGACTCAACTCCAATATGATCTTTAGCCTTAAGCCTTTTAGCCTTAAGCCTGCTCCACTTTTCCTTCTTCTCCTTCTTCTTGTTTTGGGGCATTCCTCATAGAAAGACTCCTAAGGCTTCCCTAGTCCCACATTTCATCTGCTCCAATCTTAGGAGATGTCCTTACTTCCTCCTTATCCGGAAGACTGGGACCATGCATCTTGTCCTCCTTTGAAGCCCATCTCCACTGGAGACAGAGCACAGGAGCTACAGAGTCCTATGTGGTACATTTACAGAGTTGGATGGGGAAGATGTCAGAATTTCCACCTTTTTCAGTAGAAATCAACAGAAAAGTTTATACTTCATCTCAAAATCAACTCACTCCTCTAAAGATAAGTTTAAATGATGATGACGGGAATATTTCCAAAATCATAGGAAGAAGCCTAGGATAGAAGCATTTACAAATTTCATCTGGAAAGATGGTGCTTTCAAAATATCAACTAAGTAATTAACAAACTAATATACAATATATTCTTTTCCTCCAAATTTCAACTGACCTTGTCCTATCCCAAAGATTTGTAATTGATTTATTTAGTCATCCACTTGATAAACACTTACTGAATTTAGAGCAGACTTTTCACCAGTACATATACTGCCAAATACAGAAATGTCTTTATGGAAGACTTTGAGTCTGACAAAGAATATTGATAAAGGGGACTCATTCATTCAGAATTTGCCAGACTGTCTAACATTAACAAAACAATTCTCTCACTGCCAGCAGGAGTATGCCAGTGTGCTCAACTATTATGCTCAGTAGAGTAGAGACTTTCCTCAGGCTTAATATTTAAATTATAATCATTCTTCTGAAATTCAAAGTTTTCTAAAGGCTTTCTTTCTAATGAAGCAATAATGCATGACCATCAGATACACATATGTTCCAGTCTGCTGGATGGGTATATCTTCCAGAAGAGTGATATAATTTAGACTTCTACAGCATCTATCAGTTTGTTATGAAATAGTCTATTATGGATCATCATCCAGATTGCTCCTGAGTGAACTAACAAAAATGAATTTTTAAATTTGCAATACTGTTGATTGGATCTTGGTCTCAGAATGACCCTGTCAATGTGCTGAAATCCCATGGGTTCAGCTTGAGCCTCATGTCTCTCTCTTTAAGCTCTAAGTATTAAGTTCAAGAAATATCCATTTTAAACTATATTGATCGAAGGCACTGGGAATATTTACCAAAAGCTATTGGATTAACAAGAGGAATTTAACATCTATAGCACATGTTTGAAAGGCTTTCAAGAGGTGTAAGGATAAGACCTGCTCTGTATTTTCACAGCTTACAGAATTGAGATCTGCTAGTGGAAGACATAGAAAGGCACATTGTAGCTCAAAGTTAAGAAAGATTCCTCTAAAAACAATTTTTTTTTTTTCCAAATATGAGCTGAGAAGAGTGAATTCCTTGTCACTAGAGGTGTCTGGGCATTGGCCAAACTGTGATGTTGAGGATCTAGTATAAGATCTTCAGTGCCTCCCAGGCCCCACCAACTTGAACAGTCTGTGATTCTAGATTGTCCTGTTCAAGATGAACCTCCTAAATCAGCCACATCATTTCTAATGCAGCCCAAAGCCCACACTTGAGCCTTGGTCTTGGGGCTACCTCAGTGGCTGGTCCTGGTTTATCCCCTCGACCTGGGCCTCCTCCATGCCAAAAAATAGTCCCTATGTATTTTGTGAGTGCTGAATTCTAGGAGAAACCAAGAAGAATAATTAAGAAATATTTATTGCTTATAAAACATTTAAAAAACTATTATAAATCCTGATTTTTGCTACATAAAGGAAAGCCACTATCTTCTGTAACCACCAGGAGTGTCCTGGGACCTTGATAAAACTCCTGGAATTTCTGTAAACTCTTAAAAATATTAATTCCTTTCTTAACCTACTGTAGAAATGAGTAACCAGTTTTTCTGTTCCTCTGAGCCTCATCTTTGCCATTTTGATACAGTACTTGTCTGAGAATTATTCAAATACTTTTTATAATTCATTGTAATTCACTCACATTTCTCCAAGTTTCCAATTTTTCCATTTTTTTTTTACAAATTGATTTCCTAAAAGGGGAAGATCTTTTTATTTGGTGATTCCTTATATTAAACATAAAAACAAAATGGATTTTAAAATAGAATATATGATACTTTCTCCACATCATTTCTTTTAAATTCTGCTGGAAATCTATTTTGCCTTTCTTGTTTTCTTGATTAGTTAATGATACTTTTTTTTCCCTTGTGACATAATTTTGGAAATAATTGCAGTAGTAGTACAAAGAACTTCATTTTCCTGAGAAATGTGAGAGTAATTTGCTCACATGATACTCCATTAGCCTCCAGTACATTCGTATGTGATTCTTTTCAATGAGGACTTTCTCCTATATAATTACATAATAACCATCAAAAGGAAGAAATTTCCTTTAATACATTACTACCATTAAATCTCAGATCCCATTAAAGTTTTACCAGCTGTCCCAATTTTATAGCCAAAGGTTTAAGTTTAAAATCACACATTGCACTTATTTATCATGTTTTTCCAGTATTCCTCAATCTAGAAGAGTTTCCCAGCCTTTCTTTGACTTTGATGACTTTGACTATTTTAAAGATTACAGACCATTAAATTTGGAGAATCTCTCTCATTCTGAGTTTGGTAATGTTATGTCATGTTTGAATTCAGTGCAGCAATGAGGACTGTTGCAGTTTGCTAATGCTGCCAGAATGCAAAATACCAGAAGTGGATTGGCTTTTATAAAAGGAGGATTATTTGGTTACATAGTTATAGTCTTAAGGCCATAAAGTGTCCAAGGTAGCACACAAACAATTAGTACCTTCACTGGAGGATGGCCAATGGCATCCAGGAAACCTCTCTTAGCAGGGAAGGCATGTGGCTGGTGTCTGCTTGCTCCCAGGTTGCGTTTCAAAATCACGTTCTCCAAAATGTCTGCATCAGCTTCCAGCGGCCGTTTTCAAAATGTCTGTCTCAGCTACAGCTCGCTATGAGCACCTTCTGTCTGAGCTTATATAGTGCTCCAGGAAACTAAACAAGGCCCAGGCTGAATGGGTGGGGCCACACCTCCATGGAAATTATCCAATCAGAGTTATTACCTACAGTTGGGTGGGTTATTTCTCCATGGACACTGAGCCAATAGGTTCCAACCCAGTCCACACTAGTATGTCTGCCCCCACAAGAATGCATTAAAGAATGTGGCTTTTTCTGGGGGACATAAATATACAAACCGGCACAAGGACCTGCATGAGGAGAGGCAAAGCAGAGTGGTACATTCCTTTTTTAATGGCAATGCCTGGAAATCTGGAAAAAAAAAATTGGGGTTTATCAACTCTGAGTTTTCTACTGCTGCTTAACAAATTACCACAAATTTACTCGCTTAAGACAACACCCATTTATTGGCTCAGAGTTCTGTAGGTCAGAATTGCAGATGGGACAGTTTATGTTCTCTGTTCGGGGTATCAAAATGCTGAAACCAAGGTATTGACCAGACTGATTTCTTATTTGTAGGCTCTGGGGAAAAATCTGGCTGTTAGCTGGAAACTGCTCTCAGCTATAGAAGCTACCTACTTTCCTTGCCACGTGTTCCGTTCCATCTTTACAGACCAGCAACAATGTGTTGAAGCTTTCTCTTGCTTCAAATCTCTGACTTCTATCTCTACACTAGACCCAGAAATAAAGAGCTCATGTAACAAGACCACTCTGATGATCTCCCTATGTTAAGATCAACTGATTTGGGACCTTAATTATATCTACAAAATCCCTTTTGCCATACATTACAATATAATCATAGGAACTAAAGTTCCACCCATACTCAAGGAGAAAAGGTTATACAAGCATAAGGATCATTGGCATTCATCTTAGAATTCTTCCTACTACATCCACTTGAGCTAGAAGATGAGTAGGGACCCTAAGAAGCTGCCTATTATGGGCTCTGCTGGACCTGACTCTGAATAGGTAAATGTCCCAAGGCCAGATGGATCAAGACTCAATAACACAGCCTCAGGCATTTCAGGCAATTTGGTTTCTTCCACTTGTACAGTAAGTATCAATTGTGGGTTAAATTGTATCATGCGGCTATCTTGAGGGTCTTGGGTCTGACTACGCGTAACCGGAAAAGCTGAGACTTTGCAATGGGGACGTGATGAGTGGGCGTTTTCTGGAAGCACAAGGGCTGCAACGCTTTGATTTGCCGACCGGAGGTCGGCGAGCAAATTGGCGGCTCGCAGCCGCTCTTGATTAAAAGTTTCTCTAAAGTTATCGGCATGTAGCCGGAGGTTTTCTGTGGCCTCTTCCAAAGCGCCAAACTGAGGTAAGGACGTGACTGGATAAAAATGAGAATATGGTTTTGGAAAATCGGGTGTGTAAGGGGGTGGCCGAAACGGAGGAAGGGAGTTGATCTCCAAAGAGGGAGAGATTTTAGCCTCCGGTTCGATATTGTGCTGATCGGGCGATAGACTAGCTTGACTGGTTGGGGTATTTGGCCTATCCCTGTTGGGGTTTTTGTTTAGGGGGTTTTCAGGTATGTTAATAATTACTGAGCTGCATGCTGAAGCGGGATGAGAGTGCTCTCTTAAAGCTTCCTCTCCCTTTTTGCAGAGGTTTTGAATGTCTGGAGCTAAAGAATGGACTCTTAAGATTTCATTAATTAGATTCCAATAAGAAAAGGCAGTAACCGGGACCTTTTCAGGACCAAAGGTCCGGGAATAATCTTTTAAACAGTCGCCGACTCTTAGCCAGCATTGGTGGTCTATAGTACCTTCTTGAGGGAACCAAGGGCAGGTTTTTAACAAAAAATCAAAAAAGCACGTGAGATCTTTTTTCTTAACTCTAGTTCCTCGTGCCTTGAGCGATTGTTTGACCTGACTAATATATAATTCATGTTGGGAGATTGCTTGTCCCATGTTGGGGATGGGGGCTTACCTTTTGTTGCTTTCTTTTCTTCTTTCCGTTTCCTCCTTTCGCCGGCACTGATCGACTGGTGAACGGATCTGTCTCGCGAGCGTGCTTCCCCGCGGCGATCCCGGGTGCGGTGAGTGTGAGAGCTCTCTCCTTGAGTGCGGCGTCCGTCTCTCACAGAACTCCGAGCCCCACGTTGGGCGCCAGTTTGTCCCGGCCCGCGGGACGATCAACGGAGGCTCCAAATCCTGTGAGGGAGGAATGGTATGGGACAAGAGACACGAAGAATGACAGCAAGACAAATATCCTGATCAAGCTGCAAAACTTTATTGAAGAGGCAGAGTATATATACTCTAGGGGAAGGGGAAGTGCCTAGCAAGGGCTCATGGCGGTCTAGGATTGGTGGCTGCTGTTGCTGGGACGGATGGCAGATGTAGGGTTAGCATTTTTGGCGCGAACTAGCACTTTTGGCGCGAACTACTTCCGTAAAGAAGGCTGAGGGTAACTCAAGCTATTGTTGTATCGGCCCTGGCGGCCATGTTGCACATCTCCGGCATAGCTGAAGGTGGACTTCATGCATGCTATCTTAATCGCCCTCTACAAAGCCAGCTATATTGTTTTGTCATTTTCCTCTTTCCATAACCTCCTTTTTCAGTTGCACATATCAGGGTTATACTTGATTTGTAAAGAAATTAGGAAAAGTTACCACTTTTTTGATGCTTTGGAACACACTGTGAAGCAAAGAAATTAAAACCATGTCATCTTCAATGTTTGGTAGAAATTCCCTCTGACAATATTTTTTGTAGAAATTGAACAATTTAAGGTTTTTATCCTTAAATATATCAATTTTAGTCAGTAGCATTTTCATAACAGTATGCATTTCATCTAAGTTGCTTTTTTTTCCATTGAGTTTGCAAAGTTATATCAAGTTTCATTTTAATTTGTAATTTTACAACGACTATTGGAAAATTACCATTTCTCATTTTTCCTACTTGTGCAGTCTCCTTAAATAAGTTAGCAAGTGGTTGTTCTTTCTTCTTTTAAAAAAAAAAACAATGTCAATTAGAAATTTGATCTACTGTTTTTCTGTTCTCTACCTCATTAATTTTTCTTTTATTGTGATGGAGTTATATTGACAGATGTGTTTTTTCTTGGATGAAGTGATTTTTCCTTTCTTTTACCTGACAACTCTAAATCTCTTCTTCTGCTGACTTTTTCCAACTCACCTTATGGTTGCCAAAGGGCTCCTCTCTCTTCCTTTAAATTCAGTTCTCCTCCAAAACATTACCTTTAGGAGATATCCTCTCTGTATCCAAAATGAACTTTAATGTCTTCTCCTTGTGGTTTGGAGCTCTCTTATCTGAACACTGGGATGTGTTTTCACACTTAGGGGTGCTTTCTATATCTGGCCGTGCCTCCCTATCAGTAATAGATCTGCTGCTATCTTTCCTCTAATTCTACCAGAAAATTTTCCTTAGACTGACCTTGCTTTCTGCTAAGGTTTCTGACTTCTGATGGGAAAGTTGAAGATAGTCTTCTGGGATTTCAGGGGTCTCTTTGAATTTTGTTTCTTTTCAGTGATAGATAACTTGAAGTTTGGACATTATCTGTCATACATTTTCTGAGGGCACCAGCATTGAGTAGTTTCAGTTGTCCTTTGCTTTCTTGTGTGTTTGTGTGTTTTAAAGAGGATCATAGGTGTTTTGAATTTCCTTTGTGGAATTAACTCATTTACCCCAAATACCCAAAATGTCACATTCTGCATTTTGAAAAAAAGGAAAAAGTCAGAACAATGGATACATCCTTAAAATCTTAAATTATCTGCCATTTAGCTCACTTCTAACTGCTTTAAGTGGAGAAAAATAATAGGCAAAAATAATTGTTATAGTAAGTATGGGTTTTTTTTTTTTTGGAATTTCTCAACACAAAAAAATACAGAACAAAACTGAGATTTATAAAGAAAAGTGAGGAGCCATTTTTCTGTCTAATCAGGAAATGACATGTATCACTGACAAGACTTGAAGGAATTTGATTGTAAAAAGTGACCCAGTATAAATGAATATATAAAACAAACAACAAAAAAAAATTGTATCATGCATAATTTCCAGATCAAAGTACTGAGAGAGTGAATGCAAAGTCATGGTGCTGGGGAAGCTGCCAACACTTGGAAAAACAGCTGAAAATGCTTTACCTTGAATGAGAAAATAGAGATGATGGGGAACCAAGAAAATGTATACAAATAAACAGGCTATTGAGAAAAGTAGGGTCTAAATATGACTCAGATGATGTTGGGATACTATTTTAGCTACTTAATTAACAATTCAAAAGTAAGTTCTGTTCAAAAAGTTCCCAAAATGCATTCTCTCAGGCATGATCATGTGTCAGACCAAGGAAAGAATAAAAACTAGAATAATCAGAATTTTCTATTCAGTGGAAGAAAGCAAAAGCTTTGAATCCTGCTTGTGAGTAAGTAAGGGGTGCCATCATCTTTCTTTTATTTCCAGGATTCTTCCATGATTGGGGCAATGGAGTATAGGTTTTCCAATTATGATTGCTGGGATTCCTAGAAGGCTAACTTCTTGTCTGACCTCTTAACATCACTTGGCTGCTTGCAGAGCAGCACTGTGGCATTATCTGCTCTCTCTTTCTCTGGCCTTCTGAGAGCTGTGTTCTGGTAGAAAGCAGGTGACCAAGCCCTGTTCCTATCACATTTAGGAAGGAATCACTAATGAGGGGAATGCACCCATTTCTGATATGGAGTAGAACAAGCAAAACTGAGGGAAGAGAATATTAATGCTTCCTCAATTCCTATTTTAACTGTCACTACTAGACTTAAGCATGAACAGAAGTGAAAAATTGATAATGAATTAAAGATTGGCAGTCTCTACATATTATCCCTGACTGCAAATGAAATATATATGTAAGATAAATAAATGCTACAGAGAAAGAGAAAGCAGAAAAAGGAAGAAGGAATGCAAGAGGAAGTGCATTTTTTTCTTTTATTTTTTTTATTTAACAAGCAGCGATATCATGTTTGTCATTTTAATGCAGACACAATTATTAGGTTGCCTGTCATATTACAATATCTACATTTTAAAATTTTATGTCATTTAAGATACATTAAAACACACACACACACACACACACACACACAACTGCAAATGTGAGGGGGAGAAACAGGATGGTTCCCAACCAAATTTCCACACTTCAACAATACTTCTCTCATTCTATTAATAAAGTTTTAAGAACTATCATAATGACATGAGCTTGAAATTATCTAGAAGCATTTTATTTGAAGCTTATGACATGGCAGTGGTGATGTAAACAGCAGAAAAACAGGGGCTGCCAAGTAACCAAATTATGGAAGTAGAGGCCTGCTTTTTCCTACAGGAACACACCAAATAGTGATGGCAATGATCTTCTTACACCCATGCTTGGAGGACAGCAACATCAGGCTGCGTAACTGTATTCATCTGCTGGCGCTTGGCTGCGTTCAATGTACTGTTTGTCTATGAGAACTTCAGTACATTTCTTTTTTATTTTTTTGGAGAGGAAGAAGAAGAAAATGTTTTTATTCTTCACAACATGAAACTGACATGACATCCCATTAGAATAGAACAAGGATAAATAATGCTGTTAAAATTTTTACATTTCTGCTATCCTTTTCAGAGAAAGTTGTTAGATGCTAGAGCTCTTATTGACCTTAAGGACTAATTTCAGTAAAACTGTTTTGGTTTTTTAAAAAAGTAAATGGCAATTAATATATATCTTCAAACTGTGCTAAGTAGTTAGAAAGGCAAATATAAAATACCTCATGATAACAACTGGCAGGATTAGGACTGTTTTGTTAAACATTAACAAACATTAATCTCTCTTTTTCACTGGTAAGGCAATTGCTTGCTGTGGGTGTCAATGATGATTAACAAGTTTCTTCTTAAGTAACAGATAATTGACTGATCAAGAATGAAGTAAGTTTTCTTTCCCAATTTTGCTGTCTTTTGGAGCAGAAGCAAATAACCTTGTCTTACGAAACAGAGAGGCAAATATTGTGAAATACAGCTGTTGTGATCTGACAACTAAACTAGCAATTAAATGGGGCAACAAATCATTTTTAAGAATAATTCTTTAAATTTTTAAAATAACAAGGCTTCTGAATAATTTCTCAAAATTAGCTTTCCATTTTGGTACATGACCCAATAAACCTAACACATTTGCTCTGTATTTTGATCTGTAGTTTAGTAATTTCTTCTATTGACTACATTTTGCCCTTAATAAGGGTTAGAGTTGTGGTTTCAAACAATTTCTACATATAATACATTTATAAATAAGCTTCCATTTCACTGAACTTTTTTTTTCACTTATGTGTCTGTGGAAGGTAATTTGAGCATACACATACATACACTTGTATATATGTGCATGTATATATGTGTTTTCTTAGTTTTTAAGTTTCTTTTACTGTTAGAAGAAAACTAGACTATAGAGACGACTCTGTGAGTAACAGCATGGGAAGTGAAAAATCCTTCTCTAGGTTGAGGAAGGCAGGTACAGTTCATTGAAGGATGTGATGAGGCTGTAGTAACTCTTTTTGTCATCGGTTAATCTGCGATGCCAGGTCTCACCACTACAGCTACATGCACATCTGCTCCCTTGGCAGCATGACCTCTAGAGTAACATCTGTCAGAAACAGGATGTTGTTGGTTCAGCACCCAATGTTGACTGCGATCTTGCAGTAATTCTGTCCACTTTGTGTCCAACCTTGGTATCAAAGTGATCACTGACAAGCTTAAGATATCTCCCTCTGTAGAATGTCCAAATAATAGTTTATATGCCTCTACACTCCCTGAAGAATAGATATACACCTTCATTCCAGCCTCTCTCCATTTCTTGACTGCTGGAACTAAAGCTTCAAAGAACTCTGCTTTTATGTGCCCAGCTGTGAATGCCGCCTTCCACATGTGGCCCCGCGGTGGTCTTTCGGTCCAGAGACATCTCCCAGCACACATTACCCACCACAGCTTGGCTCATCTGTTGCAGGTCATCCACCCCAGATGCTGCAGCCATCAGAACAGCCCCATCCAGATGGGATTCTCTTCAGCCTGTTTCCTCATAAGATTGACGTCCTGTTGGCACTCCTCTTTTACCTAATTTGTCTGCAGATACTCTTTTAACATTTTCTTTGATGTAAGGAAATCAAATGTCCATCGTGAAAGCAATCAGAATTGTGGTACCTTTGATATCTAACAGGATCACAGTGACTTCAGCGAGCCCTGAAAGTACAACCATTTCCCAGCCAGATGCTACTACAGAATCAGCCTACTATTGGGGAGGGCAGAGGGTGGCAGCGGCGGGTGCTCCCCAAGAACCAACCTGAGAATCCCGCAGCACAGCGAAGACTTCCAAGCCGGCAACTGCACGTGGGGAAGAGGTCACCTCCGCTCACCTGGAAGTGGAGAAGCAGGCGGCCCCAGTACATTTCTTAATCATACTGATACTTGGCTTAAACCTGGCTCTTGACTGGTTAATCCCCTCTTGAATAGGAGCATTATGCCAAAGCACTTTCCCTGCTTTCATGATAAGAAAACTATCATGAAATAGTTCATGCAGCTTGGAGATGCATTTTCTGGTATGCAAGAGGAGGTGATCTAATTTTAAAAGCGAGGTGAGGGAAGGTTTTACTGAGAAGGTGGTAAATGAGTAAAGACTTGAAGAATATGAGGCAGAAAGCCGCTCAGCTCTCTGAGGGAAAAGCGTCCCAGGCAGTGAGAATGGCAAGGGCAAACCCGGGGCAGAAGCACAGTGGTGACACCAAAGCACCTATATTGTCTAATTTGTTAAAGAATAATTGTGTTAGTCAGCGTTCAACAGATGAACAGAACTGACAGGATATTTGTGTATGTAAATATGAGATCTAGTATAGGGATTGGCTTATGCAACTTTAAGGACTGGTAAATCCAAACTCCATAGGTCAGGCTACCAGGTGAGAATTCTGATGAAGATTTTGATGAATTCCCCAGTAGATGCTGGCTGAAGTAGAGATAGAAATTCTTCAGTCTGACTGCTGAACTCATCAGTTCTCCCTTTAAGGATTGGATGAGATTCTCTCATTGCTGAAGTTACCTCCTTTGAGGATTGTAGATATGATCAGCCAGAAGAGATTGTAATCAACAGACTAATGATTCAAATCCATGAAATACACTTACAGTAACAATGAAGCCAGTGATTGCTTGATCAAACAACTGGACACCAAAACCTGGCCTAGGTGACACATTAATTCGACCATCACTATGGTCAGCATCTTCTTGGCAGCTGCCAATTCTTCCTAATATCCCTGAGACTGACCTTTTTGAATCAACAAAAAGCTGACAGGCAGCACTAGAAAGTTAAAGAGTGAAAAAGTGCAGTGGGATTCTTGGGAAAACATTTACCCTAGTGACGACTAATGAGGACAAAAGTACTGGGTAGAATTTAAAATAAAATGTAATCTAATTCACTGCTTTGTACATCTAGAACATTTGTTTTCTAAAGTTGAAAGGCCAATTGGATGAAAACAATTTCAAAAAAGAGTTTTTCTTTGATTTGGCATTCCAATAAATATATGAAATAAAGGATTGAATTAAATCCTTATTTGTTTTTTAAAAATGCTTTATTACTTCTGTGATTGTAAAAGTGAAGTTCCTATTGAAAATTTGAAAATTATATTTAAGAATAACAAAAATAAAATTGACCTGTTACCATATAACGTGGAAAAAAATCAGTTAACATTTACATCTTTCTAGATATATTTTCCTTTTATTTTTTTAACTTTTGTTATGATGAAAATACCTTGCTTTAATTTGTCTTATTGGCTTATTGGGTAGTAATAAAAAAATAAATTAAAAAAATGAACAGATTTTCATATTGCTTATTGGCCAATTTTTGTGTACCAGCTTTACTTTGGGCATCTTAGATATTTCTTATTGATTTGAATAAGCTCTGTCAATCAAAAGAAAATTACTGACTCAGGCAAGATGGCGGCATAGAGAGGAGTGGAAGCTAACTAGTCCCCCTGGAACAACTACAAAAAATCAGAAACAACTAGTAAATAATCCAGAATAACTGCGGGGGGACAAACGAGACCATCCACTCATCATATACCAACCTGAATTGGGGGGAATGCCCGAGAACACAGCATAAAATCTGTAAGTAAAACCTGCGGAACCAGGTCGGGAGACCCCCTCCCCCATAGCCGGAGCTGCAAAGCCTGGTGGTGCCAGAGAGAAGCTCTCTCCCAGCAAGCGAATATAGCTCAGCTGAGCTCCAACTGGGGTTTTAAGTAGTGAATGTGAACTGCTCACTACAGGTACGCAGCCCCAAAAAACAGACAGAGGCTTTGGGTGACAACTGACCTGGGAAAGCCGGAGGGTCGCCTTGGATTGGGTCTGAAGGGGACTATCTGTTTCTTTTTTGGCTCAGTGGAGAAAACCCCAGTCATTTTCAGTTTCCAGGGTTGTGACTCTGGGAAGGGTGGAGACAGCACAAGCAGAGAGCAAGACCATTGAAATGCTAATGACCTCCACCTGAGGGGTCTGTCTTCTCTAGGAGGAAAGGGGTGGAGCCCTTTCCATTCAGAACCAGACCCCAGAGCCTGGGGGAACACGGCCATACCTCCTCACACCAGTCAAGAATTATAGGCTAACAGGCATCACTTGCTGGGCAGAAAAGCACAGTGACCCGAGGCATCAAAGGGTGGAGCAATTTTCTAAGACACACCCGCAGGGAAACCAGATACTGAATATTTCTTCCCTCTGGGACCTGAGCCTGTTCTGGTCTGGGAAAACCTGATTTGGATAACCAAGTAAACCATGCCTAGACAACAGAAAATTACAACCTACACTAAGAAAAACAAAGTTATGGCCCAGTCAAAGGAACAAATGTACACTTCAACTGAGATACAGGAATTTGAACAACTAATGCTAAATCAAATCAAAAAGTTTAGAGAAGATATTGCAAAAGAGATAGAGGCTGTAAAGGAAGCACTGGACATGTATACGGCAGAAATCAAAAGTTCAAAAAAACAACTAGTAGAATCTATGGAAATGAAAGGCACAACACAAGAGATGAAAGACACAATGGAAACATACAACAGCAGATCTCAAGAGGCAGAAGAAAATACTCAGGAACTGGAGAACAAAACACCTGAAAGCCTACACGCAAAGGAGCAGATGGAGAAAAGAATGAAAAAATATGAGCAACATCTCCGGGAACTCAAGGATGAAACAAAGTACAATAATGTACATATCATTGGTGTCCCAGCAGGAGAAGAGAAGGGAAAGGGGGCAGAAGCAATAATAGAGGAAATAATTAATGAAAATTCCCCATCTCTTATGAAAGACATAAAATTACAGATCCAAGAAGCACAACGTACTCCAAACAGAAGAGATATGAATAGGCCTACGCCAAGACACTTAATAATCAGATTATCAAATGTCAAAGACAAAGAGAGAATCCTGAAAGCAGCAAGAGAAAAGCGATCCATTACATACAAAGGAAGCTTAATAAGACTATGTGCGGATCTCTCAGCAGAAACCATGGAGGCAAGAAGGAAGTGGTGTGATATATTTAAGATACTGAAAGAGAAAAACCACCAACCAAGAATCCTATATCCAGCAAAGCTGTCCTTCAAATATGAGGGAGAGCTCAAAATATTTTCTGACAAACAGACAATGAGAGACTTTGTGAACAAAACACCTGTCCTACAGGAAATACTAAAGGGAGCACTACAGGGTGATAGAAGACAGGAGTTTGTGGTTTGGAACACAATTTTGGGAGATGGTAGCACAACAATGTAAGTACACTGAACAAAGGTAACTGTGAATACGGTTGAGAGAGGAAGATGGGGAGCATGTGAGACACCACAAGAAAGGAGGAAAGATAACGACTGGGACTGTGTAACTTGGTGAAATCTAGAGTATTCAACAATTGTGATAAAATGTACAAATATGTTTTTACGAGGGAGAAGAAGCAAATGTCAACCTTGCAAGGTGTTAAAAATGGGGAGGCATTGGGGAAGGGATGCAATCAGCATAAACTAGAGACTGTAACTAATAGAATCATTGTATTATGCTTCCTTTAATGTAACACAGGTGATATACAAAGATGAATGCAGATAAGAGGGGGGGATAGGGGAGGCATGTTAGACACTTGACATTGGTGGTATTGTCTGATTCTTTATTCTACTTTGATTTAAGGTTATTTTTCCTTTTGCTGCTTCCTAGCTGTAATTTTTTTTTCCTCTTTCTTTTGCTTCTCTACCTTCTTTGACTCTCCCTCCTGCCTTGTGGAAGAAATGTAGATGCTCTTATATAGATAGTGGTGAAGGTGGTGAACACATAAATGTATGACCATGCAGAAAACCATCAATTATTTACTTGGGATGGAATGTATGGGGTGTGAACAAAACCATATTAAAAAAAAATGGGTTGATGACAAAACCTCGAGGGCAATATACTGAGTGAAATAAGCCAGACACATTAGGACAATTATTGCAGGGTCTCTCTGATAGGAACTAATTACAATATGTAAACTCATAGACATGAAATATAAGGTACCAAGATATAGGACGAGGCTTAAGAATGGGGAGTGGTTGCTTAGTATGAGCAGAATGTTCAATTAGGATGAACTTAAATGTTTGGAAATGAACAGGGGTGTTGGTAGCAAGATGTGAGAATAACTAACAGCGCCGAATGGTGTGTGAATGAGGTGGAAAGGGGAAGCTCAGAGTCATATATGCCACCAGAAGGAAAGTTGGAGATCAAAAGATGGAATGTATAAAACTGAATCCTATGGTGGGCAATGTCCATGATCAACTGTACAAATACTAGAAATCACTTCATGAACCAGAACAAATGTATGACAATACAATTAGAAGTTAATAATAGAGGGGCATATAGGGAAGAAATATCTACCTATTACAAACTATATACTACAGTTAGTAGTATTTCAACATTTTTTCATAAACAGTAACAAACGTACTATATCAATACTAGGAGTCAACAATTGAGGGGGGTTGGTTAGGGATAGGGGAGGATTAGAGTTTCCTTTTCTTTTTTTTTTTTTTTCATCTTTCACTTTATTTCTTGTCTGGAGTAATGAAAAGTTTCTAAAAATTGAACAAAAATTAAGTGTGATGGATGCACAGCTGTATGAGGGTACCCAGAGGCAAGTGATTGTACACTTTGGATCTTTGGATAATTGTATGGTATCTGAACAATCTCAATAAAAATGAAAAAAAAAAAAAAAAAAAAGGAAACATGCAAACAGAAAAAAAAAAAAAAAAGGAAAATTACTAATCCTTTCTCTGCTGTGGCAAATTTTTTCCCCAGTTTCTTGTGTCCCTATTGCTTTGCCTTTTTTTTTTTTTTTAGCAACAGTTAACATTTATTCAGCGCTAACTTTGAGCCAGGCACAGTACTAAGTGATTTCACACACAGGATTCATCTAGAGCCCTCTCCTTCCCAACTCCTGTTCCCTTCCTTTCTCTGCTGACTTTCCATTTCCCAGAAGTTATCCATTTCAAGCCTCTTTGAGAGTTTCAGGGTCTCACAGCTTCTGGCAGGAGGTTGGGCCTCTCCTCGTTGTTGGTTGTTTCTGCCAGGTAGAAGAGGCCCAGCAGCTTCTGGTCCCAAGAGGGTAGGGGAAGGAGGAAGGAGGCTGGAATGGTTCCTTTTCTCTTTGTTGCAGTTTTTTTCTTTTCATTTGTTTTTCTTTGATTGTCCCTTCTTCCTGGAGACAGGCTGCTTGGCAATCCTGGCCTCCTCAGTCACATGACAAGGTGCATGGCACATCTGCTGGTCTCCTCCTTCTCTTCCCAGTTTCCTAACTTCCAGCTTCTGGCTTCACTGGCTTTCTCTCTCATCTTCCTTCTTTCTCTCTTGCATACTTTTATGTTCAGAGTTTACGTCTTTGTAGTCATACATACTCATTATTAAAGCCAAAAATGATTATTTCCAACAGTGTTCACTATTGAGGGGCCTTTCAAATTTTACTTCCAATTCTGTTCTACAATAGCTTCTCTCCCATCTGTAACCTTTTTAACTGAGATATAAAGTGAAATTCCACAATAATGCAGTAAGTAAGGTCCAAATATCTAATCATGTAAAATGCAGAGTTGTTGCAAAGTTAATGAATGGTTAGCGAGGCCTGGGCAGCTGGACATTATGGGGTCTGGCTGACAGAACCAGATCCAACCAGGTACCAGCTGGAGTTTGGCCTCATCTGGCTGCCATTTGCAGCATCTCACTTAAAGACCAATGGGGTGAGTCTAGTAATGTGTCTTCCTGGGACTTATGACACTGCATCAGAGATTCCAAGGTCTCCAGGTTACTTGGTACCCATTTTTCCAGCCCAATCCAGGAAAATGGGTAGAGGAAATAGTTGGGACACAAGTTCCCACCCTCTGCTTCCCTATGTCACATGACAAGTTTCCCTTCCTTTTCCTTGATTACCCTTCCCACTTCCACCACCCATTGCATCCACCTCTTATTCCTTCTTCCTACTCCATGAGATAAGGCCAGTTCTCTAGGTAACCACAGAATATAGTTATTTAAACACATGCCTGCTTGGTGGGTTTTATTGATGACTACTGTAGCTTTTTTCCCAACTATCAAAAATGTGCACAAATTTTAGAATTGATTCATGGTATTTTTTAGAATTGTGGAGATTGAGGACTCAGATTTACAAAGTTCTTATTGCTCTAGAATATACGTGTTGAAAATAAAATCAGGAATATCTAGGAAGGTGCTTTTTTTAATATGACTTATCTCATTGTATATATTTTTTATTTAATTCAAATGAAACAAAAAAGCCATTTAATTAATGAACAGGAAACTGAACATTTTATCCTATAACCTGGATAGAATCTCACAAGGGAGACAATTTGCAGACAATGACTCTAAAGAAATGCCACTGATCCTTGGTTTAAAATTGCTTCCACTATATCATTTGCATGGATTTTATATAATTTTTTATGCACAAAATAATACCATAGATTCTGTGTTGTTATGTACATAAATAGCAAATATATAAAAATGTGGACAAGAAGTATAGGAATCAGGGTCCAGCCAATGGGATAGAAACCACTCTAAGAGTTTTGAACATTGGATATATTTCTTTATTGGTGTGATAACTTATTATTGTAATTGTACTATTAACTATAGTCCATGGTTTATATTAGGGCTTACTCTATGGCTTTTAAATATTTTTTATTCTGTTTACACATGTATTAAACTACATTTTATCCACTTTCAATTTTACAGTTCAATCTTAATTACATTCACAATGTGGTACCACCATCACCACCAAAACTTTTTCATCACCCTGAAAAGAAACTCCATAACATCCATTAACATTCCATTCCCCACCCCCACCCATGCCCTGGTAACTTGTATGCTAATTTCTGACTTTTAAAATTTGCATACTCTAATTATTTTGTATCAGTGAAATGATACAATATTTGTCCTTTCGTGTTTGGCTTATTTCAGTCAACATGATGTCTTCAAGCTTCATCTATGTTGTTGCATACATCAGAACTTCATTTCTTTTTATGGTCAAATATATATATATATATCACATTTTGTTTTTCCATTCATCTGTTGATGGGCACTTGGGTTGTTTCCACATTGTGGCAATTGTGAATAATGCTGCTGTAAACACTTGTGTGCAAACATCTCTTCATGTCCCTATTTCAGTTCTTCTGGGTATATACCTAATAGTGGTATTGCCAGGTCATATGGCAATTCTATACTAAACTTTCTAAGGAACCGCCAAACCATTATCCACAGTGGCTGTACCATTTGCATTCCTACCGACAATGTCTGAGGGGTCCTATTTCTCTACATCCTTGCCAACACTTTTTATTTTCCATTTTTTTAATAGTAGCCATTCTGGTGGGTGTGAAATGGTATCTCATTGTGGTTTGATTTGCATTTCCCTGATGGCTAATAATGATAAGCATCTTTTCATGTGCTTATTGGCCATTTGTATATCTTCATTGGAGAAATGTCTATTCATTTCTATTGCTCATTTCGTAATTGGGTTGTTTGTCTTTTTGTTGTCGAATTGTAAGAATTCTTCATACATTAACAATATTAAAACCTTATCAGATACATGGTTTCCAAATATTTTCTCCCACAAGGGGGGTTTTCTTTTTTACACCTTTTATAAAGTCCTTTGATGCAAAAAGTTTTTAAATTAAATGGTGTCCCCATTTATATATTTTTTCTCTTACTTCTCATTCTTTTGTTGTAAAGTCTAAGAAACCATTGCCTAACATAAGGTCCTGAAGATGGTTTGATCTGATGGTTGTGGGAGTTTTATAGATTTGGTTCTTAGATTTAAGTCTTTGATCAATTTAGAGGTAATTTTTGTGTATGGTGTGAGGTAGGAGTCACCCTTCATTGTTTTATATGGATATCCAATTTTCCAAGCATCATTTGTGAAGAGGCTATTCTTTCCAAACTAAGTGGACTTCGTGCCCTTGTCAAAATCAATTGCCCATAGGGTGAGAGTTTATTTCTGGACTCTTAATTTAGTTCCATAGATACATGTCTGTCCTTGTATCAGTATTATGTTGCTTTGATTACTGTACCTTTCTAATAAGTTTTTAAATTGGGAAGTATGAATTCTCAAACTTTTTTCTTATTTTTCAAAATGCCTTTCACTATTTGGGGCCTCTTACTATTCCATATGAATTTCTTGATTTGATTTTCCACTTCTGCAAAGAAGACTGCTGGACTTTTTTTTTTTTTTATTAAATGAAGTTTTATTGAAATACATTCACACACCATACAATCATCCATGGTTTACAATCCACTGTCCACAGTATGATAACATAGTTATGCGCTCATCACCACAATCTATCTCTGAACATTTTCCTTACATCAGAAAGAACCAGAACAAGAATAAAAAATTAAAGTGAAAGAAGAACACCCAAATCATCCCCCAATCCCACCCCATTTGTCCTTTAGTTTTTATCCCCATTCCTCCACTCATCCATACACTAGATAAAGGGGGTGTGATCCACAAGGTCTTCACAATCACACTGTCACCCCTTGTAATCTACATTATTATATAATTGTCTTCAGGAGTCCAGACTGCTGGGTTGGAGTTTGGTAGTTTCAGGTATTTACTTCTAGCTATTCTAATACATTAAAGCCTAAGAGGTGTTATCTATATAGTGCATAAGAATGTCCACCAGAGTGACCTCTCGACTCCATTTGGAATCTCTCAGCCACTGAAACTATTTCGTCTCATTTTGCATCCCCCTTTTGGTCAAGAAGATACTCTCAGTCCCACGATGCCGGGTCCACATTCATCCCCGGGATTCATACTCTGCGTTGTCAGGGAGATTTACACCCCTGGGAGTCGGGTCCCATGTAGAGGGGAGGGCAGCGAGTTCACCTGTCGAGATGGCTCAGTTAGAGAGAGAGAGGGCCACATCTGAGCAACAAAGAGGTACTCAGGGGGAGACTCCTAGGCACCATTACATACAACTTTAGACTCTCCTTTGTGGTAATGAGCTTCATAAGGGCAAGTCCCATGCTCGAGGGCTCAGCACATCAAACCGCCAGTCCCAATGTTTGTGACAACATCAACACCAGACTGCTGGACTTTTGACTAGGATTGCATTGATTCTATAAATCAGTTCAGATGGAATTGAACTCTTAACAATATTTACTCTCCCAATCCATGAACATGGAATAGACTTCCATTGATACGGGTCTTCTTGAATTTCTTTCACTAATGTTTTTTCTCTTTTTTTACTGAGATATATTCACATATCATATAATCATCCACTGTGTACAATTGGTTGTTCACAGTACCATCATATGGTGTGTGTTCATCACCATAATCAATTTTTGAACATTTTCATTACTCCAAAATAATAAAAAAGTATAAAAATTAAAATTTAGAACACCCAAAACACTTCATCCCCCTGACCCCCCTATTATTCACTTAATTTTTGTCCCCATTTTTCTACTCATCTATCCATACACTGGATAAAGGCCATGAGAGCCACAAGGTTTTCACAATCACATGGTCACACCATGTAAGCTGTATAGTTATGCAATCATCTTCAATAATCAAGGCTACTGGGTTGCAATTCAACAGTTTCAGGTATTTCCTTCTAGCTATTCCAATACACTAAAAACTACAAAGGGATGCCTATATAACACATAAGAATAACTTCCAGAATAACCTCTTGACTCCATTTAAAATCTCTCAGCCACTGAAACTTTATTTTGTTTCATTTCTCTTCCCACTTTGGTCAAGAAGGCTTTCTCAATCCTATGATGCTGGGAACAGACTCATCCCCAGGAGTCATTTCCTATGTTGCCAGAGAGATTTACCCCCTGAGAATCATATACCATGTAGGGGAGAGGGCAGTGAGTTTACCTGCTGAGTGGGCTTAAAGAAGAGAGGCCACATCTGAGTAACAAAAGAGGTTCTTTGGGGGAGACTCTTAGGGACAATTATAAGTAGGCTTAGCCTCTCCTTTGCAGTAACAAGCTTCATAAGTGCAAGCCTCATGATCGAGGGTTCTGTCTTCTAATTGATAGTTCCCTGTGCTTGTGAGAATATCAGTAATTCCCCAGGTGGGAAAGTTTAATATTTCTACATTTTTCCCCAGTCCTTCAAGTGGGCTTTGCAAATACATTTTATTCTCTCCCCAAATTACTCTGGGATGTATCAGGTCAGCAATGTTTTTTAGTTTTCCATGTACAAATACTTTATATCCTTGGTTAAATTTATTTATATGTATTTGAGTCTTCTAGTTGCTATCGTAAATGGGTTTTTTTCCCCTTGATTTCCTCTATCGATTGTTCATTACTAGAATATAGAAACATTACTCTTCTACCCTGCCACTTTACATAATTCATTTATCCTCTTTTTTAGCTTTGTTTTGGGACTTTTCAGGATTTTTTATGTATAGGATCATGCCATCTACAAATTGAGAAATTTTAGTTCTTCCTTTCCACCCTGCCACTTTACTCAATTCATTTATCCTCTCTTTTAGCTTTGTTTGGGACTTTTCAGAATTTTTTGTATATAGGATCATGCCATCTGCAAATCGAGAAATCTTAGTTCTTCCTTTCCAATTTGGATGCCTTTAATTGTTTTCCTTTCATACTTGAGATTTTATTGTTTTGAAGATCCGCACACAGAACTTAAGAACAATTTATACAGAATTCTTAACGTATGTACCAAAAATCTAAAAAGCCATATAGTTACAATTGTTTTCTAAAGTTATTCCAGTGACTTCCCAGCTTCAAATTGGAGGAAAGTTTTCCTTAAGATATTATCAGGTACCAATATCTTCAAATGTTGATAAACCGTTATATAAGCCCCACTAATTCAGAATTTTATTTCATACACACTACCAACTCACATTTCTAATATTTCACAGCATATAACAAAGTTATTAGGAAAACTGTATGACCACAGAGTGCATACAGTTCTGACAGGGAGAGCCAAGATTAGGGAGCAATTTTAAGAAACACTTCTACTAAAAATCATGGAAAAATAAGTAATTTAAAATGTTTAACATATTAAATGCATGACTGTGACTCCAAATCATCATTTAGTATATTTTATATTATAGAGTATAAAAACTACCACACTCCACACCCCATTGAATGTTAACATCCAAGAGTGTCAAAGACCCTAAAATTCATATCCCACTATTTTCTGGTTATACCAAAAATAAACAACCAGCAAATTACTTCACCTTTTACAAAAAAGCATTAACACTTAAAAAAAAAAATGGGATTAGCTGGGATTTCAATCCACTTCTTAAAAATGTTTCTTCTAGAGCTACTAAAATATTTGCATTTACAAAATAGTTGATAAAAACATTTCTCAGTATTGTATAAGAAGTGAGAAACAGGGACTACTAAGACATGGTATACAGTATTAATCATCCTTTCTTCTCTCTCTTCTGCATCATCAGAGGCTAGACTCTCCTTACTTTTCATTTTTCCATTTTCTACAGGTAAACCTTTTTTAATTTCTTGATTAACCACTTCAGTTTGTTTTCACTTTGCTCCCTTTTTTGTTTTGGTTGCACTTTTTGTCTGAAGATTTATCCTTTCCCACTGACATTTTTGCTTTGTTTCCACTTTCCTGCTGACATTTTTAGCTTCATTTCCCCCTTTGGAGGAACAAGTTTAGCTGCCAGCCTCACCAATCCACTCTTGAGTTCCTCCTTGCCCAGCCCTTCTGTGGAGCAGACCTTCCTCTTGTGGATATTTGTGGCAGAATGGACACATGCCTTGTGCCATGGGCCTCATTGGACGGAGAGGCTTCCTGAAACTGTGCTGTTTGTCCTTTCCTTTCTATTTCTTGCCTAACTGCTTTGGCTGGATTTCCAGTACAATGTTGAATAACAGTGACAGTGGACATCCATGCCTTGTTTTGCATCTTAGGGGGAAAGTTCTCAGTCTTTCACAATTGAGCATGTTGTTAGTTGTGCCCATTATCATGTTAAGGATGTTTCCTTCTATTCCTAGTTTGCTGTTTTTCTTTTGTTTTGAACCAAGAAGGGTGTGGAGTTTGTCCAATGCATTTTCTGGGTAAATTGAGATGTGTGTGTGTGGGGGTGTGTGTTTGTGTGGGTGTGTTACTTGGTTGTATTAATGTGGAGTATTACATTCTTTGATGATATTAGGTTGAATCACTCTTCCTTCCTAGGATAAATCCCACTTAAGCGTTGTGTTTAATTCTTTTAGTGTGCTCTTCAATTCATTTGATAGTATTTTGTTGATGATTTTTTTTTTTTTTTTTTGGTCTACATTCCAGGGGGATATTTGTCTGTAATTTTCTTTTATTGTGTTATCTTTATCTGGGTTTGGTATTAGTATGGTGCTGGCCTCAGAATGAGTTAGGAAATGTTACTTCCTCTTCAAATCTTGGGAAGAGTTTGAGCAGGTTTGGTGTTAATTCTTTTTGCAATGTTTGATAAAATTGACCAATAAAGGCACCTTGTCCTGGGATTTTCTTTGTTGGGAGGATTTGATTACTGTTTCAATATCTTTGATTATTATATGTCTGTTTAAACTATCAATTTCTTCTTGAGTCAGTGTACATAGTTTATGTATTTCTAGGAATTTGTCCATTTCATTTAGGCTAGTCAAATTGGTTGGTTTTCAATTTTTCGTCATATCCTCTTATAATCCTTTTTATTTCTGTGGGGTCAGTAGTAATGTCACCCCTTTCATTTCTAATTTTAGCTATTTACATCCTCTCTCGTTTTTTTTCAGTCAAGCTAAAGGTTTGTCAATTTTATGGATCTTTCCAAAGAACTAACTTTTGGTGTCATTGATCTATTGATTTTGTTCTCTATATTATGTATCCATACTCTAATCTATGTTATTTCCTTCTTTCTGCTCACTTTGGGTGTACTTCTTCTTCTCATTCTTCCAGGTGTAAGTTTAGGTCTCTAATTTATCTTTTTTTCTTTTTTAATGTTAGCCTTTACAGTTATAAATTTCCATCATAGCACTGCCTTTGCTGCATCCTGTAAGTTTGGGTACATTTTGTCTTCACTTTCATTTGCCTCAGCATATTTCATAACTTCCTTTGAGATTTTTTCTTTGATTCATTGGTTGTTTATGAGTGTGTTGTTTAATTTCCACATATTTCTGAGTTTTTTTTTTATTCTCCCTCTCTTGTTGATTTCTAGCTTCACTTCATTTTGGTCAGAGAAGATACATTTTGATATCAATATTTTTGAATTTATATACTTGTTTATTGACTTAACATGTGGTCTCTCCTGAAGAATGATCCAAGTGCACTGAAGTAAAATGTATATTCTGCTGCTGTTGAGTGAAATATTCTATATATGTCTGCTATGTACACTTTGTTTATAATATTATTCAAGTCTTCTATTTCCTTACTGATCTCCTGGCTTTATGGTTTAGCAATTACTCAAAGTGGTGAAATGAATTCTCCTACTATTAATGTAGAACCATTATTTTCCTCCCTCCAAAATTGTCAGTATTTGCTTCCTAGATTCCTAAGGTCAGCCATTACATGCATGTTCTGGTTTGCTAAAGCTGCTGTTATGCAAAATACCAGAAATGGATTGGCTTTTATAAATGGGGTTTATTAGGTTACAAATTTACAGTTCTAAGGCCATAAAATTGTTCAAACTAAGGCATCAACAAGAGAATACCTTCACTGAAGATAGATGGATGGCATCTGAAGCACTTTTGTCAGCTGGGAAGGCACATGGCTGGCATGCTGATCCTTTGCTCATGGGTTCTGCTTTCAAAATGGCTTTCTCCTAAATGTCTCTGGGCTTCTGTCTCTCTTAGCTTCTCTCTCAGCTCCTGTGCATCCTTGCTTGTTCTCCAGGGGGTCCTCTCTTAGCTTCTCTGGGGCACTCTGGGCTTCATCTCTTAGCTTAGCTCTCCAAACATCTTTCTGTCTGCATCTCCAAGTGTCTGGGTCTGTGTCAGCTCTTAGCTTCTCCCAGGGACAAACTCTGGATTACATATCTTAGCTTCTCTTCAAAATGTCTCTCTCAGCTTCTCTGAGATCCTTCTCCCTGGTCACCCTCTTAAATGACTCCAGTAATTTAATTCAGACCACCTTGAATGGGTGGAGTCATATATCCATGGAAATATTCAATCGAAAGTTCCCACTCTACAAGATTAGATTAAAGAACTTGGCTCTTCTGGGGTCCATAACAGCTTCAAACAGGCACATTCCACCCTCAGGTACCCAGAAAGACATGCTCTTTCCAAATGAAGAATACATTTCATTCCATCAAAATGTCACAAAAGCTTAAATCATTTTGTTAATAAGAGATACATGCAAATTCTTATCAAAATCAGTTCCAGGTGTGGTTTGTCCTAAGGACAAAATTTTCCTCAGGCTGTGGACCTGTGAAACTCAGAACAAGTTATCTGCTTCCAATATACAAAGGAGAGACAGTTATAGGATAAACATTCCCATTGTCATAGGAAGAAATTGAAAGGAAAACAGTGTTCACTTGATCAAAACAGTTCTCTAAACCTGCAAGGCAAGTTCCATTAGATTTCAAAGTCTGGCAGTCACTTATAGAATGATGTTTTATCCTTGGAACTTAAGAGAGTGGGAGTCCCACCCTTTCATGGCAGCCCTGTTCCTTCCAAATGCTGGGGTGATTGCTCCAAACTATACATGCACTGGGGAGAATACCTTCTTGAATCCAACCTCCTCAAACATTGGGCTGCCACCTGTACTCTGTGCCATTTCTGGGGCACACACTCATCCCCTTCAGAACTGTGGGGTGGTGCAGGCTCTTCCCAATCGCTGGGGAATGTACCCTACCCTCTCTGAGGCTCGGGTGCCAACATTCTTCCTGAACATTGAGGAAGAAGGCCCACCTCTGCCTTCAGAGAAAACTCACCCTGTTCACATGCATGGATGGGTCTGCTCTCCTTATCTGAGATTTCTTGGCTTCAGACCTTGGCTTCCATGGTTTTACCTTTGAAGAAATTTTTTTCTTCAATCTGTCCATTTTCTGTCCCTTTTAGTCCAGAATGGCAGTGGTTTTGTTTATACAGATCTCACAAAAAATTGGTTGGCTTGGCATAAAGCATTCAAGGGTCAAACTGTCAGACAATAGAACTTTCCACAGATCCTTTCTGGATAACTGCATTTCCAATACTGGCTTGTACTGAAATGGCTGGCTGTTCTAGGTTTCATTAAATCTTCATGTGGCACAATATCCTTTGTGGTCTCACTTTCTGGAAGCCCAGAATATTCTAGACCATCAATTTCTGTTTCCTAGTACCCAAGAGTCCAGTTTTCAGCTTATCTCTTTCCTCTCACATTTTACTATATGCTGCAAGGAGAAGCCAGGCTGCATTTTCCCACTTTAGTTTGGAGATCTCTTCAGCGAAGTATCCCAGCTTATCACTTTCAGATTCTGCCTTCCATGTGACACCAGGACTCAATTTTGCCAAATCCTCTGCCACTTTAAAACAAGGATCACCTTTCTTCCAGTTGGCAATGACACATTCATCATTTCTGACCAAGACCTCATCAGAAGTATCTTTAGAGTCCATTTTCTACCAACAGTGTCCTCAAAACAATCTAAGCCTTGTCTATCAAGCTCCTCACAGTTCTTCCAAAAATCTTCCCCTTATTTATTTAAAAAGTCATTCCAACATGTTTGGTATTTTAAAATTCAGCAGCACCTCATTTCTCTGATTCAAAAATCTGTTCCAGTTTGCTAAGGCTGCTGTTATGCAAAATACTAGAAATGGATTGGATTTCATAAAAGGGATTTATTAGGTTACCGATTTATAGTTCTAAGGTCATAAAAATGTCCAAACTAAATATCTTCACTGAAGAAAGATCGATGGCATTCGGAAAACATCAGTTAGCTGGGAAGGCATGTGGCTGGCATCTGCTTGTCCTTTGCTCCTGGGTTCTGGTTTCAAAATGGCTTTACCAAAATGTCTTTGGGCTTCTGTCTCTTAGCTTTTCTCTCACAGCTCCTGTGCATCCTTGCTTGTTTTCCTAGGGTGTTTCTCTGTAAGCTTCTGGCTGTAATCCCTTAGCTTCTTATGTGGGGCAAACTCTGGATCACATATCTTAACTACTCTCCAAAATGTCTGTCTCAGCTTCCCTGAGCTCCTTCTCTCCATGCGCTCTCTTAAATGACTTCAGTGACCTATTTAAGACCCACCCTGAATGGCCAGGGTCACATCTCCATGGAAATATTCAGTCAAAAGTTCCCACCCAACAAGACTGGATTAAAATATCATGACTCTTCTGGGGTCTGTAACAGCTTCAAACCAGCACAAGGCATATATATTTATAACTATTACATCTTCTTGTTGAATTGATCCCTTTATCAGTATATAATGTCCTTCTTTGTCCCTTGACACAGTTTTTGACTTAGTTTATTTTTTGGATTTTAGTATAACCCTCCCAGCTACTTCTGCCTGCAGGGAAAGTTCTGGGAAGATAAGCCAGAGATGAGTTTCCTGGTTCAGTCCTCTAGGCTTGCAGACTGTCACCAACATATAAGCACCTCAGTTTGCACATAGAGGTTACACTGGTCCCTCTGGAACAGGGCCAGTTACCCATAATGTGAGCACAGGCCAAGGCTACACCATGCTGGGGAAGAGATTGGCAAGGGACCAGCAAGGGCACCAGGAGCTTCTCCAAGCTCTTTTTACACCATGTTTTCTAATTTTAGAGCTCACTCTGTTCCTGCAACCCTCTGTTTTCCGGAACTCTGAGAAAGAGGGTTCTGCCCTTTCTTCTAAGTTGTTCAAGGATTCTGTGGTCTGAAGGACCCTAGAATATCATATGCCACTATCTTGGTAGACTCTAAGTTGTGAATGTTTGATAATTAATACACATAATTGATTATGCAGAATCTTTGAACACACAGGTATTGGAAGAGCCGGTATACCTAACAGGAGAAAGTGAGGCACCTCAGAGACTGGCAGCATCAGGAATTGACTACTACCTCTAGGGTGGAAGGACATAAACAGGAAGTGGTGTTCCCTAAATCCATATTGCATTATTAGTTTAGAAGTAGAAGCAAGGAGGAGATTTGCAAGAACCAGCACCACAAAGGAAATGGTACCTGTTTGGAAATGCCACTCAAGGTTAAGAGAGGCGGGTAAGAAATATGTGTCTTCTCCTTCACTCCCACCTCCAATTTTCAAATAGTACATCAGTTGAACAAACCAAGCCTGAAATTATCTTGCTAGGAAGCCTGTTAAATGTAGTCTGTAGACCCCTACCCTGCAGGAGAGAGCAGGGTAAGGACAGCAAATGGCTATTAGAGTAAATAGGTAAATGACCATCACAGGAAGGATAAGGGACTAGAGGATGGGCTTTACCTCTAGGGAGGGAGTCAGAAGAATGGGGTGGGGAGGTACAAAGTGGTTCTCAACTATATTAGTAAGCATTTATTACTTTAAGAATTTTTAAAAAATGATTGGAAGCAAATAAGGCACAATGATAGCATTTATTATATTTTAAGGTGGGTAACCAAATGCTTATTGTGTTATTGTGTATACATTGCTATATATTGGGAAAATTTCAAAACAAGACATTATTATAGAAAAAAGGAATTAATTTTCCAGATTAATGGCAATAGCAAACATTCTCCTTGTTCAGTTTCTGCTCCAGGCCCATTCCCACTCCCAGAGATACCGTTAACACTGTTCGCTCAATGAACAGCAGCTCCCTTGGGTATCTTACAGAGCCTGCCACCACTGGAGTTGACTCCTTAGGCATAATGACATATTAGGACAGCCTGGGAGAGAGGGAGAGATAGGGAAATAATAGGGAGAGGTAAGGAGGGATGCTACCAAGGGAGGACATGGGAGGAGAAGGAGGCAAATCAGCATGAGCTCTCCCAGAGCCTGCCTGCCTTTGAATCTATGGCCCTGCCACCCACTACTTGTGTGGCCTTGAGCAAGTTACCTGCCCTCCACCCCATATCTTAGTTTTCTCTTCTGTAAAAGTGAAGAATAAGAGTACCTACCAGAAAGGTGTTGTCACAAAGAGTCAACGATTTAACACATACAAAAACCACTTCAAACATGGTGGCAGTATAGTAAACTCTCAATAAATATTGTTATTCTTTACACTTTTTTTTTTTTGTATTCTCAGAGGTAGAAAAGTTTCCAGTGTTTAATAAACAAGATCAAATAAGTGAAAAAAATTTCTATTTGTTTTTGGAGTCTTATTTCCCAATGATGAACTGACCCAGGTTGAACAAACTGGTTCGGAAACTATACCAGATTCTAACATACAGCGGGACCACATTCAGTATGATTTCAGAAAAGCCTGGCTAAAATTGGATGCAGATAGAGGGAGGTACATGTCAGTAAAGTGAAGAGAGAGACTCCACTTGATAATTGCATCTGGAGATTCAGCTTCAATATTCTGCATTGAAGGGATAATCCTCCAAATGAGAGACTCTGCAGAGAAAAGAAGTATAGAAAAGATTATGTTCTACAAAGGAAAATACTGGTTTAAATGACATTCTTCTCTGGTACATTCCATGATTTACACGGTCTCTTAGCGACCCTCTTCCGGCTCCTGTCAAGTTTCTTTGAGAATGCAAGAAGGGATCCATATCTGGACCTTCCCTCAAACTTATGTGAGGGGTGTACTAGGAAGGAGGGTAGGCAAGCAATGACCAGGGTTCCAGAAGAAACTCAATAAATAGCTAATCATAAGCCTGGGCCCAAGCACTATGTTAAGTGATTTACAACTGTTATTTTGATGATGTGTCCCAACACTGCAATGTGGAGAATAACAACAGAACTGAACATTTGGGGTGGTTGTGAGTATTAAATGACATAATAATATATGCAAAGTGCTTAAAATTCTTGGCCCATGCTAAGCTAACATTCAATAGATGTTAGCTATAACTAGGACCATCATCCCTATTTTGTAGACAAAGAAGACAATTAGGAAACTTTGGAAATTTACACAAGGGAACACAGTTAATAAATAAGTGGTGAATCTAGGATCTATAGCCAGGTAACTCACTACTGAGTATACCTTTTCTCTTGCTTCCACTGGAAATCCTACTTGGAGAAGGAGAGGCAGGGTAGACTGCGGAGGGTCATATTTTATGATCACCATTTCTTTTCATCCTAAGCGTCTCCTACTTTGTTGCCCTCCCATACAAGCAAGCCATTGTCAGACGGGCAGAGGCTGCCACATGATACTGGGAGTGGGCAGGATGGATATGGGATATCATGACATGAGAGCAATGATTGAGATATTCAAAAACTTTTTAAAAATTGAGAATTCATGCTTTAACTTTAAATACAGTGTAAGAAACTCAGAGAGTCATTGAATTGGGATCTGGCAGTCACAAATGCCATGAGTATCTTTGATATATTTAATCATTTGAAACCAGATCCATCATGAGGGAGCCAGAAAGTATTGATGGAAAAGAGATAATTTAGAATGATTCCCTAGCAAGAATGAATTCTTCTCAGATGCTTTTAAAAGATTTAAATAATTTAAGAAAGTTACCGTCCTCCTCCCATAAGAGGCATTGGATTAAGAAAGAATCCTACAACTAACAAAGAAAATCTATTCAGGGAAAGCTTTGTCTAATTTTACTATTCTTTGTAAACTCATTCTCCTGGAAACCTCTTTATACAGTCTTGTGGCTTTAAATACCATCCATAGCTACTGACTACCAAATTTTTATCTGTAGCCAAGACCTTTCCTACTACCTTTACATTTATATATCCAATTGCCTATTTGACATCTTCACTTATTTGTCTCAAAGCATCAAAAACATGTCCCAACTAAAATTCCTAATTTCTTCCCCCAAATGGTACTTCAATTCTTATGTTACTAAGAGGAAAACACACACACACACACACACACACACACACACACACACACACACACACACGTAGCCATCTTTGATTCCTCTCTTTTTCTTGCATCTAGTTTGTAAGTAAATATAACTGGCTCTACTTTTCAAATATATCCAGAATCTGATCATGCATCATCTCTTCCACCACCATTGCCAAGTCTAATTGATGGTTTTTTTCTTGCTGTATTATTGCAATAGTCTCTTTATAGTTTCTCAACACAAATGTCAAGGTTCTTTTAAAACATAGTCACCTCATGCCACCTCTCTACTCAAATTCCTCCTGTGGATCCCAGGTCACTTGTAGCTCAAAGACAAGCCCTTCCCATGATCTACATGACACTGAGCCCCTTCTCCCTGACCTCACTTCTCCCCACTCTTTCCCTCACTCACTCTGTTCCGGCCTCACTAACCTCCTTGCTGTTCCTTAAACGATCCCCCTGATATCAACAGGGCTTGCTCCCTCACTTTCAAGTTTCTGCTTAAATGTCACCTTATCAGCCAAGCATCCCCAACTCACCCTGTATAAAGTATCAATCCAACTTCCACCCACCACTTCCTATCCCCTTTACCATACTTTATTTTGCTATATGTAAAAAATAAATATTTTTTACTTTATATAAAAATAGATATTTTTTCTTTTACATAAATAATACTTTTTTATTTTACATAAAAAATAATTTTTTTAATTTTACATAAAAAATAAATATTTTTATTTATTTTGAGTTTCTGTTCCCCTCGGTAGAATATAAGCCCTTGGAGGCAGGAACTTTTTACAGTATGATATCTCAAGCACCTAGAAAGTTCCTGACACATAATAAGTGTTCATCAAATTGTTGTTGAATGAATGAATGTTTCTGCATCCTACCTAGTGGCATGTTCTCTCCAAAAATCCTAGCTTTAAATCCAGATAGTAGCAATTAAGGCTACATCTTTCCTCATAATGATTCTCTCCCATGTATTCCAATTTAATGTTCAAAACTGCCAGATAATATTATTTGAAGACAAAAGTAGTCCCAGCTCACTTCCAATCCTTCCAGCTAGCCCAATACCAGTTAGGAAAACATCTTGTCAATTGTCCCAGTTGCTTTCACCCAGGGCCACTTACTGTTCCATGACACAGATCCTCCAGTTTCTGTTCAAGCTGAGTATGGTCGCCATCTCCTCATCACTCAATTTAAAGTCAAAGACCTGGAATCAAGAGAATTATAAAACATCATCAGCAAGCCAATTTCTGGTGTGCTGTCACCTATTCTAGTCAGGAGTGATCTCACATTGACAGCACGAATTTCCCCATTATGTCCACTGAAATTTGCTATAAATTATGTCATACTAAAAGACTGCAATAGTTTTGGGGTTTTATGTTCAAAGGGTAGGGAGACCAGGACGCTAGGCATTAAACTCCAGGTGTGCGCAGTGTCTGTGCATTCTGGTGGACATACAGGTTCTTCCAGAGGAAAAGTGTTTTAGGTGTTGTCCATACCCTGTTTAGGCCAGGACAGTCCGTTCCTGTGAGTGGCCCGTGATCTAATAGCTCAGGGGCAACCAAGCAACTCCTCACTAAGTGTGAGACACTGTGCTCAGACTGACCGGGCACCACAGGCCACTGCCCAGCACGTCTCTGGCCTATGGGTTAATCCAGCTCAGCCCTTAATTGAGGTCAGCTCCTTGGCCTGAGAGATGACAGGGTGGTGGGAAAGGATGAGGGGATCCCACAATCACTGCAGAGAAGGGATGAGAAGCCTGGTGAGGCGACTCTCCCCCTTGTCCTCCAATGGAAAACCAGGGCCCACCTGAATCTTACCTGAAAGTTCTCTGCAATGCGTTGGGGTGTCACAGACTTGGGGATCACGGCTATGTTCCTCTGGATGTGGAACCGGATCAGAACCTGGGCATAAAGGAACATAATGTTCCTACTTTTCCATACGGAAAACCCCCTTCCACTGACAGGAACAATATAATATCTTTGTGCAGCTCACTGTGCCTTTAGTTTTAACAGTTAATATTGTCTGAAAATTTCATAACTATGAGATACGTTTGTGCCACCTGCTTGAATATTTCCCTTGATGCACACAACAACCCTATACAGTAGATACTTTGATTTTCCTATTGAGAAATAAGGAAACCGGCCTGGATCAGGATCTGAGATCAAAAGGAGTAAGTGGTACAGCTGGTACTGAACCCAGAACCCTCTAGTTCCAAAAGCCATGTGTTGTCACTGGACTATAGGGCTTAACAGGAAGCTATTAGACAGATGTGATTCTTCTTTCGATGATAACTATTGTATTTCTAGGAGTTTCAAACAGGACTTCCTTGAAAGGGCTTTACTGGGCTTCATCTCTTTTCTTCTTCCTTAAAGAGTTGAAGGACTATAATACAAAGAATGACCCTCAAGGCTCTGTGTTGCTGGGAGAAAAAACCAATAAACTTTGTACCTGGGCTGAGGTTTTCTTGTGCTTTGCAGCAATCTCCTTAATCTTGGGATCCTCCAGGAGTGAAGGGTCCCCCGGCTTGGCCCTAGAGGCAGAAACATGGCTGGTGTGAATAATGACCATGGTGACCTCATGCGGATGAACATCCCTAAAGATGGTTCTAAGAGTGATCATCACAGCCTTCTCCACTTGGGAGACAGGGAAAGAGCACCCCAAAACTTTGTATATTATTATTGAGCCCACCCATCGGGTCTGAATCCTGGCCTTTTGAAAAGGCTCGTCCAACTCTGAGTGCCTGAGCTTGAGTATTCCCAGAGATTCAGAAATGTCATTATGAAGAAAATCCCATTTTTTCTCACTGTAATCTCATTTAGCTGTCTAAATATTTGTCCTAAATGCAATTTTTTTCCAATGGCTTATGGTCTCATATCAACAATAACCAACCATTAAAAATTTTGTTAAGGGCAGCAAGGAAAGAAATCTCACCAAGGTCTATCTGGAGAACCCAGGGGGCTGTAGGCAGTGACTGTGATGCCCTTGGAGTGGCAGTACTGGATCAGCTTCTCCTGCGTGAGGTAGGGGTGACACTCGATCTGCAAAAGCAAACAGTTCCCATCACTAGCTAACTTGACCTGACTTTTGAGTTGCTCATCTGGAGCTCTATAAACACACACACACACACACACACACACACACACACACACAGCCAGGTAAAGGCCAAACACAGACTACTGCAAGGCAGAACCTGAAACCCATCTCACACTTCTTCAAACACACTTTGTCCTGAGGTGAGACTACGTAAAATTCACCTTGCCTTTGATTGTTAGGAAGTAACAGGGTAACATTCCCCTCACTATTTACTGAACAGAATTTACCTGGTTAGTCACTGGTTTATGTTTCAGTCCAGGTTTGTTCAAGAGCCTTTCAATTTGGAAGTGGTTGAAATTGGAGATCCCAATGACTTTCACCAGTCCCTCATCCACCAGCTCTTCCATGACCTGTCGTAAAATGGAATATCCATCAGGCAGTACAAGGGGACTATAAGTAACCTGGCTTGGCTTAATTGTATCTGCGAAGGAGAAACTGGGAAAGATTTGGCACAGAAAGGTGAGCTGAAGCATTAAAAAGAAATTTCAGTCAAGTCCAACAGTGCCTATCCAGGGTTGGTTCCAGCCCTACCACCTTTGTCCAGGCCAAATGTAACTAAGAATAAATGTTGAATGTTTTGTGCTTTTGTATCTCATCGCCTAAATGTGGGGACCTGGGTCAGCCTGGGAAGAGTGTACATAAGGGGAAGCATTGCTTCTCTGGGTTCTGGGTCACTCTCTCCCCCACCACCCACAGTTTGGTTTGCAATAATATCATGCCTACTGGGTAAAGTCATGTAGATTATGCCTGGTGAGGACACTTAGCCAAGGGGTTCTGTGGAGCTGCAGTGTGGCCCACTGCCCACTTAGCAGCCAGGCTCCATTATTGCAGATGCTCTAAAGGCCTAAGGAAGGGGAAATTTTTAAATAATTTTTTTACTTTAAGTACAGTTTTTCTAAAGAAAAATTTTGCCCAAAGACACCATGTATGTTGGCAACAATCTAAACTCAGCATGTACTAATTATTCATTTATTATAATGTCCAGATCCCACCCAAGAATTGTAGAGCTGTAACAGAGTACAATGTGCTTCCTTCTTTCAGTAACCACACTGTTCAATTAAAGTGCTAGGCTTCCCTTCTGTAAAACAGTTAGCCATGACTCTGAGGTTGCTTCATAAGTTTGGCATTGGCATAGCACTGAGAAACCATCGAGGTCAGGGAAAAGAAGATTAATGCAGGCTGCCTTGGTCAGAGGAAGCTGCATGATGGAATTTGCATAGGGCCTTGAAAAACAACTTGGAGTAAAAGAGAAAAAATAAGTGCAGTTGGGGGACAGGCAGGAGGTGTTCAGGGGACTGACTCCAGTGGATCTCAAACTTGGCTCCACTTTGGAACCAGCTGAGCGCTTTAAAAAATACTGCTGCCTGGGTTCCACCCCAAGAGTCTCTTACTGAAACAGTCCAGGATGTGGCCTAGGTATTGGGATTCTTAAACTCCCCAGGCAATTTTAAAGTACAGCCAAAGATGAGAAGCACCAGGGTAGGATGATGAATGTCTTCAAAGTGTGCTGAAGAATTTAGAATTGATGTGATCAAAAGGCCCCTTGAACTCGAGTTGGACAGTGAGATAATACAAGGGGTTTTGTGACTTTCCAATTTTTTTCCTTTTCTTTGCTTCAGGAGAGTCAACAAGGTTTCTATTGGACTAGTTGTGGGCACAAATAAACGTACACTGTTGACATACTCAATCCTGCCAATTTCATCTTAGGCTTTCTGTGTCCTTGACCATCAATATCTTTTCATGCATTTAAAATATTTTATTTAGTAGTCATTCACAAATTCATTCAGAGAGAAAGCCCTGAGGAAATCAGGGTACTTCTTTCAGAGAACAGTGACATAATTGCCCTATTTAATACCATCATAAGAGCTAGGGTAAAAGTTTTTTTTGGAACAAATAGTGGAGATATGCTAGTCTCCACATCTTGCAAAGAAATAATTTCTAAGATATTTAAAAGGTCATGTTGTACCAAGATAACATGAATGATAGAAGCCATCTTATCAAATTGAATGCAATGGGTGAGTCTGCTGAAATGTTAGACTATGTTGTGGATCTTTCCACCATTTTCCACTCACAGAAAGAAGACACTAATTGACTTGAGTCATGCTATAAACTATCATAATGCTCATGAAACTATCACACCTGGATGGTTTCCCAACAGGAAGCTATCCAAGCAGGAAAACAAATGGTGCTCTTTTTCCACAGTTAAGTTCCAAAGTTTAAGTTTTCTTTTTATGGCTACAATTTTGTTACCAGCAAAGACAAAGTCATATCTTTGCTTGAAGATTCAGGTGTAATAAATTTCTTTTCCTGAATATATGTATCAAACAATATTTAAGATTATGTAGCCTGATAATGGCTCATGTGGTCATTAACACCAAAAGAGTATGTAAATATCCTAAAAACCAAACAAACCATGCTTTGTTTCAAAATTTGAACCCTCCTGTCTAGGACTTTCCTGGGTTGTGTATAAGCTCACATCTTATACAGATGTTCTGTCACATTTTACCATAGAAAATTAATATCAACAGATGACAAATCAATGTTATCATGACATTTTCCCAAGATTGTTTGACTTATTCTATTTATGGTCCCTTGCTCATGAGACATATTTCAAATAATTTATTATTTAGTTTGACTTTTGATTGCAGTGATCATTCCTTTTCTCATATTGCTAATTTTGACTGGCAGAACCTAACTACAAAATGACCTATGCTTAAGGAGAGGCTAAACCTGCTTATAATTGTGCCTACGAGTCTCCTGAGTACCTCTTTGTTGCTCAGATGTGGCCCCCTCTCTCTAAGACACCTTGGCAGGTGATCTCACTGCCTTCCCCTCGATGTTCAGGAAAGGTGTTGCCACCTCAGGCCTCAAAGAGGGTGGAGCACATTCCCAGGGGACTGGGGAGAGCCTGGCCACCACCCCACTGTTCTGGAGGGGTTGAGTGTATGCTCTGGAGATGGAAGAGAAGCCGGGTGTCTGCCCCAATGTTTGAGGAGGGTGGGGCTGAGAAGGTGGTCTTCCCAATATGTGGATATGTTGGAACAATCACCCCAGGGTTTGGAGAGGAAAGGACTGCCGCAGAGGCCCTTAGGAAGGGTTAGGCTCCCGCTCTCTCAAGCCCCAAGGATGCAACCTCATTCTATTAATGACTCTCAGATTTTGAAATCTAATTGAGTTTGTCTGCGGGTTTTAGGAACTGTTTTGGTCCTGTTAACCCTGTTTTCCTTACTGTTTCTCCTTATGGCAATGGGAATGTTTATCCTATGATTGTCACTGCTTTGTGTATTGGAAGCACATAACTTGTTCTATGTTCACAGATCCACAGCTAGAGGGGAATTATGCCTTAGGAGTGACCATGCCTATAATTGATTTTGATGGGATCTTATACTTAACTATTGTTACTGAAATGATTTAAGTTTCTGTGATATTGTGGGATGAATGTATTTAGTATATGGAAAGATAATGTCATTTTTGGGTCCAGGGGGTGGAAGTGCCAGTTCGATGTATTATGTCCCCCAAAATGCCATTATCCTTGATGCAACCTTTTGTGGGCAGACATATTATTGTTGATTAGACTTTGGAATCCTTTGGGTGTTTCCATGGAGATGTGATTCAGTCAACTGTGGACAAGACCTTTGGTTGGATAATTTCCATGGAGGTGTTGCCCCACCCATTCAGGGTGGGTCTGAATGAGTTTACTGGAGCACCATATAAGCTCAGACAGAAGCAGCTAGCTTGCTACAGCCAAGAGGGACACTTTGAAGAATGCACTGGAACTGAGAGAGGAGCTTCAGCTTACAGAGCCATTTTGCAGACGGCCATTGAAAGCAGACGTTTGCTCCAGAGAAGCTAAGAGAGGACAAACACCCCAAGAGCAACTAAGAGTGACATTTTTGAGGAACTGCAGCCTAGAGAGGAACATCCTGGGAGAAAGCCATTTTGAAACCAGAACTTTGGAGCAGACACCAACCATGTGCCTTCCCAGCTAACAGAGGTTTTCCGGACACCATTGGCCATCCTCCAGTGAAGGTACCCAATTGCTGATGTGTCACCTTGGACACTTTATGGCCTTAAGACTGTAACTGTGTAACAAAACAAACCCCCTTTTATAAAAGCCAATCCATCTCTGGTGTTTTGCATCCTGGCAGCATTAGCAAACTAGAACACAGTGTGACTGTGAAAACCTTGTGGATCACGTTCCCTTTATCCAGTGTATGAATGGATGAGTAGAAAAATGGGGACAAAAAACTAAATGAAAAATAGGGTGGGATATGGGGGATGATTTGGGTGTTCTTTTTTATTTTTATTTCTTATTCTGATTCTGATTCTTTCTGGTGTAAGGAAAATGTTCAAAAATAGATTGGGGTGATGAATGTACAACTACACGATGGTACTGTGAACAGCTGATTGTGTACAGTGGATGATTGTAAGGTATGTGAATATATCTCAATAAAACTGAATTAAAATCTAAAAAAAATGACCTATGCTTGCTCAGCAGATCCAGTGGCAATGCTGAAGAGGATCTTTACTATGGCTTATGGTTTTGTTTGGTTTTTCTTTTTATATACAACCCAGAGACCTTCAGGATGGACTTTAAACCCCACCTAAAAAATCCAGATAGTTTTCTCCCTACACTATTTCAACAGCCTTTCTGTTGCTAGAAGGCATATTTACTGATTTGCTTGCGGAAGATAATGCCCGTCATATATTCGCATTATCCTTACCAGATACTCTACAGGTCTCACTTTCCTCATTAGTAAATGGAGGGAGTAACAGGACCTGCCATTCTGGGTAGTGGTGATTAAGTGAAGTTTATGATCACAGTTCCTGTGACATTATATCATATCAAAACATACCATATCATATAATAATCATGTTGTACTATATTATTATTATAAGATATGCTTTTTTTTTTTTTTTGAGATGAGGAAACCTAGGCTTAGAGGAGCTAAATACCTTTCCCCGGGTTCGTCAGCTAATTTACTGTGCAAACCCATGTCAAAACCCCTGTTCTGAAAGCCTCTCCCTTGGTTTGAGAAGAACCTGTGTATCCTCCAGATTCAGGTACATTATATTTCCATTCCCAGTTATGGAATCAGGCTTAGCTTTTGGAAAAAAAAATATTGTCAGACAGAACCAAAGCCTAAGGTAATTTGGACGGACTTAAAAGTACTATAGCTTGATGGTGATGAAATTAAACAGCATAAGGTACGTAAGCCATTTCACACCAGTGTAGAAACCCCTGGGTTACTGAAGGAAAGTTTTCCCTCCTGGCACATTCAGAAGAAGCTGGAACCTACCTCCCAGGCATCCAAGAACGTTGCTTTACTAGGGAGAGCATTGCCTTTTTCATCTTGAGCGTACCGGTCCTTCTCAGGCTGTAAATGAAAACAAAAGTTTAAACTGGACTCTGCATCTGACATTTAAATTCTGTGAAATGACGTTCCAGGGTCCTGCCTCATGCTAAACACACACATCTGCATGTTCATTTTTCAAGCTCTGGAGTATACACTTTAAGAATGTGAATTTAAATAAAATTTCTATATCAGTATCCTATATGATATAAATCATTATATTTTAGAAACTGCTGGATTAATTTTAATTTCAAAAGCTACCATTTTCTCTACAGGCATTCCAGCTTGAACACACTTGGGTTTTCTCAGAAGCCATATGCAGTTATGCTTTTGTTTACAAGAAGGTAGAGCCCTGAGATAGGGTTAAGTAAGTTTCTGAGAGTTCTGCTAGGAGGGAGTGCTTGGCATGGGATCAGAACAAAAGCAACATGGCAGCTACAGCTTTCCTGGGCTGCCAGAAATCGGGATTTCCCACAGAGATAACTGAGAGGAAACCCAGGCCCTTGGTCATCTAAGCAGCTATAGGTGGCCTCAGCCTCCCTTCCAGGCCAGTCCCTCCCTGCCCCATCATCTCCTCCTGGGGCCCTGCACTTCACAGTTGGGAAATGCAAGACCTCCTGCTTCTGTGCAGCCACAGCCCTGGCACACTGGTATTTTCTGGCATCTGCTTAAGCTAGAGATTGGGATGGCAAGTACCACAAACCTGTAATCCCTGTGGAAAGTGAATAAGATAGATGTCCAGGTAGTCCAGTTTCAGGTCTCTGAGGGTCTTCTGGAAGGCTTCCCTCACACGGGATTTCTCAAAGAAGGTGGACGGTAACTGCCAAGAGGGCAATGATGAGATATTAGGAAAGAAAGTGTGTGTTCTCCCTGTTACTTGATTTACAACCTGGTCTAACATGGGGACAGGCTATATACATAAATGGTTAATACATGACTCAGCTATGTAAGGCACCCAGGGCTCAGCCACTCATTGACATTTCTTAAGTGTTGAGGGCAATTTATTTTTATTGCTCTCCTAGCACTTAACCAGTCTCATATGACTTTTATATTGGCCACTGATTCAATATTTGTTTGCCCACGGTATTACCCTCCTTGAATATAAGCTGTCTGAGGGAAAAAAATTGAGTTTAATTTTAAATTTCATGCAGTCTTAGAACTTCTGGTGCAGATAGTCCTTATTTAGTAATCTTAAATCTCTAAGCCTATTGGACCCCAAATGATGACTCTATGCAGTTTATACAGACCCACCTTTTAGTATAATGAAATAAAGTACAATTGATATGTGACCAAAAAAAAAAATGCATCCAGAGTTTTCCAAAATACACCCTGGTTGAAAATCTCAAGGCCACAGCCATGGAGACTATGGTACTGAAAAGTAGGCTTTGGGACTAACCCTGATTGCACCCTTAGTCTTTAACAGCCATTGAGCAGATTTAATCCCACTGACAGGCAACGAGGAAGCCATGGGCAATGCTCTGCTCAGTGGAGCCATCCCCACTATGAGAAAATCAACTCAAAGAAGGGTCAGCAGCTGCATCTCTGCACAGCAGTGAGGGTCTGGAGTGCGCTTATATTTGTATCCAAATGTGCTCTAAAGGCAGAGCTGAGGAAGGCTGGGGGAAAGAACTTGTGTACTGGTAGGAAAGACTGACAGGATTCTTGGTGCCGACCAAATCCACATACTTCAGCCTGCCCTGATGTTAGGTCCTCCTGCCAAATGAGTCTCATGCACCTTGCTAACGATGAAGAGGTCCTCCCGTTTAACAACCTTCTCTTGGATCTTCTCCTGGATGGCTTCCCCAACCTCGTTTTCATTCCTGTAGACATAGGCACAGTCAATGTGGCGATATCCTATGTCAATCGCTGCCTTCACAGCCTCTTTGACTTTGCCTGGAGGAGACTGAAAGGAAAAGAAGGAAAAGTCCATCAAATGCTCTTTAAAAAATTTTTTTATTAGAGAATTTGTGGGTTTACAGAACATTGGTATACAAAATACATGGTTCCCATACACCACCCCACCACCTTCACTTGCACTGGTGTGAAAAATTTGTTACAGTTGATGTTGACGCTTTTTTTTTGTAATTCTATTTTTCAACTGTAGTTACATTTGTTACAATTGATGATAGATTATTAAAGTGGTCCTGTAAGTATTGTTCATAGTTTACACAGGTATTTTTCCCCATATTCATGACCTATTATTATTTTTTTTTTTCATGCTTGTCATTATTATATAACATCTATTCATACACTGGATAGATGTGGTGTTGATCACAAGGTTTCTACAATCACAGGATCACAAGATGGAAGCTATATAGTTATATAATCATTATCAAAGATCAAGGCTACTGGATCACAGTTCAACAATTTCAAGTATTTCCTTCTGGCTATTCCAGTACATTAGCAACTAAAAGCAAACATCCATATAATGATTCAGTAGTCATAATCATTTGCTAAATCCTAATTTCTCAGTTATACCTCCTCCCTCTCATTTGATATTTCCCTCAATCTTCAGGAATATCTAGGTAATGACCATTTTAACTACTTAGTTCTGAAAGGGGTGTCAACCTTATGGGGAGAGGAATGAACCTGGATGATGGAGAGATTGGTAGCTCTTGGTTACAAGGCCTATCAGGAATAGGAGGCCTTAAGTTTCTGATGATTTTTTCTTCCTTCAATTCAGTATTTGTGGGTTCCTTCTCCAGACTCTATCTTCCTTCAGAGTTCTGAATGAGTGAGAATTGTCCTCTTTTTGCTGAGTCTCTGAGGGGAGGCTTTCAGTAGCTGTTTACATTGCCATGTTTATGATGTCACAGGTTTTCAGTAGCTGTTTACATCACCATGTTGATGATATCACATGTTGATGACATGTTGATAGCATTGCCATGTTGATGACATCATGGCTATAAGAGTATGGGTATATGGCTATGTGGACACAGGCCAAGTAGTCTGTTCTAGTTTGCTAATGCTGCAGAATGCAAAACACCAGAGATGGATAGGCTATATAAAACGGGGGTTTATTTCGCTACACAGTTACAGTCTTAAGGCCACAAAGCGTCCAAGGTAACACCTCAGCAATCGGGTACCTTCACTGGAGGATGGCCAATGGCGTCTGGAAAACTCTGTTAGCTGGGAAAGCATGTGGCTGGTGTCTGCTCCAAAGTTCTGGTTTCAAAATGGCTTTCTCCCAGGACGTTCCTCTCTAGCAAGCTTGCTCCTTTTAAAAACGTCACTCACAGCTGCACTCCGTCCAGTCTCTTTGAGTCAGCACGTTTATATGGCTCCACTGATCAAGACCCACTCTGAATGGGTGGGGCCACACCTCCATGGGAATAACCCATCAGTTATCATCTACAGTTGGGTGGGGCGCATCTCCATGCAAACAACCTAATCCAGACGTTCCAACTTAATCCCCACTATTATGTCTGCTCCACAAGATTGCATCAAAGAATATGGCTTTTTCTGGGGGACATAATACATTCAAACCAGCACATAGTCCAAGGCTGTGGGTGCCCCTCTGCGGGTCCTGCAGGAATCCGTTATATGCTCTTATTCTCAGACCACCTCCAACAGGTCTACTACATGGCCCAGCCTCTCCAACCCAAGGCCTCACTGGGGATCCAGTTTCCAGGGAACATTAGTGAAGAAAACACACTTAGGGGAACATTTCAAAAGAAGGGAGGAAAGTGGAGAAATTGTGTGATTATGGCCTCGTATCCTATCCAAACTAAGAGTCAAACTTGGATTCTTCCTAATCCAACATAACCCTCCTGCCCAGAAATATATCCGGGTGTGTGAGAGTGACAGATGGCTCCTGCAGCAACCCTTTCTAAAGACCAGGCTGATAAATGACTCCAAGATAACCCAGAGGAACTTTCAGAAATGTTCTCCAAGCAGTGATAAGTTGTAAAATGGTCAGGACAGCATAAATCCAGGATCAAATACTTACATAATACGTTTGAAACTTGTCCACGGAATGAAACACTAGTCCCTGCCTTGTGAGGCTGTTGTGTTAAAAGCCACAGTGAACGCAAAGTTTTTAGCACAGAGCATGACACACTGTAAGGGTTAGTAGGTGCAAGCCATTGCATCATGATATTTCAGAAAAGGAAGAAATACAAAATCTTCTGAGAACAGAGCTTCTTTTTTCCCCTCAAGTAAAAAAAATGGAAACAGAATCCAAAATACCACATTTTGGTCTAAACTGGCCATGCCAACCAATTTTTAAAAAGAAGCAGGATAGTTTTGATCTTCCATAAAATATCTTTATAACATCTTTTGTTGTGAAATAACACACATCTGAAAAGAGATTAACCATGAGGAACAAAAGAGAAGAGTGAATTAGACATTCCTCCTAGTAGCTAGTTCACGTGATTCTATCATTGGCTGAAATGGAAAAGCAGGTAGAGTTAGAAGGTGATGGAAACACATTTTCAATTTATCTGAAAGACATTCACGGACCTGCTTCACTGAGCACTGAGATAAGGGAAGAACCAGCTGACACTAGCACAGGCAAGGCGGAACCCTGGGCTCCAGACTCCCATTTCAGGCTCCTTCCTCGTGCTGGGACTGTCCTCCTGGTAGTAGGACTTCTGAGACTTTAACGTACATGGGAATCACCTGTGGGATCTTGTGAAAGTTCCGATTCTGATCCAGTAGGCCTGGATTTGGGTCTGAGAGGCTGCATTCCTATCAGACTTCCCAGCTGATGCTGAAGCTGCTGGTCTAAGGACCACACTGTCAGTAGCAAGGTGTGGCAGGACTTTCTGAGCTCCTTCTTCCTTCCCCTCCTCTCAGCCACCCATCCAGTGGTGAAACTAAGACTTTGTAAAATATTAAGCTCCTTTAAATGTCGTAGAGCCAGGGAGTATTTAGAGAAATTGCCCTGGATAACAGCTGCTTTCACTTTCATACTTGCTAGTGAGGCTCTCTCTCTTCATCGCTGGAAGGGAAACAGCCTTTGAGGTTTGAGTCCTGAGAAGGAAAGTAACCTCCACCTGGCTGCAGCAGCTTCCTCCTGACCCCAGGGCTCAGCTCTCACCTCCCCCAAACCCTCTGGATATCAGGGCTTTCCCATCTGACCACAAAGAAGAGAAAATGGCCAGAGGATCATTCAAAGAGAAAGTCTCCAAATCCTGGCATATTTACCTTCCAGGTGCCGAGTCCCACGATGGGCAACTTGGCTTTGGTGCTGAGTCCTACGAACGTGGCCATGGTTGGTGCAGAAGCAGTTCTGAGTGAGCACAGAGATGGCCTTGTGTCCTGTTAACAAAGTCTGGCACTGGCATCAGAGGGAGGAGCTGGAGGCCGAGGGCAGGCCTTGGTTTCCTTCCAGGGCTTCACCAGGAAGTCCATTCCCGCTCAAGGTTGATGTTCACGAAATTCAAACACAATCTCAGGTAAAGTTCATGGCACAAAATTCTGGGATTGCCTTAGGAAAGTGGTATTTCAGGATTGTATCAATATTTTTTTTCCTTTGCTAGTTTAAGAGACGGAAAATGGAACTGTGTATGTATTTTAGTTTGTATGTAATTACTTACAATTAAACCCCCCATGCTACCCCCCAGATGCAGGAATGGAAATTGTTTCCTAACTGCCTGGAGCGGTTCTTTGTGTATTCATATTTTCCATTTATTTATCTAGGATTTTTGGCTTTGATTAACTGTGTTTATAAGAAAATTTTTATATTCTTTTGCCTTCCCTTAATAAAACTTCTGATTATAAAAATTTTATATCCTCATTGTAGAAATTTTGGAAAATATAAGAGGTTATAAATAATCTCTTATTTTTATCTTATCTACTCCCTGAGGGGTAGAATTGACATCATAACCATATTTATTCTTCCAATGCATGAACATGGAATGACTTCCATTTATTTAGGTCTTCTTTAATTTCTTTCAGCAATAAACATAACCTTTGTGGAAGGTCACAGTTAAAAAAAAGAAAGAAAACTTAGAAAGCACTGAAGTTTACGTAAGAATATAATCATCCATATTCCCATATTTTGAGATTATTATTGTTAACATTTGAGGGCATAACTTTTGAAGCATATTTTAGTGATTCTGAATAGAGATTTCTATTGTAGTTGAAGTTTGTGTTTATTTGGCATTTTGAATATTAAACCCTTGTCCAATATATGGTTTCCAAATATATTTTCTCCCATTAGGTATGTTTCTTTTTCTTTTTCATTTAGAGCTATTGTAGATTTACAGAAAAATCATGAAGACAGTACAAAGTTCTAAAATATCACCCCAAACACACACACTCAGTTTTCCCCATTATTAATTATATTAGTGTGGTAACTTTATTGGAAATAATGAAACAATATTAAGACAACTATATTATTAACCATACTACACAGATTACAGTAGGATACAGTTTCTTCTTGTACAGTTACACGATTTGTTTCTTTTTTTAAAATATTGTTCTGGGAATACATATATAATCTAAAATTTCCAATTTGATTGACTTTCAATTGTGTAATTCAGTGGTGTTAATTATATTCACAAGGTTGTGTTACTATCACCTCTCTTCATTAACAAACTTTTTCATCACCCTAAACAGAAACTCAGTACCAATGCTTATTAGCTCCCCATTCTCCATCCCTACCTGGCCCCTGGTAACCAGTATTATAGTTTCTGACTTAAAGAATTTTCATATTCTAAGTATCCTGTATCAGTGGGATCACACATTATTTGTCCTCTGTGTCTGGCTTTTTCACTCAACATGATGTCTCAAGTTTCATCCACACTGCAGCACGCACCAGAACTTCATTCTTTTTTATAACTGAATAATATTTTGGCAAATGTGAATAATGCCCTTTTGTAATGCTTGCTCTTTCAGGTTTACTATTTACACAAAAAGGACAAGTGTTAAATGACTCCGTGTCTCCGCAGTCAGAAAATCTCCTCCAGGAGAAGTATGCATTTTGTAATGATGATTTATATGAACACTATTCTGGAAGCAGTCCATACAGAGGGCAATCCCTATAAGAATATGTTGTCTCTCCATTTTTAAAAACGTTCCCACAGAGTTGAAATGCTCTACTGCGCTTCAATTTCTCTGAGGAAATATCTGGATCTTCTCCAAATAAGTACCATTCCAGTAGACAGAATATTGGCATTTGTACCCTCTCCTCCTGCTTTTCAAAATGCAGGTCAATTTCAGAAATATAAATTTCTTTCACCAAATGTGCCATATGATGCTATAATGTAGTACAAAAACCAATGTGCTGTTCCCACCAAGATGTCATTCCCTGAGGGGTAGAATTGACATCATAACCATATTTAGTCTTCCAATCCATGAACATAGAATGACTTCCATTTATTTAGGTCTTCTAATTTCTTTTAGCAATAAACAGACAGAGGAAATGCATCCCAAACATGGATGAATACAGTGTTCACAAATATCAAGCCATTCATGTACTTGTTTTCATTTTTCATAGTTTCTAGGAATTGTAGTAAGAGAATCATAAATAGTGTGTTTGGACTTGAAAAGTGCATTTGACAAAATCTGTCATGATTTATTAGAGAAAATGTGTAATAATGTGAAGTAGACTCTGGATCATTTGGATGATTTCATTTCCAGTTGAATGAGCACATCCAAAGAGTGCTGGTTAATGAATTTGCTTTCAACCTATTAAGAGGCTTTTTGTGGAATGTCACAGGGCTTTGTACTGTCTCATGTCATATTTATACTTTTATCAATGTCTTCAATAAAGGATCTTAAGGGAAATCAATCTAATTTGAAGATATATAACTGCCTCTTGTGGGGTGGGGAGGGGAGAGGATAGTTAACGAGCTGAATGCTAGAATGGAGGCAAACATCTAAGTTGGAATTTAACAGGCATGAGCAGTCCTGTTGCCAGATCTAGAAAAGAAACAACTGTCTAAGATCTGGTTGGGGGAGAGATGGCTCACAGCACCCCATGGGAAAAAAAGGCATAAGGTTTGCATTTTGGAGCCAAATATGAGTCAAATATGTTATGGCTGCTTAACAACCCTAACAAAATTAAAAACTCTTTGGCAAGACAGAAGTGTAGTATCTAGAGAGAGGAGAAGGAACCCTTCTGTTTTTCTGCACTAGTCAGGCCACACCTATGGAACCCAGTACTTTTGGATCATTGCATCATAAAGTGACAGCAGCAACCCATAGGGATCCAGAAGAAGGGTATGGGGAGGTGTAAGGATGAGCCCATGTCCTGTGAAAAGTCTCTGCAGGAAAGGGAAAAGAGATTAGTGGAGGATATGTGTGTCTTCAGTTATCTGGGGCTGGGGTATCTAGAAGGGCATTTGAAAGAGAGACATTAATTACTCTCTGTGGTTCCCCCTCTAGAGAAAAAAGAGAAACAAAACTTGACATTGACAGATATTAATAATATATTCTGCCCTGCTGGGAGGTGATAACTACTTTACATGTGCCATTACACTGAATGGTCACAGCAAATCTCTGAAACAGTTATTGACAAGTTTCCAACACCTTAGCAGCATTCTCTCCTCCTTTCAATGATCAGGTGAATGAGAAATATGTTTATTAATGTCAGTAAAGGGTCTTGAATACTCCACTATTCAGCTTTAAGGTTCAGAGATTATCTTCATGAAAGGGTCCTTTACTCCCATGGTCTCACCCAATGGTGTAGCATTCACTTCCTCTACTCAGACAAGGATCCGACTGGGATGGGGCAGTAGACTGACTTAGAGGAAAGAGGGACTTGTTGGAGGTTGCCAAATCCAGAAGTGGTGCTTGATTAACAGGCACCTGCTTTCTTCCACCTCAGCCATTGCTGGCTGGTAGAACAGAACTAGAATTTAAGCCCTTTCCTTGTTGGCAAAGTCCTTCCCATCAGAACAATGTGTTGTCTGTTAGCCAGTCCCCACCCATGGATTTCTTAGTATAGTCTTACTCGCATCTACTGTCTTCTGAGATTCAGTTTATCAAACTAGAACTTGAAGATGGTGTTCAGTAATTTTTTTTTTTTAAATACCAAGAGTAGTACTAGAATTTCAATCAATCCCTCCTGTGCCTACAAATGAAATATACACCCTGCCTCCAAGGAATCTTCAGATACAAGCCAAATGTGTTTTCAGGATTTATCTCCCATTGGATTTTACATGGGCTCTTGGTTTTATCCAAATTGGATTTCTCATCCCTAGTATCGTACTGCCTGTACCTGTTGTTCCCTCTACTTGGAAAGACTACTTTCTCCTTCTCTGTCAAAACTATACTCAGAATTTCAAGTTCCTTTTGAATACATCTACTTTGCAAAACCTTTGACCAGCCACCCCTGCCCCCAAGGAAAAACTCAGTTTTTCATGTGCTGAGCTCCATGGCACATTACTAAAACTTTTATATGGTAGTTATGTTACTAATTTCCAGATTCAAAGACTAGTTCATGTGTTATGGGATGCAGATTCAATATATTTTACTCCCTGTGTTATAAAAGACAGAATAACTAGTATTTTCCCATTGCATAATGGCATATTGTAAGCCGTGAGGCAGCAACATCAGTTTTCACTGCAACCCTTCACTTCAGCAACTGGTTATTTGAACCATTTTTCATTGTTCAATGAACAATGAGGAAACAGTTCTATTTTTTTCCCACTACTTCCTTAAAACATACTGCTGTCTCTCCCTTCCCCGTCCCTTGGAGATATCTGTGGAAAGATCCAATGACTTTCCAATCACTGTTGGGAATTTAAATAATCTGATTTTTAACTTGTATTGAAAAGTATCATGGAGCTAAAAACTTCACACTGTCATCATTTCACAGTGTTTCAGAGTCAGAGCTGTTTTGTTGCTTTAGGCCTTAACAGTGTGAAAAGGTGTGGTCTGTTCTTTCAGCACTCTCCTTGCTATTGCCTTTCTCCTCCTCCAGCATGTCCTGACAAGGACAGTTGAAGCCAGGCATAATAAACTGCTGGGAAAGTTCCTTGAAACCAGGAAAAAAATGATGCCTGCAAGGAATTAGGTGGAGATGTTTGAAATACCGTAGAGGAAAATTGAGGAAAGAGTCAAAAGGCTCAGAGAGGTGAACTTCTTGGAACTGGTTCATTATGTAAGACCAGAGAAACCACTAGATGATTGTTTCCTGGTAAAGCACAGAGGATACTCTCTTTGCTAAAGTCACAAGGAATGCATAAATGAGGGGGGCTTCAGCATCTTGAGGAACTCAATGCTTGCTGTCCTCCCTAGGCCAAAGTTGACAGTGGGAGATAGTGCTGGAAAACTGGTTTCCTTGGCATCACTGGGCATGACAGGATTCTGTAATAACAGAAGCTGGGTGATAGTAGTAAGCTGTTGGAGCAAGCATATTTGGAATTAATTGGCTATGCTAATTTCTGTAATAACCCTGTAGAAACTCAAGTCAATGTAGTTATCCTAATAACCACAAAGCCAGGATGATGATCAGGGCATCTTGACCCTCAGCAATCTGTGGCAATGACTAATATGTAGAGTAAGATATATGCGCAGACAACAAATGCATTGCTTAATTTAAATATCCGAGAAAGAACATGGGTAGGTCACTCACCAATGTAGGAAATCATGATTGTCTTATCTAGATCTAAGCACGATTCAGACCTTGAATTAATTGATCAAAATGCATGTCCCTGACTCCCAGGAGTGAAAATCTCCCTGGCAAAGCAGGACATGACTCCTGGCCCTGGCATTCTGGGATTAAGAAAGCCTTGTTGACCAAAGGGGGAAGAGAAATGAAACAAAATAACTTCTGTTATTTTTGCACACAGCAGAGTGGGGAAGATTCTGAATGAGTGTTTCCTTTGAGGAAAAAAAAACCAATATGGGATCTTTCAGCAGTGATTATGTGAGTCAGTTAATGTTAGCAGAGATTCCTTTTATCTTCAGGAGAAAAAAGGCATCTGTCAGAGGATTATATCAACAATATAAGGAAGTCATCAACCGGAAGAAGATAAGGTAAATATTTAAGGAAATCAGGAAACTCTTTAGCAATTGTAATTCAGATAAAATGCATTAAAATATTTTTAAGGAAGTTATTATTTCTCAAAGTACATACCAAAGCCTAGAATAATATACATGCTATGGAACCGAAAATAAATTCTCTGATGGTCTCATGGGGAGAAAAAAAAGCCATGTTTCCTTGAAGAAAGTCTTTACAATACCATAGCAATCAGTTAGAATAGCTATTCACACAGTATTTTCCCAAAGGGACTTACACTTGTGATGGTTACATTTGCATGTCAGCGAGGACAGATTTTGGTATCCAGATGCTTAGTCAAGCATGCACTGGACTGATTATTACTGTGAGGGCTTTTCATGGATTTAAATTATCCATTGGTTGATTGCACCTATGTCTGATTACATCTACAATCAACTGAGGAGATTGCCTTCAACAATGAGAGAAGTCTCATCCAATCAGTTGAAGGCATTAAAAGGAGAGGTGAAGATATCAGCAGTCAGAAGAGAGATTTTCCATCACTTCTTCAGCCAGCCAGCTTCTCCTGGGGAATTCATCAAAACCTTCATCGGAGTTCCCAGCTTGCAGTCTGCCCTGTGGAATTTGGACTTGGTCATCCCCACGGTCACATGAAACAATTCTTATAAAGATCTCATAATATTTACAGGTGTCTCCTGTTGATCCTGTTTCCCTAGAGAGTCCTGACTAATACACAGCCATTTTTCAGAATTACGGTGCACTGGGGAAAGAGAATACTTGAGAGCTGTGGATAAGCTGACACAGATACCAAGCAACCCAAAACAGCACCATAGCCTCCCTATTAGAGTGGGGAATGTTTAGAGGCCAAGTGATGAATGGAGTCCTGGCCCATGGAGTAGTTAGCAAATGAAGAGCCCTTACATGGGTTCCCTGAGGAGGAAGTCCTTATACTTGGAAAGGCCAAGTAGAAACACCTAATAGTTCTCCTTGATTCTATCTCTGGATCTAGATAGTAAGTTGAGGCGGGAATCAGTGGTCTTGGTGGTGGTCGAGGGCATGTCGTGCTGGGCAGAGTTTGGAGGGGTCTTCTGAGGAGTCTTGAGGGGCTTTCAGTTTAAGTTTCTGTGTGGAGACACTGGTGATGGGACTTGACCTGGGAGATGGAAAAATGATCATTCCCACTATACAGCGATGAGCTATATGGACATCAACAATACCACGTCACCCTCCCACCATCATCCGACCATGTCAGCTTCACACTCCCACGGCGGAGGAAATGGCAACATGATAATGATGCCTATGACCTTCTACTTTTGCCTTAAGAATGTGGAAGTATTGTTTTCTGGTTTGGTGACCAATACAGCTGGAGAAATAACTGGAACTTTTGTGGCAGTGTTTTTGTTTTATTTTTAAATGCAATTTTATTGAACAATCAGTTGTTCACAGTATCACCATATGTGTGCTTTCATCACCACAGTCAAACTTTGCACAATTTCATTTCCCGCAAAGATAAAATAAAAATTAAAATAAAAAAGAACATCCAAAATATTCCATTCCCCTCCTTCCCCCATTGTTGATTTACTTTTTTTAAAATTAAATTCAGTTTTATTGAGATATATTCACATACCATACAATCATCTATGTCGTACAATCAACTGTTCACAATACCATCATATGGTTATGCCTTCATCACCCCAATCTATTTTTGACCACTTTCCTTGCACCGGAAAGAATCAGAATCAGAAGAAGAACCAAAAGTAAAAAAGAACACCCAAATCATCCCCCCCATCCCACCCTATTTTTTGTTCAGTCTTTGTCCCCATTCTTGTACTCATCCATCCATACACTGGATAATGTGGCAGTGGTTTTACTAGCAATGTTCTCTGGAGGACTCAGGATAGCCCAAGAGAGCCTGTTGCACAAGTCACAAGTCAGCATCCACTACAAATCCATGCCTGTCCCAGGGCCAAACGGAACCATCCTTATGGAGAGACACAAAACTGTTGGGCAGCAGATGCTGAGCTTTCCTCACCTCCTGCAAACAGTGCTGCATATTATCCAGGTGGTCATCAGCTACTTCCTCACGCTCCTCTTCATGACCTACAATGGGTAGCTCTGCATTGCTGTGGCAGCAGGAGCTGGCACGGGCTAGTTTCTCTTCCTCTGGAAGAAGGCAGTGGGAGTAGACATCACTGAGCACTGCCATTAACATCAGACTCTACGGTGTGGCCTTATTGATTACAGTGGGAAGCAGGTTTAAGACTGGAAAACATGATTCCTACTCCAGTCATCCATTCTTCCTCCTTGTCTCCTCACACACACACAGACACACACATCTACTCAACAGAGGTTTAGCGTACAGTCTCTGAGCTAAAGTGGTAACCTCCCCAAGGCTGTTTTTTGTTTGTTTTTTCTGATTAGCCGGGATGCCCATTTCTCTTGAGGAGAAGCCACCTGTGAGATGTCGTCTCCTCCCCCATCATCTTACAGCCAATTTATATATTCTTGTCTTTATTATCAATGACTCGATCACCTGCTCCCTTTTTAATCTTTTGTTCCTTTTTACGGACAATATGTGGATTTGGAAAGCTGTTTCTGAGTTGGTGATGGAAAGGGGATATTAACTTCATCCAGGATTGATGGCCGCTCAGGGAAATTCTTGTTAAACAAAATCCAGAACCCAAACTTAATGTTAGAAAATAAGCTCTAGTTTTTGGACTGAATGAGTGGGAAATACATGGTGCCTTTCCTTAGGTGTGATGTGTTGCACGGAAATCTCTGGAGTGTGCAGAGGAGTGGTTTGAGACTAAATAGAAGCCTGGAACTTGCAGAAGTGTGCATTCTTGGGTGGCTGACTCATCAGTGTGTGTTCCCACTTAATATTTTGATTATAAGGTAACTTACCAATCAAAAGGGAAAAAAAGACAAGTTGAGAAAACAGAAACAGATATTTTAAAATGAAACCATTGGCATTTTACATTGACTTGGGACCTTGGTTTGTCACAGCTGAATGAAACAAAACAATTTGAATCATTTTTCCCGTTGATTCTTTTCATGTCTGCCTCTAAACTAGCGGTTTTCAAACTGGCATGCATTAGAATCACCTGGAGGGGTTGCTAAGACACTGATTATTGGGCCTTAACCCTGAGTCCAAAACTTAAGATTTCTAACAAGTTGCCAGGTGATCTGCTGCTGGTCAAGAGACCACACTGTGAGAACCTCTGCTTTAAACTACAAGAGTATACCTGGTGGGGTTAGCTGCCTGCTGTTGGGCCCGGGAGTTGGAATTTGCTGATTGGTACGTGGTTTAACTCAAGTACTATATCCTTCTCAAGTACTATATCCTTCTGGTCAGTTATTTAATCATTCCACATACATTTATTCAGCTCCAACTGTGTGTATGTGTGCCTGAGCACATGTGTGCAAAGGGCTGTATAGCCAGAGTAGCTCTAACCAGCATGCATGAAATCACTGGTCCTTCTTATTTAAAGATCTGTGGTTTCTTGGAAGTAGAAAGAGACCTGTGTCCTGCAGTGTAAATCAGCTGATCGTAGGCCCAAAGGGTAAAAGCTCAGCCTTTCTCTTTGGAGAGGCTGAGGGTGTGGTCTGCTGAGCACACTTTCCTCAGTCCCCAGCATCCATCCCCACACTGGGCAGATCCTCATCCTCCACATGCCATCTTTGTTGCCCTTGGGGGCTTAATTCGATCACAAGTGGCCAAATCCTCCTTTCTTAATAAAGAATCTCATTAGAGTTTTATTCTGTTTGGTCATAAGTATACACTGCAGTCTTGTTCCCAGCCCAAACTACCTCTGTAGAGTGATTCTTCCTGTGCTGGTCTATTGAATCCTGCCCTCCTTGGTTCTAGACTCCAGTTGTGCCTCAGGGCAGAGAAGACAAAACACAGTGATCCTGTTGGCTTCTGTTGTGGTTTTGAAGCTTGTACTTTCTCTGTGGGTGCCAGTTAAATATTGGAGAGTGAGGCATGTGTGCTTCTATGGCTTTGAACCAAGAAAGGATTATGAGCCTGCTGGTTAGAGGTTCAAATTCAGGAAGCAACCTTTAGAATTTGCTTTTCTCTGATTCCACTCCCTTGCAGTGTTAATACTTAATCCAGCTAAGCATGAAGAGAGTGACTGACAGGCACTGACAGTCAAAGATGAAGGCATAAGAGGCTGTTATTGTCTCAGGAGCCAAGGCATAATAAAACCATGGCAAGTGAAATAAGATCAATGTTTAGTAGTGACCTTGGTGCTCTCTAGAAAACTTGGCCTGAACTACTATAAAATACCCTTCCAGAAAGAGGACTTATTAGTTAGATAAGAAAACCCAAGGTTGGTTAAGACAAAGTGCTATGAATTTGAAACTTACAGAGAATCTTTGGTTTGGGACAGGTCTTCAGGTCTGCAGTATAGAGAAAATCATGAAAAACTTGAATTTCAGAGATTTTTAGACTGGGTTGCCAAAGCATGAAGCCAGTGAAGGAGAAAAATTTAAAGATTAAATTCCATTCTTCCTGAGCTCTTGGTGTGTTGTAATAGGATGATCTCATCAACTTTCAATTCATTTGGAATATAGTGCCTGGCTTCTTTGTTCCTTTTGGGCCCAAATTTCTCTTTTCCTCCCTCCCTGTTCACATCTATTGGGATACTCCATCCCCATTTCTTTGTTCCCTTATTTTGTTCTCCTTTCCTTATCTCATTGGTCTGGTTTATTAAATCTGCTTAGCACTCCTGGTACAGTGGACATTGCCATGCAGCGTATATAGACACCACCCTAAAAGTCTAAAACCTGCTTAAACCTGTTTCAAGGGCAATTGCCCCACTGAAATTTCTATAGAACTAGGTAAAGGGCTTTCCTGGTACCCTCCCCACAGTTTCAGGATCTTAGGTGCAGTCTGTGATGGAGAAACACAGCCCTCCCCCGCACCCCTGATTGCTCATAAAAGGGAATCATTACTGGGCCCACCAGAGGATTAGAAATTAAGGGTTCTTCACTACTTCTGTGGTAGGGTTGTCTGGAATTCCTTTTTAGGCTATGGGACATGGCTCTTGGGTTCTAGCCACAAGGGGCTTCTTATTAGGAGTTGGAGGGCACTTTCCTGTCATTTAATTTTGATCCTGCCCTCTCCAACTGCTGCTTTCAAAAAGAAGATAGACATAGGATACAAAGTTTACATTTGATACAATGCCTTAATCAATGGGTCTACAATTAATGTTGACTGTTTTAGATTGTAAGCTCCTGGAGAGCAGTATTACTGTAGTAGAAATATTTTAATAGTCTCATGTGTAAAAGAACAAAATAAATATTTTGATTTTGTGATTCTAAAAAAAAAAGATAGTAAGTTGAATGCAACAGAGAATCCTGCCATGAGTCATGTCACCCTCAAAAGACTTGAACAATACAGGAATGATGCTCCCCATAATAACCCATTCACTTTACCAGTTTGGCCCTTGGTCAAACTAGATGGATTATGACAGATGATGACAGACCTTGATCATCTGGACATTCTGGACACTGGTCCACTATGTCGATGACACCATGCCATTTGGACATGGTAGCAGGAAGTGGCTAGAGCTCTGATTGACTAGTCATGTGCACCCCAACTGATAGGAGGGAGACTCTACGAAGAGTCAGGGGCTTGCCACATCTGTAAAATTTTTAGAGGTTTGTGGTCTAGGCCAGGGGTTGGCAAACTATGGCCCATTTGTCAAATTCATTCCACTTCCTGTTTGTGTAAAGTCTACAAGTTAAAAATGTTTTAACATTTTAAAATGATGATTTGCTTTTCCATGTCTGCAAAGAAGGTTGTTAGAATTTTGATTGGGATTGTATTGCATCTGTAAATCAAATTGGTTAGAATTGACATCTGAATAATATTTTTCTACCAATCCATGAACTCAGAATTTACCTCCATTTCCTTCGGTCTTCTTTGATATCTTTTAGCCATGATTTGCAGTTTTTCATGTATTAGTCCTTTATATGATTTGTTAGATTTCCTCTTAGATATTTGATTCTTTTAGTTGCTATTGTAAATGGAATTTTTTCTTGATTTCTTCTTCCAATTGTTTATTACTAGTGTATAGAAACACTACTGATTCTTATTTTGGGGTGTTGATCTTGTACCCCATCACTTTGCTGAATTCATTTATTAGTTACATTAGCTTTGTTGTGGGTTTTTCAGGATTTTCTGTATGTTGGATCATGTCATCTGCAAATAGGGCACGTTTCACATCATCCTTTCCAATTTGGATACTTTTTTATTACTTTTTCTTGCCTAATTGCTCTAGCTAGAATATCCAGGACAATGTTGTACAACAGTGGTGACAGTGGGCATCCTTGTCTTTTTCCTGATCTTAGAGGGAAAGATTTCAATCTTTCATTATTGAGTATGTTAACTGTGGGTTTCTCATATACGCCCCATATCAGGTAGAGGAATTTTGTTCTATTCCTGGTGTTTGAGTGTTTTTTCCAAGAAGGGGTGCTGGATTTTTTCAAATGCCTTTTTAGCATCAATTGAGATGGTCATGTTCATGTTTTTCTTTTGTTCTGTTAATGTGGTATATTACATTAATTGATTTTCTTATGGTAAACTAGCCTTGCATACCTAGGATAAATTCCACTTGACCGTGGTGTATAATTCTTCTGATGTGCTGTTGGATTCAGTTTGCTAGTATTTTGTTGAGGATTTTTGCTTCTATATTCATAAACTTATTGGCCTGTAGTTTTCTTTTCTTGTGATATCTTCATCTGGCTTTGGTATGAGGCTGATGTTGGCCTCAGAGAATGAGTTAGGGAGTGTTCTTTCCCCCATAATTTTTTGCAAGAGTTTGAGCAGCATTGGTGTCAATTCCTCTTGGAATGTTTGTTAATATTCCCCTGTGAGGCTGGGGAGAAATCCCGACACATCCCAGAGTGATATGGAGAGAGTATAAGTGTATTTGTGCCCACCCTCACCCCCACCCCCTCCAGGGACTGGGGAGAAATGCAGAAGTGTTGGACCTCTTCACCTGGACTATTGCTGATTTTCCTGCAAACACTGAGGACTGCCAGTTTGGTGGGCTGAGCCCTCAATCAGGGGGCTTTCCCCTCTGAGGCTAGTTGCTGCAAGGGAGAGGCTAAGCCCACTTATAATTGTGCCTAGGAGTCCCCCCCACAGAGAGCCTCTTTGTTGCTTAGATGTGGCCCCTCTCTCACTAAGCCCACTTGGCAGGTGAACTCACTGCCCTTCCCGCTACGTAGGACATGACACTCAGGGATGTGAATCCCCCTGACAATGCAGGAAATGACTCCTGGAGATGATCCTGGACCTAGCACTGTGGGATTAAGAGGATCTTCTTGACCAAAAGGTGGAAGAGAGATGAAACAAAGTAAGTCTCCAGTGGCTGAGAGATTTCAAATGGAGTGGAGAGGTCACTCTGGAGGGTATTCTTATATGCTATATGGATATCACCTTTTAGTCTTTAGTGTGTTGGAATGGCTAGGGGTAAGTGCCTGGAGCTGTCAGACTGCAACCCAGTGATCTTGATTCTTGTAGATGATTGTATAACTATATAGATTGCATAATGTGACTGTGTGACTATGAAAACCATATGGCTCATACTCCCTTTATCCAGTGTGTGGACAGATGAGTGGAAAAATGGGGACAAAAATTACATGAAGAATAGGGTGGGATGGAGGGGATGGTAAGAGTTAGGGGTTCTTTTTTTACTTTTATTTTTATTTTGGAGTAAGGAAAATGTTTAAAAATTGATTCTGGTGATGAACACAACTGTATGATGGTGCTGTGAATAATTGTACACTGTGGATGACTGTAGGATATGTGAATATATATCAGTTAAACTGTATTTAAAAAAGTAAATGAACGATGTGGGGAGGAGGGTAATGGGATGTTCTGGACGTTCTTTTTTATTTTAATTTTTATTTTACTTTTTGGAGTAATGAAAATGTTCAAAGTTTGATTGTGGTGATGAAAGCACAACTATATGATGATACTGTGAACAACTAATTGTACACTTTGAATGATTGTATGTTATGTGATTATTATCTCAATAAAATTGCATTCAAACAAATTCCCCTGTGTAGCCACCGGGTCCTAGACTTTTCTTTGCTTGGCAGTTTTTGATTAGTGATTCAATTTTTTATTGGTTATTGGTTTTTGAGATTTCTGTTTCCTCTAGAATCAGTGTAGGTAGTATGTGTGTTTCTAGGAATTTGTCCATTTCATTGAGGTCAGCAGGAGTGAATCAAGTGTATGATTTGATGTGAGCTGAGTTCTCAGTTGGTAGAAACGTAGTGTCCCTGGGTAAAGAATGAGGAAATCTCTGGAAATCCTCCAAACTTTGGGGAGTGAAGAAAGGAATCCCTCTGGGTTGGACAAAGACACAGTTGATGGATAATAGTGTGATTGAGAGCCAAGTTACCCTGGCCCTAGACCAATTTGTTTCTGGGAAGCAGATATGCATGAGTTTGGAACTTATTGCAAGACATATGGGAAGGTGGAGTAACTAACTCCCACAAATTTTTACAAACTCAGAAAGGATGGAAGAAGTGGTAGGTTTGGGAGGGTACAGAAATTTCCCGGAAATCAAAATAAGTCAAACTGCGTAACATAAGTGTTTTTGTTCTTTCGTGGGTCACAGAGTCCTTAAAGAATTTAAGAGAAAATAGGCACATGTTCACAAACACAAAATTTTACATTTGACTTCAGGGTTCCCCAAAGCTCAGGGTCCATGTACCCAGATTAAGAACTCCTGGATGAAAAGCTGGTTTACAGAAAGTTCATAGTACAGAATAAATGGCTGGGATGGTGAGAAAGGTAATGGTGAGTGTGCTGTCCTGGTGTAGGCAATGAGCCCACAGAGGTATCCAGGATGTTTTCCTGCCCTAAGAGAATAGACATGAACCTGCGAAGTGTAAGGTATGGGGAGATTTGCCTTAGTGAAGATGTGTTGGGCATCCACTGAAAGGCTGATAATAATTGCTTGGCTGAGAAAGCCAAGTATTTGAAATTATATCTCATTTCAAAGTATAGCTCACCTAGTTCCCAGCTGTAATCTCCACTCCATCCCCTACAATGATGAATAGTAATTTTTCAGCATTCAAGTCAATTCAAATGATGTTTCCTAGACAACGGATCAGGAAGTTGGAGATAAAATATATTACTAAAACATGGACCCTAACATGTAGACTCTCATCCCTGCATGGAGAATGTGAATGGCTATTCCAACAACCTGATCCTGACATTTTGACCTACAAGTTTAGTTTACTTCTTTTGCAGTCTATTTTAGCTAAACACAGTCATGCCCACTGCTTTGGTATAATCTTTCTTTAATACTCCTCCATCTTCAATATCTCAAACTCTGAAATTCTCAGAGACCACAATATCTTCTTCTTCTGTTTTTCTCAAACCTATTAATTTTTTTTACTTGCCCTTATTATGGACTCAGAGGCCTTGAAAGCTTATATCCAAGTCTTCCAGCTCTTTCTTTGTTTCTCTGGTTTCTTTCTTCCCAGCCTGGACACCATGGGCATGTGATATAACCAAGGACCATTCGGTAGCAGCAGAGTCCAAACCAACCTGCCCACCATTTGTGTACCCTACCAGTCAGGTAACTTAAATTGATAATTAGGGTGGGTGCCTCGCTTTTGAAGGTGCAAAGCAACAGAGGAATTAAATAAAGGATAAACAAATATAGGGAGATCATTCTGATGAGGACAGAAGATCCTGAACCCATAAAGTATGAACTAGATAGGTGGCTATAACTGAACAATGGGGAGATGACAGGGTAATCTCATTGTCTGTATCCATTTTGTACCTTTATAGGTGGGTAGGCTCCTCCTGCTTTGAAACATTCCCTGTCCAATTGCCCAGAAGCATGTCCTGCTTAAGGGTGGGTTACTTAATGCTAAAATGACTCCTGGAATCCTTTCTTCTTGACTGCCTTGTCAATTCTCAGTGCTAGATAAAGTCAGCCTTTCAACTCTTCTTGGGGCAGGCACGTACTCCTAGAGAGAGTTACACAACTCTGCATACCAATGCAACTATAAATACATTATGTTGTAAACTCAGTTTTATTGAGTTGAATTCATATACCCTACAGTCATCCACAGTGTAAATCAGTTGTTCACAGTAGCATCATATAGTTATGCATTCACCACCAAAATCAACTTTTGAACATATTCATACTCCAAAAAATATAAATAAAAATAAGTATAAAAATACAAGTAAAGAAGAGCACCCAAAACATCACATCTCCCCATCCCCCGTATTATTCATTTAGTTTTTGTTACCATTTTTCTACTCATTCTACTCGTCTACTCATCATTGAATAGAGAGAGTCTGAGTCACAAGGTTTTCACAATCACACAGTCACGCCATATAAGCTAAGTTCATTATTTTAAACCCCAAGCTTGCTCCAGGTTCCTTATTCTCATTCTTGGATAATGCTTTAGGGCCTTCTTCATAGAAACAGTTCTAAGCCTTCCCCAGTCCCTGAAATCCCTTGCTACAATTCAGCTGCCCCAATCTTAGCAGACGTCTTCACCTCCTCTTTATCCAGAAGACTGGGTCCCTGCATCATGTCCTCATTTGAAGCCCATCTCCACTGTAGACAGAGCACAGGAGCTACAGGTCCCATGTGGTACATTTACAGGGTTGGTGGGGAAAGACATCAGAAATTCCACCTTCTTCAATAGAAACCAATAGAAGAAGATATCCTGCGTCTTCATCTCAGAATCAACTCAATCCTCTCAAAGATAAGTTTAAATAATGACTGGAGCGTTTCCTAAATCACAGGAAGAAGCCTAGGGTGGAAGCATTTACAAATCTCATCTGGAAAGATGCTTTCAAAATATTAGCTAAATAATTGACAAACTAATATAAAATATACTCTATTCCTTAAATTTCATGTGAACTTGTTGTATCCTAAGGATTTATAATTGATGTATTTAGTCATTCACTTAATAAACACTGAATTTAGAGTAAAGACTTTTCACCAATACACGTTGCCAAATACAGAAATATCCCAATGAAGACTTTTGAGGCTGAAAAAGTATAAGGATTCAATGCAATTCCAATCAAAATTCCAACCACGTACTTTGCAGACTTAGAAATGTTAGTTATCAAATTTATTTGGAAGAGAAGTGGGCCTCAAATTGCCAAAAACATCCTAAAAGAGAATAACAAAGTGGGAGGACTTACACTTCCAGACTTTGAAGCCTACTATAAAGCTATAGTGGTCAAAGCAGCATGGTATTGGCATACAGATAGACATATTGGTCAATAGAATGGAATTGAGAGTTCATATATAGACCTCCAGATTTATGGTCAACTGATTTTTGATAAGGCCCTCAAATCCACAGAACTAGGACAGAATATTCTCTTCTAAAAATGGGGCTGGGGGAACTGGGTACCCTTAACCAAAAGAATGAAAGCGGACCTCTACCACATACTCGATACAAAAGTTAACTCAAAGTGGATCAAAGACCTCAATATAAGAGATAGCACAATGAAACACTTAGAAGATAATATTCAGAAACATCTTCAGACATAGTAATAGGAGGTAGCTTCTTAGACCTTACACCCAAAGCACAAGACACAAAAGGAGAAATACGTAAATGGGAACTCCCCAAAATCAAAAGCTTCTGTGCCTCCAAAAACTTTGTCAAAAAGGTGAAGAGGCAGCCAGCTCAATGAGAGAAATTTGGAAACCATATAGCTTATAAGAGACTGATATCCTGCATATAAAAAGAAATCCTATAACTCAACAACAGTAGTTCAAACATCCCAATTATAAAATGGGCAGAAGATATGAAAAGGTATTTTTCAAAGAGGAAATACAAATGGCTAAAAAACACATGAAAAAATATTCATCTTCACTAGCTATTAGGGAAATGCAAATCAAAACCATAACGAGATAACATCTCATACTCATAAGTATGGCTGCCATCAAACAAACAGGAAACAATAAATGCTGGAGAGGATGTGGAGAAATTGGAACTCTTATTCATTGCTGGTGGGAATATATAATGGTACAGTTGCTACGGAAGCAGTTTGATGGTTTCTCATAAAACTAGATAACGAATTATGCTAAGATCCAGCAATTCCACTTCTTGGTATATACCCAGAAGAAATGAAAGCAGTGACATGAAAAGACATTTGCACACCAATGTTCATAGCAGCATTGTTCACAATTACCAAGATATGGAAACAATCCAAATGTCCTTCAACAGATGAGTGGATAAACAAAATGTGGTATATACATATATATATGATGAAATACTCTGCAGGAGTAAGAAGGAACAGAGTCCTGAAACATATGGCAACATGGATGAACCTTGGAGATATAATACTGAGTGAAATAAGCCAGACACATAAGGAGAGACATTGTATATTACCACTTCTATGAACTCCCTGAACAGTGTAAAATCAATGCCTTATAATGTAGAATATTGGGGACCTAGTGATAGACAGAAGCCAGTGAGGGGGGATGATAATCTCATATGTTCAGATATGTTAATGAGGGTGAATTCAAAAGCATGGGAATGGATGGGGGGATGATTGTTAATGGGACTATAAGTATTAGAGCTCTATTGAAGGTGAATAGGATTGAAAGGGGTTGTTTAAAAGCATGTTTCCCACAGATCAGCACTATAAATATAGATAGGTGCTTGCATGATATACTTCTAAGGTAGGACACTACTAGCACAGAGAGTTGAAAACACAAGGGTATATGGGAAAAATCTACTTCTTGTATACTAGTGATTATAATTAATAGGAATACCATACTAGTACCACACAAATACTAGGGCCAAATAATTAAGGGCTGACAAGAACTATGAAGTCTTTTGGGTCATGAAAATTCTTTAAAATGGAGAGTGATGAGGATTGTACAACTAATTGAGGATAATGTGAGATATGAATGGATTATCATGGACATAACATATGCTATGTGAACTTAGGAACCCCCTAATTTATTAGTCAAGTCCTCGATCTTGAGGCTTTCTTGGGTGGAGCATAAGATTGCAAAAGGGAGGCTAAGCCTACCTATAATTATGACTAGGAGTCACTTTCAGAGAAACTATTTTGTTGTTCAATGTGGACTTTCACTCTCTAAGTCTAACTCTGCAAATAAATCCATCATCCTCCCCCCAACATGGGACAGGATGCCCCCAGATGAATGGGTTATCCTGGCAACCTGGGACACAGATTCTGGGAATGAGCCTGACCCTGGCATTGAGAGACTGAGAATGCCTTTTTGACCAAAAGTGGGAAAAGAAAGGCAACAAAATAAGGTTTCAGTGGCTAAGAGAATTCAAATTGAGTCAAGAGGCTGTTCTGGATGTTACTCCTATATAAGATCCACCTAGATAAGCCAAATGACCACCGTATGATAAGCCCAAGTCAGCAATAGTCCTAAAACCTTAATGAATACCCAGATCCCTATCTGAGACTCTATAAAAGTTTCATTCACTAAGTTTATTCTTCAGAAACATAAATCCTTCAGAGAATTTCTATGCCAGCTAAGTCCCCAAACCCAGAGGCAATAGCCTCTTCAAGAACATCAACCAGATATGTCCCCTTTTCTCATATAGTTGACACCCCTTTTCAACATGAACAAGTTAGGGTGGTCACTACCTTAGACATCTCTGAAAATTAGGAAAGTGATTAAACTAGAGGAAGGGGTAGTAACAGACAAGATAGAATTTAACAAAGGATGATGTATACTATATAGGATGATGAATTTCTATATTATTTTCTTTTTCTTAGTTGCTGGGGTATTAAAATAGCTAGAGGGAAAGAATTGTAATGATGGAAGTGTTACCAAAGGATCCTTTGAAATTTGTTCTATAGGTACTTGTTATATTGTGGTTTGAAAGCTACCACCTTTTTGTATATATGTTATATTTCACAATAAGGAAATCACTGAAATTGTGGTTCTATAACAAAAAATTTGAAATTTCCTCTATAACTGCTTGTTATCATACTTTGAAAGATATTTTTTGTGTATATGTTATATTTCACAATAAGGAAATAACTGAAACTATGGAATTGTAACCCATAATATTCCTTTAAATATGCTATCTACTTGTTAAAAGTGCATTTGAAAGTTATCAATTCAATGTATATATGTTATATGCTACAAAACAAAAAACAAAAAATAAAAAAAACTATATTGATAAAGGAGAATCATTCATTCATAATTTGTCAGACAATCCAGCACTATCAAACAATTCTTTCACTGGCTAGCAGGCCTATGCCAGTGTGGTCAGCTATTATGCTCAGTTGAGACTTTAAATGTCTCAGGCTTAATATTCAAATTATAATCACTCTCCAGATATTCAAGTATTTCACAAAGGCTTTCTTTCTAATGAAACAATGATGCGTGACCAGCAGATACACATATGTTCCAGTCTGCTGGATGGGCACATTTATTAGCATAGGTATATAATTTAGACTTTTACAATATTTATTAGTATATTATGAACTAGATTATTATGGATCATCTCCCAGTTCATGCCTAAGTAAATCAAGAAAAAATGAATTTTTTAATTTGCAGCACTGTTTACTGGAACTTGGTCTCAGAATGACCCTACCAATGTGCTGACATCCCATAGGTTCAGTTTAAGGCTCTTGTCTCTCTCTTAAAACTACAAGTAGAAGGAAGAAGATGGCGGCATAGAGAGGAGTGGAAGCTAGTTAGTCCCCCTGGAACAATGAATAAACAACCAGGAAAAACTAGTAAATAATCTGGAATAACTGTGGGGGGACAACTATGACTGTCCACATATCATTCACCAACCTGGATTGGGAGGAATGCCCAAGATCACAGCATAACATCTGTAAGTAAAAGCTGTGGACCCAAGCCAAGAGCCCCCTCCCCCCAATGGCAGCACAAACTGCAAAGCCTCACTGTGATAGAGAGTAGCACTCCCTGAACAAGCAAACATCCATCAGCCCAGCTCCAACTGAGGTTTTAATTAACAAATGTTGACTGCTCAATACAAGTTACTAATCCCCAACAAGCAGACAGAGGCTTTTGGTGACAACTGACATTGTAGAATTGGAGGGTGGCTGCAGACTGGCCCTGAAGGGGGGCTTTCTGTCCCATTTTTGGCTCAGTGGAGGCAGCTTTAGCCATTTTCAGTTCCCAGTGCTCTGACCCAGACAAGGGTGGAGAGAGCAGAGTCAGAGAGACTGTTCAAAGGCAAATGATATCTCTCTAGGGGGTGTATCTTCCCTAAGAGGAAAGAGGTGGTGCCAAGCTGTAATACCCACATTCCATTCAGAAGCAGACCCCAGAGCCTGGGGGAAGAAAGCCACAGGCCACACCTCCTTACACCAGTCCGGAGTAACAGGCTGACAGATGCCACCTGCTGGGCAAAAAAAGCACAGTGGCTTGGGGCCTCACAGGGTGTATCAATCTTCTAAGATACATCCTCAGGGAAACCTGACACTATTGCCTTCTTCTGAGACCTGAGCCCCTTCTGATCTGGTAAAACCTGATTGGGGTAACCAAGGAAACCAAGACAACAGAAAACTACAAGCTACATTAAGAAAAATGAAGTTATGGCCCAGTCAAAGGAACAAACTCGCACTTCAATTGAGATACAGGAAGGTAAACTAATGCTAAATCAATTCAAAAAGTTTAGGGAAGGAGAACCTAAGATGGCGGCTAGGTGAGATAGGGCAAAAAAACACCTTTGTGAAAAACACTAGATAAAAGCCAGAAAGTGACCCAGAACACCAGTTCCAGTGATGCACCAGCCAGACAAGTTCTGATAAATCCACAGGGACCATGCATTTGGTGAAACTGGGAGTCTGTGTTCTGAAACGAGTGAGTGAGCTGGCTGAAAGTCTGGCGGCCATGCTGTGGTGTGGGGAAACTGGGGGTTGGCATTTGGAGATGGACTAGTTTTAAAAAAAAAAAAAAAAAAAAACCCAGGAGCAGCTGTGGTTACAACTGTGAGAACCATGCAGTGAAGCATGGCAGGAGTGTGCTGTGCCAACATCTCGGTGTCTGGCATGGAGGATATCCCGCTGCTGATTGTTTCAGGGTCAGGGGGCAGAGGGTAGCCAAAAGGAGAAAGAAACCACTCCCTTTGCAGCCATCTCCCCAGCAGGCTGGGAACGCTCCAGCCTGGGGCCAGAACTATACCCCAGAGCCATGCCAATGGTCCCAGTGTGACAGGGAGTACTTCCCGCAGAACCGCACACACGCCACAATATTGGCTGTGGACAGTGGCCTTTAGTGCACCCACAGTTAATTGTCCCAGAGCTGGGAAGGCGGAACTGTGCAAAAAGGGGGAAATTCACATGCCCCATTCAGCCATCTTTACAGCAGGCTGGGAACGCCTCTACACAGCCCGGCGGCCCAGGGCTTCCCTGGAAAGCTGGTGCACACTTGTGACATGGCACAGCCTTCCCTCAGCAGAGGTCCTGGAAGAGCACGGCTGGGAAAGGTGACCCGCTCAGAAATCCCAGGGACCCTATGCCAATACCAAGGATTTGTGGGTCAGCAGCAGAGACAATCTGTGGCAAGACTGAAATGAAAGCTTAGACTGTTGCAACAGCCTTAAATCTCCGGGAACACCTGGGAGATTTTATTATAAAAGCTGCCCTGCCTCCCTAACCACCCAGACACACACCCCACATTCAGGACTGACAGCACCAACAACACACCCAAACTTAGTGCACAAATTGAAACCCACAGGAATCAGATCGCCACACACCACAAAGACACAGTTGGGGAGAACTGACTTGAGGGGAATAGGTGACTTGTGGATGCCATCTGCTGGCTAGTTAGAGAAAGTGTACACCACCAACCTGTAGATCTGACAAATTAGAGATAGGTATTTTTTATATCCAGAAAGAAACCTATCAAGTAAAGCAAATGCCAAAAGGCCAAAACAACAGAAAATCTTAAAGCATATGATAAAACCAGATGATATGGAGAACCCAAACCCAAACACCAAATCAAAAGATCAGAAGAGACACAGTAATTGGCACGATTAATCAAAGAACTAAAGTCAAACAACAAGAGCATGGCACAGGACATAATGGACATGAAGAAGAACATGGCACAAGATATAAAGGACATAAAAAAGGCCCTAGAAGAGCATAAAGAAGAAATTGCAAGAGTAAATAAAAAAATAGAAGATCTTATGGAAATAAAAGAAACTTCGCCAAATTAAAAAGACTCTGTATACTCATAATACAAGATTAGAGGAAGTTGAACAATGACTCAGCATCCTCAAGGACCACAGAATGGAAAATGAAAGAACAAAAGAAAGAATGAGGAAAAAATTGAAAAAATCAAAATGGATCTCAGGGATACAATAGATAAAATAAAATGTCCAAATTTAAGACTCACTGGTGTCCCAGAAGGGGAAGAGAAGGGTAAAGATCTAGAAAGAGTATTCAAAGAAATTGTTGGGGAAAACTTCCCAAACCTTCTACACAATATAAATACACAAAGCATAAATGCCCAGCAAACTCCAAATAGAATAAAATCAAATAAACCTAGTCCAAGACATAATCTGATCAGACTGACAAATAATGATGAGAAGGAGCAAGTTCTGAAAGCAGCAAGAGAAAAGCAATTCACCACATACAAAGGAAACAACATAAGACTAAGTAGTGACTACTCAGTGGCCACCATGGAGGTGAGAAGGCAGTGGCATGACATATTTAAAATTCTGAGAGAGAAAAATTTCCAACCAAGAATACTTTATCCAGCAAAACTCTCCTTCAAATTTGAGGGAGACAGGGTTGTAAATCTCCCTGGCAATGCAGAATATGACTCCCGGGGATGAATGTGGACCTGGCATCATGGGACTGAGAGTATCTTCTTGACCAAAAGGGGGATGCAAAATGAGGTGAAATAGTTTCAGTGGCTGAGAGATTTCAAATGGAGTAGAGAGGTCACTCTGGTGGACATTCTCATGCACTATATAGATAACACCTCTTAGGTTTTAATGTATTGGAATAGCTAGAAGTAAATCCCTGAAACTACCAAACTCCAACCCAGCAGTCTGGACTCCTGAAGACAATTATATAATAATGTAGATTACAAGGGGTGACAGTGTGATTGTGAAGACCTTGTGGATCACACCCCCTTTATCTAGTGTATGGATGAGTAGAAAAATGGGGATAAAAACTAAAGGACAAATGGGGTGGGATGGGGGGATGATTTGGGTGTTCTTTTTTCACTTTAATTTTTTATTCTTGTTCTGGTTCTTTCTGATGTAAGGAAAATGTTCAGAGATAGATTGTGGTGATGAACGCATAACTATGTTATCATACTATGGACAGTGGATTGTATACCATGGATGATTGTATGGTGTGCGAATGTATTTCAATAAAACTGAATTTAGTAAAAAAAAAAAATTGAGGGAAAGATTAAATTTTTCATAGACAAACAAATGCTGAGAGACTTTGCTAATAAAAGACCTGCCCTACTTCAGGTACTAAAGGGAGCCCTACTGTCAGAGAAGCAAAGAAAGGAGAGAGAGAGATATGGAGAAATTTAATACACATATATAGAACATTACATCCCAAATCACCAGGACACACATTCTTCTCTAGTGATCACAGATCTTTCTCCAGAATAGACCATATGCTGGGACATAAAACAAGCCTCGGGCGGGGCAAGATGGCGGACTGGTGAGCTGTATGTTTTAGTTACTCCTCCAGGAAAGTAGGTAGAAAGCCAGGAACTGCGTGGACTGGACACCACAGAGCAATATGACTTTGGGCATACTTCATACAACACTCATAAAAACGTGGAACTGCTGAGATCAGCGAAATCTGTCAGTTTTTGTGACCAGGGGACCCGCGCCCCTCCCTGCCAGGCTCAGTCCCCTGGGAGGAGGGGCTGTCAGCTCCGGGAAGGAGAAGGGAGAACTGCACTGGCAGCCCTTATCGGAAACTCATTCTACTGATCCAAACTCCAACCATAGATAGACTGAGACCAGACACCAGAGAATCTGAGAGCAGCCAGCCCAGCAGAGAGGAGACAGGCATAGAAAAAAACAACACGAAAACCTCCAAAATAAAAGCGGAGGATTTTTGGAGTTCTGGTGAACATAGAAAGGGGAAGGGCAGAGCTCAGGCCCTGAGGCTCATATGGAAATCCTGAAGAAAACCTGATCTCTCTGCCCTGTGGACCTTTCCTTAATGGCCCTAATTGCTTTGTCTCTTAGCATTTCAATAACCCATTAGATCTCTGAGGAGGGCCCTTTTTTTAAATCCTTTTTTCTTTCTCTAAAACAATTACTCTAAGAAGCCCAATACAGAAAGCTTCAAAGACTTGCAATTTGGGCAGGTCAAGACAAGAGCAGAACTAAGAGAGCTCTGAGACAAAAGGCAATAATCCAGTGGCTGAGAAAATTCACTAAACACCACAACTTCCCAAGAAAAGGGGTGTGTCTGCTCACAGCCATCATCCTGGTGGACAGGAAATACTCCTGCCCGTCGCCAGCCCCATAGCCCAGAGCTGCCCCAGACAACCCAGTGTGATGGAAGCGCTTCAAATAACAGGCACACACCACAAAACTGGGTGTGGACATTAGCCTTCCCTGCAACCTCAGCTGATTGTCCCAGAGTTGGGAAGGTGGAGCAGTGTGAATTAACAAAGCCCCATTCAGCCATCATTTCAGCAAACTGGGAGTCTCCCTACACAGCCCAGCAGCCCAGAACTGCCCTGGGGGGATGGCACTCACCTGTGACATAGCACAGTCATCCCTCAACAGAGGACCCGGGGTGCACGGCCTGGAAGAGGGGCCCACTTGCAAGTCTCAGGAGACATACGCCAATACCAAGGACTTGTGGGTCAGTGGCAGAGACAAACTGTGGCAGGACTGAACTGAAGGATTAGACTATTGCAGCAGCTTTAAAACTCTAGGATCACCAGGGAGATTTGATTGTTAGAGCCACACCCCCTCCCTGACTGCCCAGAAACACGCCCCATATACAGGGCAGGCAACACCAACTACACACGCAACCTTGGTACACCAATTGGACCCCACAAGACTCACTCCCCCACTCACCAAAAAGGCTAAGCAGGGGAGAACTGACTTGTGGAGAACAGGTGGCTCGTGGACGCCACCTGCTGGTTAGTTAGAGAAAGTGTACTCCACGAAGCTGTAGATCTGATAAATTAGAGATAAGGACTTCAATTGGTCTACAAATCCTAAAAGAACCCTATCAAGTTCAGCAAATGCCAAGAGGCCAAAAACAACAGAAAATTATAAAGCATACGAAAAAACCAGATGATATGGATAACCCAAGCCCAAGCACCCAAATCAAAAGATCAGAAGAGACACAGCACGTAGAGCAGCTACTCAAAGAACTAAAGATAAACAATGAGACCATAGTACGGGATATAAAGGATATCAAGAAGACCCTAGAAGAGCATAAAGAAGACATTGCAAGACTAAATAAAAAAATGAATGATCTTATGGAAATTAAAGAAACTGTTGACTAAATTAAAAAGATTCTGGACACTCATAGTACAAGACTAGAGGAAGTTGAACAACAAATCAGTGACCTGGAAGATGACAGAATGGAAAATGAAAGCATAAAAGAAAGAATGGGGAAAAAAAATTGAAAAACTCGAAATGGACCTCAGGGATATGATAGATAATATGAAACGTCCGAATATAAGACTCATTGGTGTTCCAGAAGGGGAAGAAAAGGGTAAAGGTCTAGGAAGAGTATTCAAAGAAATTGTTGGGGAAAACTTCCCAAATCTTCTAAACAACATAAATACACAAATCATAAATGCTCAGCAAACTCCAAATAGAATAAATACAAATAAACCCACTCTGAGACATATTCTGATCACACTGTCAAACACAGAAGACAAGGAGCAAGTTCTGAAAGCAGCAGGAGGAAAGCAATTCACCACATACAAAGGAAACAGCATAAGACTAAGTAGTGACTACTCAGCAGCCACCATGGAGGCGAGAAGGCAGTGGCACGATATATTTAAAATTCTGAGTGAGAAAAATTTCCAACCAAGAATACTTTATCCAGCAAAGCTCTCCTTCAAATTTGAGGGAGAGCTTAAATTTTTCACAGACAAACAAATGCTAAGAGAATTTGCTAACAAGAGACCTGCCCTACTGGAGATACTAAAGGGAGCCCTACAGACAGAGAAACAAAGAAAGGACAGAGAGACTTGGAGAAAGGTTCAGTACTAAACAGATTCGGTATGGGTACAATAAAGGATATTAATAGAGGGGAAAAATATGACAAACAGAAACCAAAGGATAAGATGGCTGATTGAAGAAATGCCTTCACGGTTATAACGTTGAATGTAAATGGATTAAACTCCCCAATTAAAAGATATAGATTGGCAGAATGGATCAAAAAAAATGAACCATCAATATGTTGCATACAAGAGACTCATCTTAGACACAGGGACACAAAGAAACTGAAAGTGAAAGGATGGAAAAAAATATTTCATGCAAGCTACAGCCAAAAGAAAGCAGGTGTAGCAATATTAATCTCAGATAAAATAGACTTCAAATGCAGGGATGTTTTGAGAGACAAAGAAGGCCACTACATACTTATAAAAGGGGCAATTCAACAAGAAGAAATAACAATTGTAAATGTCTATGCACCCAATCAAGGTGCCACAAAATACATGAGAGAAACACTGGCAAAACTAAAGGAAGCAATTGATGTTTCCACAATAATTGTGGGAGACTTCAACGCATCACTCTCTCCTATAGATAGATCAACCAGACAGAAGACCAATAAGGAAATTGAAAACCTAAACAATCTGATAAATGAATTAGATTTAACAGACATATACAAGACATTACATCCCAAATCACCAGGATACACATACTTTTCTAGTGCTCATGGAACTTTCTCCAGGATAGATCATATGCTGGGACATAAAACAAGCCTCAATAAATTTAAAAAGATTGAAATTATTCAAAGCACGTTCTCTGACCACAATGGAATACAATTAGAAGTCAATAACCATCAGAGACAGAAAATTCACAAATACCTCGAGGTTAAACAACACACTCCTAAACAATCAGTGGGTTAAAGAAGAAATAGCAAGAGAAATTGCTAAATATATAGAGATGAATGAAAATGAGAACACAACATACCAAAGCCTATGGGATGCAGCAAAAGCAGTGCTTAGGGGGAAATTTATAGCACTAAATGCATATATTAAAAAGGAAGAAAGAGCCAAAATCAAAGAACTAATGGATCAACTGAAGAAGCTAGAAAATGAACAGCAAACCAATCCTAAACCAAGTACAAGAAAAGAAATAACAAGGATTAAAGCAGAAATAAATGACATAGAGAACAAAAAAACAATAGAGAGGATAAATATCACCAGAAGTTGGTTCTTTGAGAAGATCAACAAAATTGACAAGCCCCTAGATAGACTGACAAAATCAAAAAGAGAGAAGACCCATATAAACAAAATAATGAATGAAAAAGGTGACATAACTGCAGATCCTGAAGAAATTAAAAAATTATAAGAGGATACTATGAACAACTGTATGGCAACAAACTGGATAATGTAGAGGAAATGGACAATTTCCTGGAAACATATGAACAACCTAGACTGACCAGAGAAGAAATAGAAGACCTCAACCAACCCATCACAAGCAAAGAGATCCAATCAGTCATCAAAAATCTTCCCACAAATAAATGCCCAGGGCCAGATGGCTTCACAGGGGAATTCTACCAAACTTTCCAGAAAGAACTGACACCAATCTTACTCAAACTCTTTCAAAAAAGCATTGAAGAAAATGGAACACTACCTAACTCATTTTATGAAGCTAACCTTAATCTAATACCAAAATCAGGCAAAGATGCTACAAAAAAGGAAAACTACTGGCCAATCTCCCTAATGAATATAGATGCAAAAATCCTCAACAAAATACTTACAAATCCAATCCAAAGACACATTAAAAAAATCATACACCATGACCAAGTGGGGTTCATTCCAGGCATGCAAGGATGTTTCAACATAAGAAAATCAATCAATGTATTACAACACATTAACAAGTCAAAAGGGAAAAATCAATTGATCATCTCAATAGATGCTGAAAAAGCATTTGACAAAATCCAACATCCATTTTTGATAAAAGCACTTCAAAAGGTAGGAATTGAAGGAAACTTCCTCAACATGATAAAGAGCATATATGAAAAACCCACAGCCAGCATAGTACTCAATGGTGAGAGACTGAAAGCCTTCCCTCTAAGATCAGGAACAAGACAAGGATGCCCACTGTCACCCCTGTTATTCAAAATTGTGCTGGAAGTGCTAGCCAGGGCAATCCGGCAAGACAAAGAAATAAAAGGCATCCAAATTGGAAAAGAAGAAGTAAAACTGTCATTGTTTGCAGATGATATGATCTTATATCTAGAAAACCCTGAGAAATCGACGATATAGCTACTAGAGCTAATAAACAAATTTAGCAAAGTAGCGGGATACAAGATTAATGCACATAAGTCAGTAATGTTTCTATATGCTAGAAATGAACAAATTGAAGAGACACTCAAGAAAAAGATACCATTTTCAATAGCAACTAAAAAAATCAAGTACCTAGGAATAAACTTAACCAAAGATGTAAAAGACCTATACAAAGAAAACTACATAGCTCTACTAAAAGAAATAGAAGGGGACCTTAAAAGATGGAAAAATATTCCATGTTCATGGATAGGAAGACTAAATGTCATTAAGATGTCAATTCTACCCAAACTCATCTACAGATTCAATGCAATCCCAATCAAAATTCCAATAACCTACTTTGCAGACTTGGAAAAGCTAGTTATCAAATTTATTTGGAAAGGGAAGATGCCTCGAATTGCTAAAGACACTCTAAAAAAGAAAAACCAAGTGGGAGGACTTACACTCTCTGACTTTGAAGCTTATTATAAAGCCACAGTTGCCAAAACAGCATGGTACTGGCACAATGATAGACATATAGATCAATGGAATTGAATTGAGAATTCAGAGATAGACCCTCAGATCTATGGCCGACTGATCTTTGATAAGGCCCCCAAAGTCACTGAACTGAGTCATAATGGTCTTCTCAACAAATGGGGCTGGGAGAGTTGGATATCTATATCCAAAAGAATGAAAGAGGACCCCTACCTCACCCCCTACACAAAAATTAACTCAAAATGGACGAAAGATCTCAATATAAAAGAAAGCACCATAAAACTCCTAGAAGATAATGTAGGAAAACATCTTCAAGACCTTGTATTAGGCGGCCACTTCCTAGACTTTACACCCAAAGCACAAGCAACAAAAGAAAAAATAGATAAATGGGAACTCCTCAAGCTTAGAAGTTTCTGCACCTCAAAGGAATTTCTCAAAAAGTTAAAGAGGCAACTCAATGGGAAAAAATTTTTGGAAACCATGTATCTGACAGAAGACTGATATCTTGCATATATAAAGAAATCCTACAACTCAGTGACAATAGTACAGACAGCCCAATTATAAAATGGGCAAAGGATATGAAAAGACAGTTCTCTGAAGAGGAAATACAAATGGCCAAGAAACACATGAAAAAATGTTCAGCTTCACTAGCTATTAGAGAGATGCAAATTAAGACCACAATGAGATACCATCTAACACCTATTAGAATGGCTGCAATTAAACAAACAGGAAACTACAAATGCTGGAGGGGATGTGGAGAAATTGGAACTCTTATTCATTGTTGGTGGGACTGTATAATGGTTCAGCCACTCTGGAAGTCAGTCTGGCAGTTCCTTAGAAAACTAGATATAGAGTTACCATTCAATCCAGTGATTACACTTCTCGGTATATACCCGGAAGGTCGGAAAGCAGTGACACGAACAGATATCTGCACGTCAATGCTCATAGCAGCATTATTCACAATTGCCAAGAGATGGAAACAACCCAAATGTCCTTCAACAGATGAGTGGATAAATAAAATGTGGTATATACACACGATGGAATACTACGCGGCAGTAAGAAGGAACGATCTCATGAAACATATGACAACATGGATGAACCTTGAAGACATAATGCTGAGCGAAATAAGCCAGGCACAAAAAGAGAAATATTATATGCTACCACTAATGTGAACTTTGAAAAATGTAAAACAAATGGTTTATAATGTAGAATGTAGGGGAAGTAGCAATAGAGAGCGATTAAGGAAGGGGGAACAATAATCCAAGAAGAACAGATAAGCTATTTAGCATTCTGGGGATGCCCAGGAATGACTATGGTCTGCTAATTTCTGATGGATATAGTAGGAACAAGTTCACAGAAATGTTGCTATATTAGTTAACTTTCTTGGGGTAAAGTAGGAACAGGTTGGAAGTTAAGCAGTTATCTTAGGTTAGTTGTCTTTTTCTTACTCCCTTGTTATGGTCTCTTTGAAATGTTCTTTTATTGTATGTTTGTTTTCTTTTTAACTTTTTTTTCATACAGTTGATTTAAAAAAGAAGGGAAAGTTAAAAAAAAAAAAAAAAGAAAAACAAGGAAAAAAAGATGTAGTGCCCCCTTGAGGAGCCTGTGGAGAATGCAGGGGTATTGGCCTACCCCACCTCGATGGTTGCTAACATGACCACAGATACAGGGGACTGGTGGTTTGATGGGTTGAGCCCTCTACCATAGGTTTTACCCTTGGGAAGACGGTTGCTGCAAAGGAGAGGCTAGGCCTCCCTATAACTGTGCCTAAGAGCCCCCTCCCGAATGCCTCTTTGTTGCTCAGATGTGGCCCTGTCTCTCTAGCTAAGCCAACTTGAAAGGTGAAATCACTGCCCTCCCCCCTACGTGGGATCAGACACCCAGGGGAGTGAATCTCCCTGGCAACGTGGAATATGACTCCCGGGGAGGAATGTAGACCTGGCATCGTGGGATGGAGAACATCTTCTTGACCAAAAGGGGGATGTGAAAGGAAATGAAATAAGCTTCAGTAGCAGAGAGAGTCCAAAAGGAGCCGAGAGGTCACTCTGGTGGGCACTCTTACGTACACTTTAGACAACCCTTTTTAGGTTCTAAAGAATTGGGGTAGCTGGTGGTAGATACCTGAAACTATCAAACTACAACCCAGAACCCATGAATCTCGAAGACAGTTGTATAAAAATGTAGCTTATGAGGGGTGACAATGGGATTGGGAAAGCCATAAGGACCACACTCCACTTTGTCTAGTTTATGGATGGATGAGTAGAAAAATAGGGGAAGGAAACAAACAGACAAAGGTACCCAGTGTTCTTTTTTACTTCAATTGCTCTTTTTCACTCTAATTATTATTCTTGTTATTTTTGTGTGTGTGCTAATGAAGGTGTCAGGGATTGATTTAGGTGATGAATGTACAACTATGTAATGGTACTGTGAACAATTGAAAGTGTGATTTGTTTTGTATGACTGCATGGTATGTGAATATATCTCAATAAAATGAAGATTAAAAAAATAGAAAAAAAAAAAAAAAACAAGCCTCAACAAATTTTTTTAAAAATTGAATTTATTCAAAGCACATTCTCTGACCACAAAGGAATACAAGTAGAAGTCAATAACCATCAGAGACTTAGAAAATTCACAAACAACTGGAGGGTAAAAATGAGGGGGAGATGAAAACATTCCTGGATAATCAAAAGCTGAGGGACTTCATCACCAGTAGATCAGTCCTATAAGAAATGCTAAAGGGAATTGAGCAGGCTGAAAGGAAGGGACACTAAACAATTGACTGAAACCACATGAAGAAATAAAGATTTCCAATAAAGATCACATGGTAAATATAAATACCAATATTACTGTATTTTTGATTTGTAACACCACTATTTACTTCCTACAGGATCTAAAATACATAAACTGTAATGATAAGTCAGTGGTTTTGAACTCAACATAAAACATGTAATTTTAAACAACTATATAAAAGTGGGGGAATGGAGGAGTATAGGAACATAGTTTATATGTCCTATTGAAGTGAAGGTGGTATCAAAGAAAAACAAGATTGTTACAGATTCAAGAGGTGAAATTTAAGCCCCACGGTAAACACAAAGAAAGTATCAGAGAATATGAATATAGAGATGAAAAGTAGAGTATGTGTTATGAGAAGTGGGGAAAGGGGCAATGGGGAGTTAAGAAATGAGTTCAGGGTTTGTGTTTGGGGTGAAGGGAAATTTCTAGTAATGGATGGTGGGAAGGTGATAGCATTGCAACATTCTAAATGTGATTAATCCCACTAATGGAATGCTAGGGAGGGGTTGGAATGGGAAGATTTAGGCTGTACATATGTTTCCACAATTGAAAAAAAAAAAAAGACAGTCTAAATAGATAATGACAATTAAATGCCAAGGATGATCCTGAATGGGATCTGAGGATGGAGGAGAGGAGGCTCAAAGGGACACAGTTGGGACAAAAGAAAGAAAAAAAGGAAATATAAAACGTAAGCTTTGTATCAATGTTGAATTTCTTGAACTTCTTAGCTGCGCTTAATGGGATTGCATAAAAGAATGTTCTTGTACATGGGAAATGTATATGTGAATTATATTGTTTGTTCAAGGATGTGTGCAGCTTGCTCTCATATGTTCGGAAGACAGAGCAATAGATGGTGGATGATAGGGAGGGAGGGAAAGAAAGAAATGGTGGTGTGACAGGATGTTAAAATTGGTGGATCAGGGTATTGGGGGAGGGGGGTTGGGGTATACGGGAGTTCTGTGTATGGGGTTTGTATTGTCTTTGCAACTGTTCCTATAAGTTTGAATTTATTTCAAAAGAAAAAAAAGTTTGGGGAAGATATGGCAAAAGAGACGATGCATATAACAAAAACACTGGATGTACATAAGGTAGAAATTGAAAGTTCAGAAAACAACTGGCATAATCTGTGGAAATGAAAGACACAAAACAAGAGATGAAAGACACAGTGGAGACATACAACAGCAGATCTCAAGAGGCAGAAGGAAAAAAAAGTCAGGAACTGGATAACAAGACATCTGAAGGCCTCCACACACCACAGAACAGATAGAGAAAAAAATGGCAAAATATGAGCAATGTCTCTGGGAATTGAATGACAACACAAAATGCAGGCATGCACATGTCATGGGTGTCTCAGAAGGAGAAGAGAAGGGAAAAGGGGCAGAAGCAATAATAGAAGAAATAATCAATGAAAATTTCCCATGTCTTATGAAAGATATAAAATTACAGATCCAAGAAGCACAGCATACCCCAAACAGAATAGATCTGAATAGGCCTACGCCAAGACACTTAATAATCAGATTATCAAACGTCAAAGATAAAGAGAGAATCCTGAAAGCAACAAGAGAAAAGCGATCCATCACATACAAAGGAAGCTTGATAAGACTATGTGCGGATTTCTCAATAGAAACCATGGAGGCAAGAAGGAAGTGGGGTGATATATTTAAGATACTGAAAGAAAAAACCACCAACCAAGAATCCTATATCCAGCAAAACTGTCCTTCAAATGTGAGGGAGAGCATAAAATATTCTCTGACAAACAGACAATGACAGAGTTTGTGAACAAGATGCCTGCTCTACAGGAAACACTAAAGGAAGCACTGCAGACAGAAAGGAAAAGACAGGAGTGAGAGGTTTGGAATACAATTTTGGGAGATAGCACAGAAATGTAGGTACACTGAACAAAGATGACTGTGAGTACGGTTGGAAGAGAAAGGTTAGGAGCATGTGTGACACCAGAAGGAAAGAGGAAAGATAAAGACTGGGACTGTATAACTCATTGAAACCTAGGGTGCTCAACAATTGTGATAAAAGATACAAATACATTTTTACGTGATGTAGAACAAATGAATGTCAACCTTGCAAGGGGTTAAAAATAGGGAGGGATTGGAGGAAAAATACAACCAATGCAAAGTAGAGACTATAATTAACAGAAACATTGTATTATGCTTCCTTTAATGTTACAAAGGCAATATACCAAAGCTAAATGCATATGGGGGGTGGACTTGGGGAGGGGTGTGGGACTCTTGGCATTGGTGATGTTGTCTGACTCTTTATTCTACTTTAGTTTAATGCTATCTTTCCTTTTGTTGCTTCCTAGTTGTCATGTTTTTTTTCTCTCTTTTTTCTTTTTCTTTTGTCTCTCTACCTTCTTTCACCCTTTCTCCTTCTTTGTGGAAGAAATGGAGATATCCTTATATAGATAGTGGTAATGGTGGTGAATACATAAATGACTATACAGGGGATCATCGATTGTCTACTTAGGACAGAATGCATGGTGTGTGAACAAAACTTTCTTTAAAAAATGGGTTGATGAAGAAACATTGAGGACACTATATTGCGTGAAATCAGACAGACACATAAGGACCAATATTGCAGGGTCTCACTGATATGAACTAATTATAGTATGTAAGCTCATAGACATGATATGCAAGTTACCAGAAGACAGAACAAGGCTAAAGAATGGGGAGCAGTTGCTTATTATAAGCAGAATATTCACCTAGGGTCAACTTAAACATTTGGAAATGGACAGAGGTGATGGTAGCACATTGTGAGAATAACTAACAGTGCTGAATGGTATGTGAATGTGGTGGAAAGGGAAAGCTCAGAGTCATGTATGTCACCAGAAGGAAAGTTGGAGGTTAAAAGATGGGAATGTATCAACAGTGAATCTTGTGGTGAACGATGTTGGTGATTAACTGTACAAACATTAGAAATCTCTCTCATGAACTAGAAAAAATGTATTACACAATAACTAGAAGTTAATAATAGAGGGGCATATAGGAAAAAATATATACCTATTGTAAACTATATACTACAGTTAGTAGTATTTTAATGTTCTTTCATCAACAGTGACAAATGTACTATACCAATACTATGAATCAATAATGGAGGGTGGGTGGTTAGGGGTATGGGAGGATTTGAGTTTCCTTTTTTTTGCCTTTATTTCTTTTGTAGAGTAATGAAAATGTTCTAAAAATTGAAAAAAAGTTGATTGTGATGGATGCACAGTTGTATGATGGTGGCATGGGCAACTGATTGTACACTTTGGATCTTTGGATAATTGTATGGTATGTGAATAATCTCAATAAAAAAAAAACTACAAGTATTAACTTCAAGAAATGTCCATTTTAAATGATGGCATTGAAGGCACTGGAAATATTTCCCAAAAGCAATGGGATCACAATAGGAATTTAACAGCTCTGGCAAATATTTGTTGACTTTCAAGAGGAGTAAGGATAAGACCTGCTCTGTGTTGTCACAGCTTACAGAATTGAGATCTACCAGTGGAAGACATAGGAAAGCACATTGTAGCTCAAAGTAAGAAATGTCCTCTAAGAACACATTTTTCTAAATATGAGCTGAGAAAAGTGAATTCCTTGTCACTAGAGGTGTTTGGGCATTAGCCAGACTATGATGTTGGGGATCTAGTGTAAGATTTTCAGTGCTTCTAAGGCCCCACCAACCTGGACAGTCTGTGATTCTAGACTGACCTGTTCAAGATGAACCTCCAAATCAGCTGCATCATTTCTAATGCAGCCCAAAGCCCACAACTGTGCATTGGACTTGGGGCTACCTCAGCGGTCAGCCCTGGCTTATCTCCTCTATGTAAGCAGAGCAGGGTAGGGTGACATGAACTTTTCAGTTCATCAGGGTCTGCAGGACTAACAGTTTGAGTGGGCTGCTTTACATCTGGTTGATTCATAATGGTTGATGTTGTAGAAATGATAATTATGATCAAGTCAGTGTTTAAAATCTTCATCTCGGTGCTTGCTTTTCACCTTATAGGTAGAACTAAAGTAAACTACAAAATATTAGAACACAACAATTACAGAAGGATTTTCTTCTTTAGAATATTAACTGTTCATTTGCAAATAAATCAAGCTAAGCTTAAAGGCTAAAGGTACATCCTTAATACTTTAGAATCAGAGAAAAGGAAAAGTCGTAGAGAGATTTCTTTCCTGATCACTTTTTTCCTCTGAAAACTCAAGCAAAAATTAAGGAAATGGGAGGAGGAGTGCCAAAGACTTTAGGACTCACTCCAAGAGATGCGCACCTTGTGGCCAGAAAGTGGAAAGAGTACAGGAAGAGCCTCTACTGCAGCTATGTAAACTGAGGCAGGTCCAAGAGAGGAAGCTTTATTTTGACAGATATGGAAGTATTACTACTTTAGGAAAAGTTGGAGTTTACAATTTCACCAATATACTAACCTATTTCTGTTTCTGTACATTTTAAGAAAATATTAGGTATTCGATTTATTGTGAAAGATATGTATGGGTGATGTATATGTTGTTTTATTGCAATGACTGACAGCAGGTAAAAGAGATTATGAGAGAAAGAATGAGCTGGAGCTTGTAGATATTTCTGATTCTCAGAAGCTTTCTCCAGTTAGGCTCCACAGCTCTCAGTGGGAAAGATAGCGGCAACAAATGTGTCTTATACAGTCAGACAGCCAGAGCCGCAAATCCAAACACCGGAAGAGAAAGGCATCCATGCAAAGTCACGGTGTTGGGAACCAAGCCAACAATTTAACATTTGATAAAATGGTATTTGGGTGGTATCGCAAAGCTCTGAAAGAACACGTGCAGAAACCAATATAGGTTTTCAAAAAGTGGAAGCTTAGAACTCTGTTCCAGGTGACATCTAGAGACTAAAGTTTCCAACGTTACCAAGGCAGTGAAAAATCAAAGCTATCACTGTTTGTTTGTTTTTTAAAGAAACAAAAACTAGTCCATATATATTTTTGTGAGGGCTGAATTCTAGGAGAAACCAGGAAGAAAAATTAAGAAATATTCATTGCTTATAAAACATTTTAAAAACTATTAAAAACACTGGTTTTTGCTATGTAAAGGAAGGCCACTTCCTTCTGAAACCACCAAGAGTGTCCTGGGATCTTGATGAAACGCCCAGAATTTCTGTATACTCTTCAAAATATTAATTCCTTTCTTAGCACACTATAGAAATGAATAAGCTGTTTTTCTGTCCCTCTGAGCCTCATCTTTGCTATTCTGATAAGAGTACTTGTCTGAGAATTACTCAAACAAGTTTTATAACTCACTGTGATCCACTCACATTTCTCCCTTTTAGCAACTTTTCCAGTTTTTACAAACTGGTTTCCTAAAAGAGGCAGATTTTTTTATTTGGTGATTTTTTAATTTTAAACATAAAAACAAAAATGATTTTAAAAAGAATATGTGATATTTTTCTCAAATCATTTCTTTTAAATTCTGTTAGAAATCTAGTTTGCTTTTCCTGTTTTCTCAATTAGTTAATTAATGATCCATTTTTTTCCTTTTGAGATAATCTACAAATAATTGCAGGAGTAGTAGAAATAAATTCTTTTTCTTGGGAAACCTGAGGGTAATTTGCTGACATGATACTCCATTACCCTCCAATACTTTAGTGTGCAATTCTTTCAAATGAGGACTTTCTTGTATATAATTACATTATAACCATCAAAATGAAGAAGTTAACTTTAATATATTACAGCCATAGATCTCAGATCCCATTAAAATTTTACCAGCTGCCCAATAATGTTCCTTATAGTCAAAGGATCCCATTTAATTCACACATTACATTTATTTATTATGTTTTTGTTTGTTTGTTTTTTGTTGTTGTTTTGTCGGGGTTTTTTTGTTTGTTTGTTTTTGTTTTTTTTGGAATTCCTCAATCTGGAACATTTCCCTAGTCTTTCTTTGACTTTGATGACTTTGAATATTTTAAAGATGACAAACCACTAAGTTTGTAGAATGTCTCTCATTCTGTAGTTGTCTGATGTTATCTCATGGTTGGATTCAGTGCAGCAATGAAGAGAGAATGGGCACAGTGATACATTCCTTTTTTGGGGGGCATTACCTAGAAACCTGAAAGCTAATGAAAATATATATTTGGGTGTGTGGACTCCTAATTTCTCTACTGCTACTTAACAATTTACCACAAATTTACCGGGTTAAGACAATACCCATTTATTCACTCAGAGTTCTGTAGCTCAGAGTTCCAGATGGGACAGTTATGTTCTCTGTTCAGGGTATCACAAAGCTGAAACCAAGGTATTTGCCAGACAGATTTCTTGTTGGTAGGCTCTGGGGAAAAATCTGGCTGTCAGCTGGGAACTGCTCTCAGCTCTAGAAGCTACCTGCATTCCTTGCCACATGTCCCCTTCCATCTTTACAAGCCAGCAACAATGTGTTGAACCTTTCTCTTGATTTAAATCTCTGACTTCTTCCATCTTTGCCACTGGACCCAGATTTAAAGGGCTCATCAGTCCCAAATTTAAAGGGCTCATTTAAACAACCACTCTGCTCCACATGTTAACATCAACTGATTTTGGACTATTAATTACATCTGCAATATCACTTTTGCTATACATTATAATATAATCTTAGGAATGATAACTTATCATATTCTAAGGTTCAACCTATACTCAGAGGGAAGAGATTTTACAAAGCGAGTGTCATTGGAGGTCATGTTAGAATTCTTCCTGCTCCATTTACCTTGATGTAGACGGGGGTGACTAGGGACCCTAAGAAGCTGCCTACTATGGGCTCTGCTGGACCTGGCTCTGAAAAGGTGAATGCCCCAAGGCCAGGTGGGTAAAGACCCAATGACACAGCCTCAGGCATTTCAGACAATTTGGTTTCTTCTGCTTGACCAGTAAGTATCAATTGTGGGTCTAAACTGCATCAGCCACAATTTCCAGGTCAAGGCACCTAGAGTAAAATGCAAAGTCATGGTGCTGGGGAAGATGCCAACACTTGGAAAAACAGCTGAAAATGCTTTGCCTTGGATGAGAAAATACAGAGTACAGGGAATGAAGAAAATGGATACATACAGAAACAAACAGGCTATTGAGAAAAGCAGGATCTAAATATGATTCAGATGATGTCAAGTTACTATTTTAGCCTCTTTGTTCACAAATTAATACACAAGTAAGTTCTGTTCAGAAAGGTCCAATAATACTTTCTCTCAAATACTCAGCATTCAACTAAGGGCATGATCATGTGTCAGACTAAGGAAGGAATAAAAACTAGAATAATCAGAATTTTCTGTTCAGTGGAAGAGAGCGAAATTTTTGAATTCTGTTTGTCAGTAAATAAGGGGGTGCCATCATCTTTCTTTAATTTCCAGGATTCTTCCAGGTTGGGGCAATGGAGTACAGTTTTTTCCAATTATGATAGCTGGAGACCCCTGGGAGGCTAACATACAAGCTGTTTTATGTGCCTTCTTCCTGTCTGAGCTCCTAACAACTCTTGGCTGCTTCAGAGCAGCACTGTGGCCTTCTCCTCTGCTCACTGCTTTGCAGCCTTCTGAGAGCTGTGTCCTGGTAGAAAGCAGATCCTGGGATTACGGCCTGTGACCAAGTCCTGTTCCTATCACCCTAAGGAAGGAATCTCTACTAAGGGGAGTGTACCCATTTCTAATATGGAGCAGAACAAGCAAAATTGAGGGAAGAGAATATTAATGGCTCCTTAATTCCTATTTTAACCCTCACTATTAGACCTGAGCAAGAACAGAAGTAAAAAAAAGATAATGAATTAAAGACTGGCATTCTCCACATATTATTCCTGACTCCAAATGAAATATATACGTTAGATAAATATATGCTATGGAGGAAAAGAAAGCAGAATAAGGGAAGAAGGAATGCAAGAGGAGGTGATCTAATTTTAAAAGCAAGATGAGGGAAGGTTTTACTGAGAAGGTGATAAATGAGCAAAGACCTGAAGAATATGAGGCAGAAAGTCCCTCAGCTCTCTGAGGGTAAAGCATCCCAGGCGGTGAGAATGGCAAGGGCAAACCCGGGTCAGAAGCACAATGCAAAAGCACCTATTTTGTCTAATTTGTTAAAGAATAGTTGTATTAGTCTGGGTTCTCCAGAGAAACACAACTGACAGGATATACGTGTATGTAGATATTATGAGATCTAGTATAGGAATTGGCTCATGCAACCGCAGGGACTGGCAAGTCCGAACTTCATAGATCAGGCTGCAAGGCGAAAACTGCGATGAGGGTTTCAATGAATTTCCCAGTTGAAGCTGGCTGAAGTAGAGCTAGAAACTCCTTTCTGACTGCTGAAATCATCAGCTCTCCTTTAAGGCCTTCAACTGATTGGATGAGACTTGCTTTACTGATGAAGGGAGTCTCCTTTCTCTATTGTAGATATGGTCAGCCATATTTATAATCAACTGACTAATGATTCAGATCCATGAAATACTCTCACAGTAACAATGAAGCCAGTGCTTGCTTGATCGAACAACCGGACACCATAACCTGGCCAAGTTGACACATGAATTGAACCATCACTGTGGTCAGCATCTTCTTGTCACCTGCCAACTCTTCCTAACATCCCTGGGATTGACCTTTTTGAATCAACAAAAAGCTGACAGGCAGTATTACAAAGTTTACAGTGAAAAAGTGCAGTGGGATTCCTGGGAAAACATTTACTCTACTGATGACAAATGAGGACAAAAGACTGGGTAGAACTTAAAATACAATGTAACCTAATCACTGCATTGTTCATCCAGAACATTTGTTTTCTAAAGTTGAAAGGCCAATTGAATGAAAAGAATTTCAAATAAGGATTTTTCTTTGATGTGGCTTTCCATTAGATAGATGAAATAAAAAATTGAATTAAATCATTATTTGTTTTTTTTTTTAAATGCTTTATTACTTCTGTGATTATAAAGATGAATTTCCTATTGTGGAAAATTTGAAAATTATATTAAGAATAACAAAAATAAAATTCACCTATTACCATATAACATGGAAAAAATAAGTCAATATTAATATCTTTCTAGATATGAATTTTCCTTTCATTTTTAAGTTTTTTTAATTTGATAGTGAAAACAGTTACTTTCATTTGCATTTCTGAATACTGTATGAAACCAACTTTTCTTTGGGCATCTTAGATATTTCTTACTGATTTGAATAAGGTCTATCAATCATAAGAAAATTACTGATCTTTTTCTGCCATAGCATTTTTTTTTCCTTTTTCTTGACTCCCTATTACTTTTTTTTTTCCTTTTTGCAACAATTAACTTTTATTCGGTGCTAACTTTGAGCCAGGCACAGTGCTAAGTGACTTGCACCCTGAGCATACATCTAGAGCCCTCTACTTCCCAAGTCCTGTCTCCTTCCTTTCTCTGCTGACTTTCCATTTCCCAGAAGTTACCCAGTTTCAAGCCTCTTTGAGGGTTTCATAGGATTCATAACTTTGGGTAGGAGATTGAGCCTGGGCCTCTCCTTGTTGCTGGTTTCTTCTGCCAGGTAGAAGAGGCCCAGCAGTTTCTGGTCCCAACAGGGTAGGGGAAGGAGGAAGGAGGCTGGGATGGTTCCTTTTCTCTTTGTTGCAGTTTTTTTCTTTTCATTTGTTTTTCTTAGAGTGTCCCTTCTTCCTGGAGACAGGCTGCTTGGCAATCCTGGACTCCTCAGCCTCATGGCAAGGTGCATGGCGCATCTGCTGTTCTCTCCTTTCTCTTTCCAGTTTCCTAACTTCCAGCTTCTGGCTTCACTGGCCTTCTCTCTCAGCTTCTGTGTCTTTCTGTCACTTTTCATATTTTTATGTTCAGAGTTTACATTTTTATAGTCATGCATACTCTTTATTAAAGCCAAAAATGCTTATTTCCAACAGTGTTCACTATTGAGGGACTTTCCAATTTTATTTCAAATTACTTTCTACAATAGCTTCTGTCTAACCTGTATCCCTTTTAACTGATGTAAAGTGAAATCCCATAAAATTACAGTAAGGCCGGAATATCTAATCATGTAAAATGCAGAGTTGTTGCGAAGTTAATGAATGGTTAATGAGATGTGGGCAGCTGGACATTATGGGGTCTGACTGAGAGAACCAGGTCCCTCCAGGTGCCAGCTGGAGTTTGGCCTCATGTGGCTGACATCTGCAGGATCTCACTTAAAGTCCAATGTGGTGAGTCTAGTAAGTGGCTTCCTGGCACTTACCAAACTATAACAGGGATTTCAGGGTCTCCAGGCTAGTTAGTACATGTTGTTCCTGCTTAATCCCAGGTAAATTGGTGAGAAGGTACTTGGGACATGAGGACACACCCTCTGCTTCCCTATTTCACATGAGAAGGTTCCCTTCCTTTTCTGTGATTAATCTTGCCACTTCCCAACATTCGCTGTATCCCCTTCCCTTTCCTTCCTCTCACTCCATAAGATCAAGCAAGTTCTCTATATAACCACAGAATACAGTTATTTTAACAAAAGCCTTCATACTAGGTTTCGTTGATGACTACTGTAGCTTCAATCCTAGTTATCAAAAATGCATAACGAATTTTATGATGGATTCATGGTAGTTTTTTGAATGGTAGACATTGAGGACTCAGATCTGGAAGGTTCTTATTACTTTAGATGAACATGTTGAAAATAAAATCAGGAATAACTAAGAAGTTACCTATTTTTTTTTTACAACCTATCTCCCTGTAAGTTTCTTTTATTTACCTCTGCTCAGTTTAATTCAAATGAAACAAAAAAAGCCATATAATTAATTATCTTATAACCTGAGGTTTTTATCTAGGAAATCATAATCACAATCATACAAGGGAGACAATTTGCAGAAAATACTCTCTAAGGAAATACCTCAGGTCCCTGGTTTGAAACTGCTTCCAGTATTTCATTTACATAATTTTATATAATTTTTATGCATTAAATAATCCCATAGATTTTGTGTTGTTATGTACATAAATATATGAAAAGGTGGACAAGAAATATATGAGTCAGCGTCCAGCCAGTAGGACATAAAACACTCTAAGGGTTTTGAACATTTGATATATTTCATTAGTCTGATACCTTGTTACAACTGAGGAAATAATATTATCATAATTGTACTATTGACTATGGTCCATGGGGTTTACATTAGGGCTTACTCTATGCTTTTTAAACGTTTTGTATTCTTTTAACACATGTATCAAACTAAAATGTCCCATATTATCCACTTTCAGTTGTGTGATTCAATGATAATTACATTCACAATGTTGTGTCACCATCACCACCATCCACTACCAAAACTTTTTCATCACTCCAAACAGAAAATCCACAATAATTAAATACTAACTTCCCATTCCCCACACTCACCTGGCCCCTGGTAACTTATATTCTATTTTCTGATTTATGAATTTTCATATTCTAATTATTTCATATCATTGAGATAATACAATATTAATCTTTTTTTATCTGGCTTACTTCACTCAACATGATGTCATCAGGGTTCATCCATGTTGTTGCATGCATCAGAAATTCATTTCTTTTTACAGCCAAATAATGTTCCATTATATGTTTATACCACATTTTGTTTTTCCATTCATCTGTTGATTGACATTTGGGTTGCCTCCACCTTGTGGCAACCGTGAATAATGCTGCTATGAACACTTGTGTGCAAATATCTCTTCATGTCCCTGCTTTTTGTTCTTCTGGGCATATACCCAGTGGTTGGGCTGCCAGATCATATGGTAATTCCATACTTAACTTTCTGAAAAAGCACTGTTTCGCTGAAAACAGACTTAGAAAACCAAAGTATGGAAGAAGTTTATTGAACTAAAGTAGCATTAATGCAGGACAGCAACAAAAGGTCACTGCTCAAAAGACAAGCTTTGGAGAAACAGTTTATATGACTGCTAGGAACAAAGGGAGAGTGTGGAGGAATGGGAAGAGCAAGGGCACATGAGCTACATGAGTTGCCTGGGGCAGGATGTTCCTGGGCTATGTTTCATTAATTTTGTCACTTGGACAGGCTCCACTTTTTTGTTTCGGATGCACTTTTTTGACTAAAGAGTTATCCTTTCCAGCTGCCATTTTCATCCTCGTTTCCACTTTCAAGGAGCAGGTTTAGCTGACAGCCTCACAGACTTCCTCTTGGGTTCCACCTTCCCCATCCTTTCAGCTGAGCAGGGCTTTCTTTTGGACGTCGTAGAGGTGGAACAGGCATGCACCTTGTGCCTTGGGCCTCGGTGGACCAAGAGCCTTGGCAAAGCTGTGCTGCTGGCCCTTTCCTTTATATTTCCTGCCTGATTTCTCTGGCTAGAACTTCCAGTACAGTGTTGAATAACACTGGTGACTGTGGGCATCTATGTCTTGTTCCAAATCTTAGGGGGCAAGTTTTCAGTCCTTCACAAATGAGCATGTTGTTAGCTGTGCCCATTATCATGTTAAGGGTGTTTCTTTCTATTCCTAGTTTGCTATGTTTTGTTTTGTTTTTTTAAATCAAGAAGGGGTGTGGATTTTGTCAAATGTATTTTCTGCATCCATTGAGATGATAGTGGTTTTATTTTTTTAATTAGTGCTATGAGTGTGGTATATTACATTCATTGATTATTTTATGTTGAACCACCCTTGCATTCATGGGATAAATCCCACTTGTTCATGCTGTTTAATTTTTTTAACGTGCTCATCAATTCAGTTTGCTGGTATTTTGTTGAGATTTTTGCATCTACATTCAAGGGGAATATTGGTCAGTAATTTTCTTTTCTTGTGTTATATTTATCTGGCATTGGCATTAATACGATGGTGGCCTCAGAATGAGTTAGGAAATGTTCCTTCCTCTTCAAATTTTTTGGAAGAGTCTGAGCAGGTTTGGTGTTCATTCTTCTTGGAAGGTTTGATAAAATTCACCAGTGAAGACAACTTGTCCTAGGATTTTCTTTATTGGGAGGATTTGATGACTGATTCAATATCGTTACCAGTTATACGTTTGTTGGAGTCATCTCTTTCTTCTTGAGTCAGTATAGGTAGTTTATGTATTTCTAGAAATCCATCAATTTCATTTTGGCTAATCTATTTGGTTGGTATGCAATTGTTCATCATATCCTCTTACAATCCTTTTTTATTTCTGTGGGGTCGGAAGTAATGTCCCCCCTTTCATTTCTGTTTTGTTATTTACATCCTCTCTCATTTTCATCAGTCAAGCTAAAGGTTTGTCAATTTTATTGATCTTTCCAAAGAACCAGCTTTTGGCTTCATTGATCAATTGTTTTTTATTCTCTGTGTCATGTCTAATCTATGCTATTTCCTTGCTTCTGTTTGCTTTACCTTTAGTTTTTCCTCTGGTTCTTCCAGGTGTAAGTCTCTGGTTTGATATCTTTCTTCTTTTGTAATATGAGCATTTGGAGCTATAAATTTCCTTCTCAGCACTGCCTTGTCGCATTCTAAAAGTTTTTGTATGTTGTCCCTTCACTCTCATTTGCCTCAAGACATTTCATAACTTCCCTTGAGATTTCTTCATCAATATATTGGTTGTTTATGAGTGTGTTGTTTAATTTCCACGTATCTGTGTGATTTTTTATTCTTCCTCTGTTATTGATTTCTAGCTTCATTCCATTCTGGTCAGAGAGGATACATTATATGATTTCAATATTTTGAATTTATAGACTTGTTTGGTGACTTAACATGTGGTCTCTCCTGAAGATTGATCCATGTGCACTGAGGACGAATGTATCTTCTGCTGCTGTTGGGTGAAGTGTTCTATATATGTCTGCTAGGTATACTTTGTTTATAATATTGCTCAAGTCTTCTGTTTCCTTACTGATTTTCTATCTTTATGTTTGAACAATTAGTGAAAGTGGTATACTGAAGTCTCCTATGATTAATGTAGAACCAATTACTTCTTCCTTTAAATTCATCAATATTTGCTTCATATATTTTTAAGCTCAGCCATTAGATGCATATATATATTTAAAACTGTTGTGCCTTCTTGTTGAATTGACCCCTTTATCAGTATATAATGTCCTTCTTTTACCCTTGTAACAGTTGTTGACTTAAAGTCTACTTTATCTGATTTTAGTATAGTCCTCCCAGCTGCTTCTGCCTGCAAGAAAACTTCTAGGAAGATGAGACAGAGATGAGTGTCCTGGTTCAGTCCTTTAGGCTGCTACCTGGTAGACTGGCACCGACATACAGGCACCCCAGTTTGCACAGAGTTCAGTCTGCTCCCTCTGGATTAGGGCCAGGTACACACAATATGAGCACAAGCCAACTCCACACCATGCTGAGAAGGAGATGGGAGAGAGACCAGCAAGGGTACCAGGAGCTCCTCAGTTTTATACTGTTTTCTTATTTTAGAGCTCCCCCTGTTACTGCAACCATCTGTTTTCCAAAACTCTGAGCAAGATGGCTCTGCCCAATTTTCTAAGTTGTTCAAAGATTCTGTGGGTGGAAGGAACCCTGGAACATCATATGCCACTATCTTTATAGAAACTAAGTCCTGAAAATTGGATAATTAATACAAAGAATTGGTTACACAGGTGTTGGAAGAGCTGGAATACCCAACAGGAGAAAGTGAGGCAACTCAGAGATTGGCAGCAGCAGGAATTGACTACCAACCCTAGATGTGGAGGGACATAAGGAGGAAGTGATGTTGCCTAAATCCAGGATATGTGTTGTCTGTTTAGAGGTAGAATCAAGGAGGAGGCTGCCTGGCAAGAACCGGGACCACAGAGGAAATGTGACCTCTATTGGAGATGGCACTCCAGGTTGAGAGAAGTGGGGGAGAAATGCCTGTCTTCTCCTTCTCTCCAACCTCCAATTTCCTAATGGTAGGTCCCACTGCACAAGCCCAGCCTGAAACTCTCTGGCTAGGGAGCCTGGGAAATGTAGTTTGTAGATCCCTACCTTATGGAACAGAGAAGGGTAAGGACAACAAATGGATCTTACAGCAAATAGGGACTAGACCAGCACAGGAGGGATAAGGGAACTTGAGGATGGGCATTACCTCTAGGGAAGGAATCACAAGAATGGGGTAGGGAGGTACAAAGTAGTCTGCAAATATATCAGTAAGCATTTATTACTCTAAGAATTAAAAAAGTGATTGGAAGCAAATAAGGCAAAATGTTAGCATTTATTATATTTGTAAGAGGAATAACCAGATGCTCATTATGTTATTCTCTGTACATTGCTATATATTTGGAAAATTGCAAAATAAGACAATATTATATGAAAGAACAAATAAATACTCCAGATTAATGGCAATAGCAAGCATTCCCCGTGTTCAGATTCTGCTCCATTGACCACTCCCTCTCCCAGGGATACTCTGTACCGTTCACTCAATGAACAGAATCTCCTTCAGGCATCTGACAGTCCCTGCCACCACTGGAGTTGACTCTTTGAGCATAGAGGCATATTAAAGGCAGGGTGGGAGAGAGAAAGTGAGAAAGGGAAAGAGTGGAGAGGCTATAAGGGAAGGTGCCAGTGGAAGACATGGGAGAAAGAGGATGACAAATCAGCATGAGCCCTCCCAGAGCCTGCCTCCCTTTGGATCTGTGGCCCTGCCACTCACTAATTGGGCGGCCTTGAGAAAGATATGTCCCCCCCACCCCCACCTCATGTCTCTTTTTCCCCTTCTGTAAAATGTGAATACTAACAGTAGCTACGTAAAGGGGGTTGAGACAAGGCGTCAATGACTTAACACATATAAAAAGCACTTCAAATGGTATTGGCCATATGGTAAACTCTCAAAAAAATGTTGTTATTCTTTACATTTAATATCTTTCTATTCTTAGTGGTAGCCAAGTTCCCAATATTTAATAAATATATGATCAGATAAGCAAAAGACAATTTTATTTGTTTTTCTGAGTCTTATCTCTCAATGATTAGCTGTCCCTGGTTGAACATTCTGGTGCGGATACAACACTACATGCTGACATACAACAAAGCCACATTCAGTATGATTTCAGAAAAGCCTGGCTAAAATTGGATGCCGGTAGAGGGAGGTACATGTCAGTAAAGTGAAGAGAGAGAATCCACTGATAATCACACCTGGAGTTTCAGCTTCAGTATTCAGCATTGAAGGGATAGTCCTCCAAATGAGAGAGTCTGCAGAGAAAGCAAGTGTAAAACAGAATACGATCCACAAAAGAAAAGGCAGTTTTAATCTGAGTTCTTCTCTGGTATATTCCATGGTTTACATGGTCTCTTAGCTTCCCCCTCCACCCTGTGTTAAGTTGCTGTGAGAACACAGGAAGGGATCCATATCTCAACTCTCCCACAAAGTGATACAAGGGTGTGCTGGGAAGGAGGGCAGGCAAGCAGAGACTAGAGTTACGGAATAAACTCATAATAGCTAATAATAAGCCTGGTGCCAAGCACTTTGATAAATGATTTATTTACAACTGTTATTTTGATTATTTATCCCAGCACTACAAAGTGGGGAATAATAATGGAACTGACTATTTCGGGTTGGTGTATTAAATGACATAATAATATATGCAAATATATTGCATGTTTTATCCACCCTAAGCTAACATTCAGTAGATGTTGGCTGTAACTAGGTCCATCATCCCAATTTTGTAGACAAAGAAGCCAACTAGGAAACTTGGGAAATTTACACAAGGTCAAACAGTTAATAAATAAGTGGTGGAGCTAGGATCTGAAGCCAGGAAAACTCACTCCTGAGTCCACCGTTTCTGTTGCCTCCATTGGAAATCATACCGAGAGGAGGAGAGGCAGGGTAGATTGGTGAGGGTCACATTTATGATCACCATTATTTTCATGCTAAATGAATGACTGCTACTTTGTTGTCCTCCCCTACAAGCAAGCAATTGTCAGATGGGGAGAGGCTGCCATAGGATACAGGGAATATGCTGGATGGATATAGGATATCATGACACAAGAGAAATGCCTGAGATATTGAAACACTTTTTAAAAATTGAGAAATCATGCTTTAGCTTTAAAAACAGTGGAAGAAACTCACACAGTCACTGAATTGGGGACCTGGCAGTCACAAATGCCATGAGTCACCTTCCCAAAGAAAATAATTATATATATTTAATCATTTGAAACCAGATCCATCATGAGGGACCTTGAAAGTATTGATGGAAAAGAGACAATACATACTGATAGATGATCAAGAATGAATAATTGTCTCAAATTCTTATAAAAGGTTTTAATAATTTAAGTTACCCCACTCCCTTAAGAGGCATTTGATTAAGAACTAATCCTGCAACTAACAAGGAATGTATATTCTAGAACATTGCCTAATTTTACTATTCTTTGGAAGCTCGTTCCCCTGGAAATCTGTTTTTCCAATCTTGTGGCTTTAAATACAATCGATAGATATTGACTCCCAGATTTTTATCTGTAGCCCAGTCCTTTCCTCCTAACTTCACACTTTAATATCCATCTCCCTATTTCACATTGCACTTATTTTTCTAATAGGCATCTCAAACATGTCCCAAATCAAATTCTTGATGTCTTTCCCCCCAAAGTAATTCCATTCTTGTGTGACTCAGAGAAAAAAAATTGTAGCCATCTTTGACTTCTCTCTTCCTTTTGCACCCACTTTGTAAGCAAATTCAATTGGCTCAATTTTCAAATATATGCAGAATTGAAATACTCTTCACCTCCTCCACCACCATTACTAACTCTCATTAATGGTCATCTGCTCCTAGATTATTGCAATAGTCTTTTTGTAGTCTCTCAACACAGATGTCAGATTGGTTCTTTTAAAACATAAGGCAGATCACATCTCTCCCCTGCTCGAATCATCCAATGGCTTCTCAGTTCACTCGTAGCTAAAACCCAAGTGCTTCCCATGGTCTACAACAGTCTGAGCCCCTTCTCTCAGACCTCACCTATTTCCACTCTTTCCCTCACTCGCTCTATTCCAGCCTCACTCACCTCCTTGCCTTTCCTTGAATGCTCCCCCAGACATCTACACGGGTCACTCCCTCACTTTCTTCAAGATTCTGCTCAAATGTCACCTTATTAGCCTAGCATCCTCAACCCACCATATATAAAGTATCAATCCTACAACCACACACAACTTCCTTTCCCCTTTTCCATACTTAAATTTTCTGGATAGCATTTAATACAATCTGCTATTTATCTTATGAGTTTCTGCCCTCCCTTGCTAGAATATAGACCATGGAGGCAAGAACTTTGTGCAGTGTGATATCTCAAACACCTAGAAAGTTCCTGGCACATAACAGATGCTCAACAAGTACATGTGGAATGAATGAATGAATGCTTCCACCTCCTGCCTAGTGTCATGTCCTCTCCAAGAATCCTGGCTCTAAATCCAGAAGTCAGAGGCAGTAAGGCTACATCTTTCCTCATAATGATTCTCTCCCAGGTATTCCAATTTAATGTTGAAAACTTCCAGAAAATAATATTCAAAGGCAAAAGTAGTCCCAGCCGCCCTTCAATCCTTCTAGTTCACCCCTAGCAGTTAAGGAAAAAATCCTGTCAAACGTCCTAGTTATTTTCACCCAGAGCCACTTACTGCTCCACGAGGACGGCCCTCCAGTTTCTGTTGAAGCTGAGTATGGTCGCCATCTCCTCATCACTCAGTTTAAAGGCAAAGACTGGGAAAGGTGAAAATTATAAAGCATCATAAGAAAACCAATTTCTGGTGTGCTGAAATTGTTTGATATTGTCACCTACTCTAGCAGGGAGTGAGCGCACATTGACAGCACAGGAGTTTCCCCATTATGTCCACTGAATTTGCTCTAAATTATGTCCTTGAGGGGTAAAATTGATGTCATAACCATATTTAATCTTCCAATTGATGAACATGGAATAAACTTCTGTTTATGTAGGTTTTCTTTGATTTCTTTCAGCACTTAATGGACATGGGAAATGCACCCCAGGTATTGATGAAAACAGTGTTCACAAATACCAAGCCATTCCATGGTATATTTGTTTTCATTTTTCATAGTTTCTAGGCTGAAAGTTGTAGTAAGTGAAACATAAATTGTGTGAACAATTTGAACACTGCATTTGAAAAAATTTCTCATGATTTATTGGAGAAAGTGTGTAAAAACGTGAAATGGACTCTGTATCAGTTACATCAATTCGTTTCTGGTTGAATGGGCATACCCAAAGAGTGCTGGTTAACGCATTTGCTTTCAACCTTTTAAGAGGCTTCTTGTAGCAGGTCACAGGGCTTTGTACTGTCTCATGTCTTATCTATACTTTTTATCAATGTCTTCATTAAAGGACCTTAATGGAAATTGATCTAACTTGAAGATTTATAGCTATTTCTTGTGGGGTGGGGATGAGAGAGGATCATTCATTTGCTGAAGTCTAGAATGGAGGCAATTGTCTAAGATGGAATTTAACAGGCTTGAGAAGTCCTGTTGCCAGGCCTAGAAAACCAAACAACTATCTAAGATCGAGCTGGAAGAGAGAGGGCTCAACAGTGTCTTGGTGGGGGGGGGGGGAGGCTTATGGTTTTCTGTAGGTTGGAGCGAAATATGAGTCAACAGTGTATAGTAGCTGCTTAACAAACCAAAAAACTCTAAAGAATTCTTAGCTTGGCAAGGCAGAAATGTAGTATCTAGACAAGGAGAAGTAGCCCTTCTGTTTCTCCTGCACAAGTCAGGCCACACCTGTGGAACCCAGTGCTGTTCTAGATATTGCATCATAGACAGGAAGCAACAAACAATAGGCATCCAGAGGAAGGGTATGGGAAGGTATAAGAATGAGCTCATGTCATGCAAAGAGTGTCTACAGGAATGGGGAAAGAGATTAGTGGGGGATATGTGTGTCTTCAGTTATCTGGGGGTGGATGTCTAGAAGAGCATTTGTGGGAGAGAAATTAATTACTCATCGATGGAAACAAAACTTAACATTGACAGATATTAGTAACATATTCCACAATGCTGGCAGATTGTGCTGGTTTGAATCTATTATGTCCCCCACAAAGACAATGTTCTTTAATGGACTCTTGTTGGGACAGTCTTTTGATTTGGATGAGACATTTTGATTAGATCATTTCTGTGGAGGTGTGACCCCGCCCATTCTGGGTGGGTCTCAATTGTATCACTGGAGTCCCTTAAGAGAACTCATGGAGAGAAGGAGCTCAGAGAAACTGAGAGAGACATTTTGGAGAGAACATAAATATGTTGCCCCCAGGAGAGGCTAAGGGTAAACAAAGACCCAGACACTTGGAAATGCTGGGAGATGCAGACACAAGGACCTTTGGAGATGCTAAGCTAAGAGATGAAGAAGTTTGCTCTGGAGAAGCTAAGAGAAGACTCCCGGATGCTTAGAGAGAAACACCCCAGGAGAACCAAGCAGAGGGCTGAGAGAAGCTAAGAGAGACAGAGGCCAGAGAGAGAAAGCCATTTAGAAACCTGGGAGCAAAGGAGCAGCAGATGCTAGCCACGTGACTTCCCAGCTGACAGAGGTTTTCCTGATGCCATCGGCCTTTCTTCAGTGCAGGTATCCTCTTGTTGATGCCTTTGTTTGGACACTTTTATGGCCTTAGAACTATAAATTTGTAACCTAATAAATCCGCTTTATAAAAGCCAATCCATTTCTGGTGTTTTATTTTGCATAACAGCCACTTTAGCAAACAGTATCAAAAGTGATAACTACTTTACATGTGCCATTACAGTGAATACTCACAGCAACTCTCTGAGATAGTTATTGATGTTTTTCCAATATTTTAGCAGTATTCTCTCCTCCTTTTGATGATCAGGTGAATGAGAAGTGTATGTTTATTAATGCCAATACAGTGTTTCGAATACTGTATTATTCAGCTTTAAGGTTAACAGATTATCTTCATGAAAGGGTCCCTTACTCCCAGGGTCCCACATAGTGGTGTAGCATTCACTTCCTGTACTCAGACCAGGATCAGACCGGGATGGGGCAGCAGACTGACTCAGAGGAAAGGGGGACTTTTTGGAAGTTGCCAAATCCAGAAGTGGAGCTTGATTAACAGGCACCTGCCTGTTTCCACCTCAGCCATTATGGTTGGTAGAACAGAACAAGAATTTAAGTCCTCTCCTTGCTGGCAAAGTCCTTCCCATCAGAACAATGTGGTGTAGCTACCCCCAGCCGCTGTTGTCCCTTAGCCAGTCCCTGCCCATGGATCCCTTAGTGGAGTCTTAATCCCACTTACTCTATCCTGAAGTTCAGTTTATCAAACAAGAACTTGAAGATAGTGTTCAATAAATTGTTTGGAAAATAACAAGAGTAGTGTTAGAATTTCAATCAATCCCTCCTGTGACTACAAATGAAATATAAACTCTGCCTCCAAGGAATCATTAGATACAAGCCCAATGTGCTCCTCAGGATTTATCTCCCATTGGATCCTCCATGGGCTGTTTGTTTTATACAAATTGAATATGTCAGTCCTAGCATCATACGACCATGCATTTACCTGTTATTCCCTCTGCTTGGAAAAACTTTCTCTTTCAAAATTGTACTTAGAATTTCAAGCTCCTTTTAAACATATCTAGTTCACAAAATAATTGAACAGCATCCCCTGCCCCCAAGGAAAAACTCAGTTTTTCCTGTGTTGAACTCCACAGCACATTACTAAAATTTCCGTATGGTAATATTGTTATTAATTCCCAGACTCCAAGACTAGTTCATGTGTTATGGGAGGCAGATTTAATGTATTTTACTCCCTGTGTTATTAAAGACAGAATAACTAGTGTTTTCCCATTGCATAATGGCATATTGTAAACAATTTTCTAATTGGAAAAGTAATTTACAGAACCAAGAGGCAGCAACACCAGTGTTCACTTCAACACTTCACTGGTTATTTGAACCATTTGTAATTGGGAGTATACAAAATGAGGAAACAGCTCTATTTTTCTCTCACTGATTCCCTAAAACACACTGTTGGCTCTCCCTTCCCTGTCCCTTGGAGATATCATGGGAAGATCCAGTGGCTTTCCAATCACTGTCGGGAGTTTAAATAAAGTGATTTTTTTAGGTATTAAAAAGTACCATGGTGCTAAAAACCTCAAACTTTCATCCAGTTCAAAACATTTCCTCTCCCTCAGCTCAGAACTCATTTGTAGCTTGAGGCCTTAGTAGTGGGAAAAAGGTGTGTGGTCTGTTCTCTCACTCTTCTCACTATTCTTTCTCCTCCCCCTGCTTATCCTGGGAAGGACACTGGGAGGCAGTCCTAATAAACTGCTGGGATAACTCCTTAAAACCTGCAAAAAAATGATGTCTGCAATGAATTAGGTGGAGAAGGTTGAAATACCTTAGCAGAATAATATTCCATTATATGTATAGACCACATTTTGTTTTTCCATTCTTCTGTTGATGGACACTTGGTTTGCTTCCACCTTGTGGCAAGTGTGAAAAATGCTGCTGTGAACATTGGTGTACAAATGTCTCTTTGTGTCCCTGCTTGCAGTTCTTCTGGGTGTATACCTAGTAGTGGGATTGCTAGATCATATGGCAATTCTACACTTAACTTTCTGAAGAATCACCAAACTGTTATTCACAGTGGCTGTACCATCTTACATCCCCCCCTGCCCCCAATAATGTATGAAGGTTTCTATTTCTCCACATCCTCTCAAGCACTTGTTATTTTCCATTTTTTTTTAATAACAGCCATTCTGGTGGGTGTGAAACGGTATCTCATTTTGGTTTTTGTTTGCATTTCCCTGATGGTTAAAAACGATGAGTGTCTTTTCATGTGCTTATTGTCCATTTGTATATCTTCATTGGAGAAACATCTATTCAAGTCTTTTGCTCATTTCTTAATTGGGTTACCTTCTTGTTGTTGAGCTGTAAGAATTCTTTATATATGCTGGATATTAAACCCTTATCAAAAGAGGGTAGGCCAAGATGGCAGCATAGGGACATGTGGAATTTACTTAGTCCTCTAGAGCACCCAGTAACTAGCCAGCAACTGTCTGGAACAACTGTTTGGGGGAAATGCATGACTGAACACACATCATACAATAGTTTGGAATGGGTGGAAGGGTCGAGATCACAGTGTAAAACTATAAGTAAAGCCCAGTGCCCCTCCCCCACTGGCACAACAGGAGGGGATTTCCCCTCACCACTGTCTTTCAGGGACATACCAGAAAGGGGCTGCAGTGCTGCAGCTGTCCACTTTTGGGTGGTGCCTGCATATTGTGCCGAACCATCTGTAAACCAAGCTGGAGTTTTCTCTTCCTCAGGCAATTGATTGTAAGGAACTCCCCAAGAGGCCACAGCTGCAGGCTGGGAAAGAGAAGGTAAGGTGGCAGGAGTGGGGGCCATGGGCATTTGGGCCACTTCCTCATGTAACTTCCTTGAGCCTTCAGGACCCGCTCGAGCTCTATCATATATACCATTTCCATATTATGATGGAGTGCTGCTGTGCACACCCAACTTTATAGTTAGGCGGGTCAGACAATACCCAGCTCCTGATAGGTAACTCAGGTCTCATGGTAACTTGGTAGCCCATGGTTAAGTGTTCTGTCTCTACTAAGGCCCAATAGCAGGCCAAAAGCTGTTTCTCAAATGGAGAGTAGTTATCTGCAGAGGATAGTAAGGCGTTACTCCAAAATCCTAAGGGCCTGCATTGTTATTCTCCCATAGGAGCCTGCAAAATTCTCCAAACAGCATCTCTATTTGCCACTGACACTTCCAGCACCATTGGATCAGCTGGACCATATGGTCCAAGTGGCAGAGCAGCTTGCACAGCAGCCTAGAACTGTCACAGAGCCTCATCTTTTCAGGTCCCCAGTCAAAGCTAGTTTTTCTGGTCACTCGGTAAATGGGCTGGAGTAGCACACCCAAATGAGGAATATGTTGTCTCCCAAATCCAAAGAGGCCAACTAGGCATTGTGCCTCTTTTTTGGCCACAGGAGGGCCAGATGCAACAGCTTATACTTCATCTTAGAAGGGATATTTTGACATGCCCACATCACTTGACACCTAGAAATTTTATTGTGGTGGAAGGCTCCTATATTTTTATTGGATTTATCTCCCATCCTCTGACACACAAATACCTCACCAACAAATCTAGAGTAGTTGCTACTTCTTGCTCACTAGGTCCAATCAACATGATATCATCAATATAATGGACCATTGTGATGTCTTGTGGGAGGGAGAAATGATCAAGATCCTTGCAGACAATATTATGACATAGGGCTGGAGAATTCATATACCCCTGAGGTAGCACAGTGAAAGTATACTACTGGCCTTGCACGCTGAACACAAACTGTTTCTGGTGGTCCTTACTAACAGCTTTTAAGAAAAAAGCATTTTCCAGATCAATAGCTGCATACCATGTACCAGGGGATGTGTTGATTTGCCCAAGCAATGATACCACATCTGGAACAGCAGCTGCAATTGGAGTCCCCAACTGATTAAGCTTACAATAGTCCACTGTCATCCTCTGAGACCCATCTGTTTTCTGCACAGGCCAAATAGGAGAGTTGAATGGGAATGTGGTGGGAAGCACCACCCCTGCATCCTTCAAGTCTGTAAAAGTGGCATTAATCTCGGCAATCCCTCCAGGAATCCAGTATTACTTCTAGTTCGCTATTTTGCTAGGCAGGAACAGTTCTAGCACCTTCCACTTGGCCTTTCCCACCGTAATAGTCCTCACTCCATGAGTCAGGGAACCAATGTGAGGATTCTGCCAGTTGCTGAGTATGTCTATTCCAATTATGCATTCCAGCAGTGCATTATGGAACTGGGGAAATAACCACAGAATGGGTCCAGGGATACACTGGACCCATTGTGAGATGGACTTGAGCTAAAACTCCATAGATCACCTGACCTCTCTAAGCCCCAACTCTGACTGGTGGACCAGAGTGACATTTTTGGTCTCCTGGAATTACTGTCACTTCTGAACCAGTGTCTGTTAATCCCCAAAATATCTGATCATTTCATTTCCCTAATTCACAGTTACCCTGTGAAAGGCTGGAAGGAAGATTAACAGTATAAATTTTGGCAGTGTAACAGGGTCCTTCCCCAAGAGTACCTGGTCTTCCTCTCATACAAGAGGCTCTGGGTCTGTAAACTGTCTCAAGTCTGGGAATTGATTAAGGGACCGTGACTCTCTGTTTTTGTAATTCAAGGTAAACTTTTGTTCACTTGGCCTAGAATTCTTCTGCTTATACAGCTCAAAGAAGAATTTAGTAGACTGCCCATCTATTTTACTTCTAGGTACTCCTTGATCTACTAGCCAGTGCCATAAGTCTCTGCAAGCCAAATCATTTTGAGTGCTGCTTTGAGCCTGTTTTCCATTATGGTAGCCATGCCCACCTTGTCTTTGGCGATTAACTGCTGCCATGTGGTTTCTGACAACTCAGGATCTGATTATCCCCATTGTGTTTAAGGATTCCAGCTCAGTGACAGCAGTTCCCACAGTAATATCTGACCTGCAGAGAAGGGTGACTACAGAACTCTTCATGGATGATGGAGCTAGTCTCACAAATTTATTCCTCACAGTCCTGGTAAAAGGTGTGTCCTCTGGACATTCCAGGGGTGTGTGAGCAGGCCTTCCACGATAAATCCACTCTGACATTCCAATCTCTCTAAGCCTCTGAATCCCCTCCTCTACATTATATGGGGGCAGCTCTGGCATTTCAACCTCAGATAATGTTGGCTACCTTTTGATCCATGTTTCAGCCAACCACCAAACAAACTGTTACCACCCTTTCTATCCCTTTGAGACACAACATTGAATGCAGGATCTCTGCTTAGTGGGCCCACTAAGATTTGACATTTCTGGTTTTCAGAAATCTCAAGTCTGCAGCCACAGGAAATAAGATTTTCTTTCAGGGCACACATAGAAACCTTTACATCTGTCATATGGCACTTAAGTTTCAAATTTGAAAACTTTAGCTCATCCCTTTCTCTTATAACTTTATCCAGTGTATCTAAGAGCAGCCAGCCAACATAATTATACCTCTTAACTCTGCAAAACTCTGTTAAGGTGTCGAAAACACTGTCACCCAGAGACTTGCTTCATATAAGAGTATGATTAGGAGAATCAAATGGTGATATTTTGGGTATCCCCATTGCCACTCATGCCATGGACTGTCAGTGCCATCTTGATTATTGGAAATGGAGTCATTAGTGCCTTTGAATCTAATCAAAGTAGAAAACCAATTGTAAAAGCCCATTTTAAGATTATGTTTCTCAAGAACCACTCCTGGTACCAAGTTGTATTAGTTAGGTTTCTCTAGGGAAACAAAATCAAAAAGAGATATCTATAAATATAAGATTTTATAAAGCTGTCTCACACAACTGTGGGATGTGTGAGTCCAAATTCTGTAGGGCAGGATGCACAAATCCAAATTCTTTAGGGCAGGCAGTAAATTAGCAACTCTGATGAAGATGTTTGATGAACTCCTTGGGTAACACTTCACTGGCTAGCTGAAGAAGAAGTGAAGGTCCTTGCTCTCTCTCCCTTAAAAGTCTTCAAGTGATTGGATTAAATCCAGCTGATTGAATTATTTCATCAAAGAAGACAGACCCTTCATTGATGTAATCAGGCACAGGTGCAGTCAATTGACTGATGATTTAACAAACCAGCCTTCTGGTTTATTAACCAGCCACAAATGTCCTTGCAGTAACAGTTAGGCCCGTGCTTGCTTGACCAGACACTTGGACACCATCATCTGGCCAAATTGACACATGAACCTAACCATCACACCATGTGATCCTGTGGCCCTGTTGTTAGGTATATACTTGGAAGAACTGAAAGTAGGGACACAGATGGACATTTGCACACTGCTGTTTATTGTGGAAGTATTCACAATTTGAAATGGATGGAGATGGCCTAAGGGTACACTGACTGATGAACAGAAGGGCAAACTGTAGTTTATACATACAATGGAATATTGAGCAGCTGCAAGAAGGAATGAACTTATAAGGCATGCAACTAGGTGAATGAAACTTGAGGACAGTATGCTGAGTGAAATAAGCCAGAAACAAAAAGACAAATATTATAATACCTCACTAATATGGACTAAATATAATGTGCAAACTCTGAGAATTGAATTCAAGAGCATAGGTTATCAGGGGAATGCTTATTGTAATGGTTCATAGATTGAAAGCTCTTACAGCAGTCACATCTCTTCCTGAGTTGTTATGGCTATGTCAGTTCTGAGTTGCTGAGATGTTTATGTACAACCTGGTCAGTCCCTGGAAATTTGGGTATCTGTGTGACTCCTGAGACTCAAAGCCAGAGTTCATCAACTATGAATGCCAGCATCACCCCATACAGAAAATGTTAAAAAAAGCTGAAAAAGTCATCAGACTCCTATTAGATAGGAACAAAATGGACTTGGATAGGAATAAGGTAGATCAGACTAAAGTGTAAAGGATGATATTGACAGTGTTTTAAAACTTCAACTTCTGTATGAAACCAAAGGAAGATATATTTATTTGGTGCAAAATTTATATTTCCTGTAGCACACTATCCAATTTAACTTGTATGGTAAGTTTATTTGAACCTCATAATTACATTGAACCTTGAATAGGGAGTGAGATCTTGGTTTGTAGAGGTTAGTGTGCTGCCCTGATACATCCCAGAATAACTTGGGCAGAGAATAAAAAGTATTTGCAACCCCCCTTGAGGAACTGGGAGGAAAGGTGGAAATTTTAAACTTCCCCAACTAGGGAATACTTGAGATTTTCACAAACATTGGGCACCTACAATTTAATAAGCCAATCTCTCAATTTTGGGGCTTGGCCTTATGAAGACCGTTACTGCAAAGGAGAAGCTAAGTCTCCTTATAATTATGCCAAAGAATCACCTGCAGAAAACCTCTTTTGTTGCTCAGATGTGGCCTCTCCCTCTAAGCCAACTCTGCAGGTAAACTCACTGTCCTCTCCCCTAGGTGGAACATGACTCACAAGGGTATAAATCTCCCTGGCAATGTAGGACATGATACCTGGGGCTGAGCCTGGACCTGGCATCATGGAATTGAGAATGCCTTAATGGACAAAAAGCAGGAAGAGAAATGAAACAAAATAAAGTTTCAGTGGTTGAGACATTTCAAATAGAATCGAGAGGTCATTCTGGAGGTTATTCTTATGCATTAACAAGATATCCCTTTTAATTTTTAGTGTATTAGAATAGCTAGAAGGAAATGCCTGAAACTGTTGAACTGTAATCCAGTAGCCTTGATTCTTCAAGACAGGTCTATAACTATATAGCTTTTATGGTGTGACTGTGCAATTGTAAAACCTCGTGACTGTTACTGCCTTTATCCAGTGTATGGACAGATTAGTAAGAAAATAAAGACAAAAAATGATTAAGTAAGGGGGGGTGATAAGGGTTATGGGATATTAGCATGTTCTCTTTTATTTTTATTTTTATTCTTATTTTCGTTTTGTATTTTTTGGAGTAAATAAAATGTTCAAATATTGATAGCAATGATGAATGTGCAAGTATATAATGATACTGTGAATCATTGTGCACTTTGGATGCTTATCTCATATTTTAATATATCTCAATAAAATTACATTAAAAATGTAAAAAAAAAAAAAAAAAAAAAAAAAAAAAAAAAACCCTTATCAGATACGTGGTTTCCAAATACTTTCTCCAATTCAGTATGTTGTCTTTTTGACATTTCTGAGAAACTCCTTCCACACTGTGGCAGCTGTGGCAGCCTGACTCTGGAGAAACTCCTTGGTAGGAAATAGAAGTCCTTTCTCCTAGGATCAGGGGATGGGGACTCAGCCAGGGCCAAATTGCAGCTTTTGATTTATGAATTCAGACTGCTGGATACCAGCTCCAGGCACAGAAAAATTTACAGTGCACCCAAGACCAAATATTCCAGCAGGTTCTGTTTCATCCCTGCTCTCAGCAGGAAAGGGCCGATAGAAGACACACAGACTCTGGAGGGGTAGAACACAGTTTGCCGAAAGATGGCTCTGCACTATGAAAGGGGGGAGACAGGACCAGCCAACAAATCAAGATCTTGACTGGTGAACCCAGGCTACTGGACTCCTGCTCTGAGAACAGCTAGGTTTTTTTAAGCAGCTCATAAAGAAAGCAGCTAGCAGTGTCTGTTTCAGTCTTGCCCCAGGCAGGGCAGAAGCAGGGTTGACTGGGAGGCACCATAACCCCTCAGGCAATGGAGACAGGTCACTGAGGGAGGCTCTTCCCCAAGAAAAAGGCCCATGCAGCTGGCAATTGTTATTTAGAGAATTTAGATCCCATGGGCTGGGAGACCAGCAACAGATTCAACCGGCAAAAAGCAGCAACCAGCCACTGTCTCAACCATGTATTGGCTGGAGTAGGACTGGGGCTGCTTCAGAGTCATTGTGATTTTTTCTGGCCGGTGGGCAACTGGGTGCTAAAAGGCTGCTCTTCTCCAAGAAAAGAGGGTTTGTGCTGGTTTGAATATATTAGGTCCCCCACAAAAGCCACGTCCTTTAAATCCAATCTTGTGGGCACAGACTTATTATGCATGGGATCTTTTGATTAGGTTGTTTCCATGGAGATGTGACCATCCCATTTGTGAATGAGAACTTTTTATTAGATTGTTTCCATGGAGATGTGACCCCACCCACTCAAGGTGCGTCTTGATTAGTTTACTGGAGCCCTTAAGAGAGCACAGGGGCCAATACAGACCCAGATGCTAGGAGATGCAGACAGAAAGACATTTGGATATGCCAAGCTAAAAGGTGAAGCCCAGAGTTTGCACTGGAGAAGCTAAGAGAGGACCCCAAGATTCTTAGAGAGAAATGCTCTGGAAGAAACAGCAAGGACACACAGCAGCTGAGAGAGAGAAGCTAAGAGAGACAGAAGCCCAAATACATTTTGGAGAAAGCCATTTTGAAACCAGTACCTGGGAGCAAAGGACAAGTAGAGGCCACCAACATGACTTCCCATCTGACAGAGAGATTCGGGACACCATTGGCCTTTCTTCAGTGAAGGTATCCTCTTGTTGATGCATTTGTTGGACACTTTCATGGCCTTAGACTGTAAATTTGTAACCTAATAAATTCCCTTTATAAAAGCCAATCATTTTTGGTATTTTGCAAAACAGCATCTTTAGCAAATCAGAGAGGGGGCAAGGACCAAAGGAGATGGTGGCTGTAATGTAGAGAATGCAGACACTGGAGACTGCAAAACAGCAAGTTTCAACCCACTTCATTGCAGCCTTTGTCTCAACCACACCCCCAGCAATCCAGGGGCAGCTGAGAATTAAAGGCACAGTACAACCTTAGACCTGTAGAGAACATCAGGTTGAAGAATGCCATCTGCTTGGCAGGGCAGTAAAAGTACAGAAACTGGAGAGTTCATAGAAAAGATTGGCATCCTGCTAGGCCCTCTCCCAAGGGAAAGTTGGTTCTGATCTATACTCCCTTCATGAGTCCTGGACCTGTCTTGACTGTGAAAAACTGGTCCTTTCTGGGAGCACCCACCTCCCAGAATCAGCCCTCTGATGGAGGTAGCTACAGATGATGAAAGGACTATTAACATATAGAGGCAAACCAAAACAAACAGATCATCATTCCCAGAGGAGGAAGAAGAAAGAAAAATCTCCTTCCTGTGACTGAAATAATTGCACAAATAGGGAAATCTCAAAAATCATTCCATATATGCAGGACAAGAATCAGATAAATAAGAACTGAGAAAAATTCTGATCAGTTAAACATGAGCTACTCTAGAGGTATAGAATAAGTTGAACCAAGTGTCAAATAAGAGTTATAGCACAAAACCATTCAACAAGAAAGCCCTAGGCAGGAGAGAGAAAATGACCTCCAGAACAAACTAATCAGGAAAATCAGATGCCTAGACACCAGCCTAAAATCAAAAGTCACACTAACAAACACAAAGATATTGCCCAGTCAAAGAAACAAACTAAAACTTCAGAGAAGATACAGGACTGGAAGCAGCTAATTAAGGATGCGCAAACAAAATTCTAAATCAATTTAACTAGATGAATGAAAATGGGTAAAAGAAATGAAGGATATAAGAAAGATATTGGTTAGCACAAAGAACTCAGAAGTGTGCAAAAAAAAAAAACAGAAATTATGGGAATTAAAGACAATAGAAGAGATTAAAAAAACATACAATGAGACTTACAACAGCACATTTGAAGATGCGGAAGAAAGGATCAATGAACTGTAGGATAAGAGATCTGAAATGTTACACACAATGGAACAGACAGGTAAAAGAATGGAAAAATTGGGGCAGCACATAGGGAATTGAATGACAGCAAGAAGCACAAGAATATACACATCATGGTGTCCCAGAGGAGAAGAAGGGGGAAAAGGGCAGAAAGAATATTTGAGGAAGTAATAGGTGAAAATTTCCCAACTCTTATGAGAGACATCAGTTTACAGGTTCAGGAAACACAACATACTCCAATCAGAATAAATCTGAATAGACATACTCAAAGACACTTTCTAGTCAGATTGCCAAATGTTACAAAGAGAAAATTCTGAAAGCAGCAACAGAAAAGCAATCCATCAATAAGACTGTGAGAATTTCTCAGCAGAAACCATGGAGACAAGAAGGCAGTGGTATGATATTTTTAAGATACTGAAAGAGAAGAACTGCCAACCAAGAATACTATATCTGGCAAAACTGTCCTTTGAAAATGAGAGTTTAAAATATTCATGAATAAACAGAAACTGAGAATGTTCATTTACAAGAGAACTGCTTTACAAGAAACACTAAAGGGAGTGCTACAGGCACATAGGAAAAAACAGGAGAAAGATTTGGAAGAGAGTGTGGAAATGTAGAATATCAGTAAGGGAAATTAAAAGGATTAAAAGACAAAAAATAAGTTATGACATATAAAATCCAAAGGATAAATGGTTGAAAAAAGCACTGCCTTTACAGTAATAACATTAAATGTTAATAGATTAAACTCCTCAATCAAAAGACATAGACTAGTGGAATGGATCAAAAAAAAAAACAAAAAACAGAAAACATGATCCATGTATATGCTTTCTACAAGAGACTCACTTTAGACCCAGGGACACAAATAGGTTGAAAGTGAAAGGATGGAAAAAGATTTTCTATACAAACAGCAACCAGAAAAGGGCAGGGGTAGCTATACTAACATCAGGGAAAATAGACTTTAAATGCAAAACCGTTAAAAGAGACAAAGAAGGACACTATACGTTAATAAAAGGGGCAATCCAACAAGAATAAACACAATAATAAGTATTTATGCACCCAATCAGGGTTCCCTATGCACCCAATCAGGGTTCCCTAAAATACACGAGGAAGACACTGGCAACACCGGAGGGACAAATACACATCTCTACAATTACATGTGGAGACTTCAGTACACCAGTGCAGCTTGTTTTCACTTTGCTCCCCTTTTTGTTTGGGTTGCGTTTTTTTGTCTGAAGATTTATCCTTTCCCTCTACCATTTTTCGCCTCATTTCCACTTTTGCAGGAGCAGGTTCAGCTCACAGCCTCCCTGACCTCTTCTTGGACTCCTCCTTCTCCAACCCTTGGGCTGAGCTGAACTTCTGCTTGGGCATTTTGGTGGTGGAGGGGGAATGGGCCAGGTGCTGTGGGCTTTGGTATGCCTAACATTTCAGGAAGCTGAGTTGCTGGCCCTTTCATTTTTATTTCTTGCTTAATTTCTTTGGCTAGACTTCCAGTACAACACTGAATAATATTGGTGACAGTGAGTCCATGTCTTGTTCTGGATCTTAGGGGGAAAGTTTTCAGGTTTTCATAGCTGTGGGTTTTTCATATGTGCCCTTTATCATGTTAAGGATATTTTCTTCTATTTCTAGTTTTCTATGTTTTATATTTTTTTAATCAAGAAATGGTGTGGGTTTTGTCAAATGCATTTTCTCCATCTATTGAGATGTTATCTGTTCTTTTTTTTAGTTTGTTGTATTCATGTGGTATATTACATTCATTGATTGTGTTATGTTGAAACATGCTTGCATATTTGAGATAAATCACATTTTATCGTGGTGTTTAATTCTTTTAATATGCTTCTGGATTCAGTTTACTAATATTTCATTGACATTTTTTGCATCTACTTTCATGGGGGATGTTGGTCTTAATTTTCTTTTCTGGTGTTATATTTATCTCATTCTGGAATTAGTATGATGCTCTCCTCAGAATGACTTAGGAAATATTCCTTCCAGTTCAAAAGTTTTTGAAGAGTTTGAGCAGGATTAGTGTTAATTCCGGTTGGAATGTTTGATAAAATTCTCCACTTAATTCATGTTGTCCTGGGCTTTTCTTTGTTGGGAGGGTCTGATGACTGATTCAATATCTTCACTTGCTATATATCTGTTAAAATCATCTATTTCTTCTTGAGACAATAGTTAGTTTATGTATTTCTAGGAATTTGTCCATTTCCTTCAGGCTAATCTAATTGGTTAATATACAATTGTTCATCATATCCTCTTATAATCCTTTTTATTTCTGTGGGAACAGTACAAATGTCACCCCTTTCATTTCAGATTTTAGTTATTTACATCGTCTCACTTTTTTCTGTCAGTCTAGCTAAAGGTTTGTAAATCTCATTTATCCTTAAGAGAACCAACTTTTGGTTTCATTGATCTATTGTTTTTTATTGTCTATGTTATTTATATATACTCTAGTGCATGTTATTCCCTTACATCTTCTTGCTTTGGGTTTAGTTCTTTTTCTAGTTCACATTCATTTTACTCAAGATATTTCATAACTTCCCTTGAGATTTCTTCTTTGATCTGGTAGTGTAGGAGTGTGTTGTTTAATTTCCACATATTTGTTAGTTTTTTGATTCTCTCTTTGTTATTGATTTCTAGTTTCATTCTACTGTGGTCAGAGGAGATGCATTATATGATTTCAATATTTTTTAATTTATTGAGATTTGTTTTGTGACTTAACATATGGTCTCTCCTGAAGAATGATCCATGTGCACAGTAGAAGAATGTATATTCTGCTGCTGTTTGGTGAAGTGTTCTATATATGCCTGCTAGGTATAATTTGTTTATAATATTGCTCAAGTCTTCTATTTCCTTACTGATCCTCTATCTTTATGTTCTAGCAATTATTCAAAGTGGTATACTGCAGTCTCCTGCTGGTAATATAGGACCCTCAATTTCTCCCTTCAAATTTGTCAATATTTGCTTCATGTATTTTTGGGCTATGCCATTAGGTGCATATACAATGATAATTGTTAGATCTTCTTGTTGAATTGACCCCTTTATCAGTATGTAATGTCCTTCTTTGTCCCTTGTAACAGTTTTTGACTTAAAGTCTATTTTATCTGATTTTGGTATATTGCTCCCAGCTGCTTCTGCCTGCAGGAAAAGTTCTGGAAGATGAGTCAGAGATGAGTGTCCTTGTCAAGTCCTTCAGGCGGCTACCTGGTAGACTGGCACCAACATACAGGCACCCCAGTTTGCACATGGAGATTATTCTACTGGCTCTGTAACTGGGCCAGTTACCCACATATGAGCACACGCCAACTCCACACCATGCTAAGGAGGAGATCAGAGAGGAGCAAGCAAGGGTACCAGGTGCTTCTCCTGTTTTTACACTGTGTTTTCTTGTTTTAGAGCTCACCCTGTTATTGCCACCCTCTAACTGATTTCCAGAACTCTGAGAAAGATAGTTCTGGAGTTTTTGCTAGTTGTTCAAAGATTCTGTGGGGTAAAGGAACCCTGAAACATCATATGCCACTACCTTGATTGACCCAAAATCCTGAACATTGAACAATTAACAAACACGCACACACAAAATATTACACAGGAATTAGAAGAGCTGGGATACCCAATGGGACAAAGTGAGGCAACTCAAGAGCTTGGCAGCAGCAGGAAATGACTATCATTCCTAGGACTGGAGAGACATAAGGAAGAAGTAGTATTTCCTGAATCCAGAATATTTGTTATTGGTTTAAAAGTAGAACCAAGGAGAAGGCTACCAGGCAAGAACCAGGACCACAGAAAAATTGTGACCCCCTATTGGAGATGCCACTGAAAGTTGAGAGAGATGGGGGAGAAATTCCTGGCTTCTCCTCTCCCACCTCCAATTTCCTAATAGTAGGTCCCACTACACAAACCCAGCCGGAAGCTATCTGGCTAGAAGACTGGGAATTAGAGTTTGCAGACCCCTTCCTTATAGAAGAGAGCACGATAAGGAAAGCAAATGGATCTTAGAGCAAATAGGGAAATGGCCAGCACAGGAAGAAGAAGTTGACTCGAGGGTGGGCATTACCTCTAGGAAGGGTGTGCCAGTTTGGATGTATTATGTCCCCCAAAATGCCATGTTCTTTAAATGCAGTCTTGTGGGAGCAGACATATTAGTGTTCATTAGGTTGGAACCTTTTGACTGAGTGTTTCCATGGAAATGTGACCTACCCAACTGTGAGTTAACACCTTTGATTAGGGTGTGACCTCTTGATTGAATGCTTTCATGGAAATATGGCCCCGTCCATTCAATGTGGGTCTTGATTTAAGCACTGGAGTACTTTAAAAGAGAACCACACAGGCTCAGATGCTTGCTGATGCTTAGATATGCTTGGAGTTGCGGATCCCTGATGTTGGCTGCAGCCAAGAGACATATTTTAAAGACGGTCGTTGGAAGCTGATGCTGACATTTTGGAGTACGCAATTTTGAAATGCAGCTTGGGAGCAAGGAAACACCAGCCACATGCCTTCCCAGCTAACAGAGGTTTTCCAGATGCCATGGCCTTTCTCCAGTGAAAGTACTTTACTGTTGATGCCTTACCTTGGACACTTTATGGCCTTAAGACTATAACTTTGTAACCAAATAAACTTCCTTTATAGAAGCCAATCCATTTCTGGTGTTTTGCAAAACAGCAGCATTAGCAAACCAGAACAGAGGGAGTCAAAAGAATTGGGGGTGAGGGGGGTGGTGAGGAGAGGTTCAAGTGGTCTTCAACTTTATTAGCAAGCATTTATTTCTTTAAGAATTAAAAAAAAATGATTGGAAACAAATTAGGCAATTGTTAGCAGTTATTATATTTGTAAGGTGGGTAACCAATGCTCAATTACGTCATATTCTGTACATTACTGTATGGATGGAATATTTCACAGTAAGACATTACTGGGCAAAAAGGCAAAGAAACTCCCCACGTTAATGGCAATAGCAAACATTCTCCTTCTTCTGATTCTGCTCCATTTAACATTCCCACTCCCAGGGATGCTCTACAATGTAAAATGAACAGCAGCTCTTTCAGGCATCTTACAAACCCTGCCACCATTGGAGTTGACTCTTTGGGCATAAAGGCATATTAAAGGCAGCCTGTGAGAGAGAGTGAGAAAGGGAAAAAATGAAGAAAGGGAAGGAGGGAAGGTGCTAGGGGAAGACATCCAACGAAAAGGATGACAAATCAGTGTGAGCTCTCCCAGAGCCTGCCTGTCTTTGAATCTATGGCCCTGCCACCCACAACTTGTGCGGCCTTGAGGAAGTCACCTGCTCTCCCCACCCCATGTCTCTGTTAGCTCTTCTGAAAATATGAATAATAAGAGTATCTACCAGCAGGGGGTTGTTGCAAGGAGTCAGTGAGTTAACACATACAAGAAGCACTTCAAATGGTGTTGGCAGTATAGTAAACTCTCAATAAATGTTGTTATTCATTACCCTTTTTTAAATCTGTTTGTTCTAAGTGGAAGCAGAGTTCCCAGTAGTTAATAAACATATGATCAAATAAGTAAAAGACGCTTTTATTTGTTTTTCGGTGTTTAATCTCCCAATAATTAGTTGCTCCTGGTTGAACATTCTGGTTTGGATATAATACTGCATTCTGACATGCAGCAGAGCCACATTCAGTATGATTTCAGAAAAGCCTGGCTAAAATTGAATGCTTGTAGAGGGAGGTACACATCAGTAATTTGAAGATAGAGAATCCACTGATAATCACATCTGGAGATTCAGCTTCAATATTCTGCATTGAAGGGATAATCCTCCAAATGAGAGGCTCTGCAGAGAAAGTAAGTGTAGAAATGAATATGATCCACAAAGAAACTCACTGATTTAAATGATGTTCTTATCTGGTATATTCCATGGTTTTCAGGGTCTCTCAGTCTCCTCCCCCAGATTCTGTGAGAACACAGGAAGTGACCCACATCTATACCTTCCCTCAAACTGACATGAGAACTGTGCTAGGAAGGAGGGCAGGCAAGTAGTGACCAGGGTTCCAGAATAAACTCATAATAATAGCTAATAATAAGCCTGGTGCCAAGTACTATGCTACGTGATTAAAACTGTTGTTTTGATTATTTCTCAAATTCAAATGTTCAGTTCTATTGCTACAGGATAGGGAATAATAATAGAACTGAACATTTAGGGTTGGTGTGAGTATTAAATGACATAATAATATACGAAAGTGCTTAGAATTCTCGGCCCATGCTAAGCTAACACTCGATAGCTGCTAGCTATAACTAGGATCATCATCCCTATTTTGTAGACAAAGAAGCCAACTAGAAAACTTGGGAAATTTACACAAGGTAACAAAGCTAATAAATAAGTAGTGGAGCTAGGATCTGAAGCCAGGTGAACTCATTCCTGAGCCCACCCTTTCTATTGCCTCCATTGGAAAACACACTCAGAGGAGGAGAAGCAGGGTAGATAGGTGAGGGTCACATTTTATAATTGCTATTCCTTTTCATCCTAAATGGCTGCTACTTTGTTGCCCTACAAAACAAGCCAGCCATTGAAAAATGGGGAGAGGCTGCCATATGATACGGGGCATGAATATGGGATATCATGACATGACAGCAATGCTTGAGATATTCAAACACTTTTTAAAAATTGAAAAATCATGCTTTAGCTTTAAAAATAGTAAAAGAAACTGAACTTGAAACCTGGCAGTTATAAATGCCAAAGCCATCTTCCCAAAGACAAATGTCTTTGATATATTTAATAATTTGAAACCAGATCTACCATGAATGAGCTAGAAAATATTGATGGAAAAGAGATAATTTACAATGATTTCATAGCAAGAATGAAGAAGTCTTCTCAGATGCGTAAGAGGCATTAGATTATGTTTTAACCCTACAACTAACAAAGAAAGTGTATTCTAGGAAGGCATTGTCTAAGTTTACTATCCTTTGGAAACTCATTCTCCTAGAAATCTTTTTACACAATATTGTGGGTAAATTACCATCCATATGCTATTGGCCCCCAAATTTATATCTGTAGCCCAGATATTTTTTCTAACTTCATATTTATATATCCAACTGCCTATTTGACATCTTCACGTATTTGTCTGACAGGCATTGCAAACATGTTCCAAATCAATCCTGATTTCCTCTCCCAAATGGTAATCCATTTTTGTGTTGCTCAGGAAAAACAAAAACAAACTTGTAGCCATCTTTGACTCCTCTCTTTCTCTTGCATTCAGTTTGTCAGAAAATTGGCCTTACTTTTCAAATATATCCAGAATCTGATCATTCTTCATCTCCTCCACCACCTTTACCAAGTCTAATTAGTGATCATCTCTTCCCTACATTATTGCAATAGTCTATTTGTAGTTTCTCAACACAGACGTCAGAGTGGTTCTTTTCAAACATAGGTCACATCATGCCACTCCTCTGCTCAAACTCCTCCTATGGATCTCAGGTCACTCAGACCTAAAACCCAAGCCCTTCCTGTGGTCTACACGACTCTGGACCCTTCTCTCTGACCTCACCTCTTGCTCCTCTTCCCCTCACTCACTGTTCCAGCCTCACTCACCTCCTTGCCTTTCCTTGAATGCTCCCCCTGATGTCTACATGGGTCCCTCCCTCATTTCTTCCAGTTTCTGCTGAAATGTCGAATTATCAGTCTAGCATCCCCAACCCACCATATATAAAGTATCAATCCTACAACCACCAACAATTTCCTATCCCCTTGATTGTACTTCATTTTTCTGTATAGTATTTATTACCATCTGACGTATATCTTTTGAATTTCTGACCTCCCTTGCTAGAACACAAGCTCATGGAGGCAGGAACTTATACAGTGTGAAATCCCAAGCACCTAGAGAGTTCCTGGCACATAATAGATGCTCAACAAGTACTACGGAATGATTGACTGCTTCTGCCTCCTACCTAGTGGCATGACCTCTCCAAAAATCCTGGCTCTAAATCCAGTAGTCAGAGGCAATAAGGCTGTGTATTTCCTCATAATGATTCTCTCCCAGTATTCCAATTTAATTCCATAATGATTCTCTCCCAGTATTCCAATTTAATTCCAATTCAAAACTGACAAAAAATAATATTTGAAGACAAAAGTAGTCCCAGCTGCCTTCCAGTCCTTCCAGCTAATCCCTACCAGTTTAGAAAAAATGCTGAAAATCGTGCTAGTTGCTTTCACCCTGGGCCACTTACTGTTCCATGACACAGATCCTCCAGTTTCTGTTCAAGCTGAGTATGGTCGCCATCTCCTCATCACTCAATTGAAAGTCAAAGACCTGGAAAGGTGAGAATTATTAAACATCATCAGCAAGACAATTCCTGCTGTGCTGAAATAGTCTAATATTATCATCTATTCTAGCAGGAAGTGAGCTCACATTCACAGCACACAATTTCCCCAGTATGTCCACTGAAATTGAACTCTAAGTTATAGCCTATTTAAAAGACTGCAGTAATTATGGGGTTTTGTGTTCAAAGTGTAGGGAGACCAGGGCTCTAGGCATTAAACCATTAAACATCAGGTGTGTACAGTGTCTCTTCTCTCTGATGGACATACAGTTCCTTCCAGAGTTAAGTTCTTCAAGTGTGGTCCATCCTCCCTTACCCTGCCTGAGAGATGATTGGGTCATGAGAAAGGATGAGGGGATCCCACGGACAGTGCAGGGATGGGATGAGAAGCCTGGTGAGGGGATTCTCCCCCTTCTCCTCCTCCTCTGGGAAAATCAAGGCCCACCATGCAGAATCTTACCTGAAAGTTTTCAGCAATGCGTTGTGGTGTCACAGACTTGGGGATCACGGCCACATTCCTCTGGATATGGAACCTTATCAGAACCTGGGTATAAGGGAACATTATGTTTCTACTTTTGTATAAGGTCCCCTCCCTCCACTGAATGGAAAACTATAACCTTTCTCTGCAGCTCACTGACCCTCTAGTTATAAAGCAGCTAATACTGAATGAAAACTACATAACTATGAAATACTTTCTGCCACCTGTATGACCATCTCCCTTAATTATCCCAGCAACCCTGTGAAGGAAGTACTCTAATTTTCCTTATTTAGTAAATAAGGAAAGTGGTTTGGGCCAGGGTTTGAGGTCACAAGGTGAATAAGCGGTAAAGCTGGGACATGAACCCAGATCTCTCTGGCTCCAAAAGTTACGCCATGTCACTGCGCCTAGAGCTTATTAGACAATGTATCCCTGTTGCAGTGATAACCATTGCACTTCCAGGAGGTTCAAACATGACATTCAAGGAAAGGCTTTATTGGCCTTCATCTCCGCTTTTCTTCGTTAAAGAGTGAAGGAATGAAACTCAAGGCTTTGGGTCTCTGGGGGAAGAAACAACAACAAACTTTGTACCTGGGCTGTGGTTTTCTTGTGCTTTGCTGCAATCTCCTTAATCTTGGGATCCTCCAGTAGTGAAGAGTCCCCCGGCTTGGCCCTAGAGGAAGAAAGACGGCTGATGTGAATAATGATCATGGTTACCTCATGTAGATGAACATCCCTAAAGATAGTCCCAAGGCTGATCATCACAGTCTTCTCTATCTGGAACAGGGCAAGAGGGCCTGAAAGCTTTGTTTCTTTCCATTGAGTCCACCCATGGGCTCTGAATCCCAGCCTTTTGAAAAGCCTTGTCCAACTCTGAGTGGCTGAATCTGAGTATTCCCAGGAAATCAGAGATGTCACTGTAAAAAAAGAAATCCCATGAAATGCACTGTAATCTTACTCAGGTGTCCAAACATTTGTGCTAAACACATTTTTATTTCCAGTGGCTTATAGTCTCATACCAACATTAATAATGTGTTAAAAAAAATTATTCAAGAGCATCAAGGGAAGGACCCCTCAGAACCCTCACCAAGGTCTATCTGGGGAACCCAGGGGGCTGTAGGCAGTGACAGTGATGCCCTTAGAGCGGCAGTACTGGATCAGCTTCTCCTGCGTGAGGTAGGGGTGACACTCGATCTGCAAAAGCAAACAATCCCCATCACTAGTGAGCTTAGCATGCTTTTTGAATTTTCTCATACAGAGCTCTATACACACACACACACACACACACACACACACACACACACACCACACAACCAGTCAAGGAAAGCCCAGACACAGCCAACTGCAAAGCAGGATCTGAAACTTGTCTCACAACTCTCTAGGACATCTTCACCCTGAGATGAGACGCAGTACATAACATTGACCTTGCCTCTGAATGTTTAAGGAGTAATAGGGTAAGATTACCTTTCCTCTTTTGTTGAACGGAATTTACCTGGTTAGTCACTGGTTTATGTTTCAGTCCAGGTTTGTTCAAGAGCCTTTCGATTTGGAAGTGGTTGAAGTTGGAGATCCCAATGGCTTTCACCAGCCCCTCGTCCACCAGCTCTTCCATGACCTGTCATAAAATGCAATATCCATGAGGAGGTACAAAGGGACTATAAGTAACCTGCCTTGGCTTACTCTTATCTGGGAAGGAGGAACTGGGAAAGATTTGCCACAGAAAAGTGAGCTGAAGTAAGAAAAGCAAACTTTAATCCAGCCTGACAGTGCCTAACCACAGTTGTTTCAAGCCCTACTGCCCTTGCCCATCCCAAATGTAACTAGGAATAAAACTTGAAGGTTTTGTGCTTTTGTCTCTCCTCATCTAAATGTGGTGACCTGGGTCAGCCTGGGATGAAAGCACAGCATAAGGAGAAGCATTGCTTGTCTGGGTTCTTGGTCATTCTCTCCCCCACCAACCACAGTTCTTCTTGCAATAATATCAGGGCTACTGGGTATAGTCATGTAGATTGTGCCTGGGGAGGGCATCTAGCCAAGGGGTTCTGTGGGGCTGCAATCTGGTCCACTGCCCACTTAGCATGCCATGCTCCCTTAGTGCAGAAACTGAAGACTCGAGGAAGGGTAACCTTTCATAATTTTTTTTTCTTTTTTTTTTTTTTTGCTTTTAAGGGTGTTTTTTCTATAGAAAAATTTTACCCAAAGATACCATATGACAACATCCCCAACTCAACATGTATTATTTATTCATTTGTTACATGTCCAGCTGCCACCCAAGAACTGTAGAGCTATAACAGTGTACACAGCGTGCTTCCTTCTTTTAATAACTGTGCTGTTCAATTAAACTTCCAGGATTCCCTTCTGTAAAACAATTAGCTGTGACTCTGAGGCTGCCTCATACAGTTTGGCATTGGTACAGCACTGAGAGTCAGTGGGGTCAGGGAAAAGAGAGATTAATGCAGGCTGCCTTGTCAGGGGAGGCTGTGTGGATGGAATTTGAATAGGGCTTTGACAAAAAACTTGAGTAAAGAGAGAAAAATAAGAGCAGTTGGGGGAGGGAAGTCAGAGCAAAGGCAAGGACAAGCAGGCGATGTTCAGGGGAATTTTTGAAGTGGATCTCAAACTTCTCTGTGCTTTGGAACCAGCTGAGGGCTTTAAAACTACTGCTGCCTGGGTTGCATCCCCAGTCTCCTGCTGAAGTGGCCTGGATGTGGTCTAGGTATTGGGATTCTTAAAACTCCCCAGGGGATTTTAAAGTACAGCCAAAATGAGAACCACCAGGGTAGATGATGTATGTCCTTGAACTGGGTAAAAGAATTTGGAATTGATGCAATCACAAGGCCCCTGGATTTCCTGAGATGGACAGTGAGATAATATAAAGGGTTTTGTGACTTTGCAATTTTTTTTCCTTCTCTGCTTCAGGATATTCACAAGGTTTCTATTGGACTAGTTGGCATGCACACTGCTGACGTAAACAGTCCTGCCTTTTTCAGCTTAGACTATCTGTCCTTGACCATCAATATCTTCATTTATAATATTTTATTTGGCACTCATTCTCCAATTAATTCAGGGACATAGCCCTGAGGAAATCAAGGTGCTTTTTTGCAAAGAACAATAACTAATTGCCACATTTAATGCCATTATAAGAGCTAGGGCAAAAATCTTTTGAAACAAACATTGGAGATATGCGAGTTTCCACATCTAGCAAAGAAATAATTCCTAAGATAATGAAAAGGTCATGTTTTACCAAGATAATATAAATGACAGAAACCACCCATCAAATTTAATGCAAAGGGTGAGGCTGCTGAAATCTTAGGCTTTGTTGTGATTCTTGCCACCATTTTCCACTTACAAAAATTAGACGCTCATTGACTTGAGTCTATGCTATAAACTACCATAATGCTCTTGAAACCATCAAACCTGAAGGGTTTCTTTAACCAGAAACTACTTATGTCAGGAAAATAAGTGTTGCTCTTTTTTCACATTTAGTTAAACAAAATTCAAGTTTTCTTTTTATGGCCATAATTTTGTCAGCAGCAAAGACAAAGAAATATCTTTGCTTGAAGGTTAAGGCTTAATAAATTTATTTTAGTGAATATATCAAACAGGTATTTAATATTATGAGCCTGATAATGGCTCACATGGTCATTAAGGCAAAAAAATATATAAATATCTTAAGAACAAAACAAACAAACCATGTTTCAACTTGTAATTTTGAACCCTCTGCCTAGGACTTCCCTGGGCTTTGTATAAGCTCACATCTTAAACAGATATTTTTTCACATTTTATCATAGATTTAGGTTCAATTATATGAGGAAAGTAGCAGACAAAGACAACAAATTGATGTCTTCATGAGATTTTCCCAGGAGCATTTGACTTACTCTTATAGTCTCTTGTTCATGGGTTACATTTTAAATAATTTATTATTTTGTTTGGCTTTTGATTGCATAAATCCTTTTCTCATATTGTTAATTTTCACTGGCAGAACCCAACTAAAAATCCAATGGTGATACTGAAAATCAGATGACTAGTGATTTTCTCTCATTTTTCTCTTTATGTACAACCCAGAGAGCTTCAGGATGGTCTTTAAACATCACTACAAAACTCCATAAAGATTTCTCCTTACTTCATTTCAGCAGCTTTTCTGTTGCTAGAAGGCAAATTTAATTTAATGATAATGCCCCTCACGTACTCCCCTTAGCTAACTATTATTACCGGACAATGGCTCCCCCTTCATTACCTTTTCCCTCAGTGATCACATCAATGTTCATATCTAAATTTTCTTTCTCCTAGGTGTTAAAGTTCAAAGCAGCAGGAATGCTGTGAACTGCTTATATACTTTTGAACAAACGTTCCGTAGAAAAGTTACATTTAATTGAATTATATCAGTTATATCTCTTTACAGGGTTAGGCTTAGGGTTAATACATTTTGAGCTGTAACCCACAAAACCAAATCACAATGCATGTGTTCCCCTCCTCGTACAAGAAAACTGACAAAATAAAACAATCAACTCCAATTTTCTTTATTGCTATTAATTTTCAGCTTCCACATTCAGTCTGTTCTTTCATTTGCAAGAGGATACAATGGTTTATGAAAAATTATTGAAGTAAAAAATTCATTTTATAATTCAATTTTGAACATGAACTCTGTGAGACAGGTCATTATTTGATCTAAGGGGGGGAACTCCTGTCCCTGGAAGTTTAATGTGTGTCCACTGGGGGCCACGCCCTGCCCTAAGAGCTTTAGAATTTGGACCTGGAAGTCAGATAGACCTGGGTCCAATCCCAGCTCTGCCCACACTTGCTGCATGACCCGACAAGTCACCAACCTCTCCCAGTCTCAAATTATTCACTTAAATGGACAGAGTAATTCCACCTGCCTACTCCCATAATGGTGATTACCTGAGGTTTATGACTAAAGTTCCTGCAGTCAATAAGTATTAGCTACCTAAATCATTACCCATGCTAAAAGAATTAGTATCTATTATAAGATGTGCTTTATTTTTTACAATGAGGAAACCAAGGCTTAGAGATGCTAACTACCTTTCCTCAGGTTCTTCAGCTAATTTACTGTGCAAACCCAGGTCAAAACCCCTGTTCTGAAAGCCTCTCCCCCGGACCGAGAAAAGCCTGTGTGTTCCCCAGATTCCGGTATATTATACTTCCATTCTCATTTGGGGAATCAGGTTTAGCTTTTAGAAACATAAATATTGTCAGACAGAACTAAAGCCTTAGGTAATCTGGAAGGAATTAAGAGTACTAGAGCTTGATGGTGATAAAATTGAACAGCATAAGGTATGTGAGCTCTTTCACATCAGTATGGAAACCCCTGGGTTACTGAAGCAAAGTTTTCACTCCTAGCACATTTAGAAGAACCTGGAACCTACCTCCCAGGCATCCAAGAATGTTGCTTTACCGGGGATCAAATTGCCTTTATCATCTTTAGGGAACCAGTCCTTCCCAGCCTGTAATGAAAACAAAAAGCCTAAACTGGAATCTACATCTGACACTTAAATTCTATTAAATGAAGTTTCACTGTCCTGCCTCATGTTAAACAACCAGACATGCATGGTCATTTTTCAGGCTCTGCAGTACAAATTTTAAGAATGTCAGTTTAAATAAAATTTCTATATCAGTCTCCTATACTATATAAATCATTATATTTTATAAACTGCTGGGTTAATTTTAATTTCAAAAGCCACCACTGCCTCTACAGGCAATAACCTCATATACCCAGACCCTATATAAACTTGGGGGCAAACTTTAATTTCAAGACAACTTGACAAAGATTAGACCCTAGGGTGTGGTTTTCTCGGAAAGATGCCATCACATTTTATCCTGCAGCCTCAGGAACCTGACGTGAGGGATAGCAGCAATCCTCACCTTAGCTGGGCCCTGAGGAGAGAGAGTGGAGCATTCCTGTGCCCTCCTGCCTTCCAGGAGCAGGGAGGAGTGGAGCCCCAGGCAGTGAGCAGGGTTGCTTCAAAGAGGATTAGCTCCATTCCAGCTTGAACACACTTGGCTTTTCTCAGAAGCCATATGCAGGATGTGCTTTTGTTTAAAGAAGGTAGAGTCCTGAGATAGTGTTATGTAAGTTTCTGAGAGTTATGCTAGGAGGGAGTGCTTGGCATGGGATCAGAACAAAAGCAACATGGCAGCTACAGCTTTCCCGGGCTGCCAGAAATCAAGATTTCTCAAAGACATACCTGAGAGGAAACCCAGGCCCTTGGTCATCTAAGCAGCTACAGGTGGCCTCGGCCTCCCTTCCAGGCCAGTCCCTCCCTGCGCCATCATCTCCTCCTGGAGCCCTGCACTTCACAGTTGGGAAATGCAAGACCTCCTGCTTCTGTGCAGCCACAGCCCTGGCACACTGGTATTCTCTGGCATCTGCTTAAGCTAGACACTGGGATGGCGAGTACCACAAACCTGTAATCCCTGCGGAAAGTGAATAAGATAGATGTCCAGATAGTCCAGTTTCAGGTCCTTGAGGGTCTTCTGGAAGGCTTCCCTCACAAGGGGTCTCTCAAAGAAGGTGCACCATAACTGCCAAGAAGGCAATGATGAGATATTAGGAAAAAAGTATGCATTCTCCTTGCTATTGATTTACAACCTGGTCTAACATGGGGACAGGCTATATATAAAAATGGTTGTCATGATTCAGGTATGCAAGGCACCCAGGGCTCAGCAAGTCATTCATATTTCCTAAGTGTTGAAGGCAATTTATTTTCTTAGCTATCCTAGCACTTGACCTGTCTCTTAAATAATTTAGCATATTGGCCACTGATTCGATATTTGTTTACCCATGGTAGTCCCCTCCTAGGATATGGGCTCTCTGAGGGCAACAATGAGTCTAACATTTAAATTTCAAGCACTTTTAGATCTTTGGATGCAAATGGTCATCTTTTGGCATTCCCATGTCTCCAAGCTTATCAGGCTGTAAATGATAACTTTACACAGTTTATACACACTCATCTTTTATTATAGTGAAATAAAATACAATAAACATGTGATAATAATAATAAAAAAAAAGTACCTGGAATTTTCCAAAACCCCCTTGGTTGAAAATCTCATGCCCAAAGCCATTGAGACCACAGTGCTAAAAAGTAGGTTTCAGGAGTAATTCCTGATTGTACCCTTAGCCTTTGACAGCCATCGAGCAGATTTGGTCCCACTGACAGGGAATAAGGAGGCCCGGCACATTGTTCTGCTCGGTGGATATATCCCTGGTATGGGAAAATCAACTCAAAGAAGGTGGGTCAGCAGCAGCATCTCTGCACAGCAGTGCTGGTCTGCAGTGTGGTTTTGTTTGTATCCAGGTGTGCTGTAAAGGCAGAGACTGAGAGGGTTGGGAGAAACAACTTGTGCACTGGTATGAAAGGCTAACAGAATTCTTGCTGCTGACCAAATCCACATACTTCAGCCTGCCCTGATGTTAGGTCCTCCTGCAAAATGAGTCTCATGTACCTTGCTAACAATGAAGAGGTCCTCCCGCTTAACAACTTTCTCTTGGATCTTCTCCTGCATGGCTTCCCCAACCTCATTCTCATTCAGGTAGGCATAGGCACAGTCGATGTGGCGATATCCTATGTCAATCGCTGCCTTCACAGCCTCTTTGACTTTGCCTGGTGGAGACTGAAAGGAAAATAAGGAAAAATCGTAATAAGCTCCTATCCCCAGACCACCTCCAACAGTGGCTACTACATGGCCCAGCCTCTCCAAACCAAGGTCTTACTGGGGATTCAGTGTCCAGGGGACATGAGGGAGGAAAACACATCTTTAGAGAATGTTTCAAAAGAAAAAGGGAGGAAAGGGATTAGCTTTGTGATTATGGCTTCATATCCTATCCAAACTAAGTGTCAAATTCCCTTATAATCCAAGTTAACCCCCCAGTATGTGAGAGAGACAGTTGGCTCCTGCAGCAACCCTTTCTAAAGATCAAGCTGATAAGTAACTCTCTGACGTAACCCAGGAGAATTTTCAGAAAACTTCTCCAAACAGTGATAAGATTCTGGAAAATGGTTAGAAAAGCATAAATCCAGGATCCAACACTTGCTTAACATCTCTGAACCTTGTCCACAAGATGGAAACACTAGTCCCTGCCTCAGGAGGTTGTTGTATTAAAGGCAACAGTGAACGAAAGTTTTTAGCACAGAACATGCGTCACACAAAGGATCAGTAGGTGGAAGCCATTGCATCATAATGTTTCAGAAAAGGGAGAATTAGAAAATCTTGTAAGAATGGAGTTTCTTTTTCCCCTCAAGTACAAAAAAAAAAAAAAGGAAACAGTATCAGAAATACCATATTTTCCTCTAACCTGCCCTTGCCAAGCAATTAAAAATAAGAAAAAGCATAGTATTGATCTTTCACAAAATCTCTTTTTAATTTCTTTTATTATGAGATAACACACATCTGAAAAGTACACAAAATAAAGAAGTCCAGCTGAACCAGCGCCCAGGACAAGATACAGACAGTTATTGGCAACTCAGATGCACTCCTGGGTTCACTCTGAACCGCTAAATCCTCCCTCACCCACACTGATACGTACATATTCTTTTAAAGATTCTATCATTTCCGGTTCTTGGACATGGTTCCCTTCACAATCCTCACCTCCAACTCCAAAATTCCAAAAATGATCTTCTAGTATATTTATATGGGTGATCTCATCACTAGAGATCTGGCAGCAAGTATTTGCCACATTTGTATCCAGGTCCAAGCTCTGATTAGAAGCAAAACAGTCTTGTTCAGACACAAGAGGCTGTGACTGAAGGAAACGGAAATGAACCTGCTCACCCAGATTGACCAAGAATGCATCCTGAGAATGAGACAATGCTGGAATGAAGACGGATCTTACCCTCTAAGCCAGGAGAGGAGATTGGAAAGACAGTGTGCAAAAAAGGAGAGATCCAGAGAAGAAAGAACCAACAGAGATTAGCCACGAGGCGCAAAAGAGAAGAATGTGTCAGAAAATTCCTCCTAGTAGCAAGTTCAGGTGATTCTATCATTGACTGAAATAGAAAAGAAGGTAGAGTCAGAAGATGCTAGAAAAATATTTTCAATTTATCCAAACAACATTCACGGACCTGCTCCACTGAGCACTGAGATACGGGAAGTGGGAGCTGACACCAGCACAGGCAAGACGGAACCCTGGGCTCCTGACTCCCATGTCAGTCTCTTTCCTCGTGCTGGGACCGTCCTCCTGGGTTTGAGAGGCTGCATTTCTATCAGACTTCCCAGGTGATGCTTTAGCTGCTGGTCCAAGGACAACACTGTCGGTAGCAAGGGGTGGCAGGACTTTCTGAGCTCCCTCTTCCTTCCCCTCCTTTCAGCTGCCCATCCAGCAGCAAACCTAAGACTTTGTAAAATATTAAGCTCCTTTAAATGTCCTGGAGCCAGGGAGTATTTAAGGAAACTGACCTGGAAAATAACTGCTTGAAACTTGACACTTGCTAGTGAGGTTCTCTCTGACCAGCACTGGAAAAAAACAGCCTTTGGGCTTTGAGACAAGAGAAAGGAAAGTAACCTCCACAGGTCTGCAGCAGCCTCCTTCTGGCTCCAGGGCTGAGCTCTCACCTCCCCAAACCCTCAGACATAGGTAGGGGCTTTCTCATCTGCCAGAAAGAAGAGAAAAAAAGCAAGTCTCCAAATCCTGCCATATTTACCTTCCAGGTGCCGAGTCCCACAATGGGCATCTTGGCTTTGGTACTGAGTTCCACGAAGGTGGCCATGGTTGGTGCAGAAGCAGTTCTGAGCGAGCTGAGAGATGGCCTTGTGCCCTGTTAACAAAATCTGGCACTGACATCAGAGGGAGGAGCTGGATGCTGGAGGCAGGCCTTGGTTTCCTTCCAGGGCTTGACCAGGAAGTCCATTCCAGCTCATGGGTAATGGTCATGAAATTTAAACATGCAACCTCAGAAAAAGTTCTCCTTGGTCCAATACGCAGGGATGGCTTTAGGAAAATGGTACTTCGTGATTGCATCAATATTTGTTTTCCTTTGCTAGTTTAAGAAATGGAAGATGGAACTGTGCCCGTATTTTAATTTGTATTTAATTGTTTACAATTACTCCCCTCTTCCCACCTCCACCCCCAGGAATGGAAATTTGTTTTTTAACCGCCTAGAGTGGTTATTTTTTTATTCATATTTTCCATTCATTTATTTTTGGCTTTGATTATGTTTATAAGGAAAGTTTTGTATTCTTGCCACTTCCCTTAAAAAAAAAAACTTTTGATTACAAAAATTATATATACTTGTAGAAATTTTGGAAAATATAAGAGGTTATAAATAAGGAAATATAAACCACCTATATTCCCACCTCTCAGGATCCCGTTGCCAGTGGGCTGTTTTCCCCCAGACTTTTTCTGTGCATGTATATTATTTATGCACTGAATATACAGTTCTGTGCTATGATTTTTATTTTTTTAATTCATTTTATTGAGATAATTCACATACCGTGCAGTCATACAAAGCAAAGTGTACATTCAATTGTTCACAGTACCATTACATAGTTGTGCATTCATCACCAAAATCAATCCCTGACACCTTCATTAGCACACACACACAAATAAGAATAAAAATTAAAGTGACAAAGAGCAATTAAAGTAAAAAAGAACACTGGGTGCCTTTGTTTGTTTGTTTGTTTGTTTTCCTTCCCCCATTTTTCTACCCATCCATCCACAAACTAGGCAAAGGGGAGTGTGGTCCACACAGCCCCCCCAATCGCACTGTCACCCCTCACAAGTCTCACCTGCATATAATCGTCTTCAAGATTCATGGGTTCTGGGTTGTAGGTGGATAGTTTCAGGTATTTACTGCTAGCAATTCCAATTCATTAGAAATTAAAAAGGGTTGTGTATATTGTGCGTAAGAGTGCCCACCAGAGTGACCTCTAGGCTGCTTTTGGAATCTCTCTGCCACTGCAGCTTATTTCATTTCCTTTCACATCCCCCTTTTGGTCAGGAAGACATTCTCCATCCCAGGTCTAGATTCCTCCCCGAGAGTCATATTCCACATTGCCAGGGAGATTCACTCCCCTGGGTGTCAGATCCCACACAGGGGGAAGGCAGTGATTTTTGATTTCACCTGCCAAGTTGGCTTAGCCTAGAGAGACAGGGCCACGTCTGAGCAACAAAGAGACATTTGGCAGGAGGCTCTTAGCTGTGCTGTGGTTTTTAAACTTGACCTAACAAAATATACTTTCTATCATTTGTGAAAACTCTATATAAAATTGTTTTTTAATACTGAACATCATTTTCAATGGTTATAAAATAATCTGTTTTATGGATATAACTTAGTCTGTCTCCCCTATTTTTATAGATGTAGGTGGTTTCCAGTCCATTGCTCTTATAAATCTTCAACAAAGATCATTGTGAGGAAAGCATGGACACATTGGAGCTAAATTTCTTAGGGTGTATACCCAGAAGTGGGATTATATGGTCAAAGGAAATTTATTTTATTTTATCATGTAAGATGTGCATCAAAATAGATTTTTTCTTCAAATGGCAAGTTTTCCCAGCACCATTTATAGAATAATACATCCTTGCCCCACTGTTTGTGATATTTCAATAATCGTTTGTAAAGTGTTTAAACTTTCAGTTTTTAATACTATCACAATAATATATACTTTTTGTAAAAAAAAAAAGAAAAGAAAGAAAACATAGAAAGCACAGAAAGTTTATGTTAGAAAATAATCATTCATATTCCCACATTTAGAAAGAATTGTTAACCTTTTAGGGGTATTTTTCTAGGCATTTAATTTTTTTAAAGATTCTATATAGAGATTGCCATTGTAGATGAAATTTGTGTCTATCTTTTGGTTGACTAGTTAGTAGTTTTTACAAAGTTGGGATGTTTATACGCACACTGTTATAACCTGCCCCCCCACCCCCCGCTTTTTTTCTTGTTCCAGACCTTTTGTTGAATCCTTGCATACTACTGGAGAACTAGGTTTTAATGGATGTATTATGTTGCATTTCATTAAATGGCTTTACCATAATTTACTTAATCAATCCTCCATTATTCTCATTTTTCTTCCATTATAAATGTAGCAGGGTTTGCGGTCTAAGCCAGTTTAGAGTCAGACATATCTACATATGATTAATTGGTGGGTGGCGGGGCATTCTTGAGTGTATTTGTTTGCAAACTCATCATATAGAGAGAAGGGGCCAGACAGGACAGGCTTGCCTCAGAAATGAGCTTCTGAGAACAGCAGAGCATGCTCTTTGCCACTTGTGTTTGTTTTCTGGTCCACTCATTTAACACAATTTAAATTTCCTGAAACTGGAGAAGCACAGGCCACCCAATCCTGGCACTCGACTATGTTTGAACATTTTTTCAGCCCTAAACGGTCTGGTCCCTGGTTACCTCTCAGACCTCATCTCCTACTTCTCTCCCCCTCCCCATCTGCTCTAGCCACTCTATTCCGCGCCATTCCACACTTCCCTCCAGGCCCTTTTACTTAGGGTCATTTGCCTTGTATGCTCTTCCCCAGGTAGCAAATTGCCTCATTTCCTCACTTAATTCATGGCTGCCCTCCAAGGCTCCCATCAGAGGGCTCTGACCAAATGCTTCAAACTGGTGTGCATTCGTGGGCACACAGACACACACACACACACATCACACAAAGTCTCATCTTCTAACTCATCATTCCCTCAATGTATTATAACCGACACTAGATTACATATTTATTTGTTGGTTTGTTTTTTGTCTCCCCTCACTAGTATGAAGGCTTCTTGGGGGTAGGGAATTTTTTTGTCCTATTTACTGCTCATTACCTGGGGCAACTTGAAGACTCCAGAGTGTTGTAGGTGAGCCTGACTAGAGATGATGATACCGCGTGGTATGTTCTGGATGCTTGACAGAAATAACTGGTCCATGGGCTGGAGTTGCACGGTGGAACTCACAGGGAGATCCCAGCAGACTCTGTGAGGTGGTTGGCTGGTCATGTTCATGAGCCCAGGTGGAGAGCTCCTCCCTTAGGACTGCCCGAAATTCATGAATGGGAAGAGAATTCTTTTCACACATTGCAGGTTCTGGTGAGCTGACGAGGGCAAGGACCAGCTTTTGGTTTGCTAGTGTTCATTTTCCTCATTTGCACCCAGAGGCCAGTGAGGTCTGGAGAGCCTGAGCTCCACATGGTCCACAGTAAACTATATTCTAGTTTCTGACTCCATGGATCTGCACATTCCAATTATTTCATATAAGTGAGTTTATACAGTGTTTGTTTTTGTGTCTTGCTTATTTCACTCAACATGATGTTTTCAAGTTTTCTTCATTCATTCCTTTTTATGACCTAATAATATTCTATTGTATGTATATATGTATGTATATATATATATACACCACATTTTGTTTATTCATTCTTCTGTTGATGGACACTTGAGTTGCTTCTGTCTTGTGGCAATTGGGAAGAATGCTGCTATGAACATGGGTGTGCAAGTATCTGTTCGAGTCCCTGCTTTCAATTCCTTTGAGTACATGCCTAGAAGAGGGATTTCTGGGTCATCCAGTAATTCTATACTTAACTTTCTGAGTATTCACCAATCTGTTATCCACAGTAGCTGCACCATTTTACCCACCTATCAACAATATTTGAGGGTTTCTATTTCTCCACATCCTCTCCAATACTTGTTATTTTCCATTTTTTTTTATAGTAGCCATTTTTGTGGGTGTTCTAGTTTGCTAATGCTGCAGAATGCAAAACACCAGAAATGGATTGGCTTTTATAAAGGGGGTTTATTTGGTTACACAGTTACAGTCTTAAGGCCATAAAGTGTCCAAGGTAGCACATCAACAATAGGGTGCCTTCACTGGAGGATGGCCAATGGTGTCCGGAAAACGTCTGTTATCTGGGAAGGCACATGGCTGATGTCTGCTCCGGAGTTCTGGTTTCAAAATGGCTTTCTCCCAGGATGTTCCTCTCTAGACTGCAGTTCTTTGAAATGTCACTCTTGGTTGCTCTTGGGGTGTTTTTCCTCTCTTAGCTTCTTTAGAGCAAAAGTCTGCTTTCAACGGCCATCTTTAAACTGTCTCTCATCTGTAGCTCCTCTCTTCTCAGCTCCTGTGCTTTCTTCAAAGTGTCCCTCTTGGCTGTAGCAAGCTCGCTCCTTCTGTCTGAGCTTATAAGTGCTCCAGTAAACTAATCAAGGCCCACGCTGAATGGGCAGGGCCATGCCTCCATGGAAATTATCTAATCAGATTTATCACGTACAGTTGGGTGGGTCGCATCTCCATGGAAACACTCAAAGAATTACAATCTAATCAACACTAATACATCTGCCCACCCAAGATTGCATCAAAGATAATGGCATTTTGGGGGGCACAATACATACAAACTGGCACAGTGGGTATGAAATGGTATCTCATTATGGTTTTTGTTTGTATTTCCTTGATGGCTAATTACATTGAGCATCTTATCTTGTACTTATTGGCCATTTGTATGTCTTCATTGTATAACTGTCTATTCAAGTCTTATGCTCATTTCTTAATTGGGTTGTTTGTCTTCATGTTGTTCATTATAGGAGTTCTTTATATATTTTGAATATTAAGCCCTTATCAGATATATGTTTTCCAAATAATTTCTCCTATTCTATATGCTGTCTTTTTATTTCTGTTCTTTTTCTTTTTTTTCAATTAGAGCTATTGTAGGTTTACAGAAAAATCATGAAGACAGTACAGAGTTCTAAAATATCACTGCACACACACACTCAGTTTTCTACATTAATACCAACTCTATTACTGTGGTAACTTTGTTGGAATTGACAAGAAAATATTATTTCAAGTATATTATTAAATATAGCCCATAGTTTATAGTAGGGTTCACTCTCTTGTACATTTCTATGCTTTTTTTTTAAATGAAATCTTATTCTGGCAATATATATATACAATCTAAACTTTCCCATTTTATCCATTTTCAAATGTACAATTCAGTTCTGTTAATTACATTCACAATGTTGTGCTACTATCACCACTACCCAAGACTAATACTTTTCTGTCACCCTAAACAGAACTCAGTAACAATGCTTATTAACTCCCCATTCCCCAACCCTCCCTGGCTCCTTTAACCTGTATTCTAGTTCCTGACTTAGAGAATTTGTATCTTCTAAGTATTCCATATCAGTGAGATCACACAATATTTGTCCTTTGTGTCTGCCTTTCTCACTCAACATGATGTCTCAAGGTTCATCCATGCTGCAGCATGCACCAGAATGTCATTCTTTTTTGTGCCTGAATAATATTTGGACAAACGTAAATAATACTCTTTTGTAATGTTTGCTCTTCCAGGTTCACTGTTTACACAAAAAGGGCAAGTTTTACATATTTCTGTGCCTCTGCAGTTAGAAAACCTCCTCTGGTAGAAGTATGCATTTTGTAATGATGATTTGCATGAACACTATTCTGGAAGCAGTCCATACAGAGTGCAATCCCTATAAGAACATGTTGTCTTCCCATTTTTAAAAACCTTCCTACAGAGTTGTCATTCTCTACTGTGCTTCAATTTCTCTAAGGAAATATCTGGATCTTCTTCAAATAAGTACTCTTCCAGTGGGAGAATACTGACATCCTGCATACTCTCCTCCTGTTTTCCAAGTCTGGGTCCAATGCAGCAATATAAATTTCTTACATCAAGTTTGCTGTATGATGCAAGACTGTAGTATAAAACCAATGTGCTGATCCCACCAAGATGTCATTCCTTGATGGCAGAATTGACGTCACAACCATATTTAATCTTCCATCAGTGAACATGGAATAAACTTTCATTTATCTATTGGGTCTTCTTTAATTTCTTTCAGCACTTAATGGACATGGGAAATGCATCCCAGATATTGATAAATCTGGTGTTCACCAATGCCAAGCCTTTCCATTGTAGTTTTGTTTTCATTTTTCATAGTTTCTAGGCTGGAAGTAGTAGTAAGTGAAACAGACTGTGTGTCTGGACTTCAACAGGGCATTTGACAAAATCTCTCAGGATTTATTGGAGAAAGTGTGTAATAATGTGATGTGGACTCTCAATCAGTTAGAAGAATTCATTTCTGGTTGAATGGGTGTACCCAAAGAGCGCTGGTTAATGAATTTGCTTTCAACCTATTAGGAGGCTTCTTGTAGCAGGTCACAGGGCTTTGTACTGCCTCATGTCATATTTATACTTTTTATCAATGTTATCAATAAAGGACCTTAATAGAAATCAATCTGATTTGAAGATATATAACTGCTTCTTGTGGGGTGGAGATGAGAGAGTATAATTAATTTGCTGAAGGCTAGAATGGAAGAAGTTGCCTAAGATAGAATATAACAGGCATGAACAGTCGTGTTGCCAGGCCTAGAAAACCAAACAATGATCTAAGATCTGGTTGGGAGAGAGATGGCTGAAAAGCACCCTTGGGGGAAAAAGAAAGGCTTAGGGTTTTCTATAGGTTGGAGCTAAATATGAGTTAACAGCATTTTGTGGCTGCTTAACAAAACCTAACAAAACAAAAAACTCTAAAGAATTCTTAGCCTGGAAAAGATAGAAATATACTATGTAGACAAAGCTGAAGGAACCCTTCTGTTTCTCCTGCACAAGTCAGACCACACCTATGGAACCCAGTGTTGTTCTGGGTATCGCATCATAGATGGGAAGCAACAAACAATGGGGACCAGAAGAAGGGTATGGGAAGGTATAAGGATGAGCCCATGTCATGCGAAGAGTGTCTGCAGGAATGGGGAAAGAGACTAGTGGGGGATATGTGTGTCTTCAGTTATCTGGGGGTGAATGTCTAGAAGGGCATTTGTAGGAGAGAAATTAATTACTCTTTGAGGGAAACAAAACTTAACATTGATAGGCATTAATAATACATTCCATGATGCTGGCAGGTTGTGCCTATTATGTCCCCCACAAAAGCCATGTTCTTTAATGCAATCTCATGGGGACAGACTAATTAGTGTTTTGATTAGGGTAAAACCTTATGATTGGAGCATTTCCATGGAGGTGTGACTTTGCCCATTCTGGGCGGGTCTAAATTAGATCACTGGAGTCTTTTAAGAGAGCTCATGGAAAGAAGGAGCTCAAAGAGGCTGAGAGAGACTTTTGGAGAGAAGCTAAGATAGGTAACCCACAGTTTGCCCCTGGGAGAGGCTACGAGCTGACACAGACTCAGATGCTTGGAGATGCAGACAGAAGCATGTTGGGAGATGCTAAGTTAAGAAATGAAGCCCAGCGTTTTCCCTAGTGAAGCTAAGAGAGGACTCCCAGATGCTTAGAGACAAATGCCCCAGAAGGACCAAGCAAAGAGCTGAGAGAAGCTGAGGCAGAAACCCAGAACATTTTGGAGAAAGCCATTTTGAAACAAGAGCCCAGGAGCAAAGGACCAGAAGATGCCAGCCATGTGCCTTCCCAGCTGGCAGAGGGGTTCCAGATGCCATTGGCCTTTCTTAAGTGAATGTATCCTCTTGTTGATCCCTTAGTTTGGGCACTTTTACAGCCTTAGAACTATAAATTTGTAAACTAATAAATCCCCTTTATAAAAGCCAATGCATTTCTGACATTTTGCATAATGGCAGCTTTAGCAAACTGGAACAGAGGTGATAACTACTTTATATGTGCCATTAAACTGAATACTCACAGCAACTCTTTGAGACTGTTATTGATGAGTTTCCAGTATCTTAGCAGCATTCTCTCCTTCTTTTGATGAACAAGTGAATGAGAAGTATATGTTTATTAATGTCAATACAAGGTCTTGAATAGTCCATTATTCAGCTTTAAGCTTCAGAGATTATCTTCAGGAGAGGGTCCTTTACTCCCACAGCCACACACAGTGGTGTAGGATTCACTTCCTGTACTCAGAACAGGCTCAGACTGGGATGGGGCAGCAGACTGACTCAGAGGAAAGGGAGACTTATTGGAGTTTGCCAAATCCCTAACTGGAGCTTGATTAACAGGCACCTGCTTGCTGGCACCTCAGCTGTTGCTAGCTGGCAGAACAGAACAAGAATTTAAGTCCTTTCCTTGTTGGCAAAGTCCTTCCCATCAGAACAGTGTGGTGTAGCTACCCCCAGCCGCTGTTGTCCCTTAGCCAGTGTCTGACCACGGATCCCTTGGTAGAGTCTTACTCCCACTTACTCTATCTTAAAGTTCAGTTATCAAACAAGAACTTGAATATAGTGGTTCAACAAATTATTTAGAAAATAACAAGAGTAGTGTTAGAATTTCAATCAGTCACTCCTGTGCCTACACATGAAATATAAACCCTGCTGCCTGGTGCCAAGGACTCTTCAGATACAAGCCAAACGTGTTTTTCAGGATTTCTCTCCCATTGGATCCTATATGGTCTGTTTGTTTTATCCAAATTGGATATGTCATTTCTAGAATCACACAACCATGCACTTACCTGTTGTTCCCTCTGCTTGGATAACTTTCTTTCTCTTTCAAAATCATATGCAGAAATTCAAGTTCTTTGAAATATATCTCCTTCAAAAAATCATTGACCATCAACCCCTACACCCAAGGAAAAACTCAGCTTTTTCTATGTTGAGCTCCATGGCACATTACTAAATTTCTGTGTGGTAATCTTGTTATTAATTCCCAGATATCAAAACTAGTTCATGTGTTCTGGGAGGCAGATTTAATGTATTTTACTCCCCGTATTATTAAAGACAAAATAACTAGTCTTTTCCCATTGCATAATGGCATATTGAAACCTGTTTTCTAATTGGAAAAATAACTCAGAACTAGGAGGCAGCAATACCAGTGTTCACTTCAACACTTCACTTCAGCAACTGGTTGTTTGAACCATTTGCTATTGGGAGTATACAAAATAAGGAAACAGTTCTATTTTTCTTCCACTACTTCCTTAAAACATACTGTTGGCTCTCACTTCCCTGTTCCTTCAGATGTCATGGGAAGATCTAATGGCTTTCCAATCACTGCTGAGAATTTATCTGTTTTTTTCAGGTATTAAAAATTACTATGGAGCTAAAAACTTCAAACTATAATCCAGTTCAAAGTATTTCCTCTCCCTCAGCTCAGAACTCATTTGTAGCTTGAGGATTTAATAGTGAGAAAAATGTGTGTGGTTTGTTCTTTCACTCTTCTTACTATTCTCTTCTCCTTCCCCAGCTTATCTTGGGAAGGACACTGGGAGGCAGTCCTAATAAACTGCTGGAATAACTCCTTGAAACCTGTAAAAAAAATGATGCCTACAATGAATAGGCGGAGATGGTTGAGATACCTTAGAAGAATAGTTTTCCATTATATGTAAATACCATGTTTTATTTTTCCATTCTTCTGTTGATGGACATTTGGTTTGCTTCCACCTTGTGGCAAATGTGAATAATGCTGCTATGAACATTGGTGTACAAATCTCTCTTTGCATCCCTGCTTGCAGTTCTTCTGGGTATATACCTAGTAGTGAGATTGCTGAATCATATGGCAATTCTACACTTAACTTTCTAAGGAATCATTAAACTGTTATTCACAGTGGCTGCACCATTTTACATTCCCCCCAACAACGTGTGAGGGTTTCTATTTCTCCACATCCTCTCAAGCACTTGTTATTTTCCACTTTTTTAATAGCAGCCATTCTGGTGGTTGTAAAATGTTATCTTGTGTTACTTGTTTTTTTTTTTTTTTTTTTTTTTTTTTTGCGCGTTTCCCTGATGGTTAATAATGATGAATATCTTTTCATGTGCTTATTGGCCATTTGTATATCTTCATTGGATTGGAGAAATGTCTATTCAAGTCTTTTGCTCATTTCTTAATATTTCTTAATTGGTTTCTCTTTCCTTTTGTTGTTGAGTTATAAGAATTCTTTATATATTCTAGATATTAAACCCTTATCAACTGAGGGTAGGCCAAAATGGCTTTGTAGGGACATGTGGAATTTACTTAGTCCTCTAGAGTAGCTAGTATGCAGCCAGGAACTGTCAAGAACAACTGTTTGGAGGACATCTGTGACCAGACACACATCATACACCAGTATGGAATGGGTGGAAGGGATGAGATCACAGCATAGATGTGGAAGTAAAGCCCCCAAACTGTAAAGCCTCTCTCACTGGCATGGCAGACTGAGGTGGAACACTCCCTTGTGAGAAAAGGAAGGAGTCTCTAGCAGGAGCAAGTGTAGTAACCAAGCTCCAACTGAGATTTCAGTTAACAAATTTGGACTATTGCATACAAGCTGTGAGCACAGATAAACCTTGAGGTGTCTCCTAGAAGACAGGAGGCAGGGCTGATGGGAAAAAGATGAAATAAAATAAAAAATGAAATGAAATAAAATAAATAAATAAAAACAGAAGCTTTTGGAGTCAGCTGAGCTCAGAATAATGGACAAGAGCTGTGCCCCAAGAAAACAGGCACAAAGAGCCAGGTACCAACTCTGGCTCTTAACTGGCAAAATTTGGGGGCTGAGGACTGGCTTTAAAAAAGGGTTTTTTTTTCTGTTTTTTTTCTTTTTCTAAATCTATTCTAAATAGCTCATTAGAGCAAGTCTTAGGCATTTTTGATTGTCAGCATTGACCCAGGAAAGGCTGGAGTAAGGTAGGTTTGAGAGACAAAGTGAGGAGTCAAGTGAAGGAGATAATTCCCTAAAGGGTATATATTCCCCCAATAAAAAGGGGAGCAGGTCTTAGCTCAAGTGGCAGCCTTCCTTCAGAGAATTCAGACACAAGGGTGAGGGAAAAAAACAGAAACAGCTTAAGCTTGCCTTCTACCTCCCTGGCAGTGAGAGGGCCTCATGAGAATTAACAGCACTGCACCTCTTTATGCCTATGGGGAGCTATGTGCTGTACCTGCTGGGCAGGACAGGAAAAGCACAGAGTATAGAGGCATCACAGGAAAGTCTGGCAAGTTTCTGAATCTCAAGGAAACTTGATACTGATTACATCCTCCTGAGTCCTGGACCTGTTAGGTCTGGGAAGGTCTCATTGGGGTCTATCAGATGTAGGTAGACCTCAAAAAAAAAAAAAAAAAAAAAAAGAAGCTACATGTAGGCAGTGCAAGAACCAGAATAACAAGAAGAGAAAAAGTCTGATCAGTTTAACAGAAGCTATGTTAGAAGACTAGAATAAGTTGAACTGAAAGCCAAAGAACAGATATAGAACAAAGCCAACCAACAAGAAAACCCTAAGTAAAAGAGTGAAAATAACCTCTAGAATAAATTAATCAAGGAAACTAGATGTCTAGACACCAAAAAAAAAAAAAAAAAAAAAAAAAAAATTACAAGTCACACTAGGAAAAACAAAGATATGGCCCAGTTAAAGGAACAAACTTACAACTCAAATGAGATACAGGAGTTGGAAGAACTAATGAAAGCTGTTCAAACAAACATGATAAATCAATTCAAAAATCAAATAAATGATTTGAGGGATGATATAGTAAAAGAGATGAAGGATATAAAGAAGACATTTGGTGAACACAAGGAAGAACTTGAAAGTTTGAAAAAACAAATGCCAGGACTTATGGGACTGAAAATCACAATAGAAGTGATAAAAAACATGGTGGAGATTACAACAGCAGGTTTGAAGAGACAGAAGAAAGGATTAGTGAGCTACAGGAAAGGACATCTGAAATCCTATACAAAAAGTACAGATGGGAAAAAGAATGTAAAAATATAAGTAGGGTCTCAGGGAATTGAATGACAACTTGATGCAAATGAATGTATGTGTCATGGGTGTCCCAGAAGGAGAAAAGAAGGGAAAGGGGCAGAAAGAATAATGGAGAAAATATGGACTGAAAATGTCCTGTCTCTTATGAAAGACATAAGATTACAGATCCAAGAAACACAGCATACCCCAAATAGAATAAATCCAAATAGAGCTCATCCAACACACTTATTACTCAAATTGTCAAATATCAAACATGAAGAAAGAATTCTGAAAGCAGCAAGAGAAAAGTGATCCATCACATACAAGGGAAGCACAATAAGACTATGTGCAGATTTCTCACCGGAAACCATGGAGGTGATAAGGCAGAGAGGTATGATATGTTTAAGATACAGAAAGAGAAAAATGCCAATCAAGAATTCTATATCTGGCAAAACTGTCCTTCAAAAGTGAAGCAGGGCTTAAAATAGTAATGGATAAACATAAATTGAGAGTGTTCATCAGCAAGAGACCTACTCTACAAGAAATACTAAAGGGGGCAGTACAGGCAGATAGGAAAAGACATGAGAGAGAGGTTTGGAGAAGAGTGTAGAAATAAAAACTATCAGTAGGGGTAAAAAGAGAAAAAATCACTAATATGAGTTAACATTAATGAGAAAACTTTGAGAGTTAAAGTTGACAGCATAGATATCCAGTAGATAGAAAGATGGTAGAGATTGGGCATTTGATGCTCAAGGAGTAAAGAATGTTCAACAGGATTGATTGTAAAAATCTAAGAATGGATAGCACAATACTACCTGATGGTAGCACAATATTGTAAGTACACTGAAAAAAGCTGAGTGTGAGTATGGTTGAAAGAGGAAGGCTAAGGGCATGCAAGACACCAGAAAGAAAGATAGAGGGTAAGGACTGGGACTGTATAACTAAGCAAAACCTAGTGGAAAATAGTGGTGATTAAATGTACGAATATAAGCATGTTTTTATATAAAGGAGAACAAATGAATGTCCACATTGCAAGGTGTTAAAAATGGGATGGTATATGGAAAAATACAATTAGTGCAAATTAGAGTCTATAGTTAACAGTAACATTGTAACGTACTTCCATGAAATGTGACAAAAGCAATATCCAAAAGCTAAATGTCGTAAGAGGGGGATATAAGGGAGAGGTATGGGATTCTTAATGTTATTGTAGTGGCTTCTCCTTTTTGTTTTATTTTTAATTTTTAATTTTTTATTCTTCATTTTTTTCCTCTTCTTCTTTGTGGAATAAATGCAAATGTCCTCATATAGATTGTGGTAATGAATGCATAACTATGTGATTATACCAGGAACAATTGATTATTTACTTCATATGGATTGTATGGTGTGTGAATAAAACTGGTTATAAAAACAGAAAGATACAAGCGCTGGAGAAAATATGGATAGAGGGATTCATTGCTGGTAGGGAAGTAAAATGCTGCAACCCATCTGGAGGACAGTGTGGTGGTTCCACAGGAAGCTAAGTATAGTGTTGCCATATGATCCTACAACCCCAATATTAGGTATATACTTGAAAGAACTGAAAGTAGGCACACAAATGGACATTTGCACACTGGTGTTTACGGTGGCAGTATTCAAGATTTGAAATGGATAGAGGTGGCCTAAGGGTATATTGACTGATGAACAGAAGGGCAAATGGTGGTGTATACATAAAATGGAATATCAAGCAGCTACAAGAAGGAATGAAGTTATGAGGCACACAACTAGGTGAATGAAAATTGAGAACAGTATGTTGAGTGAAACAAGCCAGAAACCAAAGACAAATACTACAATGCCTCACTAATGTGGACCAAATATAATGTGCAAACTCTGAGAATTGAATTTGAGAGCATAGTTCATCAGGGGAAGGCTTATTGTAAAGGTTCATAGATTGTAGGCTCTTACAGCAGTCACAACTTTTCCTGAGTTGCTATGGTTATAAAAATTCTGAGATGCTGAGCTCTTTGTGTATAATCTGTTTGGTCCCGGAACCTTGGGTATATGTGTGACACTTGAGACTCACAGCCAGAGTTCATCAACTATGAATGTCAATGTGCTGGTTTGAATGTGTTATGTCCACCCAAATGCCATTTTCTTTGATGTAATCTTGTGTGGGCAAATGTGTCAGTGTTGATTAGATTGTTATTCTTTGAGTGTTTCCATGGAGATGTGCCCCACCCAACTGTGGGTGATGACTCTGATTGGATAATTTCCATGGAGGTGTTACCCCACCCATTCAGGGTGGGTCTAAATTAAATCACTGGAGCCATATAAATGAGCTGACAAACAGAAGGAACTCAGTGCAGCTGAGAGTGACATTTTGAAGAGGAACTACAGCCAAGAGGGACACTTTGAAGAAAGCACAGGAGCTGAGAGAGGAGCTTCAGCTTACAGAGACATTTTGGAGATGGCCTTTGAAAGCAGACTTTTGCTCCAGAGAAGCTAAGAGAGGACAAATGCCCCAAGAGCAACTAAGAGTGACATTTTTGAGGAGCTGAAGCCTAGAGAGGAACATCCTGGGAGAAAGCCATTTTGAAACCAGAACTTGGAGCAGACACTGGCCACATGCCTTCCCAGCTAACAGAGGTTTTCCAGACACCATTGGCCATTTTCCAGTGAAGGTACTCTATTGTTGATGTGTTACCTTGGACACTTTATGGCCTTAAGACTGTAACTGTGTAACCAAATAAACCCCCTTTTACAAAAGCCAATCCATTTCAGGTGTTTTGCATTCTGGCAGCATTAGCAAACTAGAACAGTCAACATCACCCCAAACAGCAAATGTTAAAGAGGCTGAAAAAGAGATCAGACTTCAATTAGATATGAACAAAAAGGACTTGGTTAGGAATAAGGTAAATCAGACTAAAAAACTTCAGCTTCTGCATGAGATATAAGGAAGAGATATTTATTTTGTGCAAAATTTATATTTTCTCTAGCACACTATCCAATTTAACTTATATGGTTAGTTTATTCAAACCCCATAATTACATTGAAACTTCAACAGGGAGTGAGATCTTGTTGGTTTGTACAGGTTAGTGTGCTGCCCAGATACATCCCAGAATAACTTGGGCAGAGAATCAAAAAGTATTTTCAAAGCCCCCTTGAGGAACAGGGGGAAAATGTGGAAATATTAAACTTCCCCACCTGGGGAATACATGATATTTTTGTATGCATTGTGGACTATCAATTTAATAGGCCAAGCTCTCAATCTTGGGGCTTGCCCTTATGAAGCCCATTACTGCAATGTAGAAGCTAAGTCTACTTTTAATTATGCCTAAGAATCACCTCCAGAGAACCTCTTTTGTTGCTCAGATGTGGCCTTTCTCTTTAAGCCAACTCTGCAGGTAAACTCACTGTCCTTCCCCCTGGAACATGACTCACAGGGGTGTAAGTCTCCTTGGCAATATGGGACATGACTCTAAGGGATGTAAGTCTCCCTGGAAATGTGGGACATAATTCCTGGGGATAAGCCTGGCCCTGTCATCACGGGATTGAGAATATCTTCTTGGACCAAAAGCAGGAAGAGAAATGAAACAAAATAAAGTTTCAGTGGCTGAGAGATTTCAAGTAGAGTTGAGAGGTCATTCTGAAAGTTATTCTTATGCATTATCAAGATATCCTTTTTAATTTTTAATGTATTAGAATAGCTAGAAGTAAATACCTATAACAGTTGAACTGTAATCCAATAGCCTTGGTTCTTGAAGACAACTGTATAACTAGATAGCTTTTATGGTGTGACTATGCAATTGTGAAAACCTCGTGGCCTCCCTTTATCCAGTATATGGACAGATGAATAAGAAAATAAAGTAAAAAAATGATTAAGTAAGAGGGGGGATAAGGGGCATGGGATGTTAACATGTTCTTTCTTATATTTATTTTTACTCTTGTTTTTGTTTTTTTATTTTTTGGATTAATGAAAGTGTTCAAATATTGATTGTGATGATTAATGTACAAATGTATGATGATATCATGAATCACTGTACATTTTGGATGATTATCTCATATGTAAATATATCTCAATAAAATTGCATTAAAAATGCTAAAAAAAAACTTATCAGATACATGGTTTGCAAATATTTTCTCCCATTTAGTATGTTGTCCTTTTTTACATTTTTGAGAAACTCCTTCCACACTGTGGCAGCTGGTGCACCACCCCACTGGCATGGCAGCCTGACTCTGTAGTCACTCCCTGGTAGGAAATAGAAGTCCCTTCTCCTAGGGTCAGGGGGACAGGGACTCAGCCAGGGCCAAATTGCAGCTTTTGATTAGTGAATTCGGACTGCTGGATACCGGCTCCAGGCACAGATAAATTTACAATGCACCCAAGAATGAAAGATTCTGGCAGGTTCTGTTTCAGCCCTGTTCCCAGCAGGAAAGGAAGTAGTGCAGATGGAAATTGTTATTTAGACAATTTAGATCCCACAGGCAGGGACACCAGCAATGGTTTCAACATGCAAAAAGCAGCAAAAAGCAGCACCCAGCCATTGTCTCAACCATGCACTTGCAGGTGGAGAAGTGGGGCTGCTTCAGAGTCACTGTAATTTTTCTGGCCGGTGGGCAACTGAGTGCTGAAGGACAGCTCTTCCCGAAGACAAGGGGGTTTGCGCTGGTTTGAATCTAAGTCCCCCACAAAAGCCATATTCTTTAAATCTAATCTTGTGGGTGCAGTCTTGTTGTGGGTGGAATCTTTTGATCAGGTTGTTTCCATGGAGATGTGACCCACCCAACTGCGGATGAGACCTTTTGATTAGATTATTTCCATGGAAGTTTGGCCCCACACATTCAAGGTGGGTCTTGATTAGTTAACTGGAGTCCTTAAGAGAGCTCAGGGTGAGAGAGAGATCTCAGGGGCCAACACAGAACCATATGCTTGGAGACACAGACAGAAAGATATTTGGGGATGCTAACCTAAAAGGTGAATCCCAGAGTTTCCCTGGAGAAGCTAAGAGAGGATCCCCAGATACTAAGAGAGAAATGCCCCAGAAGAACAACCAAAGCTGCACAGGAGCTGAGAGAAAGAAGCTAACAGAGACAGAAGCCAGAGACAAATGGGAGAAAGCCATTTTGAAACCAGAACTTGGGAGCAAAGTACAAGCAGATATCACTGACGTGCCATCCCAGCTGATGGAGGTATTCCAGATGCCACTGGTCTTTCTTCAGTGAAGGTATCCTCTTATTGGTGCCTTAGTTTGGACACTTTTATGGCCTTAGAACTGTAAATCTGTAACCTAATAAATACCCTTTATAAAAGCCAATCCATTTCTAGTATTTTGCGTAACAGCAACTTAAGAAAATCAGAATGGGGGCAAGGCCCAGTGCAGGCCATTGCTGTTATGTAGAGAATGCAGACACCAGGGGCTCAAAACAGCAAGTTTCAGCCCAATTTCTGGCAGCATTTGTCCCAACCACACCCCCAGAAGGACCAGGCGCAGCTGAGATATAAAGACACAGTACAGCCTTAGACCTGTAGGGAGGAGTGGGCTGAAGAATGCCATCTGCTGGGCAGGACAAGAAAAGTACAGAATCAGCAGACTTCATAGAAAAGGTTGGTGTCCTGCTGGGTCTCTCCCCGGAGAACCTTGGTACTGATCTATACCCCCTTCATGAGTCCTGGACCTGTCTTAACTGTGAAAAACTGACTGGGGTAGATCATTTCCAAAGAGACCCTCATCCCCGAATTGGCCCTCCAGGTAAAAGTATCTAGAGAAGATGAAAGGATAGTTTAAAAACATACAGAGGCAGATGAAAAACAACCAGAACAGATCATCATTCCCAGAGGAGGAAGAAGAAAGAGAAAGCTTCTTTCTGGGAGCAAAATAATTGCACAAATAGGGAAATCTAAAAAATTATTCTATATATGCAGGGCAAGAATCAGACAAATAAGAACTGAAAAAATTATGATCAGTTAAACATGAGCAACTCTGGAGTTCTAGAATAAGTTGAGCCAAGTGTATCAAAGAAGCTATAGCACAAAGCCATTCAACAAGCAAACCCTAGGCAGGAGAGAGAAAATGACCACCAGAATAAACTAATCAGGAAAATCAGATGCCTAGACACCAGCCTAAAATCACAAGTCATACTGAGAAACATGAGGAGATGGCCCAGTCCAAGGAACAAACTGAAACTTCAGACAAGATACAGGACTGGAGATAACTAATTAAGGATGTTCAAACAAATTTTCTAAATCAATTTAATGAGATGAACACAAATGTGTCAAAAGAGATGAAGGATATAAGGACGATACTGGGTGAGCACAAAGAAGAACTCAGAAGAATGCAAAAAATAACAGGACTTATAGGAATGAAAGACACAGTAAAAGAGATTAAACTATGATGAGACTTAAAATAGCACTTTTGAAGAGGCAGAAGGAAGGATCAATGAACTATAGGAGAAGAGATCTGAAATCTTACACACAAAAGAACAGATAGGGAAATGAGTGGAAAAATTTCAGGAGCACCTCAGGAAATTGAATTGCAGCAAGAAGTACAAGAATAAACGTGTCATGGGTGTCCCAAAGGAGAAGAGAGGAGAAAAGGGGCAGAAAGAATATTTTAGGAAATAATAGCTGAAAATTTCCCAACTCTTATGAGAGACATCAATTTACACATTTAAGAAATACAATGTACTGCAAACAGAATAAATGCAAACCTATTTATTTATTCAGACCTACTCCAACACATTTGCTAATTAGATTTTCAAATGTTAATGACAGAGAGAATTCTGAAAGCAAGAGAAATTCGATCCATCACGTACAAGGGAAGCTTGATAAGACTATGTGCAAACTTCTCAGCGGAAACCATGGAGGTGAGAAGGCAGTGGTATGATATATTTAAGATACTGAAAGAGAAAAATTGCCAACAAAGAATTCTGTATCTGGCAAAACTGTCCTTCAAAAATGAGGGAGAGTTTAAAATAGTCATGGATAAACAGAAACTGACAATGTTCATTAAAAAGAGACCTGTTTTACAAGAAATACTAAAGGGAGTGCTACAGGCAGATAGGAAAATCCAGGAGAGAGAGGTTTGGAAGAGAGGGTAGAAATGAAGAATATCAGTAAGGGCAATCAAAATGATTAAAAGACATGAAAAATAAGTTATGACATATAAAATCCAAAGGATAAAATGGTTGAAAAAAGTACTGCCTTTACAGAAATAAAATTAAATGTCAATGGATTAAATTCCCCAATCAAAAGACATAGACTGGCGGAATGGATTAAAAAAGACATGATCTATCTATATGCTGTCAACAAGTGACTCACTTTAGACCCATGACACAAATAGGTTGAAAGTGAAAGGATGGGAAAAAAATAGTCCATACAAACAGCAACCGGGAAAGATCAGGGGTAGCTATACTAACATCAGACAAAACAGACTTTAAATGCAAAAGTTTTAAAAGGGCCAAAAAGGACACTATACATTAAGAAAAGGGGCAATCCACCAAGAAGAAACAAGAATCATAAATATTTATGAACCTAATCAGGGTGCCCTAAAATACATGAGGAAAACACTGGCAACACTGAAAGGACAAATAGACATCTCTAGAGTAATATGTGGAAACTTCAGTACACCAGTGCAGTTTGTTTTCCCTTTGTTCCACTTTTTGTTTTGGTTACACTTTTTTGTCTGAAGATTTATCCTTCCCTGCTGCCATTTTTTGCTTCATTTCCACTTTTGCAGGAGTAGGTTCAGCTGACAGCCTTGCTGACCTCTTCTTGGACTTCTTCCCCAACCTTTAGGCCAAGCTGAACTTCTGCTTGGGCATCTTAGTGGTGGAAGGGGAATGGGTCTGGGGCTGTGGGCCTTGTCATGCCTAAAGCTTTCAGGAAGCTGGGCTGCTGGCACTTTCATTTTTATTTCTTGCCTGATTTCTCTGGCTGGAACATCCACTACAACACTGAATAACACTGGTGGCAGTGGTCATCCATGTCTTGTTCTGGATCTTATGGGTAAAGATTTCAGTCTTTCACAATTGAATATGATATTAGTTGTGGGTTTTTCATAGGAGCTTTTTATCATGTTATGGATGTTTCCTTCTATTCCTAGTTTTCTGGGTTTTTCTTTAATGAAAAATGTGGATTTTGTCAAATGCATTTTCTGCATCAATTGAGATATTAGTCTGTTGTTTTTTTTTAACTTGGTTCTATTAATGTGCTGTATTACATTCATTGATTATGTTATGTTGAACCACCTTGCATATCTGGGATAAATCCCACATGATCATGGTATTTAATTCTTTTAATGTGCTCTTGGATTCAGTTTACTAATATTTCATTGATGTTTTTTGCATCAACATTCATGGAGGATATTGGTCTTAATTTTCTTTTCTTGTTTTATATTTATCTGGCTTTGGAATTAATATTATTCTGGCCTCAGAATGAGTTAGGAAATGTTCCTCCATCTTCAAATGTTTTTGAAGAGTTTGAGCAAGATTGGTGTTAATTCTTCTTGGAATATTTGATAAAATTCACCACAAAAGCTATCTTATCCTGGGCTTTACTTTATTGGGAGGATTTGATGACCAATTCAGTATCTTTACTTGTTATATGTCTGTTAAAGTCATCTATTTCTTCTTGAGTCAATAGTTAGTTTATATATTTCTAGGAATTTGTCCATTTCCTTTAGGCTAATCTAATTGGTTGATATGCAATTTTTCATCATATCCTCTTATAATCCTTTTTATTTCTGTTGTGACAGTACGAATGTACCATTTAATTTCAGATTTTATTTGTTTACATCCTCTCTCTTTTTTTCTATGTCAGTCTAGCTAAAGGTTTGTAAATTTCATTGATCCTTTAAAAGAACCAACTTTTCGTTTCATTGATCTATTGCTTTTTATTGTCTATGTCATTTATCTACACTCTAATGCATGTCATTTCCTTTTCTTCTCACTTTGGGTTTAGTTCTTTTTCTATTCACTTTTATTTTCCTCAAGATATTTCATAACTTCCCTTAAGATTTCTTCTTTGATCTTTTGGTAGTGTATGAGTGTGTTGTTTAATTTCCACATATTTGTGAGTTTTTCGATTCTGTTTTTGATTTCTAGCTTCATTCCACTGTTGTCAGAGAAGACGCGTTACGTGATTTCAATACTTTTTAATTTACTGAGATTTGTTTTGTGACTTAACATATGGTCTCTCCTGAAGAATGATCCATGTGCACAGTAGAAGAATGTATATTCTGCTGCTGTTTGGTGAAGTGTTCTATATATGCCTGCTAGGTATAATTTGTTTATAATATTGCTCAAGTCTTCTATTTCCTTACTGATCTTCTATCTTTATGTTCTAGCAATTATTCAAAGTGGTATACTGCAGTCTCCTGCTGGTAATATAGGACCCTCAATTTCTCCCTTCAAATTTGTCAATATTTGCTTCATGTATTTTTGGGCTATGCCATTAGGTGCATATACAATGATAATTGTTAGATCTTCTTGTTGAATTGACCCCTTTATCAGTATGTAATGTCCTTCTTTGTCCCTTGTAACAGTTTTTGACTTAAAGTCTATTTTATCTGATTTTGGTATAGTGCTCCCAGCTGCTTCTGCCTGCAGGAAAAGTTCTGGGAAGATGAGTCAGAGATGAGTGTCCTTGTCGAGGCGGCTACCTGGTAGAACGGCACCAACATACAGGCACCCCAGTTTGCACATGGAGATTACTCTGCTCCCTGTGGAACAGGGCCAGGTACACACAATATGGGCACACGTCAACTCCACACCATGCTGGGAGGAGATCAGAGAGGGACCAGCAAGGAGACCAGGAGCTTTTCCTAACTGTTTTTACACCATGTTTTCTTGTTTTAGAACACACCCAGCTACTGCAACCCTCTAACTGATTTCTGAGAAAGATAGTTCTGGAGTTTTTGCTAGTTGTTCAAAGATTCTGTGGATACGGGAACCCTGAAACATCACATGCCACTACCTTGATTGGCCCAAGGTCCTGAACATTGAATAATCACACACACACAAAATATTACACTGAAATGGGAAGAGCTGGGATACCCAATGGGACAAAGTGAGGCAACTCAGAGCTTGGCAGCAGCAGGAAGGGACTACCATTCCTAGGGTGGGAGAGACATAAGGAGGAAGTGGTGTTTCCTGAATCCAGAATATTTGTTATCAGGTTAGAAGTAGAATGAAGGAGGAGGCTACTGGCAAGAATCAGGACCAGAGAGCAGTTGTGACCTCTATTGGGGATGCCACTCAAAGTTGAGACAGGTGGAGGAGAAATTGTTTACTGATAGTAGGTGCTATTGAGCATACCCAGCCTGAAGCTATCTGGCTACAGACAGGGAAATATAGTTTGCAAAGCTCTTCCTTGAAGAAGAGAGCAGGGCAAGGGCAGCAAATGGATCTTAGAGCAAACAGGGAAATGACCAGCACAAGTAGGAGAAGTTGACTTGAAGGTGGGCATTACCTCTAGGGAGGGAGACACAAGAATGAGTTAGGCAGAGGTTCAAAGTTGTCTTCCACTGTGTCAGTAAGCATTTATTTCTTTTAGAATTAAAAAAAAAAAAATGACTGGAAACATAAGGCAAATGTTAGCATTTATTATTTTTGTAAGGTGGTTAACCAAATGCTCTATTTCAGAATAAGACTTTAGAATATAAAAAGGCAAAGCAATTCTCCAGACTAACGGCAATAGAAAACATTCTCCTTCTGATTCTGTTGCATTTAACATTCCCACTCCCAGGGATACTCTACAATGTTAAAATGAACAGCAGCTCCTTAGTGCATCTTACAGGCCCTGCTACCACTGGAATTGTCTCTTTAGGTATAATGGCATATTAAAGGCAGCCTGGGAGGGAGCGTGAGAAAGGGAAAGAAGGATGACAGGGAAGGAGGGAAGGTGCCAGGGGAAGACATCTGAGGAGAAGGATGACAAATCAGCATGAGCTCTCCCAGAGCCTTTCACTCTATGGCCCTGCCACCCACTACTTGGGTGGTCTTAAAAAGTTTCCTGCCCCCACCCCTACCCCCACCCCCATGTCTCTGTTTCTTCTTCTGTAAAATGTGAATAATAAGAGAACCTACATGAAGGGGGCTGTTGCAAGGAGTCAATGAGTTAGCACATATAAAAGGCACATCAAATGGTCTTGGCAATATAGTAAACTCTCAGTAAATATTGTTATTCTTTACACTTTTTAATCGTATTCTCAGTGGTAGCAGAGTTCCCAGTATTTAATAAACATATGATCAAATAAGTAAAAGACAATTCTATTTGCTTTTCAGAGTCTAATCTCCCAATAATTAGCTGTTCCTGGTAGAACATTCTGGTTTGGATATAATACTAGATTCAGACATATACAGACACATTCAGTATGATTTCAGAAAAGCCTAGAGGGAGGTACACATCAGTAAAGTGAAGAGAGAGAATCCACTGGATAATCTCATCTGGAGATTCAGCTTCAATATTCTGCATTGTAGGGAAAATCCTCCAAATGAGAGAGTCTGCAGAGAAAACAAGTGTAAAAATGAATATGCTCCGCAAAGAAAAAATTGGTTTAAATGGTGTTCTTATCTGGTATATTTCATGGTCTTCATGTTCTCTTAGTTTCCTCCCCCAATATTCTCTGAGAACACAGGAAGGGACCCACATCCAGACCTTCCCTCAAACTGATGTGAGGACTGTGCTAGGAAGGAGGGCAGGCAAGCAGTGACCAGCGTTCCAAAAAATACTCGCAAAAAATAGCTAATAATAAGCCTGGTGCCAAGGACTATGCTAAGTGATTTAAAACTGTTGTTTTGATTATTTCTCCCAACACTACAAGGTGGGGAATAATAATAGAACTGAACATTTGGAGCTGCTGTGAGTATTAAATGACATAATAATACATAAAAGTGTTTAGAATTCTCGGACCATGCTAAGATAACACTCAATAGATGTTAGCTGTAACTAGGTCCATCATCCCTTTTGTAGACAAAGAAGCCAACTCAGAAATTTGAGATATTTACAAAAGGTCACACAGCTAATAAATTAAGCAGTAGAGCTAGGATCTGAAGCCAGGTAAACTTACCCCTGAGTCCACCCTTTCTATTGACTCCATTGGGAATCATCCTCAGAGGAGGAGACACAGGGTAGATGGGAAGGGTCATATTTTATGATCACCATTATTTTCATGCTAAATGGCTACTACTTTGTTGACCTCCACTACAAACAAGCAATTGTCAGAAGGGGAGAGGCTGCCATAAGATATGGGGAGTGGGCAGCATGGATATGGGATACCATGACATGAGAGCAATGCTTGAGATATTCAAACACTTTTTAAAAATTGAGAAGCCATGTTTGGCTTTAAAAACAGTGGAAGAAACTCAAATAGTCCTTGAACTGGGGACCTGACAGCCACAAAGGCCATAAGCCATCTTTCCAAAGACAAATATCTTTGATATATTTAATCATTTGAAACCAGATCCATCATGAATGAGCTAGAAAATATTGATGGAAAAGAGATAATTGAGAATGATTTCATAGCAAGAATGAATTCTTCACAGATTCTTAAAAGGCAATCAATTAAGAATTAAACCTACAGCTAACAAAGTCTATTCTAGGAAGGCATTGTCTAAGTTTACTATTCTTTGGAAACTAATTCTCCTAGAAATCTTTTTAGACAATATTGTGGGTTAATTACCATGCATATGCTATTGACCCCCCAATTTTTATCTGTAGCCCAGATATTTTTCCTAACTTCACACTTATATATCCAACTGCCTTTCTGACATCTTCACTTATTTGTCTAACAGGCGTCACAAACATGTCCCAAATCAATCCTGATTTCCTCTCCCAAATGGTAATCCATTTTTGTGTTGCTCAGGAAAAACAAAGACAAACTTGTAGCCATCTTTGACTCCTCTCTTTCTCTTGCATTCAGTTTGTCAGAAAATTGGCCTTACTTTTCAAATATATCCAGAATCTGATCATTCTTCATCTCCTCCACCCCCTTTACCAAGTCTAATTAACAATCATCTCTTCCCTAGATTATTGCAATAGTCTATTTGTAGTTTCTCAACACAAAAGTCAAAGGCTCTTTTAGAACATGGGTCAGGTCATGCCACTCCTCTGCTCAAATTCCTCAAATGGCTTCTCAGGTCACTCAGACCTAAAATCCAAGCCCTTTCTGTGGTCTACACGACTCTGGACCCTTCTCTCTGACCTCACCTCTTGCTCCTCTTCCCCTCACTCACTCTGTTCCAGCCTCACTCACCTCCTTGCCTTTTCTTGAATGCTCCCCCTGATGTCTACATGGGTCCCTCCCTCACTTTCTTCCAGTTTCTGTTCAAATGTCGAATTATCAGCCTAGCATCCCCAACCCACCATATATAAAGTATCAATCCTACAACCATCAACAATTTCCTATCCCCTTGATTGTACTTCATTTTTCTGTGTAGTGTTTATTACCATCTGATGTGTATCTTTTGAATTTCTGACCTCCCTTGCTAGAATGTAAGCCCGTGGAGGCAGGAACTTATACAGTGTGAAATCCCAAGCACCTAGAGAGTTCCTGGCACATAATAGATGCTCAACAAGTACTTACGGAATGATTGACTGCTTCTGCCTCCTACCTAGTGCCATGACCTCTCCAAAAATCCTGGCTCTAAATCCAGAAGTCAGAGGCAATATGGTCATATCTTTCCTCATAATGATTCTCTCCCAGGTATCCCAATTTAATGTTCAAAACTGCCAAAAAACATAATATTTGAAGACCAAAGTAGTCCCAACTGTCTTCCAGTCCTTCCAGCTAATCTCCTACCAGTTAAGAAAAAAATGCTGACCATCCTCCTAGTTGCTTTCACCCAGGGCCACTTACCCTTCCAGGAAACAGGCCCTCCAGTTTCTGTTTAAGCTGAGTATTGTCGCCATCTCCTCATTACTCAGTTGAAAGTCAAAGACCTGGAAAGGTAAGAGTTTTAAAACATCCTCAGCAAGCCAATTTCTGGTGTGCTGTAATTGTTTAATATTGTCATCTATTCTAGCAGGAAGTGAGCTCACATTCACAGCACACAATTTCCCCATATGTCCACTGCAATTAGCTCTAAATTATATCCTATTTAAAAGACTGCAGCAATTATGGGGTTTTCTGTTCAAAAGGTAGGGAGACCAGGACTCTAGGCATTAAACAGCAGGTGTTTGCAGTGTCTGTGCTCTTTGATGGACATACAGATCCTTCCAGAGTTAAGGTTCATCAAGTGTGCTCCATTCTCCCATACCCTGCCTGAGAGATGACTGGGTCAAAGGGAAGGATGAGGGTATCTCACAGACAATGCAGAGATGGGATGAAAAGCCTGGTGAGGGGATTCTCCCCATTCTCCTCCTCCTCTGGGAAAACCAAGGCCCACCAGACACAATCTTACCTGAAAGTTCTCTGCAATGCGTTGGGGTGTCACAGACTTGGGGATCACAGCCACATTCCTCTGGATATGGAACCGGATCAGAACCTGTGCATAATGTAATGTCATGTTTCCACCTTTTCATGAGGTCCCCTACCTCCACTGAAAGGAAAAATATAACATTTCTCTGCAGCTCACTGACCCTTTAGTTACAATGGCTAATACTAAATGAACACTTCATAACTATGACATACTTTCAGTCACCTGTGTGACCATCTCCCTTAATCCTCCCCGAAACCCTATGAAGTAGATACTCTGATTTTCCTTATTTAATAAATAAGGAAAGTGGTTTGGGCCAGGGTTTAAGGTCACAAGGCGAATAAGTGGTAGAGCTGGGATGTGATCCAGATCTCCCTGGCTCCAAAAAGCCACGTTCTTGCCCCTGTTAGACAGATGTATCCCTGTGGCAGTGATAGCCACTGTACTTCCAGGAGGTTCAAACATGGCATTCAAAGGAAGGCCTTATTGGGCTTCATCTCCTCTTTTCTTCTCCTTAAAGAATACCACGCAAGGAATGAAACTCAAGGCTTTAGGCTGCTTGGAGAAAAAACAACAATAAATTTGTACCTGGGCTGTGGTTTTCTTGTGCTTTGCTGCAATCTCCTTAATCTTGGCATCCTTCAGGAGTGAAGGGTACCCCGGCTTGGCCCTAGAGGCAGAAACATGGCTGGTGTGAATAATGACCACGGTGACTTCATATAGAGGAACATCCCTAAGGATGGTCCCAAAGTATCTGGGAGAAAGGGCAAGAGGGCCTGAAAGCTTTGTTCCTTTCCATTGATTCTACCCACGAGCTCTGAATCCTGGCCTTTTGAAAAGCCTTGTCTAACTCTGAGTGGTTGAACCTGAGTATTCCCAGGAAGTCAGAGATGTTGCTATGAAAAAAAAAAAAAACTCCCATGTAGTACACTGTAACCTCATTTAGGTGTCCAAACATTTTGTCCTAAACACATGTTTATTTCCAGTGGCTTATAGTCTCATACCAACATTAATAAAGTATTAAAAAATTTTAAGAACATCAAGGGAAAGATCCCTCAGAACCCTCACCAAGGTCTATCTGGGGAACCCAGGGGGCTGTAGGCAGTGACAGTGATGCCCTTGGAGTGGCAGTACTGGATCAGCTTCTCCTGCGTGAGGTAGGGGTGACACTCGATCTGCAAAAGCAAACAATCCCCATCACTAGTGAGCTTAGCATGCTTTTTGAATTTTCTCATAGGGAGCTCTATACACACACACACACACACACACACACACACACACACACACACACCACACAACCAGGCAAGGAAAGGCCAGACACAGCCAACTGCAAAGCAGGATCTGAAACCTGTCTCACAACTCTCTAGGATATCTTCACCCTGAGATGAGACTCAGTACATAACATTGACCTTGCCTCTGAATGTTTAAGGAGTAACAGGATAAGATTAACTTTCCTCTTTTATTGAACAGAATTTACCTGGTTAGTCACTGGTTTATGTTTCAGTCCAGGTTTGTTCAAGAGCCTTTCAATTTGGAAGTGGTTGAAGTTGGAGATCCCAATGGCTTTCACCAGCCCCTCGTCCACCAGCTCTTCCATGACCTGTCATAGAATACAATGCCTGTCAGAAAGTACAAAAGGACTACAAGCACCCTGGCTTGCATAATCATATCTTGGCAGGAAGAGCTGGGAAAAATTTGCTGCATAAGAATGGGCTGAAGCAATAAAAGGAAATTTCAATTCAACCCGACAGTGCCTATCCACAGTTTGTGCCAACCCTACTGCCCTTGCCCAGCCCAAATGTAACTAGGAATAAAACTTGAAGGTTTTGTGCTTTTGCCTCTCCTCACCTAAATGTGGTGACATGGGTCAGCCTGGGAAGAGTGTAAAACGTAAGAAGCATCATTTGTCTGGGTTCCGGGTCGCTCTCTCCCATGCCGCACAATTTACTTTGCAATCATATCAGGGCTACTGGGTATAGTCATGTAGATTGTGCCTGGGGAGGGCATCTAGCCAAGGGGTTCTGTGGGGCTGCAATCTGGTCCAATGCCCCACTTAGCATGCCATGCTCCCTTAGTGCAGAAACTGAAGACTCGAGGAAGGGTGACCGTTCATAATTTTTTTTTTTTTTTTTTTTTTTTTTGCTTTTAAGGGCATTTTTTCTAAAGAAAAATTTTACCCAAAGACACCATATATGTTAACAACAACCCCAATTCAACATGTATTAATTATTCATTTGTTACAACTCCAGATCCCACCAAGAATTGTAGATATAACAGTGTACAGCATGCTTCCTTCTTTCAATAACTGCCCTGTTCAATTAAACTTCCAGGATTCCCTTCTGTAAAACAGGATTCCCTTCTGTAAAACAGTTAGCCATGACTCTGTAAAACAGTTAGCCATGAGGCTTCTGTAAACAGTTAGCCATGTAACAGTTAGTTCTGTAAACAGTTAGTTCTGTAAACAGTTAGTTCTGTAAACAGCCATGACTCTGTAAAACAGTTAGCCATGAGGCTTCCCTTCTGTAAAACAGTTAGCCATGAGGCTGCCTCATACAGTTTGGCATTGGCACAGCACTGAGAGTCAGTGGGGTCAGGGAAAAGAGAGATTAATGCAGGCTGCCTTGTCAGGGAAATCTGCATGGATGGAGTCTGAATAGGGTTTCAAGAAACAATTTGGAGTAAAGAAAAGGAAAACAAGAGCAGCTGGGGGATGGAAGCTGGAACAAAGGTAGGGACATGCATGAGGTGTCCAGTGGATCTCAAACTTGGTTGTACTTTGGAACCAGCTGAGGACTTTATAAAATACTGCTGTCTGGATTCCACCTCCAGGGTCTCTTACTGAAGTGGTCCAGGATGTGGCCCAGATATTGGGATTCTTAGAACTCCCCAGGCAATTTTTAAGTACAGCCAAAGTTAAGAACTACTAGGGTAGGGCAAAAACAATAATGCAGGAAATAATCACTGAAAATGTCCCATCTCTTACGAAACACATAAAATTGCAGATCCAAGAAGTGCAGTGTACCCCAAAGAGAACAGATCCAAATACACCTACTCCAAGACACTTAATAACCAGATTAGCTAACATCAAAGACAAGGAGAGAATTCTGAAATCAGCAAGAGAAAAGCGATCCATCACAAACAAGGGAACCTTGATAAGATTATGTGCAGATTTCTCAGTAGAAACCATGGAGGTGAGAAGGCAGTGGCATGATATATTTAAGATACTGAAAGAGAAAAACTGCCAACCAAGAATTCTATATCTGGCAAAAGTGTCCTTCAAAAATGAGAGAGTGTTTAAAATATTTTCAGACAAACAGACACTAAGAGAGTTTGTAAACAAGAAACCTGCTTTACAAGAAGTAGTAAAGGTAGCACTACAGACACATAGGAGAAGACAGAGACAGAGAGGTTTGGAGAAGAGTGTAGAAATGAAGACTACCAGTAAGAGTAGAGAGAGAGACATCATAAAAATAAGATATGACATATAAAATCCAAAAGTCAAAATGGTAGACAGTAGACATTTACATTGAAGGAAATTAGCCAGAAACAAAAGGACTCAACTTATATGAACTAACACTGATGAGCGAAATTTGAGAATTCAAGTTGAGAACACAGTTGCAATAGAAAGAGATTAGAGATTGGGCATTTGATGCTGAAGGAGTACATAAGGGTAAACAGAACTGATTGTATAGATCCAGAAATGGATAGCATAATACTATGTGATGGTAACACAATATTCTAAGTACTCAGAACAAAGATGAGCATGAGTACGGTTGAAAGAGGAAGGTTAGGAGCATATATGACACCAGAAGGAAAGACAGAAGATAAAGACTGGGATTGTATAACTTAGTGAAACCTAGAGTGGTCAAGGATGGTGATTAAATGTACAAATACAAGAAAGTTTTTAAAAGAGGGAGAACAAATGAATGTTAACATTGCAAGGTGTTGAAAATTGGATGGTACAAGGGAAAAAATACAATCGATGTAAACTAGAGTCTTCAGTTGATGGTAACATTGTAAGACGCTTCCATTAATTGTAACAAAAGCAATATACCAAAACTAAATGTCTATAAGAGAGGGATATAAGGGAGTGATATGGGACTTCTGGTGGTGGTGATGTTGTCTGACCTTTTCATTGTATTTTACTTTATTTTTATTTTTCTTCTATCTTTTATATTTTTATTCTTCATTTTTTTCCTGCTTTTCTTCTTTCTTTGTGGAGGAAATGGGAAGTTCCTCAAATAGATTGTGGAGTGAATGCATAACTATGTGACTATACCGGGAATTCTTGATTGTCTACTTAAGATGGATTGTACGGTGTGTGAATAAAACTGTTTAAAAAATAAACAGAGGGACACAAGTGCTAGAGAAAATGTGGAGAGAGGGATGTACCTATTCACTGTTGGTAGGGAAGTAGAATGGAGCAGCCCATCTAGAGGGCAGTGTGGTGGGTCCACAGGAAGCTAGCTATGGGGTTGCCATATGGTCCTGCAACCCTGTTATTGGGTATATACTTGGAAGAACTGAGAGCAGGGACATGAATGGACATTGCACACTGGTGTTTATGGGGCCAGTGTTCATGATTCGCAATGGATGGAGGTGACCTACGATACATTGACCAATAAATGGAATGGCGAACTTTGGTGTATACATTCAATAGAATATTGAGCAGCCGCAAGAAGGAATGAAGTTGTGAGGTATGCATCTCTAGGTGACTGGACCTTGAGGACAGTATGTTAAGTTAAATAAGCCATAATCAAAAAGATAAACATTATAATGCCTCACTAATATGGACTAACTATAATGTGCAAACTCTATGAGAATTGAATCTGAGAGCATAGGTTATCAGGGGAAGGCTTATGGTAAAGTTTCCTAGATTGTAAGCTCTTACAGCAGTCAAATCTATTCATGAGTTGTAATGTATTTCTAAATTCTGAGATGATGAGCTGTTTGTGTATAACCTGGTCAGTCCCTGGAACTTTGGGTATCTGTGTGACACCTGAGACTTGGAGCCAGAGTCTGGCAGCTATGAATTTGCTGTATGGCAGGATTACCCCATACAGCAAATGTTAAAAAAGCTGAACAAGAGATCAGACTTTACTTAGAGATATGAATGATATGGACTTGGTTAGGACTAAGGTAAACCAGACTAAAGGGAAAAGGATGATATTGACTGTGTTTTACAACTTTAACATTTACATGAGACCAAAGGAATTGATGTTTACTCGGTGGAAAAGCTATATTTTCTGTAGCATGCTATATAATTTAACTTGTATGTTCAGTTTATTCAAACACCATAATTATGTGGAATCTTGAAAAGGGGTGAGATCTGGGTGGCTTGTATAGGTTAGCATGAAGCCCCGATACATCCCAGAGTAATTTGGGCAGAGAATAAAAACGTATTTGCAAAGCCCCCTTGAGGGACTGCCAATTTAATAGGCTGAGTCCACAATCAGGGGGCTTTCCCCTCTGAGGCTAGTTGCTGCAAGGGAGAGGCTAAGCCCACTTATAATTGTGCCTAGGACCCTGCCCAGAAACCCTCTTTGTTGCTCAGATGTGGCCCCCTCTCTTACTAAGCCCATTTGGCAGGTGAACTCACTTCCCCCACTCCTCCCCCCGCACGTGGGAGGTGACTCTCATGGGTGTGAATCCCCTGGCAATGCAGGAAATGACTCTCAGAGATGAGCCTGGACCCAGCACTGTGGGATTGAGAGGATCTTCTTGACCAAAAGGGGAAAGAGAGATGAAACAAAATAAGGTTCCAGTGGCTGACAGATTTCAAATGGAGTCGAGAGGTCACTCTGGAGGGTATTCTTATGCACTATATAGATCTCACCTTTTAGTCTTCAGTGTGTTGGAATGGCTAGAGGGAAATACCTGAAGCTGTCAAACTGCAACCCAGTGACCTTGATTCTTGAAGATGACTGTATAACTATGTAGCTTGCACAGTGTGACAGTGTACTTGTGAAAACCTTGTGGCTCACACTCCCTTTATCCAGCCTATGGACAGATGAGTGGAAAAATGGGGACAAGAATTAGATGAAGAACAGGGTAGGATGGAGGGGATGGAAAGGGTTAAGAGTTCTTTTTTGCTTTTATTTTTATTTTGGAATAAGGAAAAGTTTCAAAAATTGATTCTGGTGATGAACACACAACTGTATGATGGTGCTGTGAATGATTGTACAATGTGAATGACTGTAGGGTATATGAATATATCTCAGTTAAACTGTATTAAAAAAAGTAAATGAGCAATGAGAGGAGGAGGGGAATGGGATGTTTTGGATGTTCCTTTTTATTTTAATTTTTATTTTATTTTTTTAGAGTAATGAAAATGTTCAAAGTTTGATTGTGGTGATGAAAACACAACTGTATGATGATACTGTGAAACACTGATTGTACACTTTGAATGATTGTATGTTATGTGATTATATCTCAATAAAATTGCAAAAAAAAAAAAAGTCCCCTGAGGGATTGGGGAAAAATTGGAAATATCAAACTTCCCCACCTAGGGAATTCCTGATATTCTCACAAGCATTGGGGACTACCAACTGTAGTAGGCCAAGCCCTCTATCTTGGGGCTTGCCCTTACGAAGCGTCTTACTGCAAAGGAGAGGCTAAGCCTAAGAGTCACCCCCAGAGAACTTTCATTGCTCAGATGTGGCCTCTCTCTCTAAGCCAACTCGGCAGGTAAACTCACTGCCCTCCCCTCTACTTGGGACATGACTCCCAGGGGTGTAAATCTCCCTGACAATGTGGGACATGACTCCTGGGGATGAGCCTGGACCCAGCATGGTGGAATTGGGAAAGCCTTCTTGACCAAAAGGGGGAAGAGAAATGAAACAAAGTTTCAGTGGCTAAGAGATTTCAAGTGGAGTTGAGAGGTCATTCTGGACGTTATGCTTATGCATTTTATAGATATCTCTTTTTAGTTATTAGTGTATTAGAATAGCTAGAAGGAAATACCTGAAACTGTTGAACTGCAGTCCAGTATCCTTGATTCTTGAAGACAATTGTATAACTACATATCTTATACAGTGTGACTGTGTGATTGTGAAAACATTATGGCTTACACTCCCTTTATCCAGTGTATGCACAGATGAGTAGAAAAATGGGGACAAAAAGTAAATAAATAATAGGGGGGGAAGGTATCTGAGATGTTTTGGTTGTTCTTTCGTACCTTTACTTTTATTCTTATTTTCAATTTTATTTCTTGGAGTAATGAAAATGTTCAAAAAATTGATTGTGTTAATGAATGCACAACTATATGATGATAGTGTGAACAACTGATTGTACACTTTGGATGATTGTATGGTATAAAAATATATCTCAACAAAATTGCATTTTAAAAAAATCAATTAAAAAAAAAAAAACCAACCAACCACCAGGGTAGATAATGAATGTTTTGGCAGTGGGTAAAAAATTTAGAATTGATGCAATCACAAGGACCCTGAAATTCCTGAGTTGGACAATGAGATAATATAAAGGGTTTTATGACTTCACAGTTTTTTCCTTCTCTGCTTCAAAATAGTCACAAGGTTTCTATTAGACTAGTTGGGGCCCACATAAATGTACACTGCTGACAAGCCCAGTCCTGCCTATTTCATCTCAGACCTTCTGTCCTTGACCATCAATATTCTCTCCTGCATTTATAATATTTTATTTGACTCTCATTCTCCAATTAATTCAGGGACAGAGCCCTGAGGAAATCAGGGTGCTTTTTTGCAGAGAACAATAACATAAGTGTCATATTTAATACCATCATAAAAGCAAGGGCAAAAATCTTTTGGAACAAACATTGGAGATATGCTAGTCCCCACTTCTTGCAAAGAAAGAACTACGATATTTAAAAGGTCATATTTCATCGAGAAAATATAAATGATAGAAGCCCTCACCAAATTTAATGCAAAGGGTGAGGCTGCTGAAATCTTAGGCTTTGTTGTGGTTCTTGCCACCATTTTCCACTTACAAAAATTAGACACTCATTGACTTGAGTCTATGCTATAAACTACCATAATGCTCACGAAACCATCAAACCTGAAGGGTTTGCATAATTAGAAGCTACTTGTGTCAGGAAAATAAGTGTTGCTTTTTTCCCACATTTAGGTAACAAAATTCAAGTTTTCTTTCTATGGCCATAATTTTGTCAACAGCAAAGACAAAGCCATATCTTTTCTTATAGATTCAGGATTAATAAATTTATTTTAGTGAGTATATCAAACAAGTATTTAATATTATGAGCCTAGTAATGGCTCAAATGGTCATTAGGTCAAAAAAGAATATAAAAATATCTTAAGAACAAAACAAAACAAATAAACCATGCTTCAACTTGTAATTTGAACCCTCTGCCTAGGACTTCCCTTGGCTCTGTAAAAGCTCACATCTTACACAGATATTTTGTCACATTTTATTACAGATTTAGGTTTAATTATCTGAGGAAAGTAGCAGATACAGATGACAAACTGATGTATTCATGAAATTTTCCCAGGAGCATTTGACTTACTCTGTAGTCTCTTGCTCATGGGTTATATTTTAAATAATTTATTATTTTGTTTGGCTTTTGATTACATAAATCATTCCTTTTCTCATATTGTTAATTTTGACTGGCAGAACATAACTAAAAATCCAATGGTAATGCTGAAGATGGCTCTTTATTATGACTGCTGCTTTTGTTTCATTTTTCTTTTTATATAGAATCCAGAGAGCTTCAGGATGGTCTTTAAATACCACTATAAAAATCCATATAGATTTCTCCTTACATCATTTCAATAGCCTTTCTGTTGCTAGAAGGCAAATTTAATGATTTGCTTGCCAAAGATAATGCCCTTCATATATTCCCCTTATCTAACTTTATCACTACCGGATAATGGCTTTCTCCTTCATTACCCTTTCTCTCAGTTATCACATCAATTTTCATATCTAAATTTCTCTTCTGCTAGGTGTTATAGTTCAAAGCAGCGGGTATGCTGTGAACTGCTTATAGATATCTACTTTTGAACAAACATTCCGTAGAACAGTTACGTTTAATTGAATTATACCAATTATACCTCTTCTGAAAGGTTAGCCTTAATACATTTTTGAGCTGTAAACCACAATACCAAATCACTGCTGCATCTGACTTCCTTAACCCCATCAGAAAGCTGACAAATAACACAAGTAAGAATTTTTTGGATTACTATTAATTTTCATCTTCCTAATTCTCTTCTTTCATTTGCAAGAGGATACAATGGTTTATGAAAAAATTACTGGAGTAAAAAAATTCATTTTATAATTCAATTTTGAATATGAATTTTGTGAGACAGGTCATTATTTGATCTAAGAGGGGGAAACTCCTGTCCCTGGAAGTTTAATGTGTGTCCACTGGGGGCCATGCCCTGCTCTAAGAGCTTTAGAATTTGGATCTGGAAGTCAGATAGACCTGGGTCCAATCCCAGTTCTGCCCACACTTGCTGCATGACCCGACAAGTCACCAACCTCTCCCAGTCTCAAATTATTCACTTAAATGGACAGAGTAATTCCACCTGCCTACTCCCATAATAGTGATTACCTGAGGTTTATGACTAAAGTTCCTGCAGTCAGTAAGTATTAGCTATCTAAATCATTACCCACGATAAAAGAATTAGTATTTATTATAAGATGTGCTTTTCTTTTTTTTAAGATGAGGAAACCGTGGCTTTGGGCTGCTACTTACCTTTCCCCAGGTTCCTCCGCTAATTTACTGTGCAAATCCAGGTCAAAACCTCTGTTCTGAAAGCCTCTCCACTGGACTGAGAAGAGCCTGTGTATTCCCCAGATTTGGGTACATTATATTTCCATTCTCATTTGGGGACTTAGGCTTAGCTTTTGGAAACATAAATATTGTCAGACAGAACAAAGCCTAAGGTAATTTGGAAGGAATTAAGAGTACTAGAGCTTGATGGTGATGAAATTGAACAGCACAAGGTATGTGAGCTCTTTCACATCAGTATGGAAACCCCTGGGTTACTGGAGGAAAGTTTTCACCCCTAGCACATGTAGAAGAAGCTGGAACCTACCTCCCAGGCATCCAAGAATGTCGTTTTACTGGTGAGAATATTGCCTTTATCATCTTTAGGGAACCAGTCCTTCCCAGGCTGCAAATGAAAACAAAAATAGCTTAAATTGGAATCTACATTTAGAAACCTAAATTCTGTAAAATAAGGTGCCAGGGTCCTGCCTCATGCGAAACATTCACATCTGCATAGTTGTTTTTCGAGCTCTGGAGTACAAATTTTAAGAATGTGAGTTTAAATAAAATTTCTAAATCAGTCTCCTGTAGGATATAAAGCATTATATTTTATAAACCACTGTATTAATTTTAATTCCAAAAGCCACCATTGTCACTAGAGACAGTAACCTCATATACCCATATCCCACATACACCTGGAGGAAAACTTAAATTTCAGGACAACTTGATAAAGTTTAGAACCTTGGAGTGTGGTTTTCTGAGAAAGATATTGCTACGCTTTTTCCTGCAGCCTCAGGAACCTGGCGTGAGAGATGGCAGCAGTCCTCACCTTAGCTGCTTTCTGAGGAGAGAGTAGAGCATTCCTGTCCCCTCCTGCCTTCCAGAAGCAGGGAGGAGTGGAGCCCCAGGCAATGAGCAGGGTTGCTTCAAAGAGGATTAGCTTGAACACACTTGGGTTTATCTCAGATGCTATACCTGAGGTGTGCCTTTGTTAACAAGAGGGTAGATCCCTGAGATAGTGTTAAGTATTTTTCCCAAGAGTTCTCCAAGGAGGGGAGTTCTTGTCATGGAATCTGGACAAAAGCAACATGGCAGCTGCAGCTTTCCTGGGCTGCCAGAAATCAAGATTTCTCAAAGACATACCTGAGAGGAAACCCAGGCCCTTGATCATCTAAGCAGCTACAGGTGGCCTCGGCCTCCCTTCCAGGCCAGTCCCTCCCTGCCCCATCATCTCCTCCTGGAGCCCTGCACTTCACAGTTGGGAAATGCAAGACCTCCTGCTTCTGTGCAGCCACAGCCCTGGCACACTGGTATTCTCTGGCATCTGCTTAAGCTAGACACTGGGATGGCGAGTACCACAAACCTGTAATCCCTGCGGAAAGTGAATAAGATAGATGTCCAGATAGTCCAGTTTCAGGTCCTTGAGGGTCTTCTGGAAGGCTTCCCTCACAAGGGGTCTCTCAAAGAAGGTGCACCATAACTGCCAAGAAGGCAATGATGAGATATTAGGAAAAAAGTATGCATTCTCCTTGCTATTGATTTACAACCTGGTCTAACATGGGGACAGGCTATATATAAAAATGGTTGTCATAATTCAGGTATGCAAGGCACCCAGGGCTCAGCAAGTCATTCATATTTCCTAAGTGTTGAAGGCAATTTATTTTCTTAGCTATCCTAGCACTTGACCTGTCTCTTAAATAATTTAGCATATTGGCCACTGATTCAATATTTGTTTACCCATGGTAGTCCCCTCCTAGGATATAGGCTCTCTGAGGGCAACAATGAGTCTAACATTTAAATTTCAAGCATTTTTAGATCATTGGGTGCAAATGATCATCTTTTTGCAATCCTGTGTCTCCCAGCCTATCAGGCTGCAAATGATAACTTTACACAGTTTATACACACTCACCTTTTACTATAGTGAAATAAAATAAAATAAACATATGATTAAAAAAAAAAAGTGCTCCCAGAGTTTTCCGAAACTCCCTGATTGAAAATCTTGGGGCCATAGCCATTGAGACTGCATTGCTGAAAAGTAGGCTTCGGGAGTAATTCCTAATTGCTCCCTTAGCCTTGCACATCCATCAGGTAGATTTAGTCCCATTGACAGGGAAAAAGGAGGCTATGGGCATTGGTCTGCTCAGTGGAGATCATCCCCAGTATGGGAAAATCAACTCAAAGAAGGGGGGTCAGCAGCAGCATCTCTGCACAGCAGTGCTGGTCTGCAGTGTGGTTTTGTTTGTATCCAGGTGTGCTGTAAAGGCAGAGACTGAGAGGGTTGGGAGAAACAACTTGTGCACTGGTATGAAAGGCTGACAGAATTCTTGCTGCTGACCAAATCCACATACGTCAGCCTGCCCTGATGTTAGGTCCTCCTGCAAAATGAGTCGCATGTACCTTGCTAACGATGAAGAGGTCCTCCCGCTTAACAACCTTCTCTTGGATCTTCTCCTGGATGGCTTCCCCAACCTCGTTCTCATTCCTGTAGACATAGGCACAGTCGATGTGGCGATATCCTATGTCAATCGCTGCCTTCACAGCCTCTTTGACTTTGCCTGGAGGAGACTGAAAGGAAATAAGGAAAGGTCATAATAAACTCTTATCCCCAGACCACCTCCAACAGGTCTGCTACATGGCCCAGCCTCTCCAAACCAAGGCCTCACTGGGGACCCAGTTTTCAGGGGACATTGGGAAGAAAACACACTGAGGGTAACATTGCAAAAGAGAAGGGAGGAAAGTGGAGAAGTTGTATGATTATAGCCTCATATCCTATCCAAACTAAGAGTCCAACTTGGATTCCTTCTAATCCAACATAACCCTCCTGCCTAGAAATGTCTCCAGGTGTGTGAGAATGACAGATGGCTCCTACTGCAACCCTTTCTAATGATCAGGTTGGTAAGTGACTCTGAGATAACCCAGAGGAACTTTCAGAAATGTTCTCCAAACAGCGATAAGGGTATGGAAAATGGTCAGGACAGCATAAATCCAGGATCCATCATTTACTTAGTGTCTCTGAACCTTGTCCATGAGATGGGAACACTAGTCCCTGCCTCAGGAGGTTGTTGTATTTAAGGCAACAGTGACCCTACTGAAACTATGGTGCTATAACTCCTAACATTTTTGGAAATTTCCTATATAACTACTTGTTAAATCATACTTCGAAAAGTATTATCTTTTTTGTTTATATGTTATACTTCACAATAAGGGAATAACCGAAACTGTGGAGCACTAACCCATGGCATTCTTTGAGATTTGCTCTCTAGCTACTTGTTGAATTGCGCTTGGAAGTTTCTTGTTTCTATGTATATATGTTATATTCTACAATAAAAAATTTGATTAAAAAAAGCAACAGTGAATGCAAAGTTTTTAGCACAGAGCATGACACATAGTAATGGTCAGTTTCAGAAAAGGGAGAAACAGCAAATCTTGTAAGAAAAAAAAGTGGAAAAAAAAAAAGGAAACAGCATCAGAAATACCACATTTTCCTCTAACCTCCCCTTGCCACGCAATTAAAAATAAGAAAAAGCATAGTATTGATCTTTCACAAAATCTCTTAACTTCTTTTACTGTGAAATAACACACATCTGAAAAGTACACCAAACAAAGAAGCCTAGCTGTACCACGTGAAAATATGGACATTTACTGGCAACTCAGATGCACACCTGGGTTCACTCCAAAACCCCGCACTGGTATGTACATATTCTTTTAAGATTCTAACATCTCCAAATCTTGAACATGGTTCCCTTCAGAATCCTCACCTCCAATTTTGAAAGTCCAAAAATGATTTTCTAATATATTTATATGCGATGGCCTCATAAGTGGAGATCTGATAGCAATTATTTGCCACATTTGTATCCAGGTCCAAGCTCTGATTAGAGGCAAAACAGCCCTGTTCACGCAAGAGAGGCTGTGACTGAAGGAGACTGAAATCAACCTGCTCACCCAGATTGACCAAGAATGCATCAAGAGAATGAGCCAATGCTGGGATAAAGAGGGAATTTACCCTCTAACCTAGGAGAGAAGATTGGAAAGACCATATGCAAAGAAGGAGAGATCCAGAGAAGAAAGAATCAACGGAGACTAGCCATAGGGGACAAAAGAAAGAATGAATCAGAAAATTCCTCCTGGTAGCAAGTTCAGGTGATTCTATCATTGGCTGAAACGGAAAAGGTCGACTCTGAAGATAATGGAAAAACATTCTCAACTTCTCTGAAAGAGACTCACGGACCTGCTGCACTGAGATAAGGGAAGAACCAGCTGACACTAGCACAGGCAAGGCGGAACCCTGGGCTCCTGACTCCCATTTCAGGCTCTTTCCTCTTGCTGGGACCGTCCTCCTGGAAGCAGGACTTCTGGGACTTCACCGTGCGTGGAAATCACCTGCAGGATCTTGTTAAAGTGCTGATTCTGATCCAGTAGGCCTGGCTTTGGGTCTGAGAGTCTGCATTTCTATCAGACTTCCCAGCTGATACTGAAGCTGTTGGTCCAAGGACCACACTGTCAGTAGCAAGGGGTGGCAGGACTTTCTGAGCTTCTTCTTCCTTCCCCTCCTCTGAGCCACCCATTCAGTGGTGAACTTAAGACTGTGGATAATATTGAACCCCTTTAAATGTCTTAGAGCCAGGGAGTATTTAAGGAAACCGAACTCCACCTGGCTGCAGCAGCCTCCTCCAGGCTCCAGGGCTAAATCCTCAGCTCCCCCAAACCCTCAGGACATCAGGGCTTTCCAACCTGACCAATGGGAGGATAAAATGACTCCTTGAAAGAAGCAAGTATCCAAATACTGGCAAATTTACCTTCCAGGTGCCGAGTCCCACGATGGGCATCTTGGCTTTGGTACTGAGTTCCACGAAGGTGGCCATGGTTGGTGCAGAAACAGTTCTGAGCGAGCTGAGAGATGGCCTTGTGCCCTGTTAACAAAATCTGGCGCTGACATCAGAGGGAGGAGCTGGAGGCTGGGGGCAGGCCTTGGTTTCCTTGCGGACTCATGTTTAATGTTCATGAAACTTAAACATGCAACCTCAGAGAAAGTTCTCCCTGGTCGAATTGCAGGGATTGCTTTAGGAGAGTGATACTTTGGGGATGTATCGATTGTTGTTTTCCTTTGCTAGTTTAAGATATGGAAAATTAAACTATGTATGTATTTTAATTTGTATCTAATTGCTGTACAATTACACCCCCCACCCCACCCCCACCCCGGGAATGGAAATTACCTGCTAACCACATAAACAGTTCTTTGTGTATTTATTTACCTAGGATTTTTGACTTAGATCAATGTGTTTTATAAGGAAATTTTCAGATTATTGTGACTTCTGGTAAAAAAAATAACTTTCATCATAAAGATTACAAATATTCATTGTAGAAAATTTGTAAAATGTAAGAGGTTATAAATAATGAAATATAAATCACCTGTATTCCCACTCTCACGATCCCATTGCCAGTGGGATGTTTTCTCACAGCTTTTCATCTGTGTATATATATTATTTATATACTGTTTTGTATATAGCCTAAAAATATACAGTTTATGCTATGATTTTTAAACTTAACCCAACAAAACAAACTTTTCTACTCATTTGTGAAAACTCTTCTTACAATTGTTTTCATACTCAGCATCATTTTTCTGCTTGAAAAAATTCTGTTTTAAGGTTATAATTTAGTCTACCATATCCCCTATTCTTATAGGTGGCTTCCAGTCAATTGCTATTATAAATAAATAATATTTCAAGGAACATCATTGTGAGGAAAGCCTGGACACATTTTGGCTAACTACCTTAGGCTCTGTCCCCGGAAGTGCGATTATGTGGACAAAAGGAAATCTATTTTACTTTATCACGTAAGATGTGGACCAAAATAGAATTTTTCACCAAATAGCAAATTTTATCAGCACCGTTTATAGCATAATACATCCTTGCCCCACTGTTTGTGATGTTTCAGTAATCATTTATAAAGTCTATATAACTTTCATTTTTAATATTATCAAAGTAATATATGCTTTTTGTAAAAAAAAAGAAAGAAAGAAAATTTGTAGAGAATACAGGAAAGTTTACATAAGAAAATAATCATCCATTTTCTCACATTTAGAGATGATTATTGTTAACATCGAAGGGCACAACTTTCCAGGCTTTTTAAAAAATGTCTCTATATAGGGATTGCAATTGTAGTTGAAGTTTGTGTGAAACTGGTTGATTAGTCAGTAGTTTTTACAAAGTCGGGATGTTTCTACACACACTATGTTGTAACCCTTCTTTTCTTATCCAGACCTTTTGTTAAATCTTTGCATACTGTTGGAGAACACAGTTGTAATGGATGTAATATATTGATTTCATTAATGTCTTTACCATAATTTATTTATTCAGTTTTCTATTATTCTCAATTTTCTATTATAAATGTAGGCAGGTTTTTCAGTCTAAGCCCGATTTAGATCAGAACATATCTACATATGTATGATTAATGGGTGAGTGGCTGAGCAACCAGAAGTTTTGACTTGCAAACTCATCACTCAGAGAGAGGGGGACCAGGCAGGACAAACTTGCCACAGAAAGGACTGTCTGAGAGTAGCAGAGCATGCTCTTTGCCACTTGAGTTTGCCTTCCAGTCTAAGCATTGACAGTAAATTTCCTAAAACTTGAAAGGACAGGCTACCCAGATCTTGGCACTTGACTAATTTTGAACATAGAAGAGGTCTCCTTGTCTACTTTCTTTCAGTCCTACATAATCTGGCCCCTGGTTACCTCTCAGACCTCATCTCCCACTTCACTCTCCCCTCCCCATCTGCTCTAGATACTCTATTCCATGCCTTCCCACAAACTTCCCTCCAGGCCCTTTTACTTGGGGTTTGTTTGCCTTGTATGCTCTTCCCCCAGGTGCAAAATGCTTCATTTCCTCACTTAACCTCAGGGCTGTCCTCCAGTGGCGTCCATCAGAGGGCACAACACACATACCACAGAGTCTCCATCCTCTTACTCATTGTATTATTCAGGGTTTCCAGTGGAAACAGAACAAACAGGAGATATCTGTAAATAGTATGAGAATTTATGAAAGTGTCTCACTCAACCCTGGGGATGCAACGAGTACAAAATCCATAGGGCAGGCTTTAAACTAGCACTCCGATGACGGCCGTCGACGACTTCCCCAGGAGAGGCTGGCTGGCTGAAGTAAAGATGAAGGTTCTCTCTTCTGACTGCTGAAGTTACCACTTCTGCCTTAAAAGACTTCAACTGATTAAACTAGTACAGATTGGTACCAGGAGATAGGTTCTTGAGAAACAGAATCTTAAAAAATGGGTTTTTGCTATTGGTTTTCAACTTTGATTAGATTCAAAGGCACTAATGACTCTATTTCCAATAATCAAGATGGCACTGACAGTCCATGTGAGTTGGCAATGGAGATATGCAAAATATCACCATTTGAGTCTGCTAATCATATGCTTCTATGAGGCAAGGCTCTGGGTGACAGTGCTTTAGACACTTTAACAGAGTTTTGTGGGGTTAAAAGGTACAATGATGTTGACTGATTGTTCCTAAATATGCCAGATACAGTTATAAAAGAAAGCGATGAGCTGAAGGCCTTCAAATTTGCAGCTTAAGCACCTTATGAAAGATGTAACGTTTCTAAGTGTGCCCTGAAAGAAAATCTTATTTCCTCTGGCCACAGACTTGAGATCTCTGAAAATCAGACCCAAAATCTCATTGCACGACTAGCAGATTTATCACATAAACTAAATTCTCGACCTTGCAGGGAGTCTGCTGTTAGAGTGAGGATGCTGATTGGAAAGGAATGGGATCCTGAAAACTGGGATGGGGACATATGGTTGATAATGGTGGCAGTGGGGACATTGAAACCCTAGATTCTGCTGAGTCTTTGCTAGATAAACCTGTAATGGTCTGCTCTGAGGAAACAGTCACCCCACCTCCAGCCTGCACTGAGGAAACAGCTTCCCAATCTCCAGTCTACCCCAAGGAATCTGCCATCCAAGCTCCACCTGAAGATGTGTGGACAGATTTTTTAAACCACCATGCAGGGGACTTACAGAAATATTTGTACCAGGGATAGTTTTTTTTGGAAGAGTGAGGAGATGAGGTGGGGTGGGGTGCAAATGTGAGGGAAATACCAGGAAATTTTATTTTTATTATTAAATATGATACCATTTATACTTATAGGCCATTATATTTTCATGGTCAAACCTATTACCAAATTGTCCTCCAAAAATGTAATATTTAAGACTCCCACCAGCAGCGCTCATTTCCCTGCACTCTCACCAATACAGATTATCATAAATTTTCTTTTAAATTTTTTTCACCATTTTGGAAGGTAAAACTGGCAACTTATATGTGAAGTTTTTGTATATACCAGTGTGACTTTGTGAACTCTCCGTTCTATTGCATCAATCTTTTTATATTCTTTACCTCAAACAATCAGTTTTGGTTATCACAGCTTTACAGTATGCTTTAATATATGAAAAGGCAAATCCTTCTCATTCCACTCCTTTAAAATATTTTTATATCAACCTTTCATGTTATTTTACTGGATAAATTTTTTTAAAAATCATTTTTGCCAAGTTTCAAAAAGAATTTACCTGGGATTTTAAATGGAATTGGTGTTTTAATTTGAGTAGAACTGGCAGTTTTAACAATATGTAGTCTTCCTAACAAGAAATACAGTATGCCTCTTTATTTTACTCAAGTAATTTTTTTTTTTTTTTTACCTCCTTGGTTTAACTTCCTAGCTGCGCCAAAAAAAAAAACAAAAAAAAACCATGCAATGAGTTGGTTTTAAACAATGGGAATTTTATTGACTCACAGTTTGAAGGCGAGGAGATGTGCAAAATCAAGACCATCATCAAAGCAATGCTTTCTTCCAGACTGGTGCCATTCTGGGGCCGGCTGCTGGTGATCCCTGGTCTTTGGCTTTTCTATCATGTGGTGCAATGCACACGGCAGACCTCTTCTGGGCTTCTCCTGCTTACGCCAGCTTCCACTGACTTTCCGCTTCTGGCTATTATCTCTGGTTTTCTCTCTTTGTGGCCTTCCCTGTAAGAATTTCAGTAATAGGATTAAGACCTATCCTGATTCAGCAAGCCACACCTTAACTGAAATAACCTAATTAACAGATCCTATTTATAAAGGTTCACACCCACAGGATGGATTAAAGGTAAGAACATGTTTTCTGGAGTACATGTCTGCAAGTCATCACACTCCCTAAGTAACACATTGTGGTTTCCGTCATCTAATCCCCACACGTGACTTGCTAAAGTTATCCCTAGGTTCTTAAGTCTTTTGTTGCTATTGTGAAATAGGATCTTTTCCTGTTATAATTTCTAGTGGCTATTGCTGGTGTATAGAAAAGCCTTTCACATGTAAGCATTTCAATTCCAGGCATTTTATTATAGAATTATTTGTTATAGTTGTTTTCTGGTAGCAGTGTGTAGGGACTGGGTTGTGAGGAATTGAGATTTTACTTTTCTAGAGAAGACTTGCAAGTTTCTTCATCAGGTCTTGGAAATGCCTGTGATTCATTTTTAAAGTCTGGACTTATTGCAAGGGGAATAATTTTTACTTTCATTAAATTGAATAGTCCAAATGGAACCCCCTTTGACACCCCATCGAGCATGAGTCTCTTCATCAATAGTTTGGGATCCTTGGTGACAATAATCTATTAGGCCACTTTTCACTAAATGGGTTCATCTTAAATGTACACTGTGGGTCACAATGTCACAAGGTGGGTGTCACAAGACCTTTCTGCACATTCCCCCAGTTAGCTAGTAGTTGGCATCATCAGGAAATTTGAGGACTCCCTTTCACAGCAATCTTCCATATAATTTATAAAAACATATAATATTCAAATGTTCATAGCAGCATGATTTATAATAGTCAAAAGATTGAAACAACCCAAGTGTCTATCACACGCTAAGTGAGAGAAGGCAGGCACAAAGGGTCACATATTGTATGATTCCATTTATGTGAAATACTCAGAGTAAGTAAATTCATAGAGACAGAAGGAAAATTGGTGGTTGAGAGGCTGGGATGGGGGAGATAGGGTGTAACTGCTTAATGGCAAGGGGGTTTTCCTCTTCGGGAGGTGGTGGAAATGTTTTAGAACTAGATAAAAATGGTGGTTTCACAACATTGTAAATGTACTAAATGCTGCTGATTTGTACATTTTTAAATGATTAATTTTATGTTATGTGAATTTTACCTCAATAAAACATTTTTGAACAAATGATTAAACAAATCCCAGCACTAATCCCAGACATACCTATACAGAATTGTCTAATCTGATTATTCTACTGATTGAAAAATATTTCACAGTCCAACAGGCTTAAGTCAACTGTTGTACTTTTCAGTAGGAACCAGTGAGAAGATGGCAGATTGATGACTCACAATGATTCTAGACTCTAAACTTGTAACTTAGGAAAATGAGTCATCTATAGGCATATTAAGGGAGAAAAAATTGGAGGGGGGTAATATTACCAGAACAGGAGAGCGCTCTTGAGCTCTACCTCTGCTGCCTGAGAAAATCATGTTCTCATAAGATAGGGTCTTCAGGTTGGGTTTCTGGTATGTATGGGAGAAATCAAGTGCATTTGCTTCCTGAATTTTTGTCTTTGCTTCCTTCAAGAATATACATTGCAAAATATCAATTTATATATTTATTCATTCATGTATTTGAGCCTCAGGTACATTTGACTGACTCAGTCCATGGTACACGTACATCATTGGTTCATACAAAGCCCTCTCTTGCTTGTTTGATGCATGGATTTATGTATTTATTCAATTTTACCTCCATTTCTCATGGTCAGGCCATCATTCCAATGTATTTGAGATGTGTTGTTTCAATGAATTTTTTCATAGTGTTTATTGGTGTTAAGTATACATGTGTTTTAAATTTATGTAAATAGAATTTTATTATGTCAATCTGCTTCTTATTTTTCTACTCAAAACTATGTACATTTAATCTATAACTTGAAGCTGCTGTGTTCCATGTTTTCCACTATATATGGTGCTCCATGCTGTGCATTGACCACATGTTGCCTATAATCTCCATTTTTATACAAGTGAAGGGGGAAAGTATTTCAAGGAGTACAGGATCCCCTGAAATAGCGTGAGGCCCATGGATCTGTCTGTCAGGCAAAGGAGACATATAGTAGAAGAGGAAAAGCACTGGGGAAGGAGAGAGAAAAAGAAAGGATGATGTCAAGCACTATGCTAAGTGCTTTTGTGTTTATTTTCCCATTCAAGTCCAAAATAATTCTACTGGGTATGTATTATTATTATGAAGCTTGTATTATAGACGAGAAGGCTCAGAGGTTAGGCAAATTGTTCAGGGTCAGTTCTGGACAAGTCAGGGCAGTTGGGCAGAGTCAACCAATTAGTCAATGAAAGAGCTTTCATTTAGACCCAGATTAGTTTTTCTCTAGAGGAGTGGTTCGCAACCTTAGCTGCATATTGCAGTCACCTGGGGAACTTTTAAATATTGATACAGGAAACCCTCCTCTGCTTTCCCTGCTGCAACAGATTCAGGTTTAATTGGACTGAGTTTTTTTCTTAAGTAGATAATTTTGGAGTGTAACATATATGCAGAAAAGTACTCAGAACCTAGGCATAGACTGATGAACTTCACAGAGTGAACACTCCCATATAACCAGCACCCAGAACAAGAAATTGAACATTACGAACCCAGAGGTCCTCCTTATGCCCCCTTCCAGCCATCCCCCAGTTCCCCGAGGGCAACCACTATCCTGACTTCTAACACCATACAGCAGTTTTGCCTGGTTTTGAGCTTTATTGAAATGAAATTTTATTTAAATTGTGCATCCTTTTGTGTCTGGCTCCTTTCACTGAAAAGTAAGCTTCTAAGATTCATCCATGCTGTTGAATGTAGTTATAGGTTGTTTACTTACATCGTTGTGTAGTATTCCGTTGTAGGATGAAAATGCAATGTCTGCATTTGACTTCTGATGAACATTAGGGATGTTTCCAATTTGGGGCTACTGTGAAGTAATGATGCTTAAACATTCTCTTATGTGTCTTTTGATTAATATATACTCAGCTTTCGGATGGATATTTCTATATGAGTGGAATTGCTGGACATTGGAACAAGTTCCTCAGATGATTCTAAGGTGCTGCAAAGGTTGAGAAACACATCTCTAGATTAGAGAGTATACTCTGAGCCCCATGCTAATGTTTTCATAGTCTGGTCTGCCACCCACTGACCCCTGAATCTGTGATGTTTAACAAGTGAGACACTGTGGAAAACAGAGCCTGAAGTTTCTCCTCTCCTTCCCGCATGCTTAAGGTGGGGGCCTGGAGCACCCGGCCCCTGCCGAGATAGAACACTATCAAGGCACGCCTCGTTAAAGTATGCATGGACGTGAGAATGCAGCTGGGGAACTGTTTTTCTGTTATTGTCCTTGAGAATAAGATAAGACCCATTTTGCAGACAGATGTAAACAACCTTGAGAAAATGTCTATGTGCACAGTAAAGCATTTCTCTACCCTAAAAACATAATAAATAAGGTTCTTGGGAATGGGACACACGCACTCGCCTGACAGGCAGTGTGTCCCCTGCTCCCAGTCTCCAAGAGATATTTTTGTCTCTAATCTTAATTTCCGCATCACCCCCGGCAACAAGTGGCGCCCGAAGAGGGGCCGGAATCTCAAAGCAGCTGGTCCGCTCCATTCGGGGGAAGGCTCGTTTAATCGACTAAGGTGTGTGATAAGGGCGCGGGAACTCGGGTGGAGCAGAGGCCTCACTACTTCTCTAGGTAAGAAGACTCCCGAGCATTTTGTTAAAGCAGGGTTACTGTGGGGAATGGAGACAGCATAATCAAGTATCTATCTTATGTCTATCTCCTCCATCAGCTCTTAAAAGCTGGCAGTGCTAAGGCTAATAATCTCATATTCTAGAGCTCTTGCAAAGTGTGGAAAAGTATTGCTCTTGGTTTCCTTCTCTTGGCTTCCTGGAATCTAGTGATTGGTATAAGGTGGGTAAAGAGTTAAAAAAATTGCATAGACAGGGTATCCCTTTGCCAGTCACTATTTGGTCCACTTGGACTTTGATTAAGTCAGTTTTAAAGCCTCTCCATGGAGGATGAGGAGGAGAATAATGATGATAATCTGGCAGACCCAGAGGGTGAGGATTCTCTCCCTCTTAAACCACGCTCTCCATCGCCCTCTGCTCCCCCACCTCAATTTAAGGAGCTTCCACTGCCTCCTCCTGCTCCCCCACCTGTACCAGGAACAAAAACCCCCAGCTATCTTCTATTCAACAAGACACTTTAAATTTGAAATTTTGAAAACTGGTCAGCTACATCCTTAAAAAGAAACATAAATTAGGAAGCAAAATATTGGTCTCAACCTTAATAACCTAAGGGCCAGTTTGTACTGCCCTATGTCCCCTTCAATCATCCGTTCAGCCCAGGGGTCTCCCTAAGGAGCCTGAAAAAAAAGGATGTAATTAGAGAGGAGGAAAATTGGCCACCTCCACCTCCTCTGACTTTGCAGGACAAGCAACACAAAAAACAAATTCCTATTCCTAACAATTCTTGGTGTCCTGTTATGGAACAATGCAACACCTATACAGTCCATTAATCCCAGCCAAAAAATTGTTTATTGCTGTTTCAAAATGCATTAAAGTGTTCTAAATGTCTAGCAGTGTTCTAGTAAGTTTGATTTTAATGGTAATAGCATGTGGTATAAAAAGTATAAAAAATATTTTTCTAATTAGAGGGAAAGAGAAAGTAGCTTTGCTCTAAATGACTGATTGTTTAAGAACGTAGGATGAAGCCTGAATAAATACAGAAAGTTGCAAAACATTTGTGAGTTGGGAAAATTGTTTTTGTAGTCAAGGTTAAGGAATGGATACAGAAAGCTGTAAAAGGTTTGTGGAAAAAATTATTTCTGTGGTCAAAGTTAGAAAATGGTAAAAACTAGTAATAACTGCTTAACAATAGAACCTCACAACTTAAAGAAAAAAAGTGGTTTTGTAAAACAAAATAGCATTAAATACTCTAACCACCACCTAGAACAGTAATTAATATTCAATGTTGTATATATGTGCCTAATAATTCACAAAATATACTCCTGCTGTTTTACTATCAACCTAGCCACTCTCTTCCTGCTTCTCCTTTCCTACGTCTCATCATAATAATTGTATGTTGTAAAATGTTTGCTTGAAAACAATTTCCAAAATCATTCTGGTAACTTTTAATATGAAATATTTTAAAAATGTGCTTTTATTAAAGGTTTCCTTAGATTATTAAGTTATGATTTCCTAAATGTTTTCCTAAATGATCAATGTAAAAGGCAAAAAATCTGTTTTGTCAAAATGACTTCTCTGCAATTTTGTCACATGCATTCAATTATTCCATTTTCTCAGAAAGCCCCTGCAAGTCAAGTGTGTGTGTGTATTTTGTTTGTCTTATAAAAAATACTTCCTAAAAAGGGGTTCCTCCCAGCAGTGCCCAATTCAAATGGCCATTTTATTTAACTTATTTATTGTCTCATTAAAAATATACATATCTAAAGGGAATATTTTCTCACTCATAACTTGCTTGTCATTAAATAAGATTTGCCACAATCAAATCTATTTGATTATATTATGGATTATAATATAATATAATATAATACAATATAATATAATATAATAGTATTATATTATGGATCTGCCTGTTGTCCTACTCTTAACAAAGATAATGTATCTCTCTGAATTCTACTACTTTTAAATATTTATGAATAGATTTCACTGAGGACATATTATATTTAATTATGTCTGTCTGCACATAATAAACACTTAAAATATATTTTAAAATATATTGTAAAACATATTGAATCATTAAAGTAATTATGTAAGTAAAGTGAAAACTATTTTTAAAAACTGTATAAATATAGTATACTGTGAAAATGAAGCCTGGGAAAATATAACCACTTTACTTAGTTATCTTTTAAATTAAAAAGAGTTAAATCAAGCATTTAAAAGTTATTACTTCTATAATTTATATATATATATATATATATATATATATGTATGTGTATAGATATATATAATGTCTATCATGCTCCAATGATAGCAGTACTTAGAAAAATATAGGGGAATATAATTCATGCTATTATTAATAGCTTCTTTGCTTTAAAAACACTTAACTTACTTTACTTTTTGTAAGTAATTTTACCAAACTAAGTCCATTTATCTAAATTAAATTTAATTCACTTGCAATATCCTCACCTCTAAAAATTCTTATTAATGTATTGTGCTCATATTTCTCCTACTTGGTGAAATTATGGATTTAATCTTGTAAATTTAAACTGTAATTAATATCAAAGTGCCCAGTTATATTTGAGAGTGTTCATTTAAGGACTTTAATATATAATTCATAATCATAAATACATCAAAAACTTTGTAATTCTGTGAACAAAGTATAAAATTAGTGAAATATAAAAAATCTGCTTCTTTATTCTTTGTATGACCACATAGTGAGCAACAGAAATAAATTTCCTCAACTATTTCATATTCTTTCCGTTATTCTAATAACAAAACAATGCTTTGCAAAATAGAAAATTAGATTAGAGTGACTATTAAAACACTGAATTTCTTCAACCTACTGATGTAATCAACTACAGTTTAATAAATATTTTATAAATAGTGATTTATTATGTCACTACAGTAAAATTATTAAAATCTTAATTTAAAAATAAAATTCATTTTGTAAAATGTCATTTCCAATGATCTAAATAGGATGCATTTAACTGCTATTCCAAACCTCATCAACTTTACATTTTGTAGTGAAACATTAAAAGAATATTTACAAAAACAAAAAGGGGGAGATGAGAGTATGGATAAAATCACTCCTGTGGTCCATCTCTCCTGTGTTTTGTTTACCTTGAATTATTTAAATTTTTATGAGAAACTTGATGGCACTCCTGCAGAAGAGCATTTCTTCAGCCCTCCTACTACATCCAAATGTATTTTTACTAAAAGTCCTCCTGTGTGGTGGAAGGACCCTGTGACAGGGCAGTGAACAATAGGAAAATTGTTAACATGGGGACGAGGTTTTGCTTGTGTCTCTCCAGGTGAAGATCAAACTCCTATTTAGGTGCCCGCATGACACTTGAAACCGTACCATGAGCGGGAAAAAGAGAAAGTTCATGTGGGACATAGAAACTCCGGTAATGCAGATGGAGGGCCTCTCGCTGAAAACAACACGCATCGGACCAATGCCGGCCACTGCTGAGGCTTTTCCTCCTACATAGGGACAAATTAAAAATTTGTGCCAACAGGTTGAATGGCTGGTACGGCAGGAGCACCGGCCATTCACCCCCTCTAATCTGGTGATAGCTTTATTTGCTATTGTAACTACTACTATAAGTATGCTCCCTTTAGTAGATGCCCATGCTCGTAATTATACTTATTGGGTATATATCCCCAATCTTCCTCTATTACAGCCTGTGGAATGGAATGATCCAGCCCCTCTTATTTATCTCAATGATACAGCATGGCTTCCTGGCCTGGAGGATGACGGGCTACCAGAACATCCTAAAGAGGAAGGCACTCAGTGTAATTCTACTTTGGCCTTCTTACATTTACCGCTATGTTTGGGACACGGGAAAGAATATTTGTCTTTTGAGCAACAAGCATGGCTTTCAATAATTCCAAAGCATGAAAAAGCTAGTAAAGCCTTTGGAGAACAGCTGAGAATTGATAAGGAAGTTAACCAGTGTTTGGTTGACTTAGAAAATGCTGTTCTCTTACTTGAAGAAGAAATAGAAAATCTAAGGCATAAAATACAATTAACATGTAATTAGAATATAACCACCTTTTGCATAACTCCACATGAATACAATTCTTTAGCAGTAAGCTGGGATAAAATTAAAAAACATTTAATGGGGCATCATGGAAATTTATCTATTGATATTTCCCAGTTACAAGCTGATGTTCACACAATTCAACAAGCAAATCTCCAAGTTTTATCCTCATCTAAAATCTTTCAGAGCATTGCTGATGGAATACAACAGCTAAATCCTTTACCATGGGTTAAAAGCTTAAGTAATGAAATGTTAAAAAGTGTCTTTATAATATTAATTTGTCTTTTATGTTTATTTCTAGTCCTCCGATGCACAAGACAGTCTCCAATTTAACTGAGAAGACTACAATTCCAGCTATCATATCTGCAATAAGAAAACAAAAAGGGGGACATGTGGAAAACAGACCCTGAAGTTTCTCCTCTGCTTCCTGCATACTTGAGGTGGGGGCCTGGAACACGGCCCCTGCTGAAATAGAACACTATCAAGGCACGCCTCGTTAAAGTATGCATGGACGTGAGAATGCAGCTGGGGAACTGTTTTTCTGTTATTGTCCTTGAGAATAAGATAAGACCCATTTTGCAGACAGATGTAAACAACCTTGAGAAAATGTCTATGTGCACAGTAAAGCACTTCTCTACCCTAAAAACATAATAAATAAGGGTCTTGGGAATGGGACACACACACTCGCCCGACAGGCGCTGTGTCCCCTGCTCCCAGTCTCCAAGAGATATTTTGTCTCTAATCTTAATTTCTGCGTCACCCCCGGCAACAAGACACCTGTTCAAAATGCAGATTCCTGCATCTACTGAACCAGAATTTGGATGGGGGAGGGAGTCCTTGGGAATAGCCCTTTCTAACAAACACCCAAGGTGATTCTTACACTCACCAAAGTTGGAGAAAGGGTATTGTGCTGTGTGGCAAAGAAGTCAATCAGGAACCAAATAATTTTTCCTGATCGAAGAACTTGAAACTCATGGGTAAATGCAACTACTGAAGGGAATGATGGGTTTTGTTTTTTGGTTTCTTTTTTTTGTTTTTTGTTTGTTTGTTTGTTTGTTGCCTTCACTGAGGATTTATGGGTAAGAAATACTGCTGTTAGGCATTATTAATTTCTGAAAATTTGTGGCAAGAATGGAGATAGTTTAATGAAAGACTTTTATTAAATTCTGGAACTCGTGAAAAGCTCTCTTTTGTCGGGTTGTTTATGGCTGGTGCTGATAAAATATGTTTCATTTATCATATAAAAGGAGAGGCCATGGGATGGGCCTAAGTCCAGGCCATAGCATTCTAGTCAGTGGTAGAAGAAGAGCACACACAGGAACTATTTCTTGTTTCTTCTGAAATAGGAAGAATCACCAAGAGTGCTTTCCAGGCTACTTTCAGTCACTACCCAGCCAGAGTGGAGTCTCTTACTCAGGGGTCCCTCACCTGGAGCATGGGACTCTTTTCTCTGTCTCACCTGGTCCCCACCTATAGGAATCCATCCCCTGCCTAGCTGTCCCCTGTGCAATGGGTACCCAATGTCTCAGTTCCTAGCTGACTCGAGCTTCTTATGCAAATTAGAAAATACCCTGGCTTCTCCCTATTCCTACTCCTGATGGTGGAATTTCTAATTCATGTTTTAATTCTTTTCCAGCAGTCTGGTTTCCTAAGCTTCCTCTGGAACAACCTGTCCCAGTCCCTTCTCCTTTTTTTAATATATCAGTTTTCAGTAAGCTCTTAGGTCCTTCCCAGTTGAACTCCAGCCAGCAATCAGGCCCACACCCAAGCTTGCTGGGTGCTCTCTTTCAACTACATCATGACTTTCATTGGCCCTAGGCACATTTCCCTTCATGGCCCCCTTCTGTAAAAAATATTTAAAAGTATATTTTAGGATTGCATTGGAATAAAGACTGGATTCATTATTATAAATTCATTATCATCATATTCATGTTTTTCTCCTAAGTTGAAAAGAAATTAAAATTAGAACATTTTTGTGGGTCCCACAAAGTACCAGTCCCTAGACGTTGTGCCTATGGTGCCTAATGGATAAGGCAACCCTGCCCGGTGGCCTATGCCCAGAGGAAACAACCTCATTCTTTCAGCATTGTTTATTTCTGAAACCCTGCACTTGTTTTTCACACATCTAGCCCACCCGTCTAAAGCATCTTAAAAACCTCCATGATTTTCTCTGCTCTTTTGAACCTGTTAACTTGCTACCATCGTGGGAAGGCCTTCATCCCCCTGAATGCTCTTTTCACCTTCATCCTGCAGACCAGTCCATGGGGCTTCTCACTCCACAGCACCTTTGTTACTTTCCCATGAATGCCATGTGCCAATGAAAATATGGGTAAAACCAGCTTTAAAAGGTGTGCTTTGGTCTGCTCAGTTTTTAGCTAATAGACCTGAGGTAAGTTACAGAGCCTTAGATCACGAGTTCACAAGGAGTTTCTATTTCTTCATAGAGAGTCAAAAATGAAGCAGCTGACTGTGGAAAGCTGGACGTCTTTTGTGTGTAAAGGAACTCAGCTAGAGGGGAAGGAGAGAGGGGAGTTGGGGACTTCATTTCCCAGTGACTGTTTCCTCTGTGAAATGGGGTAGAGAAGAGGAGAGGGAGCAACAGTTTCTTGGTTTTCAAGATTGCAATTGCAGGTTCAGTTTAGAGATGGTCAAATCCTTACTGAATAGAGCCAGCTGAGGCTGGGTTGCTAGCAGCACTCCAAGGGACAGCTGTGGCAGCCCATGACCATATGGCACAGGCTGTGGCTTGGCACTGCATCACTTTTGGTCTCCAGGTAGTGGGGTTTTCTGTCTTTCATGTGTTTTCACTTGCGTGTGGATTGGCTTTGGTTGGATTTTGAAGTGTATATGAACTTCCAGGCTGTGGAGTATGACATGGTTCCTTTAGCTCAATTGGCATGATCTCTTGAAGACTGGGAGCAGGGGACACAATGCCTGTCTGGCGAGTGTGTGTGTCCCATTTCCAAGACCCTTATTTGTTATGTTTTTAGGGTAGAGAAATGCTTTACTGTGCACATAGACATTTTCTCAAGGTTGTTTACATCTGTCTGCAAAATGGGTCTTATCTTATTCTCAAGGACAATAACAGAAAAACAGTTCCCCAGCTGCATTCTCACGTCCATGCATACTTTAACGAGGCGTGCTTTGATAGTGTTCTATCTCGGCAGGGGCCGAGTGTTCCAGGCCCCCACCTCCAGTATGCAGGAAGGAGGGGAGAAACTTCAGGCTCTGTTTTCCACACATGATATTTTGCATTTATAAGTGGAAAATCTTAACACTTCACTAAGTTTTTAATTATCTGCTTCAATATTAGGTGATAAGTGCGTGACACATAATTGGGTGGCCACTAGGTTGTAATAGAAAGTCTCATGAATCTACACATGGGCATTTTATTATTCCAGTTTATATTGGATGACATGGCAGCTGAGTATTTTGAATTAGTAAATCCTTTGTGACTAACAGTATAGAGAAACCTGTGTTCTAGTTTGCTAATGCTGCTGGGATGCAAAACACCAGAAATGGACTGGCTTTTATAAAAGGGGGTATATTTGGTTACACAGTTACGGTCTGAAGACCATAAAGCATCCAAGGTAACACATCAGCAGTCAGGTACCTTCACTGGAGGATGTCCAATGGTGTCTGGAAAACCTCTGTTAGCTGGGAAGGCATGTGGCTGGCATCTGCTCCAAAGTTCTGGTTTCAAAATGGCTTTCTTCCAGGACTTTCCTCTCTAGGCTGCAGTTCCTCAAAAATGTCACTCTTAGTTGCACTTGGGGTGTTTGTCCTCTCTTAGCTTCTCCAGAGCAAGAGTCTGCTTTCAATGGCCATCTTCAAAATGTCTCTCATCTGCAGCTCCTGAGCTTTCTTCAAAGTGTCCCTCTTGGCTGTAGTAGCTTGCTCCTTCTGTCTGATCTTACATAGTGCTCCAGTAATTTAATTCAGACCCACCCAATGCGTGGGCCAACACCTCCATGGAAATTATCCAATCAGAGTCATCACCCACAGTTGGGTGGGGCGCATCTCCACAGAAACACTGAAAAGAATTACAGTCTAATCAACACTGACACGTCTGCCCACACAAGATTACATCAAAGATAATGGTGTTTGGGGGGACATAATACATTCAAACTGGCACATAGGTTATCCCTGATAATATTTCTTCTAGAACCACTTAAACTATGAGTCATCAAACGGGACAAGATCTTTATTAGACAGCTGGGATCAGGAAGGTGTATCTGTTAGCTTTTTCTGTGTAACAAAGCAGCTCAAAACCTGATTTATAACAACAACCATTTATTTGTTCATGATTTTGTGAGTTGGCAATTTAGGCTGGAATTGATTGGTAAGTTTGTCTCTGCTCCGCATGGTACCAGCTGGACTTACTCACATGGTTGAGGTCTCATGTGGGTGGGCCAGGATGGCTGGCTAGGCTAAGATGCCTCTCCATGGGTGCCTCATCCTCCAGGAGACTAACTTACACTTGTTCACCAGCCAGCAGCATTCTGAGGGGCCCAGGCTTGGGAAGGATGTGATGTTATTTTTCCCACATTCTACTGATCAAAGCAAGTCATGGGCCAGCAGAGATTCAAGGAATGGGGAAATAGACTCCACTTCTTGATAGGGTTGCTGCAAAGAATTTGCAAGCATTTTTAATCAACTCTAGGAGGTTTAATAAGAGCTCTGATTAAGTACTTTCTAGCTTCATGAATTTACAGGTCTAGTCCTGGTTTTGTACTTTGAATAAATTATATTTCTCTTTTATTTAGTCTGAGGAATATATATCTATATTCATGTGCATGTGTGTATGTGTGTAATGAGCTCTACTTTGTTAAAAAAGAAAAAAACTAAACTAAGCACAAAATTGGAAAAAAAATATTTCATGAGGAAGAATGAGCTAGGGTTAGTGACCATTTGACATCCCTCTAAGATAAGATTCCCATATCAATTTATCCAAGAGGTAGAGTCAGCAGCAACTAATGTATCTGGTAGGAACAGGGAGGAAAAGACCAATTCCAAGAATGGTGGAGGCATGGAGAACTTCTGGGCAGAGAAACATGAGCCAAGACCCACAAGCCTCTGTGGTCAAAGAAGCTGAGGTACCTTGGAGAACCAGAGGAAGCCAGTGGATGGACACTCAGAGGACAGAGCTACATGTGTGTCCAGTAGAGGTGAAGCTGGAGAAGTCTGTAGGAGCCAGATGGTCCAGAGCCACAAAGCCCTGTTCTCGGAAGTAAGTTAACCACGAAATTTAACACAAAACCACCCCCATGTGCACTGGCCCCTTCTTAGGCTTTAAACCTAATTTTGCATTCTTTTTCTTAAAACAGAACCCCAAGTTGCATAATCTCAGACCTCACTAAACCTGGGTCCAACCTTGCATGTTAACATTTTTGTCTTTATTGTAGAGAAATAAGAAGCCATTGAAATTTTTATTAAAAAAAAAACTTTTTGTTATGAAACATTTTGAACATATGCAAAAGTGTATGTTTCCCTTCTCCCTCTCTCTTTTCTTTCCTTGTTCTTTATATAAGAAGCTGTATTACCTATTCCTTTTCCTTTCCCACAATCAGGATATTGCTGATTATGTCCCCATGGAGTTGTTTACCATGTTACTTTATCCCCAGAATATAATGTTAATGGCTAATTAGATCTAGATCCTTGATCAGATTGAGATTCAATTTTTGTGGGTTTTTTTTTTTTTTTTTTTTTGCAAGGCTATTACTTCACAGGTGATGGTGTGTTAATGATGCCTATCTCTTTATTTGTGATGTTAGCAGTCATTTATGGTTATTGTGTAAATCCATTATCTCATTTAAGATTGCAAAAAAGTTGTGGTAGATTGAATTATGTACCTCAACAAAGGTGTGTCCTTAATTTTCACCTGCATTCCTGTGGGTGTGAACTCATCTATAAATAAGACCCTTTGAAGAAGTATTATCAATTAAGGTATGGACTCACTTGTGAATAGAATCTTCTAAAATCCTATTTAGATGTGGCCCAACTGAATTAGGGTATGCCTTAATCTGTATTACTGTAGCACTTTAAAAGAAGAAGAAATTCAGATACCCTAACTTAGAGAAGACCAAGGGAGAAGTGGAAAGTTAGCAGCACTGGAGGAGCAGACAGGAGACTTGGGGTGTCATCATGTATGGGAAGCAGAGATACAAGCCAAGGAACCCCAAAGAGTGCATCAAGCCTGTAACAGAATGCTATGGATTTCAGGGAGAAAGCATGGCCCTGCCTACTCTTTGATTTTGGACTTACAGCCTCTGAAACCATGAGCTAAGAAATGCTTGTTAAATCAACCCATTGTATGGTATTTGTCATAGCAGCCTGGCAAACTAAGACAAGATTGGTTTACTAATTCTACCATTCTTTCTTTATCTGTTAGCTGAAATACTTCTTAAAGAGAAATTTCTCCTAACACAGTATTTGCCTATCTTAATTTCAGTTCGTTTAGAAAAACTGGATAATGATTGCTTCATTCTTTTATTTTAGCTTTTAAAAATTAGGTTCTCAAACACCCTCCAAAGATGACCAGTAAGTTGTTGTTTAGTATTCTTTGAACTCATAGATTTAAATGTACTCGATATATTTTAATCTATTGCTCTCTATTATTGTTCTTATTGATGCTCAAATTATCCCACTGTCTAGAGTTCAGACATGCAAAATTTCAGAATCACCTTTTTCAAAGTTTCCAGCTTGTGGTCTGCCCTAGGGAATTCAGACTTGCTAATACTCACGATCATGTGAGCCTATTCCTATAATAAATCTTTTTCTATATGTGTGTCTGTGTGTGTGTGTGTGTGTGTGTGTGTGTGTGTGGTAACATTTTACTAAAAATAATTTCAATCAATAATGGAATATTTTGAGAACTTTATAAATAAAAATGTATCCACTTATTACTACTCATTATTCACTTGAAAAGTTGGTTCTCAGTTCTTACTACTTTATATTGAACATTTTGATTGGTGACTTTTAAATATTCAAAAGAAAAATAAGATATTCTCTAAACAAGGTTGAGAGGATTTCTTTACAAATTTTGGAGTAAATTTTGGTCATGAATTACATTGAATTTTCTTGTTTCTATGGCTATAAATGATTTTTCCCTAGTTCAGCTGATTTCCTTTCAATCCCCTTTCCATTACCATTCAACCACCATGTCCATTTTCCACCGAGATTCCTGCAATAGCTTCCTAACTGATCTCTGTGGACCTACTCTTATCTCTTTCTAAAGCAGCAGTTCTCAAAGTGTGGTTCCTGTATCAGCAGCATCAGCATCACCTAGGAACTTTTTTAGAAATACTAATTCTTGGGCCCCAGCCAGACCAACTAAATCCCCAATTGTTGGAGGTGGAGCCCAAAAATCTGTTTTAATCAGTCCCCTGGGTGATTCTGATGCCTACTAAAGTTTGAGAACAACTGCTCTAAACCAATCTCTATGTTTCCGCCGGAGCACTCATTTAACACCTACATCAGGTCACCCTGCTTGAAAATTCATCAGTGACTTCCCACTGCCTTTATAGTGAAACACAAACTTCAGCATGGATGCTTCAATGCCTTCCTAGTCCATCCCTTTACTGCCTGTCCAACTTTATGTCATTCTCTCCGTGCTCATCATATTTCACACTTATGGTCCTCCTTGCTTTTTCTCAACAATTCCAAGTTCTTAGCTTTGATATAGTACCTTGTTAAAATTAATGAAAGAATATTACAATGTTACTGCTAACTATAGACCTTGATTTGCATTAATTGTATTTTTCCCATATACCATCCCATTTTAAACACCTTGTACTAATGACATACATTTGTCTGAGTTCACGTAAAACCTTTCTTATATTTGTTCAATTAACCACTGTCATCATCCACTCTAGGTTTCGCTAAGTTATACAGTTCCAGTTTTTATCCTCTAGCTTTCCTTCTGGTGACATGCATGACCCTAATCTTCCTCTTTCAGCCACATTCACTCTCAGCTTTGTTAATTACTCTTAAAATTTTGTGCTACCATCACATAGTATCGTGCTTTCTATTTTCAAATCTTTACAATCAACCTTATTAAATATGCTGTACTCCTTAAGCATCAATTGCCCAATTTCTTCCCTCTATCTCTTGATAACCTATGCTCTCAAAATTAACTCCCAGAGTTTGCTCATTATAGTTAGTTCATATTAGTGAGACCATACAGTATTTGTCCATTTATTTCTGGCTAATTTCACTCAACATAATGTCCTCAAGGTTCATTCTTGTCATTGCAAGCATCACAACTTCATTTCTTCCTGAGCTGCAAATATTCCATCATATGTATACACCACAGTTTGCCCTTCTGCTCATCAGTCAATGGATGCTTGAGCTACCTCCATCCATTGGCAATCACCATAAACATCGGTGTGCAAATGTCTATTTGTGTCCCTGCTTTCAGTTCTTCCGAGTATATACCTTGTAACAGGATTGCTGTATCATATGGCAATTTTATACTTAGCTTCCTGAGGAACGGCCACACTGCCCTCAAGAGCAGCTGCACAATTCTACATCCCCACCAACAATTGAATAAGTATACCTCTTTCTCCATGTCTACTCCAGCACTTGTAGTTTTCTGTTTATTTAGAAAGAAAAAAACAGTTTTATTCACACAATGTACAATCCATCCTAAGAGTACAATCAATGGCTCCTGGTATAATCACATAGTTATAAATTTACCACCAAAATCAATGAGAATGTTAGCGATTCTCTCTTGATTCTTCCAAGGGAATGAGTAGGGAGGGGCTGGAACAAGAAGGCTGCCTAAGTAATTTCCAAGGATCATCATCCTGAGTCTCTCCAACACTCATCCTCTTTTCACTTCCCAAGACCAAATAGCACCAAAATGTACATTTTTTCCCCTCTCTCACACAGTTTTTTCCTTACTCCATTACCCAGTTTTGCTTAGAGTCCCTGATCCACTTGAATCATTGAGATTAAACCTGTAGTCCTAATAATCTGTTAAGGAATCCCCCCTCACTTCCAATATTCTATCCCAAAGGAATGTACAAACAACAGCCATCCTCAAGCACCTCATTATGTGTTTCTCACACACTCCTTTCCCCACTTTCGGTTACATCCATTGCACAAGCACATTTAAAGGTAGTTCTTGGCCATACCATTATGTAATAATAAATAAATTAAAAGTGATTACAAACCAAAGAAGTGTAAGCTTGGTGATATGTTTCATGAGGAACTTATCAAAAGAGCATATTAGTTTTCCCACTCTTTCATGAGAAGAAATGAATGAAAGGTTGTTTCATTCACCCTGATCTTCTGGAACTCTAGTCTACCTACCCTTTTCACCACACTTCTTTGAATAGCATGAATACATGCAGGCAGCAGCATCAGATCTGGCAACAAGCACTTAGTACACTCAACTGATCAGTTGGCACAGTTTTTATCACCACGCTTTATCACCATCCTCGTTTTGGTCTCCCCCAGTCACTCAAATGTGAAATCTGTAGATGTTTGTGCCCTAACTCCCTGCCTCTTACCTCATTTCTAAATCTGTTTCTAGCATTGTTGACTCTTCCTTTAAAACATTTCCTATTTCAATCCATACTTCTCTGTTCCCAAAACTGGGAAGTTTAAATTGCTAAAATCACTTTGGGGAATACTTTAGCACTATCTAATAAGGATGAAGATGCACAAGCCTTGTGACCACAATTTCATTCTTGACCATAGGCACCAGAGACATACAAAGATGTACATAGTTGCAATGTTTATAACAGCAAAAAGCTGAAGATAACACAAATGTCCATCCAAGGGAAAATGGATTAATAAATTATAGTATATTCATACAATAGAATAATATACAATGGTGAAAATTAAGGAACTATTGGTGAATGAATCAACATGGTCAATCCTTAGAAACATAAGATTAAGTAGAAAAAAGCAGTCATGGGAAAATAAATACATTCGTATGATACCATATACAGAAAATTAAAAAACAAACAGGAACTTCCAGGGAAGATGATGGAGAAGGGAGCTTCAGGACTCACTCCTTCAGAATGGCTAGTGGACAGGCAGGAACTCTCTGAAACAACAGTTTGGGGGCTCCAGAGGCCAGGAGAGCACTGCACAGATCCAGGGAAGAGTGGGAAGAAGGGGATGAGAAACTGGTAAAGAACTCTCAATAGCTCTCTCCTCAGCAGTTGCGGGTGCCCATCCCCTACTCTCCAGGTGGGCCAGTCCCTGGGGTGTATTCCCTAGCTGACTACTGTGGATGGAGAGGGATGTGGAAGTTGTCTTTCCCAAGAAAATGGAGGAGGGAGGCATGGCTGAGCACCGATCATGGCTTTTGATCAGCAAATTCAGATCGTAGGGGTCCCGACTCTGAGCTATTTCAGCCCTGGACAGGGAGGGCTGTGACATGGTTTCAACCCCACCCCCAACACGGGTGGAGGCAGTAGAGTTTTAAAGACTCGGGGCCTCCTAAGGGCTGCCAAGAATAGTTTGCCGAAGGGCACCATCTGCTGGGAAGGCCAGGAAAAGTGCAGTTTGGGGGAATCATCAAACAGACTTGATGGTATTTTTCACGATCCTATCCCCAGGGCTCGTTGTAGCTGATCTGTGACCCCTTTGTGGTCCCCGGGCCCTGTTGTGGCTGGGAAATACTAACTTGGGAAAGTCCTCTCCAGGGTGACCCTCCTCCCAGAATGTGAGCATAAAGTTAGATATACTGACCAATGGAATTGAATTGAAAGTTCATAAGTAGACAGACCCTCACCTCTATGGCCAATTGATTTTTGACAATGCTGCCAAGTTCCCTCAACTGGGATAGAACAGTCTCTTCAACAAATGGTTCTGGGAGAACTGGATATCCATATGCAAAAGAATGAAAGAGTACCCCTATCTGACACCTTATACAAAAACTAACTCAAAATGGATCAAAGATCTAAATATAAGAATCAGGACCATAAAACTCCTAGAAGAAAACGTAGGGAAGCATCTTCAAGATCTAGTGATAGGCAGTAATTTCTTAGACCTTATAGTCAAGCACAAGCAAAAAGACAAAAAATAGATAAATGGGACCTCATCAAAATCAAAAACTTCTGTGCTTCAAAGGACTTTTCAAGAAAGTAAAAAGGCAATCTATTCAGTGGGAGAAAATATTTGGAAACCACATATCTGATAAAGTTTTAATATCCAGAATGTATAAAGAAATCCTACAATCAACAATAAAAAGACAAACAACCTGTTTTGGTTTGCTAAAACTGATGAAATGCAATATACCAGAAATGGACTGGCTTTTAACAATAAGGATTTATTAGCTTACAACTTTACAATCCTAAGACTGTGAAAATGTCCAAATTGAGGCGTTAACGGGATGATACGTTCTCTGAAAACCAGTTACTGGAAAGCTTGGGCTCCTCTGTCAGATAGCAAGGCATATGGCGACATCTGCTGGTCCTTCTCTCCTGGGTCATTGCTTCCAGCTTCTAGTTTCAGCGGCTTCCTCTCCCAGCTTCTGTGGGTGTGTCCTTGTCTCTCAGCTTTTCTGGGGCTTATTCCGTGAGCTTCTCTGGGTTTTCTGTGTGTCCTTTATCCTCTTATAAAGGACTACAGTAAAAGGATTAAGACCTCTCTTGAATGAGGTGTGTCATATCTCAACTGAAATAACCTAATCAAAATAAGCCTATACCCACAGGAATGGATTAAAAGAACATGATCCTTTCTGGGTTACATACAGCTTAAAAACTACCATAAAACCTAATTTTAAAAATGGGCAAAGGACTTAAACAGACATTTTTCCAAAGAGGAAATAAAAATGGTTAAAAAGAACATGAAAAGATGCTTAACATCACTAGCTGTTAGGGAAATGCAAATCAAAACCATAATGAGATCTCATTTCACACTTACTAGAATGGCCACTATTGAAAAAATAGAAAAATACAAGTGTTGGAGAGGATGTGGAGAAATAGGAACTCTCATTCACTGCTGGTAGGAATGTAAAATGGTGCAACCACTGTGGAAGACAGTTAGGCAGTTCCTCAGGAAGCAAAGTGTAGAATTACCATGTGATCTGGCAATCCCACTATTAAATATATACCCAGAAGAACTGAAAGTAGGGACTTGAACAGACACATGCACACTGACATTCATAGCAGCATTATTCACAGTTGCCAAAAGATGGAAGCAACCCAGGTGCCCATCAACTGATGAATGGATAAACAAAATGTGGTGTGTGTGTGTGCGTGTGTGTGTATACTAAATATTATTCATCTGTAAGACAGAATGAAGTCCTGATGCATGCAACAATGTGGATGAAACTTGAGGACATTATATGAGTGAAATAAACCAGACATAAAACAACAAATATTGTATAAACTCACTGATATGAACTCATTATAATAAGCAAACTCAGAGTTAGAATCTAGAATATAGGGTACCAGGAGATAGAATAGGGGTAGAGAATGGAGAGCTGATGCTTAAATTGTGCAGAATTTCTATTTAGGTTGATTATAAATGCCTGAAAATGGACAGTGGTGATGACAGCACATTATTGTGAGTATAATTAACAGTGCTGAATTATGTTTGTGAATGTGGTTGAAAGGGGAAGTTTTGGGTGGTGTATGTTATGAGAAGGAAACTTAGGATATAAAACAGGACAATGTTGTGTTTAGTAGTATAAATGTAAGAATGTTCTTTCATGAATTATAACAAATTATAAAGACTTAATAATAGGGTGGTATATGGGAAAAGTACACCCAATATAACTATGGACTATAGTTTACAGTAATATTTTAATATGCTTTTATCAGTTGTGACAAAGGTACTATACCAATGCAAAGTTTCAACGTTTTGGGGGTATATGGGAATGTTGTATTTTTTACATGACTTTTCTATAAACCTACAACTTCTCTAATTAAAGAAAGCACAATAATTTAAACATAAATAAACATTATGCTAAGTGAAAGAAACCAGACACAAATTACTACAATTGTATGATTCAATTTATGTAAAATGTAAATATAAATACATTTATAGAGTCAGAATTAGACTAGTGGTTAAGTAAAGCTGGGGAAGGATAGAGGGATTGAGAGACGACTGCTAAGTGGAATGGGGTTTTCCTTTTGGAGTAATGAAAATGTTCTAAAATTGATTGTGGTGATGAATGCACAACTCTGTGTTTATAATGAAAGCCAGTGATTGTACACTTTGGATGAATAGTATGGTATGTGAATATATCTCAATAAAACTGCTTTTAAAAAACAAACAAAACTGAACACGCTGTTTAAAGATATATGTCTAGGAAGAAAAGAAATTATGGATGCAAAATTAAAGCTAGTGGTTACCCTGGGGGTGTTGGGTAAAAGGAGGGAAGAAGGGAAATGCGATTGTTCAAAAGCTTCTGGGAAGCTTCAGTGGTATTGCTACTATTCTATTTCTTTGGTTGGGTTGTGGGTTAATAGATACTCATTTTATTATTTTACATTATAATATGTGTTATATATATACCATATATTTGACAATACAAAAGTTTAAAAAGAAAGGAAGGTAAGGAGAGTTCCCTCGTACCTTCATTTACCACTCCAATGCAGAGCCAAGTACTCATCCTTAATGACTGTGCATCAGGGACTAAGGCCGCTCTGGAAAGGGCTAAGAGAAGTCCCAGTACTTCCCAACATTCTTTGTGTATATCATGGTGGCGGGTGATGTAACCAGTCCATCACTCCAGACGTGCCTCCAATTATCAGTCATGGTTGTGGCCAACCTCTCGGGCAGCAGAACATGCTGGTGGGGAAGATGGCGGGAAGGCTGGGCCCACTGCCACACCTACTGTGTTTACACATTTAAAAATTTTCCTTCTCTTCTAGTTATTTTGAAAAAAAATGCTGCTGTGAAAATTGTTGATAGCTCTCTTGATAAATCTGGGTGCGTTTCCAATTTTTTGCTCATGTGCCCCAAAAGAATTTGGAAAAACTGTGTACCTACTCATATCCTTTATGTTGACATCTAATAATTTTATTAAATAAAATCGCTGAAAAATACATAATTTTCAAATAGTTGCAAAGAATATGACTCCAACATTTTGCAAATATTGACAGTTTAAAATTAAACTCTGGCTTTTTAAATGTAAGATTTTCTTTAGCATTCAGAAACTATACATCTTTCCTTTTTCTTCTTCAACTTATACTTCTGTCATACTGCCCTCACAGAAGTTTATCCTAATGTAGTAAATGTTTATCCTTTAAGTACTTTTATTACTCTATCATATTTCTCTGCCATAAAATATATACATAAATTAAAAATTTTTAATTTGTTCCATTTTCTGTGACCAGAAAGTTCTAAAGGTTAGAATATTTTTCTTCCAAAGTATGAGAATTAATATTAGTAGAAAAATGATTTTTAAAAACAGAAACATTTTAATTTTGATAAATTGTTAAAGATCAGTAAAATTTCTTTGGTAATGTGTCTCTAAATGAGACAAATGGAGATTTAAAAAAATTAGTTATGTATCCATTGGGCTATGAGAGTTCACTCCTGCAGGCCTGGAATTAGCCTGAGCTGTTTTACTAAAATAATCAATGTGCTTGCATAGCACAAGGCTTGAAACAATGATTAATGATGTTGCTTTGTAACCATGAGTCTGAGGAGTTTTCGGGGAATTTGTACCAGCTTGTCAGCACTATTTATTGACACCAGTGAAACTGATGATTTGCATCATCCTAAACTCCCAGAGGACTCTGCCTTTAGGAATGTTATGTAGCAAGACAATGCTGACACAATCATTAAGGCATAAGAAACACTGCCTGAGACCGCGTTTTGGCCCCCATTCCAAGGTATTCTATACATAGGTTGGTGGTTCCTGATCCAAGAGAGAACATGTGTCTTTGCATAGCACTTACAGAATAAAACCTGACCTCTCCAGACTCTTCGCAGTGAGAAACCCTTTGGTTATGATGCTTATTCTTACTTTAATGCTGTTTTTATATTGTATCCTATTCCTACAGAAAGCTGTAGATTTGGATCCTGCGAGTCTTAGCATTTGAACCCTATCTGTCACTGTAGTCCAATTGAAGTCAGAAGTGGAATTGTTTAGCTGACGCCGCAGCTCATTCTTTACTAAAATTGTGGCTAAGGCTTTGTTTAGAAAGCAGAAATACGTATCCGATGAAGGGGGTGAAAGTAAACTAGTGATGCCAGGGTGGAGGCCAAACCACCCCTGGTTTGAAGTAGCATAGACTTTGAAATTGATTACTGATAGTAAAACTCCAGCAGACTATGGGAACACTAGAACCTGAACCTCAGGAGTTAACAAAGTGGATTAAAAGAAAACTATGTATCCTCTTTTGGCTAGTTGGCTAAAAATTCAGTTCTGTGGTTGTTGCTTTCAGCACTAGCAAAAAACTCTTTTAGGCCTATTGGATGAAGGAGCCCCGTACACATTACTGCTTCAGCCTGCTAATGAGCCCCTCGGAAGTGATAGATTTAATTTAGGGGGACATGGGATGGGATGCTATGGGGAAGGAATAAAGATTAAAGTCTGGTTAAAAATGGGAGAGTATGAAAAAATATATATACTGTGGTGGTGTTTCCCTTACCTTAATATATAATTGGTATGGATATAATCTCTGAATGGCAATTCCTCACCCTACTGGGTAAGATGAATTTCATTGGACCGAGCTTCTACCTATTCAGTCAGCAGGTGAAGCTCCAACCAGAGGACTTTGGATCACTGTAAATGTTGCTAAGTGGGCTACACCTGTGAGACCAATTACAACTAAACAGAATTCAATTGGATGATGGAGGGCAAGACGCCATGGAAGTAAGGGGTTATTCAGTGAAAAAAAGTTGGGTCATTTTGTATATCACCATAAGCAGCTCTCTAGTGCGCTCTTATTAAAAGGACTCCTGAGGATTTTAGATCAAGGAGCAGCATCTCTGACCTTGAACACTGCTGAGTGAAGGGAAATGTTGGAGCTCTCAGTTGTCTGCTCCCCTTGCATGGGTAGCTCGGAGGGGAGCCTCTAGCTTAACTGAATTAGTTAAGGGAGATGTCCGGTCAGACTTACACAGAGAAGGACAATTGCTCTGTCCCTCCCTTGTCCTGTAAATGGTCAGTGCCTACTGAAGCTGCAGAAATGCTGCAGGTGAAGGCAGTCTTGGACCAGCTATGTATCAGCATAAACAAGCTCCCTAATGAGATGCTCTTTGATGACAGGCACCCTGGCAGCATGCACACCCTATGTGACTGACTTTGGAACCTCAGTAGGATATAAAAGAGGCAGTTTCAGATCTCTTATCCCAGATTTCTCATGTGGCACTTAAAATAATGAAATGGTTAGGGCTTTACAAAAGAAAGGGAAATCAAAATATGAAAGGGGGCACTAATTTAGGCCCAATCATATTCAGGCCCTCTTTAGAGGTTAATTAAAAATGGCATCAAAGCGAGACGCGGGAACCTCGGAAGGCGCCGGGCTCTGCCTTCGCTTCTCGGGAAAAGGGCTCGTGCAGCACCGCCGGCCTCTTCAAAAATGGCGCCCCCCGGAGCCCTTTGTGACTTCGCTCCTCTCCCCGCGGCGAGGGCTCCGGGCGCTGTGGGGGTGGCGCCAGAAACCGCTTTCTCTTCAGCCCGTGAACTGTCCTTTAAGAGAGATGAAATTAAGAGATGCTCATAGAGAAAAGTCCTGGAGAAGCTAAGGGAGGACCCACAGAAGCTCAGATGAAGGCACAGGAACCAAAAGCTGAAAGCCACGAAACCCGGGAGCAAAGGCCCAGCAGACTCCAGCCGTGTGTCTTCCCATGAGATGGAGGTGTCCCGGACGCCAGCGGCCTGTCTTCAGAGTCCAGGAGACCTACAATATCAGACGGAGGCTGCTTCATTAGCTCAGTTTATCAGCTTGAGTCTAGACGGAAGATGACATGTAATGGAACCACAGCTGACCCATGGTGGATATTAAGGCGCTGACTGTAAGCCACACACAGACATCCATATTACCTGGCTTGTATTTTGGAACAGCCTAAGAATCACTTGTAGGACCTTCATCAAACCCTTTTTTTGAAAGCTCTGGGAGTTCGCAAGATGTGCTTCAAGGCAACATACAATAATCCTATAAAAGCACTTAATAACTGCTTGGTATTAGCAATTGCACATACAAATCCCTTTCCTATCACCCCTGACTATGGCTATGACATACGATTTTCAGGTGGCATCTCCTTAGTGACCCTGTGGACTGTGTGCTGCAATTTGGACCAAGTATTGTTTTGTGTCCTCTCTCGTCCGAGCGCAAGCCGGGCGACACCAGGAGCAGCCCATCCGAAGGAAAACCGGGATTTAGCTAGGACAGCGGGACAGGACCGGGAGAGGGTGGGGGCGGGGCGACCTCGAGGCCCCGCCTCCCGCGCCCCGCCCTGCCCGGTCGCCATGTTGTTCCCCGGGAGCTGGATGGGAGCAGCTGGAGCTCCAGCCCGGCAGCAGAGTCGCGCCTCTCGCCCCCTCCCGGATCCTCTCTGTTTCCCCAGCGCCCCCAGACGGGCCGGCCCGGAGCGCCCGGGGTGTCCTCCGAGTGGCCGCGAGGGTTCTGGAATCAAAGGTCTTGTGATAAACAATGGCAGGAAAATCATCGCTTTTTAAAGTAATTCTCCTTGGAGATGGTGGCGTTGGGAAGAGTTCTCTTGTGAACAGATATGTAACTAATAAATTTGATACCCAGCTCTTCCACACAATAGGTGTGGAATTTTTAAACAAAGATTTGGAGGTGGATGGACATTTTGTTACCATGCAGATTTGGGACACAGCTGGTCAAGAGCGATTCAGAAGCCTGAGGACGCCTTTTTACAGAGGTTCTGACTGTTGCCTGCTTACTTTTAGTGTTGATGATTCTCAAAGTTTCCAGAACTTGAGTAACTGGAAGAAAGAATTTATCTATTATGCAGATGTGAAAGAGCCTGACAGCTTTCCTTTTGTGATTTTGGGTAACAAGGTTGACATAAGTGAACGGCAAGTGTCTGCAGAAGAAGCCCAAGCCTGGTGCAGGGACAACGGCAACTATCCTTACTTCGAAACAAGTGCGAAAGATGCCACTAATGTCGCAGCAGCCTTTGAGGAAGCAGTTCGAAGAGTTCTTGCTACTGAGGATAAGTCAGATCACTTGATTCAGACAGACACGGTCAATCTGCACCGAAAGCCCAAGCCTAACTCATCTTGCTGTTGATTGTTCCGGAGATTGCTGGTGCATTCTAACCAACTCACACATACACACAAATTAAATATAAGGGTGGATAGGAGAATTAGGGTTTGCAACAATGTGTCTTCTACTACTAAAATGAAACTAATGTATATTGCTGCTTCCTTAGTGGGTGGGTGAAGGGACACATTCACTCTGGGAGGAATCTAGCACCTGACATTTACAAATTGTAAAATTGTCTAATAATGTTTCTTTAATTTAAATATGTAAGATACAGAGCTAATAAGTGAAGTTACCAAGACTTTAATTATAATTAAAACAAAAAACTTGAATATTCTAGAAGTTGGGTGGTTTTTTCCAGGAAAATGGGGAGCTACTTTTTGTATGTGTATATTTTTATGTAATTAGCATTCCATTCTTGGTTCAGGGAAAAAGTTTCCTAAAGCAATAATGTTAGATATTAAAGACTAAAATCTAATGCAAAAAAAAAAAAAAAAAAAAAAAAAAGGCATCAAAAGAGGAGAAATTGATGGAGCCTCCACCAAAAGCTTGATGGAATTTTATAGGACACAATGATTCTATACCCACAACTGCCTCTACTCAATCTTCCCAGAATGTAAAAATCTCAAGACAAGATATGCTCAATGTATCTGAGCTTAGAGAAATTCCAGAAAGAAAAAGGTTCCAATGAGCCTCAAGCATCAGAGGCAAAAATACCCACTTTTAATATTAAGGCAATGATAGAGGAAGAAGACTGACATGAAGGCCAGGGTCCCTTGCCCCAACCCCCAGTAGGAGACCCAAAGCCTTTTACAAAGATGAGGATAAAAAAAGGCTAGGATGGAGGGGAAAAAACTCTTTTAGGCCTATTGGATGAAGGAGCCCCATGCACATTACTGCTTCAGCCTGCTAATGAGCCCCTTGGAGGTGATAGATTTAATTCAGGGGGACATGGGATGCTATGGGGAAGGAATAAAGATTAAAATCTGGTTAAAAATTGGAGTGTATGATAAAAAATATATATACTGTGGTGGCTTTTCCCTTACCTTAATATATAGTTGGTATGGATATAATCTCTGAATGGAAGTTTCCTGGGTAAAAAGAAAAACAGAAATAACTTGTAGATCACTTTTTGTACAGTATTCTTGGACATCCAAAATGGGAGCCTTTAGGGCTACCTAAGTCAATGCAAATAGTAAATTTGAAACAATATCAGAAGGCAACAAGAAATTACTTCACTAATTAAGGAAATGTTAGTTGCATGGATATTGGTGTCCACAAACTCAATGTGTAATAGCACAATGTGTTCAATAAGGAAGGCTGATATTTCAAGGATACCAACAGTAGATGTGCCGGTTTGGATATATTATGTCCCCAACCAAAATCCATGATCTTTAATCCAATCTTGTGGGATATTGGGATTAGATTGTTTCAATGGAGATGTAACTCACCCAACTATAGGTGAAACTTTTGATTAGATTGTTTCCATGGAGGCACGGCCGCACCCATTCAGCATGGGTCTTGATCAGTTTACTGGAGTCCTTTAAAAACTCTGGCACAGACCCAGATGTTTGCTGGCTTAGCTCAGAGATGTTTGGACTTGCAGACCCCTGACATTGACTGATGCTTATACATTTTGGAAAACACCATTTGAAATGCAAACTGGGAGCAAGCAAACACCAGCCACGTGCCTTCCCAGCTAACAGGTTTTCTGGATACCAATGTTCTTTCTCCAGTGAAGGTATACTCATTTTTATGCCTTGGTTTGGACACTTTTATGGTTGTAGAACTGTAAATTTCTGCCAAATAAACCCCCTTTATAAAAGCCAATCCATTTCTGGTATTTTGCATGACGGCAGCATTAGCAAACCGGAACAGTAGACCATAGGAGAAACAATAGAACAGTATTCCCAATAGCCTCACCAGTCCCTGATATGGTCCAGACTATTCAACTGATGCAACAAGCTAAAGGTGACTGGTACTCTGCAATTAATCTGTCTAATGCATTTTTCTTAATATCAATCACCAAGGAGAATCAACTTGTATTTGTGTGGAATGACCACCAATATACATTTACCATATTACCTCAAACTCTCCCACATATTTTCACTATCTGTTGAGGTGAGACCTACATATAATCTAACTGGGCCATGTTCTAAAACATTATATTGATGATATTACGATTATCCCTGAAACTGAAGATCAAGCTGAAAGCAGTATTACCAAATCTTAAATTCTAAGGTCTTAAACCATATATCTAATTGGGGATGATTGCTAAACTCTAGGACCCCATACAGACTGAAGTTTTGGGAGTTTACATGTGCTGGAATGACCTATAACATACCCTTCCCCCTGTTGACTTAAAAAAAAAATATATATATATATATACACATACATATATACATATATGTATGTGTATAAATATATGTACCTGTCTATACCAGTGGCCAAAGCAGATGTCACTGGTGAACAATTAATAAGGCCCAATTGATACTTAAAAATACTAAGATAAGGCAATGGGCATAGCATTGTTTTGAGCATTCAGACAAAAGAGACCCTGAGTTCAGCTCCAACTCTGAGGAAGCTCCCCCTTTGACACTGAGTGGAAAATTTCCTTCCTGGGAGTCCCCTTCCCTCAAATTACCAGGCAGCCTCACTCAGCCTTATTGGCAAGGCTGATACTAGCCAGAGGCTGTGGACAGACTGGGGCCATTGGCAGGATGTAAGGGGGACTCACATCAGAGTCACAGATCCTGGCTTATCAGGCCCAGGCGACCATCCTACCAGGGGCCACTGGAGAGCCCTGGCCTGCTACTTCTGGAATGTCAAAGGCCCAGTTCCCTGCTCTCTTGGGAGTTGTGACTGTTGGAACAATTCTTATTAAACAGCTACCCCTAGTGGTGGTACCTTTTGCTATTCCTTTCCCCACTATAGGTATTTATGCTTCAGCATGTCCCCTGAAATAAGCTCAAATCTTTGGCTCCTTTGGTAGGCCATGCCAAATGGGACCCCTGTGGAATTGCCCCTGCCAATCAAAGTGCTAAAAGCTGCAATATCGCCTAGAACAAGATGCTGTGGGGCTTCAGCCGATAATCCAAGATCTCCTTGTCAAAGGAGTCATTCATTATATCTACCATCCCCCCATACAATAGCCCTTGTTGGCCAGTTCTTAAAGTTTCCACCAATGAAGGACAATCAACCATCAGTTATATCAACCTTGATGCACAAGTCCTACCAATCAAAGCTCCTATTCCTAACATCATCCAATTAATAAAATATATACACAGGAGCATGGCTAATTGTTTTGCTGTGACTGACTTGGCCAACATATTTTACTCAGTGCTAATAGCAAAAAAAAAAAAATTTAAAGAAAAATCTTTTCCATTACCAGGAGAACCTTAACAAATACTCTTTCAAAAAATCTGCTTAATCCTGGCAATATATAGATAACATAAGATTAGGGGGTGACTCTAAAGAGGGCCTGCAAGAGGACCTAGCCACACTCACAAATCATTTACAAAACTGAGGCTGGACAGTAGCACTCCATTAAATACAAGGGCCATCAAACTCTGTCAAAGTCCTGGGCATCATCTGGCCCTCTAAGGGCAGACAAATTCCCATCACCATCAAACCCAAGCCCACCTCAGACACTAAGACACACACAGACTTAGAATCATTCATGTTCTGGAGGTAACACATCCCACACATCTCACTCTCATTACAGCCCATATACAAAATCACATCTACATCTGCTGCTTTCTACTGGGGACAATCCCAACAATATGCCTTAGAAATGGCACAATAGGCCATTTCGCATGCCATGTCCCTTGTCACACTGGGAGTAGATTTTAGATCAGAGGCCTTGGCTCCCTCTAAATATGCCCCTTGGAGTCCTTGGATCAAGCATGGCAAATCCTGGCTGCTTCTAAAAACGGAAGTGCTTCCAGGGCTACAACTGGTCAGCCCATGCATACAAAGTCCCATAATGCCATAGGTGAGAGAAATTTCCCATCAGGAGTTCAGCACAGCCACTGAAACCTTGCTGGTAAAATGGAAATGGTACCTACAGGAGAGGGCTGAACCTGACACACAGGGTCTTTCCAAATTACAGGAGGATGTGGCTTCCCCATGCTCAGCTCCTTGCCTAAAGATCTTGAGATGCTAGCAGTAGCATCCCCATTGCCCCCTCCTCTGGCCAAGTGGGGAGCCCCGTGAGACCAACTGTCTGCCATGGAAAGGGAGTCGGTATATCTCACCAATGGCAACGCTATCATTGTAGACAACACAGCTTGCTGGAGGGCCATGGCATATCCCAGGCCTCAAACACCCCACCTACCCAAGACAGCTGTTGGGAGACTGCACAGTTGGCAGAGCTGAAAGCCCTCCAGCACTCCAGGATGCTCTGAGCTGCCACTTGACCAAGCTCCAAATCTTCACTGATTCTTAGGCAGTGGCCAGAGAGCTGGCAGGGTAGTCAGACCAATGGAAACACATAATTTTCTCATTTAAAAAAAAAAAGGCTCTTGTAGAGAATTTGAAAAGAGTTCTCAGCCTCACATGCTTAATTCGCCACATTGGGGTCACTGTTCAATGACACTACCAATAAACTACCTAAAATTCATCCCTACACACAATACCAGCAAGTCCCTTAGAGACTGCCCACTCAGGCCCCCCAAGCTTCCCCTACCAACTGGTAATCTGGGCCCACAGTACCTCAGGCCTCCGAGGCTCCTCGGCCCTGGTGGAGTGGGCACATAAAAGAAATTACTTCTAGGCCCCTCACTGGCCAAGATAGTTATTAAAGGCTGTGACTTGTGCTCCAAAACCAAACGCTGCCATGGATGGGGTCACATTCCCTTTCCCATTGTCATGTTAATTACATGAATCCACTTCCTATCACTGCCAGATCCATTAGGAAGTGGAAATTATAGCTCCCATACCAAGCAGCAGAACAGACTGGTTCACCTTTAGAGGTTAAGAAAAGCTATGTCTGGTGGATGCCAGTTATATCAAAAAGTGACCTGCTTTTACCCTGCCATGGGTACCTGTTACCGTACAAGGTAGAACAACCAGGCTGGAAAACACCAGTCATAGAGTAAGTCCTGAGAGACACATTATACAATCCCTCAGCAAGGGGAGAACACCACCAGATATGGCTGTCATGATGCAAGAAGCAGCTTCAGAAGCTGATCCTCATCAACTGGTGCAATGTCAGTGTTCACCCTGGCTCTAGGTTTTAGTGTTTTTGCTGACTGCCAGGGTCATAGGCTTCCCTGCTGACCTCCAAGGCCTCAGTATGCAGATCCAGGAATGTTTAGACACTATTCGGCCAATCCTAAAATTGTACCTAAGGATGGGACAGAAGAGATTGCTGTCGGGCACTCCTCAACCAACTGTGCCCAGCATTGCCACCAAGCATGGCTGATGACCCAAAGCTATCCAACCTATGTAGCAAACGAATCTACTGGCACCAATGCATAAATGATTCTTGACCCAGGCATAACCTAAATAAGAATCTCATACAGCAGTGACCTCACAAGTATAATCAAATCAAACCTGCAATGGCTCATTATCCTCTAAATGTCCCCTAAATGTCCTGCTGGACACACTATTCTAAGACAAGAGTTTAGACTGCAAAGAAAGCCTACAAAACATTAGCACCCAACTGGCATATAAGTGTGGGACAAAGCATATTCTTCCTGTGGAGGAAAGTGCAGGGGGCTGCCTCATGGGAACATGCAGCCAAAGTTTTTGCTAGGTGCATCCTATATGACCCCTTAAAAGTCATGGAGCTCTGTGATGACAACCATTTTACAAAACCTACAGAGATATCATGACTAGAGCTGTCCAATGGTATTTAAGAGTCCATGACAAAATTCATTCTTCATGGATTGCTACTTGGGAGGGATGTCCATCCTGGGTTGGCCCCCAGCAATCACCTCCTCAGACGCCATCACCCCAGCCCATGACCTCATTCCTGGAGAGGACTTTGCCGCTGGTCGAATCCACCACAGGAGTTGGAGTTAGGCCTTACAGTACTGGTTATCACCTTGAGACTTAGACCTGGAATTACATACCACAGAGATTGCCAACTGCTGCCAAGCAGGCCCAGGTGGTACCTAAAGGAAAACAGTAGCCACATCCCTACAACAGATATCCTTCAGGCCAATCAACAGTTACCAGTCACAATAGCCCAGCATATGAAACTGGTACCCAGACCCTGGGCCTCATGTAACACGGTAGCTCCCTAACTCAAATGGTTGTTGATAATAGACTAGCTGGATTATCTGCTGGCTAAGGAAGGGGGTGTCTCCTCTATGACCAGCATGGCCTGTTGCATGTACATCAAAAACTAGGGAGCAAGTCCAATGCAATTTACAAAAGATGCAACAATAGATGCACATTATTAATAACATCTCCAACATGTTTGTTAAAATATGTAATTCCCCCCAAACCTTCGCTATCTGAAAGCCTTCCTGGAAACTCTTCCCATGGCTAAGCCCCACTACTTGGAGAGACTGGCTCTCCAGTCCTCCCAATTACTAGTCATAGAACTAGTTTTAATTATGATCATAATGCCCTCATTTAGACTGACCATTTGAACCATAATAAATAGCTTAAATATGTCCTTAAGTATTTCAACTACTCTGGCTATAGCCATCTAGAAAAATGATGCCAAGGCATCACAGTGTGGATTGTAATGGCATAAAAGAAATTTTATTTGGTTTCTTGTCATCTTGCCCAGCTTAGTCATAAGTGGCCTTAGTCATAACTTGAGTGGCCACCCCAGTTAGCCCTGCCCTAGGTATAACAGCAACTAGTAAAGCCTGTACCTCCATATGGTTTGGAGGTTAAGAGCTACCCTCAACTTCTCCAAATAACCTTTGGTGCTTCTGCCCTTTTGCACCACATAATTTACTAGTAAGGCAAGTATATGACTTGGATGATAAGAGCTGCCCTTAGCTTATGCAAATGGTCCTTGCCACTTCGGCTTTTTTGTGCCATCGAGTTTAAAGCTGCCAATCTCCAGCAGATGTGGGAAAGCCCTACTTCTCCCCCTCTGGGTCACAGTAAAACCAAGAGCCCAGGACCCATACTTTTTCTTCTCCCTCCCTCCACTGACCCTCGCAGGAGCCTAGGTTAGGTAAGCCATGGGCCCCTCCGCTGCCTTCATTCTCCCCACCCCCCACCCTCCTCACCAGGCCCTTTTGATCTGACAAAGCTGTCCTTTAGTGCATCCCCAGCTGCTCTGGCTATCTCTGTTCATGTGTCTAGTCACCCCAAGAACTTTCACATAACATCCAAAACAGATACTGCTTTCATTACTTTCAAAGGGTCAAGGAAACATCTCCTAATTTTTCAACTGGAGCTCGTGCCCCCAAACATGATTTGTTTATTTGGTGGTGGGAGAGGGGAGCTGAGAGGCACTATTCGTTATTCATTCTCTCCCTAGTGTTCATAGTAACATTTAAAGAAAAGTCTCCAAGTTTCAACTTCTAGTTCCAGGGTTTCTCTGTGGCCATTACCAGCACTGGACTTAACAAAGTGACCCTGCAGACAGCCACAGTTGGGTTATACTCATCATACTTCTATTAAAAATAACAGAAAGGCTGCTCTATTCTCTCTCCTCTCCTTCAGTCCAAGAAGCTACCTTTGCCAAATTGACGTATTGGGCAGAAGTCACCCATCCTTGTCTTAACAAACATCACCACCTCCTCAAGCAGAGTGAGGTGGGATTTACCATGACCTGGCAATCATATGTGACTTGTATGACATGGCTTAGATTCTAGTCCCAGCTTTTCCACTCTCAGCACAACCTATCACTTAGTCTGTCTGAGCCTCAGTTTCTCCATATCTAAAATGACAATACTGTGGTGGTTCTCAACAGAGAGAAAGGGGCGCCTATCAGAACAGCTAGGCTCTCTGGGCTCGGAGCTAGTTTCCAGCACCATGGCAAAATGCACCAGGAAGGTCAGAATCATTGGTAAACACAGGACCCTTGGGGAAATGGTGAAGAAAATTGAAATCAGCCTGCACAGCAAGTACTCTTGCTCCTTCTGTGGCAAGACTAAAATGAAGAGATGAGCTATGAGGAGCTGGTACTGTGGTTCCTACATGAAGACAGTAGCTGGTGGTGCCTGGACCCCACCTCAACCTCTGCAGTCACAGTGAAGTCTGCAATCAAGAGACTGAGGAAAAGACCAGTAGACGCTCCACAATCTGAAACATCACTAACCTATAAGTGGGTTAATTTATGTAACCTCACCCCCCCCCAAAAATAGCTTGAAATACTTTTTCATCATATATGTTCTCTCTTGTCTCAACTATACATGTCTTTTGAAAAAACTCCAAAGAAATTCTGATATACCCACCACCCACTACTAAACAGTCATGAATGCCCTTTACAGAAGTAACACACTCCTTAAAAGTAGCTCTGCAAAAGTAACCAGTGGTGGCACTCAGAAGATATCTAGAAGTTTGTAACAGACACACCTATAAGGCTGGAGGAATTAATCTAATCCTTTTTCTGTACTAGAACAGAACCAGCAATTACAGGTGTGATCTGAAAACTCCAGCACCAAATCCAGAGCTGGGGCAGGTTGTGCAGTCAGACCAAGACCAGCAGGGGGTAGCACATACCTATCCACTCAGCTTTCCAGAAAAATCTAAAACAAAATTTGCTCTAAGGTAGTGGTCGTTTTCCTTCCTGGGAAAAGGGGAATGACTTTAACAAAGTCTACTTACGCATATAAAATGAAAAGACATTTAGAACACAATCTGGAACTCAAACCCAGGACCAGCGCTAGATCAAGGCAATGTTCCTCACAGCTTCCTCTTCTGTGTCCCTTTTTTGTTTCTCAAGTAAGGGGAGGACAGGCAGCATCGGCATCACATAAGAGCTTGTTAGAATTGCAGAATATCAGACCCCAGACCCACCAAATCAGAATCTGCATTTTATCAAGGGCTGCAGGTGAGTCCATTTGCATTGGAGTTTGAGAAGCACTGGTGTAAACCACCTCTTCCTGACACACTTGCCACCCAGAAACCTACCCTGTTCCCTGTCCCCCACCTCCCTCACCACATCCTGCTCTCACACTCCACACCACTGTGAAGAAGAGAGAGCTGCTGGTTTCACGCTTAGCCAGAGAAGGGCAGTGAGTGTGTTTCCAACCATCCTGCTGCATAGGCTTTGGATGACTGCTGAGCAGGGGAAATAAAGGCGAGATGCCCCAAAGAGATGAAAAACTTATTAATTTCCACAGTCCGCAGTCCAGAGTTGGTTTTCATAAATATATGCTCACTCTCACTGTTTCGTGCTCTCTCTCTCTGTATATATATACACACATAAATATTACACACACTTATAGTGGTTTCTGAGTATAAAACAATTGCTTTACTTTTTTGCATTTTGTAGTTAGTTCCTTGAAACAATGAAAAAAAATAAGACAGAATTTAGAAACATATAAATATATCACAACAGGGAGTGTGCTTTAGACCTCAGGCTTCTCTGTGTGTGCTTAAGGCCTCTTTGAAGAGGAATCTGTATCCAGAATTACTCTCCTCCCTGTTCAAATCCTTCCATCTGGGCAGGGAAGTTGCTCTCAGCTTGCAGAGAAAGAAAACAATAAGCAAATGCACCATGGGGGTAATTGCCCTGAGCCTCTCCAGAATAAAGGATTTTGAATAGTAGCTTCAGTTGTTTTGGTGAGAGAAACCCAGGACCTTTAGATGGATACTTGGAAATGGGTGCCTGTACCTGTGGGTTTTGAGAGGCCCTTTGGGAAGAAAGGCTACCCTGAATTTATTGTGCTGACCTGGAAAAAAACCTCACAGCCTTTCTGAAGGTGCCATGGAACGGAACAGTCCCACAGGGTGCGGACACACTGTGCTTTCAGAAAACAGATAACGAGGCAAGGGCCTGCAGACTCCTCTCCAGGCTTTTTTTTTTTTAAACCTCATTCCCCTCAGCACTACCTTTATTCTTTACCTTAATTTCCTTCTCTCTTTCTGATAGGTAAAGGGAAATAGAGTAAGATAAGAAGAAATTTACTGTGTGAATTCCCTGCTTTAGGGAAGTGCAAGCAGGAGAAGGGAAGGAACCAATAACCAGGGCTTCTTCTAGAGCTAGACCTGGAGGAATTAGTAAGATGGTGCACTTTCTAGAATTTTCTTTTCTTTTTTTACTCTTACTCTGTGTCCATGTTCACTGACACTAGGCACTTTCATGTTTTCTCTGTGCTCAAAAATAATTATAACATGAACACATTATATCAACAGGGCCTGCCTTAATCTGTAGCTTCCTCCACTCCTTCCTCTCCACTGCTCACCTCATTGTTTGAGACCCCCCAAGCCCAGACCCAGTCCCTGAGGACCCTCTACTTCCTTCTTTGTATTTCAGCCATTGAAAGCCTATGCACATTGAGCCATAAAATGATCTATGGATCCATGAAATACCATTTTCAGTACATCTAAGCTCCTGAGAATGAATTGGTAGAGAAGGTTTGAGAGGTAAGGTGGTTCTATTATCACAACTAGAGAGAAGGCTTGATTTGAAGGCATTATATACTAGGAAAGGGTGCTAAGTAAGTTACCCATCTATCTCAGTTCCCTTAGCTGCTTAAGCAAATACCATACAATGTGTTGGCTTAAACAATGGGAATTTATAACCATGGTTTTGAGGCTAGAAGAAGTCCAAAGTCAAGGATTCATCAAGGCGATGATTTCTTCTCAAAGACTGGCATTCTGGAGCTGACTTCCAGTGATCCTTGGTCCTGGGATACTCTGTCAAATGGCGATGCACATGGAGACTGTCCCTTCTTTTCCAGGTTCCATTGACCTTCAGCTTCTTGCTTCCCATGACTTTCTCCCCATCTGTCTGAATTTCATTCTACTAATAAAGGACCCCAGTAATAGGATTAAGACCCATTGTGATTGAGTTGGGCCACACCTTAACTGAAAGAACCACATCAAAAGGTCCTAGTAACAATGGGTTCACACTCACAGGAATTGATTAAGGTTAAGAACATATTTTTCTGGGATACTATAGCTCCAAGCCACCACAACACCCCAAGGGTGTTTGCCTTTTCCTATGTCCTCTACTTTTGAATTTTCCCACCTAGGAACATGCTGGGCCTAGAATAGGCACTCAACAAGTATTTCGAATTAAAAATAAGATCTAATACAGTGCCATCAAAACTACGGTCATGGTGATGATAGAAGGCTCTTAGGAAAATATAGATTTAGAAAATGACTGATGTCATTGACACTGAATTATTGATATGGCATCAGAGATGGCTGGTTACTTGACATTGGTGTGCATTGCCATCAGCACAGCAACTCCAGTCTTTGGATTTCAGAGTCTAACAAGCTTTTGTCCATTTCTTATAAAAAAGTTAAGCTTACTTTCCTCAAGAAAATTAGAGAAAAGATTAGAAAGTTATGTTTGTAATATGTGAAATTCAGTACTTTATCACATAAAATACGGAAAACCCACACACGCCTGGTGAACCCAAGCTATGGTTTTTGTTTCTGTGATTCACACTGTAACTTTGCACTGCATTAAATAGTCTCTAACATGGCTGCAAGCTCTTCTTGCACAGGGACTGTGCCTTATTAGTTTCTTTGTTTTCTCCAGACGGCCTGCGCCAGTGCCATGCATACAGTACTTGCAGATTCCTGTTGAATGAATGAACAAAGTCGTCTGCTTTATAGAGTCTCAAAAAAATGTCATTTTGGCATGTTTAGGGATAGAAAAGTCCTCTGAGCAAGAGAAATGGGGAGCAAGGGATGCTGTCAGGGTTTTGAGGTCAGAGATTGCCCAGGGCGAAATGGGTGAGGAGCCCCATTTTGACAATGGTCTTCACTTTCCTTTCCTGATGAGATCCTCTAGCTCACACTTCCCCTCCATTGTGAAGCTCTTTTCAACCTCTCCAGACAGAATCTAGGCGTTAACCATTAACTCCTTGTGTTTCTTTAATGTTTTACTCAGACCACCATAGTAAATTGTATAAGCTTCTACTCTCATCCACTCACCTGGAAGCTTCCTAAGGGCAGGAACCAAGATTTGTGTATCTTCATGTTCTTGACGCACAGTTTCTTCCACAATGTAGATAGTCAATAGCTGTTTGATGAATAAATTAATTAACTCATAAATGAATGAATACAATTGTCATAGTATACATAGGGGAGAATGAGACCACAGACACTTTTTTTTTCAATTACTTTATTTATCAAACAAACAAAAAACATTTCCAAACAAATAAAGCAAAGCAATGGGAAAAACAAATATCCTGAAATAACTTCATTCCTTCCAATACACTCCTATGGCTTCTTCCAGGAGATGAAAAGAGGTTCCTGGGATCCCCAACCTGGGTCCCTTCTATAAATGTGCAGACCAGGCTTTCTCAGAATCCTCACTACATCAAATTGTCTATAAGCAATTTCTTCCCAAGACCCTAACTTATTTACACTGATATATTTATCATGGTATTAGTATAAAGATAGAGCAATTTCTATCTGAAACCCTAAACTAGTCGCATTCAGATAATTTGTGTGGTATAGTTAAAGAAAGATGTTAGAATTATAGAAATATGCTGCAATGGTTATTTGCTTACTTCACTGAAGGAAAGAAAATGAGTTGCTTTTTATTCTGCAATAAGCACACAATCGCTTTGATCCCTTGACTCGGTTTTCCCTTAACTGTTTTTCAGTTTTCAGATGATAAGAAACTCTGTGTTCAGCTTTTTCAGATTAAGCCTAATTTGACTTGAGGATTAGCTTCCAGGAGAGCTGTTGCCCACTTCGATGGACCACAGAGGGAAGCTGCAGCGGAGGAAGGAATTCTCTTCCTTTTCCCTAACCCCTCAGTACAGAGGGCTTTGCAGGATAATGTCTCACTAATGTCATACTGAGCCAGTCTTCCTCTTGAGTTTGCAGTCAGAACTTCCAGGGGTGTCATGAGGTTTCCATCAGCATCTGGCATCCTGGCAACAGAAAGCCCCTCCCAAGATGTCTCTTCACACCCAGCCAACAGTTAAATCCCCAGTGACAAGGTACTACTTCAACCAGTCTTGGGGCCATCCAGGAGAGAGGTCTGGCTATAAGTCAGTGCTCTAAATGCTGGATCACTCTGCCTTCCCTTTGAAGAACTCTCAACTTCTCTGGGTGCAGCCACTTGGAGGTAGGGGAGAAAAGCTGTTCTTACACATAATGTACTATGCTTGCCTGTGAACATGACTTTGAACATGGTGTACTCGTTCTAGCCCATAAAATGAACATTAAAAAGTCAGGGGTGATTAACAGAGCCATGGAAATGCTATACTGAAATTTAGACACAGCCTGTGTCCATAAAGAAGCAGAGGTTTTATTTAAAGGCACAGGTTGTATCTACCTCAGGTACTTCTGCTGTCGAAAGAGTGACATGTATGTTTTGCTATCACCTTCCCTGTCTCCTTCTGTAAGGCCTTTAAAGATCATCTGGAAAAGTGTCTGTATATATACAAGATATCAGTCTCTTCCCAGATACATGGTTTCCATTTCTGCCTTTGAGTCGGCTGCCATTTTACCTTTTTGACAAATTCCTTTGAGGTACAGAGGTTTTTAATTCTGAGGAGTTCCCATTATCTATTTTTTCTTTTGTTGCTTGTGCGTTAGGTGTAAGGTCTAAGAAGCGACCTCCCAGTACTAGGTCTTGAAAATGTTTCCCTACATTATCTTCTAGGAGTTTTATGGTACTGTTCTGGTTTGCTAATGTTCAAAAATTGATTGTGGTGATGAACGCACAACTATATGATAGAAATGTGAACATCTGACTGTGCACCATGGATGATTGTATGTATATGAATATATCTCAATAAAATTGAATTTAAAAAAAAAGAAAAAGAAAGAAGTGAGTTGGATTATGATCCTTAAAATTCTTACAGGAAGGGGGAAAATTATGGAGGAACTAGTAAAAGTGAATATACTGAAGAAAACAAAAGTGACAAAAAGCAGCAAAGGAGGGGTGAGCCTAAAATTCTTGGGTTAATATGTGCATCATTCCTTAAGAGTAACATTTACTAGAGTGACCCATCAACTCTGTTTGCCCCCGAAGGGTTCCCAGATCATGGGACTTTCTGTTTTAAATCAGTAAAATCCCAGACAAACTAGGATGAGTTAGTCACCTACTTATGACCTAAGATTCAAAAATAATTGAATATAGTAAACATAGAAATGAGAACTTGATATTTTAATACAAATAAAATTTGATACATTCCTATATGGAAACACATTTGAAAGAAAAGTAACACTAGGTATTATAGAAAAATGTACACCTGAACAAGAAATCTACGAATCTCAGAGAATATTTAGTTGAGACTCTGAGCAAAAATAACAGAAGAAAGAAATATATATTATACTACTTCAGGAGTTTTGCTTCCAAAAGCCCAGCCAGACATAATATGTATGATAGCTTTTCCAGTTTGCTAATGATGCCCTTTTGCAAAACACTAGAAATGGATCAGCTTTTATAAAAGAGGTTTATTTGTTTACAAAGTTACAGTCTTAAGGCCACAAAGTGTCCAAGGTAAGTCATCAACAATCAGGTACCTTCACTGGAGGATGGCCAATGGTGTCCGGAAAACCTCTGTTAGCTGGAAGGCATGTGGCTGGCACCCGCTCCAAAGTTCTGGTTTCAAAATGGCTTTCTCCCAGGACATTCCTCTCTAGGCTGCAGATCCTCAAAAATGTCACTCTTAGTTGTTCTTTGAGCACTTGTCCTCTCTTAGCTTCTCCAGAACAAAAGTCTGCTTTCAAAGGCCATTTCCAAAATGTTGCTCTGTAAGCTGCAGCTCCTCTCTCAGCTCCTGTGCGTTCTTCGAAGTGTCCCTTTTGGCTGTAGCAAGCTCACTCCTTCTCTCTGAGCTTATATAGTGCTCCAGTAAACTAATCAAGGCTCCTGCTGAATGGGCGGGGCCATGCCTCCATGGAAATTATCCAATAAGAGTTATCACCTACAGTTGGGTGGGTCACATCTCCATGGAAACACTCAAAGAATTACAATCTAATCAACACTAATACGTCTGCCCACACAAGATTGCATCAAAGATAATGGCATTTTGGGGGACATAATACATTCAAACTGGCACAATAGCTTACCCAGGCAAATTCAGTTTAAACAAAACAATTCTAAGAGTGAGTGATTTTTTGTTTTGAGTTGAAGAAGAGGAGAGGAGAGCTTGTTTATTTTGTTCTCGTGGACAACTGGAGACCAGACTAATAGAGTATGGCATATCCCTCACCAGCCCCAACTGCCTCCTGTCATGTTGGACTGCTTCCTCTAGGGAGCAAGGGGTAAAAGTTTAAGTTCTTTTGGTGAGAGACTTTGTAATACTTGGGGCTCAAATAATGGTGCTTTGGCATCCAGGTGACAAAGTAGAAGATAAAGTGGGAGAGGATTCCCCACTTCAATATGAAACCCAGCTTTGCTCTGACTCCTTGAAGATGGGTGGTTTGGGGAAGCATTAGGAGTTGGCAAGCTCCCTATGGACATTGACATAACCAGCAGTGATAAGGTAAGTAAGGTACCCTCTGGGGGCTCTAAGAAAAGTGGAATTAAGAACATATTTACATTAGTTAAGAATATATATATTATTTTCTAACTTGTTATTTGATCATGAAAGATGAGATCGTGAATGAACTGTGGTTCATTCATGCTATTTTCAGTTTGGTATTCCATTGTATAAATATACTGCAACGGGTATTTATCCAATAGGCTGTTAATGGCCATTTTATTGTTTCTAGGTTTTTGTTGTTACCATCAATGCTGCTATGAACATTCTTGTGTACATATGCACCAGGATATACATGTATATGCAGGAGTGTCTCTAGGACAGAAATTGCTGAGATGCACATGTGCATATCTTGAACTTTACTAGATAACACCAAATTGTTTTCCAAAGTGATTGCTCCAATTAGCTTTCCCTGTTGCTCACTAACATTAGATATGTCAGTCTAATTTTTGCTAATCTGGAAGGTTTGTAGTGGTATCTGGTTGTGATTTTATTTCCTTAGAAACACTGTAGATTTTCAGAAAAATCATGCATAAAATACAGGTCAACTGGGCATCTTGAATGATTGTATTTTATGTTGTTTGTGAGATATAACTCTTTGTTTTACTTTTTAGTGGTTGCTTAAGGATTTATAGTACACATCTTTAACCTATGACAGTCAAGCTTAAGTGATGTACTCTTCACATATCTTAATAGTATTCTTACATTTCTCACCCTTTGTGCTATTTTTGTCATACATTTAATTTTGATGTTATAAACCCTATACTACATTGTTGTTTTTGTTTATACAGTGGATTATCTTTTAAAATGATTAAATAATAAGATAAAAATCCTGCACATTTACCATGTAGTTACCATTTTGGGTGCTCTTTATTCCTTTGTGTTGATCCATACTTTTACAACTGGTATCATTTTCCTTCTGCCTGAAAGAATTTCTTTAACATTCCTTTTATTCCAAGTCTCCTGGTGATGAATTGTTTCAGTTCATATGTCTGAAAAAAAGTCTTTTGACTTCATTTTAAAAGAAATTTTCTCCAAGTATAAAATTCTAGGTTGACAGCTTTTTTCTTTCTGTACTTTACAGAAGTTGTTCCACTCTCTTCTTGCTTTCTTGTTTCCAGTGAGAATATGCTGTCATCCTTATATTTTATTCCTCTGCATGTGATGTCTGTTTTTCTCTGGCTTTACAATGTCTTTATTTATCACTAGTTTTGAGGAATTTGATCATGATGTGCCATGAAGTAGTGGTTCTTCATGTTTTCTTGTGCTTGGGGTAAATTGAGTCCCTTGAATCTTTGGATTTGTAGTTTTCATAAGATTTGGAAAATTTTGATCATTATTTCTTCAAAAAGTTTTTATACCCCCCCCCCCCAAATTACACATATATTAGGTAACATGAAGTTGTTCTGCTGGTTACTGATGCTCTCTTCATTTTTAAAACTATTTTTTCTCTTTGTGCTTTATTTTGGATAATTTCTTTTGCTACATTTTCAACTTTGCTAATCTTTTCTTCTGCAACATCTAACCTGCCATTATTCCCATACAGTCTAATTTTCATCACAGACATTGTAGTTTTCATCTTTCTAAGTTTCATTTGGGTCTTTTTATATCTTTCATGCTACTACTCAACATATGAGATTTAGTTACGAAAACTGTGTTAATGTTCCTGTCTGTTAGTTTTCCCTTCTGTGTAAGTTCTGGGTGAGATTTAATTTATTGATGATTTTTCTCCTCTTTGTTAGTTTTCTTGCTTCTTTGCATGCTTGATAATCTTTTTATTGGATATCAATCATTGCGAATTTTACCTCACTGGGTGCTGGATATTTTTGTATTTCTATTAATCTTCTTGAACTTGGTTCTGACATGCAGCTAAGGTCACTGGAAACAATTTTATCCTTTCAGGTCTTGTTTTTAAGATTGGTTAGGCAGGATCAGAACTGTGTTTCGTCTAGGTCTAATTTTTCTCCACTGCTTAGACAAAACTCTTCCAAGGGCACTCTACCCGGTGCCCTATGAATTATGGGGTTTTCTAATCTGACGGGTGGGAATAGGGACCATTACCAGCCTTGTGTAAGCATTGGGTATTATTTCCTTTAATGATTTTGGGTGTTTCTTTCCCCAGTCTCGAGTAGTTGCCTCACAAAAAAGTGGTGTTCAGTACTCTGCTGAATACTTGAAGGGACCCTCTGCAGATCTCCAGGGTTCTCTCTCTCTTTACAGCTCCTTCCTCTCCCGCACTCTCTCCTAAAACTAACTTCCTTTTTCTCCCCAGACTGTCAGCTCAGGGAGCCTCCTCAGTCAAAGAGTCTGCCAAGGCTCCCCTTGATTACCCCTGTCTGTGCTGTAGCCTAGAAACTCTCTTAAGAAGCCAGGCTGAGCAAATGTAAGTCTCTCTTCTGTTTCTCTTCATCTTTCAAGTATCACTGTTCTCATTGCCTGGTGTGCAGAAACCAACTGGTGTTTTCATATATTTTGTCCAGTTGTTTGGCTATTTCCAGCAGGAGGTTAAGTCTGGTCACTCTAACTCCATCTTAGCTGAAAGCAGAAGTCCTTGTTGTTTTTATGTTTTTTTAATTTTTAATTTTTAAAATCTTATAAACTTTAAGTGCAATTTTCAAGTGTGGGTTTTAAATTGGTTGCAAGTGACCGTGTCCATGGACCATACAGACTTCTCAAAAAGTTACTTGCTCTTCTTTCATCTCTGTTACAACTTTTTTGTCTTCTTCAACTATACACTTTATTTGAAGATCTTCATTTATTTGAAGAACCCCATTCCAAGCCCTTTCCTGAATTTCTCTGCTCTAATTTTGCCATTTTTGTCTCATCAACCCAAGAATATCATATCCAGGAAAAATGGAACACTTTCTGTCATAGTTTCATAGCATGTCCACAACAAAGTACCATAAACTGGGTGGTTTAAAGCAACAGGAATTTATTGTCACACAGTCCTGGAGGCTAGCAGTCCAAAATCAAGGTGTCAGCAGGGCCATGCTTGTTCTGAAGTCTATAGGGAAAAATATGTTTCCTGCTTCTCTCCTGGCTTTGGCAGTGTCTTGCCAGCAATCCACGGCGTTCTTTGTCTCTGTTTTTACATACTGTTCTCTGCTCTGTCTGTCTGTGTCCAATTTTTCTCTTTTTATAAGGACACCAGTTATACTGGATTAACTTGCCTAATTGCATCTGTAACAATTGTGTTTCCAAATAAATTCACATTCTGAGGTACTGGGAGTTAAGGCTTCAACATATCCTTTGGGGGATACAGTTCAATCCATAACACTTGACCGTAAGTATAAAGTCTTTAGGCTTCTTTGATTCATACTGGGCAGCGTTTCTCTTAGCCTTGTAATTTCTTCATCTAACTCTTTGTGGTCTAGGACTATGCTTCCTAGACAGCATCTTTGCCCAAAGATTTCTTTATGCTTAGAAAGCTGGCTTTTTTCTTTTTGTAAGACTAACACTAAAACTGTAGGCATGGTACAGAGAGCATGGTATGGCAGAAACTGTATCAACTGTTGCAATATTACCATGTTGCCAAATTTTCCTACATGGCTTTTATCAGGTAGATGAAGATGAAGACTTGAAGGTCAGCAGGAGTCTTAAAATCTCTGAAAAACACATGACAGCAGTTGGGTGGCAGTGGAGGAAAAGACACATAGGCGTGAAAGGCCATTAGTACAAAATACTGCAAGAGGAAAATAACAGCAAAAGGTTTTAATTCATGATTATATGTCAACATGGATGGAAGTCTCTATTGGAAGCTCACAGGACTTTTCTTAGTCCATCCTGTTAATTCCTTTTAAAATAAAAGATTAGAAGGTAAATATTACATGATTCCCTGATGATATAAAACTAGGGGTGTCAGAGGTTACAGACATGAGAATTGAAATTATCTCTTGGAATATTATCCTGCCAAATTGAAACTGAATACTTGAAATTGAACAAATTCAAATGTAAAGCCTTCTATTTTAATTTAAAGAAGAAACTGTTCAAACATAGGATTGGGGAAGTATGAACAGGCAGCAGTTCTGATGAAAATATTCTGGAACTATTGATTAATTAGCAAGCCAACAGCAGACACAATCCAAGGCTACTTTAATAGAGATATGGATTCTAGATTATGGGAATTCATTGGATTGTTGTTTTATCCATATCTGGAGTATGATTTTCAATTCTGAAGGCCATATTTGAAAAGAGACATTGATTAACTATGATGGGACCAATTCAGAAAGAACCAATGATAAGCTTCAGAATTATGTCACAGCTCAGGATGGATATTTTTAACTATAATTGTTTAACCTTGAGAAGACTCAGGAAGATATTAAAGTGGTTTATAAATTTTGAACTGCTTGTAGAAAGAATAATATTATGGTTTGGCTTAATATAATAGAGAATATTCTAGCCATGGGAAGTAGTGATATCTTTGTCACTAGAACTATTCAGAGACTGAATAACTGGGGCCACCATGGCTTCTGGGAGACGTTGAACTGGAAGACTTGAAACTTTGTTGGTTCTAAGAAGATCTTTGTATACTTCTAAATAGATTAAAAGGTGTATTAAAAGCACAGTCTCAAATTTTAAGTAGTATCATTTGCGTTTCTCCAGTCCAGTGTGTCTCTTATCAAGCTTTCAGCCTTTCATATCTCATTCCCTTGCCATGGGCCTCTCAGAAAATCTCTCTTAGACTGCCGCCCCCAAAGTCTCTGCATGATGTAGCCCATCGTCAAGACCTAATACAAATAGGACCCCCCGTGTGAAGCTTTCCCATCCTCCCTCCTCTGCATCCCTATTGCTCTTGCCCCACCATGTCAGGGATAGCTCTTGACATGTTTGCTGTAAGCTGGGTTGTAAATTCCTTGAGGCCATGGTGACTGTCACAGGGTGCAGTGCACATTTGCTGAACTACATTGACTTGACTTGGTTTGGTTTGATTTAGCTTTATTTAAGCTTGCCACTTGGCACATTTTATGTTATCACTATACTTTTAACCCATGTAGCAGTTTCCTTATTGCATTACAAGGATGAGGGAATGCATAAGAAAAGTGGAAGAAGAATAAAAACATCCAAGAAGTTTAACTTCAAGTTCCATGAGAATTATTCCCCATTGGCTACTCCCTATTGCAATTTCTGTTTCTCTTGCCTGTGGTTTCTAGGCTGGAGACAAATTGGAATCTTATTTAAAAATAGATGTTTTTAAATATTACTCCTTTTCTCACCTGATAAAGTTTAATTACCTCCTCACTTTTAGATAATTGCTCCTGCTTATCAGGTCCAAAGAAGGACAGCGGATTCCATTTTACATGCTTTGAGACCCTCGAGTGGCTCTTTTCCCTTTCCCTCCAGATAGCTGACTTGAGTTGGGGAGAGTATGTCAGGCAAAAGAGTGCCTTCTTAGGCTGGCCATGTGTGTTCCTATTGTGAAAAGAAAAATGTGTGTGTGTGTGTCTGTTTTCATATCTTCCATCGCATCATCATCTTTGAGAACCATTGCCTGGCTCTTATCTCCTGTGCTTATGACAGCCACAGACCTCAGTCCCCTAGCTGCTAACACAGCTGCTACGTTGACAGCCCAGAAAGTGGGTTTAAGGGTACAAAGGAAGGAGGACATATATTTCTTAGGGTGTTTTGCCTTACCTGTGACAGACATGGGACTGGGAAGAGGGCTTCCCTTTGCCCTTTCACTTTCTACACCCCCTACTTCCACCCTACAAGTGGAAGGGCCCATAAACTGACCAAGGAAAATGCAGACCTTCACTAGGATCATCCTAGCCTTGAATACTAGGGAGAATAGGCAAACTCTTCCATAGAGATCGAGGGTCTGCATCTCCCATCACACCCATTGCCTCCTAAAATTCCGTCTTCAAAGGAAGGAGAGGGGAAATCTTTGTCCCCACCTCCGTTTCTTATATGGACAGGGAAGCTTTCAATCTGGGTGAAATGAGGAGCCAAATAAAGATCTAGAAAGGAATCCACTATTTGCCTGTATTGTTCATAATAATTTACATACTAGATAGTTGATCGAAACATTTATTTTTATTAAGGAGCAAAATATATTAGTTTAAGGAATCTTAAGAGCAGAAGGCCTTACACAATTATATTAATCATTATTACTTTCACTAGTAATAATCTACTATTGTTACATGTGTCTGGATTTCACCCTTTAATTTTTTTTTTCAAATCAATAGACGAATTTTATTAGGTCTTTGAAATATCATAATAGGTCTTAGGAATCATTTGGAATTTTGCTGTTTCCTTAGCTGGACAACTCATAAATTTTATATATCAGACTGCTAAATTGTTCCTATTTCAGAGACAAAGATACCATCCAAGTTTTTTCTGATATCCATGTTTTCAACTGTTATGGCTTGTTGAATCAAGCAGCTGAATTTGATACAAGTTCAATGCTATTTCCTTCAAAAGTTAACTCATCTTTCTGAACTTCATCCTGAAGCAATGCCTGATCTCATCTGCAGATATATTTTCTCCCAGGAAATTTTGGATTTCAACCAGAGACCCACTCCCCTGTATAACAATGTTGATGTGGAAGTGAGCACACACAGACCTCATCTTACAATGGAAGCCCAGTGTCACACCCCTGATCATGCTCTGTACGCAACTACAGATGATGCAAACTGTAGCCAGTTTCTATTTCCCCACCGTTTGTGAACTTGAAGCCTCTCATTTTTCTTTCCAAAGAGACTGAGTTCTTCATTGATGTGATTGAAGACCCTCAGGGTTTTTCTGGGGCCCTTTGCAATAACTGTGCATCCCTTCAGCATGATGTTGACATTTTCTGGAATGTTGATAGGTTGCTGAGAACGATCTTCATTCTTGCAGTAGACACAGCAAAGAACTTATCCTTTAATTTTATTCTTTTATGTGTCAGACTTGACCCTATTTGATCTTTATTCCATTATTTGTCATCAATTCCGTCAGTTTTCAAGGTTTCTCTCCTTTGATAATAGCTGGTGGAAAAAAGAAAGCCCTGAGATTCTTTTTGCGTAAGATAATTTGAAGAGATGATTCTCTGCTGAAGTGACTTGCTTAGGGTCATAAATGGGAAGTGAGGCCTTGCAAGTTTGGGCTCTGGAACCAGAGATCCCTGGTTTGAATCTCAGCTCAGTCACACACTAGACCATGGGTAAACTCCCCAAGCCTCAGTTTCTTCATCGATGAAATGTACATAACGAGAATACATAATACATAATGGCCTTGAAAGTTACAAAGCTTACTTTATCGTTATTAAGTTGAACCATATGAAAGTGCCATTTTTATAGTCAAAAAAGTTAAATATTTGCAAATTTATTTGTCTTGCTATTATATTAGCTAGTAAAATGCAAAGCTGGAATCCAAACTCAAGTCTTCTGCATCCCACCCTCTTGCACTTTCACACCGTATTGCTTTTATTGTCAGTGAAATGTAATCTTAGCTGGTCAAGCACTAGCCAAGTGGGATTATGAAGGAGCTATAGGAGATGTGTAAAAATAGAAAATAGTGAGAATAAGAAAGAAAAAGAAAATACAGAATTGGTGCAAGCTTCTACACTTTACAAATACAGCAATTGTCCAGTTATTCTGCCTCTCATAAAAGCAATGAATATGGTGGAAAATCCTAGTGATCTTCCTTAGCATTGCTGTCATTGGTTAGAGAGGGATGCCAAAGTTTCTAGTTTCCTTTAATAATGCAGTATGGAGCTGCCATTTACAATTTTATCTGAAGATTCTTTTTTAAGATAATGATGCTAGCCACCACTGTGTAGATTTATGAAACCCCTGACCTGCCTTCAGGCAACCAGCTTTGTTCTGTCTATGGGGCCATAACCCAAATGTTCTACTGCTTCCTTAGGACAAAAAGGAATGTGTCCCAAATTTTGGTGGTGTAGTGTACTGGAAAGAGCTTGAGTTTAGATGTCAGAAAACCTGCTTTTGAATTCCAACTCTGCTCCTTACTGATGGTAAGAAGTAATGATTTTTGAACTTCGGCTTTTTCATCTTCAAAGTGAGCATAATAAAGCCCAACTCAAAGGAGTCTTAAGAAGACTTAAGAAGACAATGTATGAGAAAAAGAACATTGTAATTCTCTGAATTCTAAGAATATTAGTTATTGGCATGTATTATTGTGTATTGAAAGGAGTATGGGTTTTGCACCTGTATACCTAGGTTAATTAATCTTCCTGAGCCTAAGATTTTTGTGTGTGAGAAGGGTGTTACAGCCAATTTTTACAGGTTCTTTTGAGGATTAAAGGGGATAATGCTTGAACAACATCCAGCAAAATACTGGCAATATGTGTGCTTCCATCTTCCCCTAAATACATGATGCTTTATGAAATTAATAAACCACTAGTTACTTGAATATTGCTCTAGGTATATTTTAAAAATAAAGAGGGACACCAAATTACTGTCCACACTAAAGTTCTATTAACTTTCTATTAACTTTCTTAACTAAAGTTCTATTAATCCTCAGCTCTTAGCCATCCCTATTGCCTCTTCCAGCTCAATAGAGCTTCTCTTCCTGAAACCTCCTTGGCCCACCAGGACCTGTACTGTGAAACATGAGTTCTTGATACATGTATCAAGGAGAAAAGCTGTGGAGATTTATGACTGACCGATACGTATTCTCTCTCCTACTCGGTTTTCAAGACCATCACAAAGCTGTGAGCTCTCTGTCTGAACACTTCACTGGAAAGAGAAACACATTTCTGTTCTGGACACATAGATGAGCCGGAAAAAGGAAGAAATTCTGGACTCATCACCAATGCATGGCTCTTTCATCATGGCCCTTCTCTAGTTATAGATCTTATCAAATCTAGAGCCAGAAGGAGACTTAGGGATTGTGTCATCTAAGAATGGACAGAGATGAAGCAAGTAAGGAGTCTTACTATAATGAGACTCAGTAACTTTTACAGATACAAAAATCCAGCTCTTTCTTCCATTTACACTTTGACAAAATCCTAGAAGCCCAAACTCATTTATTTGCCCCTAGTAGTAAAATCACAGAAAGCTCTTGCCAGAATTTGAAAGATTGTGAAGACTCATCTCTGACCGAAAGAAGCAATAAGTAGCAGAGTCTTCTTGAATACTCAAAGATTTTTTTGGTAACCCTTCCTACTGAGAAATTTTAAGGTGCAGATTAGTTAGTGTTGTCATCTATCCCAAGCCGGTGCAAGTTCTTGGGAGGTAATTCTCTCTTTGGCAGTGAGATCAAGTGAAAAGTGAAGGGGCTTTCTAAAGCTATTCAATCCTGGCTCCACTCCTTACTAGTGCTACATGGTCTTGGGTGAGTTACTTAACCCCTCTGAGCCTTAAAAACTTTTCCTGTAAGATAGCAACAATATCCAGCTCTCATGGTTATTGAGACGATGAATGAAACGTGTATGTAAATAGTCTACACAGAGGAGGTGATTCCACACCACCATCTCCCCTCCTTCATTTTGGAACCTCTTTGCCCCAATGCCCACTTTGAAGGTAGAGAAAATAGTATGTACTTATGAATGAACAACGACATGTATGTGACACTCCTTTGATGCTTGGACCCACCTGATCCAAGCTGGTCCTTTGTGGCCATTCTTCCTCATGGACTTGAAATGCTTGTGCAGTGTAGGGACTCTGTATGGGGTCCCTGGAGTCAGACCACCTCACTACTTGTCACCTTGCCAAATAAAGCACTTAGCATATTACCTTTCAAATCAGTCACTTCAGGAGGACCTCTTTGCTCTATTTCTTTAGATTCTACCTTGCCCCATTCTGCTCTTGGGAAATCTTTAAAAGGTGACATTAACTTCCTTTCTCCACTCCCTCACTCTTTCCTAAGGGTGGTGGAATTACATATTGGGTGAATTCAGGAAAAACAAGTGTACACAGCTGACACAGGCTCTTCTGAGCCTCTTTCAGAGAAAGAATCCTGTCTTCAGGTTGCACACATTTTCCACCATGTAAATGACCTGCCTCTGCAGACAGACACAGTGGTCCTGTTTTGCCTGACACTGGTGGGCACAGTCAATTTAGGGGGAAGTTATGGAGCCAGACTGTGTGCAAAGATTGGGCCATATTCTCCTATTCAGCTTTGTAGGAAACAAAGCTGATATTTTGATCTTCATATGGCTGATGCTTGGGTCTATTGCTCAATTTATTTTCAACTCAAGAAGGAAGAGCAACCCCTTCTGTCTTAGTTTGCCAGCACTGCTGTAACAAAATACCACAGAGACCAGTGGGCTTAAACAAGAACTTATTGTCTCACACTTACAGAGGCTAGAAGTCCAAACTCCTGTCAGCAGGGCCATGCTTCCTCCCAGGTCTGTAGGGTTTTGGCAGTGGCTTGCCGGCCATCCATGATATAACTCAATCTCTGCCTCTGTCACATGGCCGTCTCGCTCTCTCTGTCCCCGTATCCAACATCTATGTTGCTGTCCAAATTTCCTCTCCTTATAAGGACTTTAGTCATGTTAGCTTGGGGACCACTGTAATCCAGTTTGGCTTTATCTTAACTAATAACATCCCCAAAAGATCCTATTTATAAATTAGTCCACATTCACAGGTCAAGGGGATTAGGACTGGAACATGTCTTTTAGGGCGACACAACTCAATATATAAAAATTTGGCCTCTGGATCCCCAAAAAGCCATGTCCTTCCCACATGCGAAATACCTCCTTCCCATCTCCAAATCCCAAAAGTCTTAAGCCATTTCAGTAAAAATTCTAAGTTCAAAATCTCATTTAAATCAGTTATGGGCTCAGTTTATCCTGGGGCAAGATTCCTCTCCATCTGTGGACATGTGAGATCTAAAATCTCATCTAAATCAGTCGTGGAATTGGTTCATCCCAGGATAAGATTCCTCTCCAACAGTGGACATGTGAAACCTAAAATACAAGTCACCTGCTTTCAAATTACAAAGGTGAAGGACAATACTGACTGTGTTTTAAAACTTCAACTTCCGTGTGAGACCAAGGGAAGAGATGTTTAGTTGGTGCAGGATCTATATTTCCTAAACAATTTAATTCATACAGTTTGTTCAAATACCATAATTACATGGAACTTTGAATAGTAAGTGAGACCTGGTAGGTTTGTAAAGGTTAGTGTGAAATAGCAACACATCCCAAAATAATTTGGGCAGAGAATAAAAATATATATTTGGGGCCTCCCTGAGGAGCTGGGGGAAAATGTGGGGGTGTTGGGCTTCCTCACCTGGATTGTTGCTGATGTTCTCACAAACATTGAGGACTGGTGATTTGATGTGCTGAGCCCTCTATCACGGGAATTGCCCTTATGAAGCCCCTCACTGCGAAGGAGAGGCTAAATCTGCTTATAATTGTGCCTAAGAGTCTCCCCCTGAGTACCTCTTTGTTGTTCAGATGTGGCCCTCTCTCTATCTAACCCAATGTGGCAGGTGTAAATCTCCTGGCAACACAGGATATGACTCCCAAGGATGAATCTGGACCCAACATCGTGGGATTGAGAACATCTTGGCCAAAAGGGGGATATGAAATGAAACAAAATAAAGGTTCAGTGGCTGAGAGATTCCAAATGGAGCTGAGAGGTCACTCTGGTGGGCATCTTATGCACTGTATAGATAACTCTCTTTAGGTTTTAATGTGCTGAATAGCTAGAAGTAAATACCTGAAACAATCAAACAGCAACCCAGTAGCTTTGAATCTTGAAGATGATTGTATAGCAATGTAGCTTACAAGGGGTGACAGTGTGATTGTGAAAGCCTTATGGATCACACTCTCTTTATCCAGTTTATGGATGGATGAGTAGAAAAACAGGAACAAAAATGAAATGAAAAATAGGGTGGGAGGAGGGGAGTTATTTGGGTGTTCTTTTTTACTTTTATTTTTTATTCCTATTTTTACTTTTTCTGGTATAAGGAAAATGTTCAAAAAATAGATTGGGGTGATGAACGCACAACTATATGATGGTACTGTGAACAGTTAATTGTACACCATGGATGATTGTATGGTATGTGAATATATCTCAATAGAACTGAATTAAAAAAATTTTTTTAAAGTGCATGGTAGTGGTCAAACAATGCTCGAAACTAAAGAACAAGTAATTACCTTATTAGGAAAGAAAAGGATCATCTCACACATCATTCAAGTAAATTAATATGAAATTAGAGAAATTACTTAGAGCCTATTGACATGGCCTGGGAGACATGATGGCCATTCAAATGTATGTGGTTGTCCCCAGGTACAGAATGTCTCAATGCTTTGTGAAGGGGATATGACTTAGAGAACATAAAAATAATTATACATTAAAATATGGAAATTATATTATTAGTTATAACTAGATTGTGGCTAACTACAAATCCTTCAATATAGTATTAAGGAACCCTGTACCCTGGTTCTGATTAGAATCCTTGGCCCGAGGTTTCCTGTAGTGTCAGTTGCCAGTCCTCTCCTGTGTCCCATGGTGGTTCTTTCTGGACTGGTCACTTTTTTTTTAAAACTCAACTGGTAAAAGAAATATAGAAAGTTCTTAGTTTCTCTTGGAAGTTGATAAAATAATAGATTTTAGACTATAGCTGCTCTACAGTAACTAATTTAGAATGCTTGCCACTTCTAAGCACTTTTCATGTAGTAACTCATTTAATTCACACAAAATATAGTGAGTAGGTATTTAGAGATGAGGAAACAGGTATATAGAGATTGACAACCTCACTCTCATACTCATGTGTTTAATCATTGCATTATGCTGCCTTAGAGATTTATCAGATTTTGATCCTCAAATTGATATCATTTTTATTATTTTAGCAACCTTTGTACATATTTGTTATCATCAAGAGAGAATTACTTTTTAAGTCTCCTTCAATATCATACCTTCTCTTTTCTGCCACTCAGTGAGAAGGAAGGGTTTTGTAATTACCTACCTGAAAAACAAAAGCTCTCCCCTACTGCTCAGAAACGATTTACTCCATGTTAATATTTCCCAAACACTCTTGATAACACATATGATAATGCCTACCTAATACTGTGTGAAGTATTCTGCAGGACACTAGTTTGGAAAAAATGAGATGGTGCCTTTAATCACTATTCTTGTGGTATCGGATGTTCTACCAGGAACAGCAGTAAGTGTTAAAACGTCCAGTAACGATCTAAAAAAAAAAAAAAAAAAATTACAATGGTGGGAGAGGCATAGGATAGACAATCCCATTCCAGAAGGGAGAAATTGGAAGATAAAAGGGGTCACAGGTCCCAAGCAAGGCTGAAATTCAGTGGGGCAAATTCCATTAGATTTCAAAGTTTGAGAGTCATCTGGCTTGAAGCTTTGTCCTCCAGGCCAGCTGGACCAGCAGTTCCATCCTCTCTGACACCCTCCCTGAACACCACGATGGTGGCCCCTCTCTCCTGGGCTGAGGAGAGCCCTTCAGCCCAGACTTGCTGTTCATAGCTCTGCCCTTGGAGTCACTTTTCCTTCATCTCACCACTTCTCTGTCCCATTTAGTCCAGGGTGGCAGTGTTTCTGCAGATATAAAATTCTCAAAAATCTTGTTGCTATTACATGAAATTCACAGGAGTCTAAGCTATCAGACAAAACTGTCTTCTACAGATCTTGCCTGGATAATTGCATCTCCATACCTGGCTTCCTCCAAGATGGTTAATTGGATCTGTGAGTCATACACATCATCTCTTAAGCAAATGGTTGTTCAGACACATTTTCATCCCCATTTCCTGTATTCATCATTTCCTGCTAAGGCCTCCCAGAAGCACCTTTAATGTCTAACAACAGTGTCTTCAAACCAATCTAGACTTATTCTATCACTTTTTCTATCAAGTGCCTCAAAATTCTTCCAGCCTCTACCCATTGACCAATTCCAAAGCCACCACCCCATTGTTAGCTATTTGTTACAGCAGCACCACACTTCCCAGTACCAAAAATCTGTATTAGTCAGGGTTCTCTAGAGAAACAAAACCAACAGAAGGTGTGTGTGTGTGTGTGTGTGTGTGTATTATAATGCCAGATAATGGCTTACGGACACAGAGTTCATTTCTGCCTCCAAAAAAAGATAGGATTGTGTAGCAAAGTTGAGTGAGCTCCAGAGTTGGAAATCCTGGTTTAGACTCTGAATGCACCTTACTTGCTGTGATCTTGGGTACTTTTTAAACTTTCCAGGCCTTTATTTCCTCTTTTATAAATTGGGAGACTATCTCTAAGTTTCCTTATTAATGCTTGTTAAGTGCTTGGAATATTGCCTAGTACTGAATAAAAACACTGTTTCTAGAGCCAGACTGCCTGCACTTGAATCCTAACTGTGGGACTTAACTCATTTAGGTCTTGGTTTCCTCATCTATAACAGTGGCAGACAATACTTACCTCTTTGCATGATTATGATGCAGAGATGAGATCATCTGTGCAAAAAGCATGTTTGTCTAAACACGCTTGTCTAAGTGCTTACAGACATTTGAGTTATGTCCCAGCTGTAAGCAACAAAGAGGAAAGAGGGAAGTTTATTTTTTCCAGTCACAAAAAAGAAGATGGGGGAGAGCAGTTCAGGTCTGATATGGCAGCCTCACCATTTAAAGAATCCAAGCTCCTTCTATCCTCCCGTTTTATCTGTGTTGTTTCATGATTCCAGTTACCTGCTTGAGCCCCAGCCATTATATCCATATTTCAGGCAGCAAAATGGAAGAAGGGGCAAAGATGTTTTACTGGTTAGTAGATGTATCAAAAAATGTTCTATTAGAAAACTCAATTCCCTTTGCTTGGTTAGCATGGAATTAGAAAAGTTTTTCGGCTATAATTTTAGGTCCTATGCTGGTTTCGATCTATTATGTATCCCAGAAAATGCCATGTTCTTTAATCCATCCCTGTGGGTACAGACCTATTGTAGGTGGAAGCTTTTGATTAGATTGTTTCAATTGAGATGTGACCCATCCAATTCAAGGTGGGTGTTAATCTTTTACAGCAGCGCTTTATGAGAGAATAAAAGGCAGAAACACCAAGAGAGAGAGTTTAGAGAGAAACACCCAAGAGATGCTAAAAGAGGACAAACCCAGAGACACTTAAAGAGAAAACCACTGGGATCAGAAGCTGAGAGCAACAGAACCTGGAGAGAAGGACTAGCAGACACTAGCCATGTGACAGAAGTGCCCCACATGCCAGCAACCTTTCTTCAGAGAAGGTATCCTCTTGTTGGTGCCTTAATTTGGACATTTTCATGGCCTTGGAATTGTAAAATTGGAAGCTAATTAAACCCCCTTTGTAAAAGCCAACCCATTTCTGGTATATTGCATCAGTAGCTATAGCAAACCAAAGCAGGTCCTAAAAGGCTTATGAGGGATATTTCTCCATTAATAAACAGAAATAATAATATAGTTTCATAAAACATTTTCCTCTGAGTGGTACTAGAGATTTATTGACAGTCTTACTGCACAACTTTTTTATAGGTATGTTATCTAAGCATTTTGCCATATATGTATACATAATGTGTTACATATATACATATGTATATATGTAGTCATGTTGCAGTCAATGGATTTATAGTGTATATTTTTGTCATTTATGTTTTATGATGGCCGTTCCCTGATAATATATGAGTGATTCTTAACCATTATGGGGTCAAGTGCTCATTTGTGGATCTGAATGAAAACTTTGAACTCCTCCCTGGAAAATGTACATAAAAGCATACACTCCAAATTGTGTTTGTGACAGATTTTCATTGCATTGGAAATGTATTTCTTTCATAAAATAAATATAAATAATATTTACAGTGTTTTATGACTCATGGTCATAAATGTTCAAGCTTTGCAAATTGTTTTGACCATGTGTTTTCCTTTCTTTCAACAAAAGAGAAAACTGTCTGAAATTCAATTATGTGCCTCAAGAAGACCTCTGCAAGATCAGTGAGTTTCTTGGGCATTTGCTCCCATTTCTTGACAAAAACTTCTTGAAAAATGGTGATTCAAAGCCCTGATTCTGTTGAAACTGATGACTCACAGCAGTAGACAAGACTTCTTTCAGGCTTTTCGCAGAGTACTTGAAATTTATAATGAAATGTGCAGACTCATCAGAGGCTAACGTAGTTCCTCCCCCACCACAGGCACTCACCACCCCATTATCCTGTTTTAACTATTGCAGTGTTTGTATCACTATATGAAATCATTGTGTTCATTTGTTTAATGGATTTATTCCTTTATTTAATGTTTATCTGTCTCCAACACCCACTAGAATGTAGGTTCCCTGAAGCCATGCTATATCCCTGAAAACTAAAGCTGTGCACAGGGTTATGTGTTCTAAAAAGACCGTCATCACTCAGCAGTGAGCTGGATTCCACTGGCACAGTCTAGTAAAGAGCCAATCAGACTCACCTCTTCTCAACTCCACATGCAGTGAGGTCGGCAATGCCCTACAGAGCCGTTTCAGAACCTAGGGCAACGGGAAAAATGTGCACCCCTATCTAATTTCCTCTCATATTATGAGTCAAGTGTAAAAAGTTAAAAAAAACTACAAGAAAAATGACTCTATGTAAAGCTCTGCATTGCCTAATCCAATCTGATCACATGCCATTGTCAACTCTCATAAACCCACCTGGCAGGCAGGGGACTCAATAGTAAAGCAGGCTGGAACCAAGGGCTGATTGGAAATAACTGTTACCATGGTGCAATAATGCAAAGTTGTAAAACAAACAGCAGCCTGTTTTCATTTAAAATTTTGAACTTTTGCTCATCACGGATTTTTATGTTTTTGATATTGCATTAAAATATTATCTATCATGATTGCTGAGTTTTTTTGTGCTCCATTAAACCTTGTACCTAAAGTGAATAACTCATTTATTTCACCCTAATGTGGGCCCTGGAGGTTGGGTAGACTGAAATAGACCATGTAGGAGTATTTACCCTACCAAAACTGGCAGATGCTAAAAACCAGGTATTTTCTTCCCCCAGAGAACTGGTTATTAAATATTTACCAACAGACCACCGTCAATAATCTTCATTGCCAAAGTCTTTTATCTTTTATCCTCCATCCCATCTCTGAATCTACATTTGACATTCTTGCTTTAACTGAAAGCATGTGCTCCCTGGAGGGCTTGATTCCCCTGCAGCTCTCTTAGGAGGCATCTGTTTTCTCTCCTTCAGTCTTCATACCAATGAGCCTAGAAGTGTGTAGAGAACCCCTTGGGCACTTGTCACAGCTCTCAGTCTATTTCTTCCCTCCTTCCCTGACATCCCAGATACTTTGAAGTACATGGTATCCAACTATACTCCCCGCTATATCTTTTACTGACTTCAGGGTCCATCTTCCTCAATCAATACAGATTTTACCACATTTCCACTACCACCACTGTAATCATTCTTGGTGACTTTCGATATCCATATAATTCTTGATGGCTGTGATATCTCAGTTAATTGGCCCCCTCAATTGTTATGAATTTTTCCTCTCTTTACTGAATTTAGCAATAAATTCACTACCATTAAATCTCAAATTTAAGCATCATATTCTGACCAAGACCTTACCTTTTCATATTATTTCCTCCAGTATTCATACTTCATCAATTCTTTAACACCATTAAAACCTCTGATTCACCACCCTTATCTTATTTCACTGTCCATCACTACCTTCCCCTGACAATCAACCTCCTCTTGTTCTAGTTTTCCTCTTTATCCAGCTTAGATCCTGTGGTGTTCTGAAGCTGTATGTACCCCAGAAAAACATATTCTTAAATCTAATCCATTCCTGTGGGTGTGAATCCATTGTAAGTAGGACCTTTTGATGAGGTTACTTCAGTTAAGATGTGACCCGCCTCATTCAGGATGGGTCTTAATCCTATTACTGGAGTCCTTTATAAGTGGAATGATTACAAAGAGAGAGCACCACAAAAGCAAGAAACTGAAAGCAGTGAAACCCAGAAGAGAAGGGAGAGACCAGCAGACACTGCCATGTGCCTTGCCATGTGGCAGAGGAACAAAGGATCGGCAGCAGCCAGTCTTCAGGAGAAAAGCATCGCCTTGATGATGCCTTGATTTGGACAGTTTTCTCAGCCTCAAACTTTAAGCTAATAAATTCCCATTATTTACTCTAACCCATTTCATAGTATCTCTTTAATCAGCCTAGGAAACTAAAACAGATGCTATGGTCTATCTCAATAGTTACTATTTGTGTTTGCTTTTAGCTAGCAAATGCATTCTTTTCTCTTCCTATCAGTAAAAGGATCAGAGACAGTTTGCATTCAGATGGACAGAAAATAATATGTATTGACAGTTTTACTCTAGGCCTAAGTAAACTTTCTTGCCCTTTGTCATAGTTCAAAGTTATCTGGACCATAGTAACATCAGAGAATCCCCCAAGACTTTATGAATGATAGCTGGGGGTGAGGGGAATTTAGATTGCATGCTGGAAGAGGGAGAGGATGAGTACTATGTGGCCCTGAGACCAACTACAGTGGCAGTGGCTGCAGTTCATCCCACGAACTAACAGCAGTGGCTACTTCGGAAAAGGACTTTTAGCCCCAGCTGCTGGAAGTGCTGTTGGTACATAGGCTTCAGATATTACCTTAGCTGCAGAAGGTATGAATGCCTGACCATGTGGGTGCAACTGCAGATGACTCTGAAAGGCCACTCTAGCATCAGAGCTCCCTGTAGGGTCTGCTAAGACTATTGGGTCCTCATCACAGCCTGACATCCCCCTCTGCCCAATTCTGCTCCATTCTCTTCTCTTTCACAGGTGTTAATCCCATAGGTCCTCCTGAATAAGCATCCTGCATGCTAAATGGCATCTCAGTGTCTGCTTCCCAGAGAACCCAATGTGGACAGCATCCTAGGCCAAGACACCATCATCTCTCTCCTAGACTACTGCAATAAGCTGCTAACTACTCTCCTCTTACCTGCTCACACTACTGAGTCTATTCTGCACTCAGCAGCAAGAGCAATCACTCTAAATTTTAAATCAGATCAAGACACTCCCTGTTAAAAACCTTCCATTGAGCTTGTTACTGCAAAGGAGAGGCTAAATCTACTTATAATTGTGCCTTAGAGTCACCCCCAGAGAAGCTCTTTGTTGCTCAGATGTGTCCTCTCTCTCTGTCTCTTGAAGCCCACTTGGAAGATGAACTCACTGCCCTCCCTACTATGTGGGACATGACTCCCAGGAGTGTAAATCTCCCTGGTGATGTGGTACATTACTCCCAGGCATGAGCCTAGACCCAGGAGTTTGGGATTGAAAACATCTTCTTGACCAAAAGGGGGAAGTGAAATGAAACAAAATAAAGTTTCAGTGGCTGAGAGATTCCAAGTGGAGTTGAGAGGTCACTCTGGGGGGCATTCTTATATGCTATATAGAGATTCTGATTTCATTTTTAGTGTATTGGAATGGCTAGAAGGAAATACCTGAAACTGTGGAAATGCAAACCAGTAGGCTTGATTCTTGAAGATTGCATAACTATGTAGCTTACATGGGGTGACTATGTGATTATGAAAACCATAGGGCTCACACTCCCTTTTTCCAGTGTATGGACAGATGAGTAGAAAAATGGGGATAAAAACTAAATGAAAAAATGGGTGGAATGGGGGGGATGGAATGCTATGGGTGTTCTTTGTTATTTTTATTTTTATTCTTATTTTTATTCTTTTTGGAGTGTGAAAAATGTTCAAAAACTGATTGTGATGATGAATGCACAACTATATGATGGAACTATGAACAACTGATTGTACACAATGGATGATTATATGGTATGTGAATATATCTCAATAAAACTGTATTAAAAAAAAAAAAAAAAAAACTTCCAGTGGTTTCCTTTCACATTTAGAATAAAACTGAAGCTTTATGTAAAGGGCTTTCAAGACTCTACATGATCTGATCCTTTGGCTGCCTCTCCTGTTTTACCTCCAACTCCATTTCCTATGAACTCTCATCTCACTCTCTCTGCTCCACTCACACAGGCTCCTTGCTTCTCACTGCCCCTTCTCTTCCTTACCTCCCCCTCACCCCCAGTTATGTGTATGGTTCATTCTCCCACTGCATTCCAGTGTCTGCTCAAAGGCCACCTTGTTAAAGCAGTCAGCCCTGCCCTCCTGGCTCTCTATCCTTAAGATCTTTGTTTTTCATCATATAATTACCATTATCTGGCCTGAGATGACAGTCACTTGTGTTTTTTATATGTTTATTATCTGTCTCTCCCTCCAGAAAGGAAGCCTCATATGGTCAGAGACTTTGTCCTGTTCATCTCCGTGATCCCAGAACCTACATCAGTACCTGTTGCAGTAAAATCTGTTGGATAGATGCATGAATCTTTGAAGTTATTCAGTTGAATAACTGAATTACTGCACCTTTTAAATAAAGATACCAAGCTTGCTAATACCACATGTGTTTTTCCTGTGCACAGAGAACCAAGATTTCTTCTTCTTGTAGATTTGCTTAGCAGAGTAACCTCACAATTTTAAAGGTAGCAATGACCCTTGCAGTTTCCAAGAGGTGCTCACTAGATTAGAACACTTCTTTAAAGGGATGAGATTGGCCACTGAGGATGAAAACCAGGAGCTGGGAGCCAGGAAGATGTCAATGTTTCATCCATGCCCATGCTGATGGGAAATGGCAAGCTGCTCCATGACCTGCTTCAAAATCCCAGAACGTGTGTTAGCAATTCTGTAGTGGACGATATTTTGATTTTGTAACTGGTTCACTGAACTTCACCACCCTTGCTCCCACAAAAATCTAAAGCCTCAGATAAATAAGGAGACCCCTTATCTCATCAGTAACCTATTCCTAAGCCTGAATTTATTTATACCATGAGGCTCATTCCCCTGCACTGTTGCACTAAGTGTCCCCTCTTGCCACCAAGCATCCTCAGTCCCCTCACTCCGTAAGAAGTCACAGGCTTCAGATGTTCTCAGTCACAGAGCCCTGATAGCTTCACGCACCCCAATAGCAGAGAGGAGTGTCACGTATTGGTTTCTAGTAATAAAGAAGAGTTCATTTCCTACAAATTAGAGTGGTTTCAAAGTTATCTGTTAGAATGCCTTCCTCAGTCACCTGCTTTCTCCTAGGATTCCTTGAGTGACAGCAAAAGGAGTGGAGGCATTGCTGGAGCGGCTGGGAATTGTGGCAGATCACACAGCCTTTCGTACCTGTTTGCGTGTATTCACTGTTTGGGTCATGGCAGTGACAAATTACTGTAGTGTAGATAATGACTGTGCTGTGTGAATAACCCTCTGCTCTGGACCAGTTCTTTTCATTTTGATCCTCCGAGGCATGGCCAAGACTAGGGTGAGGCAAGCGAGGCACTTCCCTTGGCGCAAATTTAAGGGGGCGCCAAAAAATTCAGTAGTCAAGATAAAGATTTTAGTGCAATATTTTATACGTCAAAATTAATGGAAAAAATCCACGATGAATAAAATATCAGCATTTTGGGGAATGACAAACACTAAGTCAGTGCTAAGAGCTGAAGATCTACATGTTTCCACATGCTGCTTCTTCATTTGAAATGCTATGTCCTCCACTCGCCTCTACGTATGAAACTCCACCTCATCTCTTAAAGCCCAGGAGAAACTGTCACTACGCACCTCCTCTCTCAACTTATAACATTCTCAGGGCCTTTACCATGTAGCTATCTCTTAGGGCAAGTTCTTGTCTTTCATACAAGACAGTTTCTCAAGAGCAGTGGCAATTTCCTCTTTATTTTGTGTCTTTTGCAAAACCTAGCTCTAGACTTTGCATAATAAATATTGGCTTTTATGAATTTGATTTTGTTTGGGGGTTTTTGTTTTTTGTTTTTGTTTGTTTGTTTATTTTTGCTTTTTTTACTGACTGAATGAATATAAAAGGTGAATGAATATAAAACCATTTCTTCTAAATATGTAGAGAAGGAAATTAGAAAAACTATTATCAGCCCACATCTGACTTTCCTTTCCTTACCCCCTTTCGGCTTTATGTTTACTGGGTTTAGAGTTGGGCTTGGAGCTGTTCTCTCCACTCATTCTCCGAGATCATTTTATTTTTCCAAACACATACACCGAAACACTTATCTAGATATGGGGCCCTTTTCAGAAATATTTTCATGCTTTCACTTGGTCAATCTCTCCATTTGACTACTATTACAATACCTGGAGCCTCAATATATCCAGTGATCATGCTGACATTTGATGTATTTATGGGTGAACACAAACACCATTTGTCACAACTTTTATTTCCCCCAATCTTTAAAAAAGTTGTGAATAGCCCCATGCTCTTACCCTTCCACATTCTACACGACCAGCCCACCAGGAAGACCAAGCTTACGTAAGTGGAATTCAGGGTCTTAACTTAATAAAATTCACCTAACACATGTGAGAGATACTTAAGAATTACCTGCTGCATGGGGATGGGTCTCATCCGTACCCACCTGTGCTCACGAGGACATTACCGCTGTCACCAAGCATCCTCGAAGCTGTTAGTCCACTACAGAAGGGTTGAGGGGAAGGATGAATAGAGGCTGGTAAGGGGTGGGCAGTACAGTCTGGGCTGGGAAGGCCATGGTCTCAAGTCCAGCTATTTGCTTCCCTCCAAGACACAAACACCTGGAGATTCTTTTTAGATGCACAGTGACAGAGTGAGTCTTATTGATTTAAAAAGTGAATTGTGCTATATGAAGTTTAAGAATTGTGACACTTTGTTATTTATTAAGACAAATTCCAATTGTTCATGTAAAATATTGAAATTAATATCGCTGGCACACCATCATCACCATCTTCATAAAACAAACATTCTTTAAACCCACTGGAGCAGTAGAATGAGCTTGGGTTTTGAAATCAGACCTCTCGCAAATCCTGTCTCTGTCATTTAGTAACTTTTTGCCCTTGGGCAAATTAGTATCACCAAATCTCTAGTTTCTTCCCTCTGAAGAATGGGAGAAGTAATATAGGTAGTGGCTTTGCAGGATGTTGTAAGGAGAAAACTAATGCATTTGAAGTGCCTGATGCAAGGAGGGCACTCAAAGAATAGTAGCTATTATTATCTGAAAGAATTTATTGAGCAGCTGTGCTAAAAGCAAAACTTTCTTCTTCTTTTTTTTTTTTAAGTTTATAGTTTTTCTCTTCCATTTGTAATTCTCCAGTGTCTATCAGGAAGGTTAATATTGACTGTTCTCTCAATGATGCTTGCCATCCAAACCTCATCTCACAAAAACACATGAATAAATATTGACACACTGGATCCAGGCCCCCAGTAGGAGAGTTCATGAGTTAAGTCCCATCCCGCACCATGGCTGGGGCTAAGGCCCTCTGTCCTCGCCCTATGGCTTTCACATCCTTTTCCTTTGGCCTTCCTGCCTCTCCCTGCTTCCCGTATTCCAAGGACCAATCTTGCTGTTCTCATTGCATAATTACAATTGCTTGGCCTAGGGGACTGGAAAGATCAGGTGTGCTGAGAGGGGAGAAACACAAGCTGGCTGGAATGCTAGGAAGGCACACCTGTTGATTTCTCATGGAGCTGTTCTCATGTCTCTTGTGATTGGTTTTTATCATTTTCCTGCTGCCTGGAGGTAAACGGAAGGCAGGATTTTTCATAGTATAGGCCATGACTTGGATTGTGCAATTATTTATCACAGAATCATGAGTGAATTCCAACTCAATACTAAAAAAAAAAAACAGGCTATGAAATATCAGAAGTTACTAAGCATAGTAAAGATGAGAATCTTTTCTTTGTTATATGTACATATAGGTGCCCTGTGTCTCAGTGTATAACGTGATTCTTACTGTGAGCCACAGTAAAAAGAAACCAAAAATCATTGGTGAAGTGGTTAAGCGAATGGGTGCTGTAGTCAAACTCCCTGGGTTTAAATCTTGACCATACCACTTACTTGCTGTGAGAGCTTAGCAATTTATTTCACTTCACTGTGCCTCTGCTTCTTTATTTGTAAAATGGGTTAATAATAATACCCACTGCAAAGGGTACTAAGATTAAACTCATCAGACAGTGCCAGGCACATGGTAAGCTCATAGATGTTGGCTACTATCATTATTAGCATTACTGTCATCATCATTGTCTTCTTCTTCATAGAATGTATATACAGTGCTTAAAGTAGTGCCTGAAACAAAATAAGGACTCAAGAGTTATTTGTCATTGTTGAACAAGTTCCCAATGCGTACTATGCTGGTTTACATCTATTATGTTCCCCACAAAAGCCATGTTCTTTAATGCAATCTTGTGGGGGAAGACTTTTTAGACTTTTGATTAGGGCAGGACCTTTTGATTAGGTTGATTCCATGGAGATGTGACCCACCCAACTGTAGGTGAGACCTTTTGATTAGATCATTTCCATGGAGGTGTGACCCCACCCCTCCAGTGATTAGTTCACTGGAGTCTTTTAAGAGAGATCACAAGAGAAGGAGCTCAGAGAAGCTGAGAGAGATATTTTGGAGAGAAGCTAAGATTTGTAATCCAGGGTTTGCCCCTGGGAGAAGCTAAGAGCCAACAGAGATCCAGACACTTGGAGACACTGGGAGATGCAGACAGAAGGACATTTGGAGATGCTAAGCTAAGAGATGAAGCCCAGAGTTTGCCCTGGAGAAGCTAAGAGAGGACTCCATGTGCTTAGAGAGAAACACCCTGAGAGAACAAGCACAGATGCACAGGAGCTGATAGAGACAAGTTAAGAGAGACATATGCCCAGAGACATTTTGGAGAAAGCCATTTTGAAACCAGAATCCAGGAGCAAAGGACCAGCAGATGCCAGCCACGTGCCTTCCCAGCTGACAGAGGTGTTCCAGATGCCATTGGACTTTCTCCAGTGAGGGTTGGAGATGCCTTAGTTTGGACACTTGGATGGCCTTAGAACTGTAAATTTGTAATGTAATAAATCCCCTTTATAAAAGTCAATCCAGGTCTGGTATTTTGCATGACAGCAGCATTAGCAAACTGAAACACTTACCGTACCCCAATCTCCTCTCCTTTCAAACCCACAGGAAGAGGACATGTCCCCATCCCCTAGGTCTGGACTAGATTGTAGGTGGCATGACATGTATCCTTTACAGGCGTAGGCATTTGTATTGCTAATTTGAGACTCTTCAGTGTTCCTCTGCCCTACTGAGGCAAACCCAGAAGACTTGAGTTAGCATAGCAGTGAAAGAATGTGATGGAGCCTCCATCACTGGGTTCTTCCTTGACTGACTTGGTGAAGCAGCACCTCCCACCATACCTCCACCAACCTGTGCTGGACATGCAGCAAGTAACCTTTGTTTCTTTGTCCATAACAATTTTATTGAGATATAATTCACTTGGCATAAAATTCACCCTTTCAGTGTTTTTTAGTATATTCAGAGTTGTACCAGATTATGCAGGACCTGGAATGCCAGTATGAGGAGTTTAAGTTTTATCCTATGGCAACTAGAGAGTTAATGGGAGGTCATACTTTTTTTAAAATAATTTCTTTATTAGAGATATTATAGGTTTACAGAAAACTCATGCAGAAGATACAGAATTCCCATATACCCACCCCTATTATTAACAATTTGAATTAGTGTGGTGTCTGTTACAATTGATTAAATATATTATTATAATTGTACTATTAACTACAGTCCATTTTATACATTAGGGTTCATAGTTTATATTGTACAGTCCTATGGAGCTTTTTTTTTTTATTAAATTCAGTTTTATTGAAATACATTCACACACCATACAATCATCCATGATATACAATCCACTGTCCACAGTATGATAACATAGTTATGCGTTCATCACCACAATCTATCTCTGAACATTTTCCTTACATCAGAAAGAACCAGAACAAGAATAAAAAATAAAAGTGAAAAAAGGACACCCAAATCATCCCCCCATCCCACCCCATTTGTCCTTGTTTTTATCCCCATTCCTCCACTCATCCATACACTAGCTAAAGGGGGTGTGATCCACAAGGTCTTCACAATCACACTGTCACCCCTTGTAATCTACATTATTATATAATTGTCTTCAGGAGTCCAGACTGCTGGGTTGGAGTTTGGTAGCTTCAGGTATTTACTTCTAGCTATTCCAATACATTAAAGCCTAAGAGGTGTTATCTATATAGTGCATAAGAATGCCCACCAGAGTGACCTCTCGACTCTATTTGGAATCTCTCAGCCACTGAAACTATTTCGTCTCATTTTGCATTCCCCTTTTGGTCAAGAAGATACTCTCAGTCCCACAATGCCAGGTCCACATTCATCCCCGGGAGTCATACTCTGCGTTGCCAGGGAGATTTACACTCCTGGGGGTCGGGTCCCACGTAGGGGGGAGGGCAGCGAGTTCACCTGTCGAGATGGCTCAGTTAGAGAGAGAGAGGGCCACATCTGAGCAACAAAGAGGTACTCAGGGGGAGACTCTTAGGCACCATTACATACAATTTTAGACTCCCTATGGAGTTTTTTTGAAAGTTTATTCTAGTAACATAAATACAACCTAAAATTTCCTCTCTTAACCACATTCAAACATACAATTCAGTGGGGTGAATCACATTCACAATGTTGTGCCACCATCACCACCATCCATTATCAAAACATTTCCATCAACCCAAACAGAAATTTTGCACCAATTAAGCAATAAATTCCCATTCCCTTCCCCCATCTCACCCCTGGTAACCTGCATTCTAGTTTCTGACTTCATGAGTTTGCTTATTCTAATTATTTCATATCAGTAAGATCACACAATATTTGGATCTTCTGAGTCTGGCTTATTTCACTTAACATGATGTCATCACAGTTCAGCCATGTTGTCACATGTGTCAGAACTTCATTCCTTTTTTTGGCTGAATAAAATTCCACTATACACACACACACACACACACACACCATATTTTGTTTATCCATTCATCTGTTGATGGACACTTGGCTGTTTCCTCCTTTTGGCAATTGTGAATAATACCATTATGAACATCAGTAGGAAAATATCTGCTGAATTTTGAGATATTAGCTGAAAGAGTCCCTACTTCCAATTCTTTTCAGAATATTCCCAGAAGTGGGATTGTCAGGTAATATGGTAATTCTATTCTTAACTTTCTGAGGAATCACCAAACTTTTCCACGGAGGCTGCTCCATTTTACATTCCCACCAGCAATGAGTGAGTGTTCCTATTTTTCCACTTCCTCTCCAGCACTTATTTTTCATTTTTTAATAGTAGCCATTCTAGTGGTTATGAATTGGTATCTCATTATGGTTTTGATTTGCATTCCCTGATGGCTGATGAGTTAGCCATCTTTTCATGTGATTTTTAGCCATCTGTATATCTTCTTTGGAGAAGTGTCTATTCGAGTATTTTTCCCATTTTTAAATTGGATCGTTTATCTTTTTGTTGTTGAGAAGTAGGATTTCTTTATATATTCTGGATATTAAACCCTTATCAGATATGTCTTTTCAAAGTACTTTCTACCATTCTATAGGTTGTCTCTTTACTTTATGATGAAGTCCTTTGATGCACAAAAGTTTTTAATTTTGATGAAATCCCAATTACCTATTCTTTTCTTCTGTTTTGCTCATGCATGTGGTGTGAAGTCTAAGAAACCATTGTATAACACAGGGTCCTGAAGATGCTTTCCTGTGTTTTCTTCTAAGAGTTTTATAGTTTTGGTTCTTATATTCAGGTCTTTGATCCATTTTAAGTTGACTTTTGTGTATGGTGTGAGGTAAGGGTCCATCTTCCTTCTTTTGCATATGGATATCCAGTTTTTCCAGACTATTTCTTCCCTTGATGCCCCTGTCAAAAATCAATTGGCCATCGAGCCCTCAATCTGGGGGCTTTCCCTTGTGAGGCTAGTTGCTGCAAGGCAGAGGCCAAGCCTACTTATAATTGGGCCTTAGAGTCACCCCCCAGAGAGCCTCTTTGCTGCTTAGATGTGGCCCCCTGTCTCTCTAAGCCCACTCAGCAGATGAACTCACTACCCTCCCCCCTATGTGGGACATGATACCCAGGGATGTAAACACCCTTGGCAAACAGGAAATCCTCCTGGAGATAAGCCTGGACCCAGCACTGTAGGATTGAGAGGATCTTCTTGACCAAAAGGGGGAAGAGAGATGAAACAAACTAAGGTTCCAGTGACTGAGAGATTTCAAATGGAGTCAAGAGATCACTCTGGAGGGTATTCTTAAGTGCTATATAGATATCACTTTTAATTTTTAGTGTGTTGGAATGGCTAGAGGGAAATACCTGAAGCTGTTGAACTGCAACACAATTACCTTGATTCTTGAAGATGATTGTAGCTTGTGCAGTGTGACTGGGTGATTGTGAAACCTTGTGGCTTGCACTCCTTTTATCCAGTGTATGGACAGATGAGTGGAAAAACGGGTACAAAATTAGATGAAGAATAGGGTGGGATGGAGGGGATGGAAAGATTTAGGTGTTTTGTGGGTTTTTTGGTTTTGTTTTTTGTTTTTTTGTTTTTGGAGTAAGAAAAAACTTCAAAAATTGATTCTGGTGATAAATGCATTAAAGTATGACAGTGCTGTGAATAACTGATTGTACACTGTGGATGACTGCAGGGTGTGTGACTATATCTCAATTAAACTGTATTAAAAAATAAATGAACAAGGGGAGGAGGAGGGGAATGGGATGTTTTGGATGTTCTTTTTTATTTTAATCTTTATTTTATTTTTTGGAGTAATGAAAATGTTCAAAGATTGTGGTAATGAATGCACAACTGTGAACAACTGATTGTACACTTTGAATGATTGTATGTTACGTGATTATATCTCAATAAAATTGCATTAAAAAATCAATTGGCCATAATGTGAGGGTTTATTTTTGAACACTCAGTTTGATTTCACTGATCTATATGGCTGCCCTTGTGCCAGTGCCATACTGTCTTTATTACAGTAGCTTTGTAAGAAGTTTTAAAATAGGGAAGTGTGAATCCTCCAACTTCATTCTTCTTTTTCAAGATGTTTTTGGCCCCTTACTCTTCTATAGAAATTTGATGATTGACTTTTCCATTTCTGCAAAGAAAGCTGTTGGAATTTTGAGTGGGATTACATTGAATTGGTAAATTGCTTTGGATAGAATTGACATCTTAATGTTCCAATCCTTGAACATAGAATATCCTTCCATTTATTTAGCTCTTTGATTTATTTTAGCAATGTTTTATAGTTTTCTGAATATAGATCCTTTACATCCTTGGTTATATTTATTCCTAGATATTTGATTCTTTTAGTTGCTATTGAAAATGGAATTTTTTTCTTGCTTGTCTCCTTCAGATTGTTCATAAGTAGTATATAGAAGCAATGCTGATTTTTGCGTGTTGATCTTGTACCCTACCACTTTGCCAACTTTATTAGTTCTAGTAGCTTTGTTGTGGATTTTTCAGGATTTTCTATGTATAAGATTATGCCATCTGCAAATAGAGATCCAATTTGGGTGCCTTTTATTTCTTTTTTGTCCAATTGCTTTGGCTAGAGCTTCCAGTACAATGTTGAACACAGTGGTGACAGTGAACATCCATGCCTTGTTCCTGATATTAGAGGGAAAGATTTCAGTCTTTTACCGTTGAGTATTTTCCTGACCTCAAAATTGAAGCAAACAGATTCCCATTGTTTAAGCCAACCCATTCCATGGCATTTGCTGGAGCAACCTAAGAAACTAAAACAACACCTTTAACATCCTTGGTTAGACTTTTTCCTAGATATTTGATTCTTTTAGTTACTATTGTGAATGGAATTTTTTTTTTCTTGACTTCCTCTTTGGATTGTTCATCACTTGGGTATAGAAACACTGCTAGATTTTGCATGTTGTTCGTGTACCCTGCCACTTTGTTGAATTTGTTAGCTCTAACAGCTTTCTTTTGGATTTTTCAGGATTTTCTATATATAGGATCTTGACATCTGCAAATAAGGGAAGTTCTACTTCTTTCTTTCCAATATGGATGACTTTTATTTCTTTTTTCTTGCCTAATTGCTCCACTTGAACTTCCAGTACAATGTAGAATAACAGTGGTGAAACTGGGCATCCTTGTCTTGTTCCCGATCTTAGAGGAAAAGCTTTCAGCTTTTTCACATTGAGTATACTGTTAGCAATATATTTTTCATATTGGCCCCTTGTCATGTTGAGGAAGATTCCTTCTATTTCTGGTTTTCTAAGTATTTTTAATGAGAAGAGGTGCTGGATTTTGTTAAATGCCTTTTCTGCATCACTGAGATGATTATGTTTTTTTTTTCTTTCATTCTATTAATGTATTGTATTACATTAATTGATTTTCTTATATTCAACCACCCTTGTATATCTGAGATAAATCCCACTGGATTTAATTGTGGTTGGATTTGTTCTGCTAGTATTTTTCTGAGGATTTTTGCATCTATATCCATAATATAGATGGATGTTGAGGCTGTTGGTCTGTAATTTTCTTTCCTTGTGATATCTTAATCTGACTTTGGTATTACTGTGAGGTAGGCTTCATTGAATGATTTAGGGAGTGTTCTTCCTCTCTCTCTCTTTCCCTCTCTCTCTCTCTCTCTCTAAGATTTTATGCAGGAACTGTATCAATTCTTCATGGATTATTTGGTAAAACCTCACCAGTGAAGCTGTCTTGTTCTGGGCTTTTCTTTGTTAGAAGGTTTTTGATTACTGATTCAATCTTTTTATTTGTTCTTGGTCTGTTGAGATCATCTATTTCTTCTTGAGTCAGTGTAGGTCATTTGTGAGTTTCTTGGAATTTGTCCATTTCATCTAGGTTATCTAATTTGTTGGCATAAGATTGTTCATAGTAACCTCTTCTACTCCTTTTTTTTTCTGTGGAGTTGATAAAAATGATCACATTTTCATTTCTGATTTTAGTTATTCCTGTCTGCTATCTTTTTCTCTTTGTCAGTCTAGCTAAATGTTTCGTTGATTCTCTCTGTTGTTTTGTATTCTCTATTTCACTGATGTTTACTCTAATCTTTGTTTTTTCCTTCCTTTTGCTTGCTTTGGGTTTACTTTGCTCTTCTTTTCTAGATCCTCCAGTTGTGAGGCTAGGCCTCCGAATTGAGATCTTTCTTCTATTTTAATGTTAGCATTTAGGGCTATAAATTCCTCTCTCAGCATTTCTTTGCTGCTTCGCAAAGGTTTTGATATGTTGTGTTTTTACTTTCATTTGCCTCAAGATATTTCATAATTTTCCTTCAGATTTCTTCTTTGGTCCATTGCTTAAGAGTGTGTTGTTTAATTTCCACATATTTTTGAGTTTTCCAGTTCTCCCTATGTTATTGATTTCTAGCTTCATTCCATTGTGGTTGGAGAAGACACATTGTGTGAGGTGAATATTTTTTAATTTATCGAGATGTTTTGTTATTTAATATATGGCCTATCCTGGAGATGGATCCATGTGTACTAGATGTATTCTACTGCTGTTTGGTGAAGTGCTCTATATATGTGTTAGCTCTAGTTGATTTATAATATTGTTCAAACTTTCTATTTCCTTTTTGATCTTCTGCTTAGATGTGCCATCCATTATTGAAAGTGGTATATTGACCTCTCCTACTATAAAGGTAGACTATCATATGTCTCCCTTCAAATCTGTCAATATTTGCTTCATATGTTTTGGGGCTTTGCCATTAAGTGCATATATATTGAAAATTGTTAGGTGTTCTTGTTAAATTGGCCCCTTTATCAATGTATAATGACCTCCTTTGTCCCTTGTAACAGGTTTTGACTTAAGGTCTATTTAATCCAATATTGGTATAGCTATCCTAGCTCTCTTTTGGTTACTATATGCATGGTATGTATTTTTTTCCAACCTATCACTTTCAACCTGCATATGTCTTTGAAGTCAATGTGAGTCTCTTGTATACAGCATATAGTGGGGTCATGCTTTTTTATCCATTCTGCCAATCTTTGCCTTTTGACCGGAGAGTTTAATCCATTTACATTTAAAGTCACTACTGATAATGCAGGACTTTCTTCTGTCATTTTGCTTTTTGGTCTTTGTAAGTCTATATCTTTTTGTCACTCAATTCTTCCATTAATGCCTACTTTCATATTCATTTTTGTATTGTACCATTTTGTTTCCCTTCTCATTTCTTTCTTTATATGTTTTTCAAATATTTTCTTTGTGGTTACTATGGTGCTAAAATTTAACATCCAAATTCTGTAACAATCACATTTGATTTGATAACTTCAATAGCATACATAGAAGCTGTTCCTATACCCCACTGTCTCCCCATCTTTTTGTTGTACTTGTTACAAATTATATCTTTATACACTGTATATCCAAAACCATAGAGTTATCATTACTTTTGCCTTTTAGAACCTGCAAGAGGTAAAAAGTAGAATTGCATACCCAAAAAAATACCTTACAATAGTACTGGCATTTATAATTACCCATATGGTTACCTTTAATGGAGACCTTTATTTCTTTATGCCACTTTGATCCACCATCTAGTGTCCTTTCCTTTCGGTCAGAAGTACTCCCTTCAGCATTGCTTGTAGGGAAGGTCTAGTGGTGACAAACTCACTCAGCTTTTATTTATCTGGGAATATCTTAATCTCGCCATGGTTTTTGAAGGACAGTTTTGCTGGATAAAAAATTCTTGATTGGTATTTGTTTTCTTTCAGAGCTTTAAATATACCATCCCACTGCCTGCTTGCCTCCATGGTTTCTGATGAGAAACTGCACTTAATTAAATTTATTTTTTCTTTATTAGAGAAGTTGTGGGTTTACAGAATAATCGTGCATAAAATACAAGGTTCCCATATACCAACCTATTATTAACACCTTGCTTTGGTGTGGAACATTTGTTACAACTGATGATAGCATATTTTTATAATTGTTCTATTAAATATAGTCCATAGGTTTACTTAGGGTTCACTGTTTGTGTAGTGTAGTTCCATGGAATTTTTTTTATTTTTATTCTTTTACCATATATAAAATCTAACATTTCCCCTTTTAATCACATTCAGATATATATTTCAGTGCTATTAATTATGTTCACAATGTTGTGGTACTATCACCACTATCCATTTTCAAAACATTTTCATCATTCCTGTACAGGGTTCCTATTTGGCACTTAATCTTTTAGGACTCCTTTGTACATAACATATTGCTTTTCTCTTGCAAGTTTTAGAACTTTCTCCTTGTCCTTGGAATTCAACAATTTTACTACTGTGTGTCTGGGGGTGGTTCTCTTCAAGTTTTTCTTGTTTGGGGTTCATTAGACTTCTTGAACATGCTTATTCATGTCTCTGGTTTAATTTGGGAAATTTTCTGCCAGTTTTTTTGTTTGTTTGTTTTGTAATATTTCTTACACCTCTCTCTCTCTTTTATCTCCCTCTGGGATCCCCATAATACATACATTGGTATGCTTGATGGTGTTCTACATGTTTCTTAGGCTCTGTTTGCTTTTTTAATTCTTTCTTTTACTCTGTTCCTCAGTCTGAATCGTTTCAATTGTCTTTTAGTTCATTGATTCTTTCTTCTGCTAGTTCCAATCTGTATTGAAACCCTCTAGGGAATTTTTCATTTCCGTTATTATGGCCTGCAACTCTATTGAGATTTGCCTATTGTTCATTCATCATTTTCCTTCTATCTTTTAATCCTTTCTCTGTGTTTTCTGTCCTCAAGCATCCTGAAGATTTAAAAAAAAAAAATCTTTGTGCATTATGTCCAAAGTCCATTGATTTTTAGATTTTTATCTGCTTCTTTGGATGGGACATCATTTCCTGTTTCTTTTTCTTGTTATCTTTCATTTTATACTGCTCTTTTAAAATATTTTTAAGGGTTACCTCTGATACTAAGTCCCTAGGCTGTCTGTTCATTAAATTTATATCCAACGAATGATATGACAGATTTCCTTGAGTGCTGATAGGTAACAAAAACAAACAAACTAATGCAAAAGCACCTTTCATAGTTTTTGACCATTGGCTGAATTTAGCCCTCTATCAAGAAGACCAGTCAAGAAAAATTTGAAATGCAGAGTCCTCTCTGTCTTTTCTGGGCCTGCTTCTAGTCCTGGGCATGTGCTTGCTCATGGCCTTAGGAATTCCCGTGCTTAGAGGAAACTGAATGCTCTTCTCCCTATAAAATAGACTTTCTCCCCCTCCAGGGTGTTCTATTGCATGACTTAAAACAGGTAATCCTTTGCCCTGGGACACTTTGATACTACTTTAGTTCTCCCCAAGCTGCTTCTCTGCCTGCAGGACAAGTTCTGGGAGAGCAAGCTAAGTCATGTTTCCTGGTTTTGTCTTTCAGCCTGTCACAAGATTGATTGACACCAACATAAAGGCACCCCAGTATGCACATTGGGGTTATTCTAGTCCCTCAGAACAGGACCAGAGACCACAATGGGAACACAGACTGGCTCCACACCTTGCCAGGGGGTGGGAGGTGGGAGGTGGTGGGGTGTGGAGATAGGAGAGGGGCTGGAAAGCAGGCCACACACTTCTACACTTTTAAAGCTTGTTTTTTTAATTTGGTCCTCACCAGGTTACTGAAACCCTTAAACTCTTTTATGAAGTTTTGAGGAAAATGGCTCTGCCTGTTTTTGCTAGTTTTTCAAAGATTCTGTTGGGGAACAGCACCCTGGAGCAGCTTACACTGCCATCTTAGATGACTGGAACAGAACTGTGTACAAGTTTGCCTTTTAATTGCAAAATGTGTTTATTAATGAAGTGATATGACAATTTTCTTTTGTTTTTTCCTAACTTTATTCATACATTATATGTTGTTTTTTCATGCTTTTAATCACACTATATTTACCTAATTTTGTTTTCTGCTTTCACTTTAGGATTATTTCATACACACCTCTCTCTGTGTCTATAGAGTCTCCGTTTTTAATGGCTAATGCTTATCTCTTGTTATTGCTGGACATTTACAGTTTTACTTTATGTGTATAGAACTGTTTTTCGCTCACACACATACATGCATACACACGATGTCAGTCATGACATTTTGCACCCTAGCCACTTTATTTACCTCATTGTAGTATTGGCTGTATAGTGTGTGGGGGGGGTGCAGGGGTGGGGGGAGCAGTTCCTTTTAAACTACTCCCCTGGGAAATAATTCTTATGATGAGATTACTGGTTCTAAGTATGTCAAGGTTCTTATTGCTCTTGATTTGAATTACAAGAGTGTTTCTCAAAAGGATTCCATTAAAGATTTTCTTTTCTTTTCTTTCTTTTTTTTTTTTTTTGGCATAATCTGTACGAATGCACAGTGGCAACAAGGGGCAATTAGGGGATTATCACAATAGTGTGTCCCAAAGTACTATTGTTGCTATAGAAATTCCAAAAGTCTTGCTTTTCACAGTGGCATAACCCAGTCAAAATATTCTGGTCTTTGACAAATAGTTACACCTTCATACTGTCAACCTATGTACAATTATAAAACAAACACAAAAGCTTCTAATACCAAGTCCATCTCTCTTAACAGATGACCTCTCTGTATATACCAACTTGGCCACTCAAGGTGTATCATTTTTATAAGAGACTAGCTCTTTGGATTTAGACCCAGGTCAGGGGGGCTCTAATAGCTGAAGAGCAGTGGGTCACCTGTTCTTTTAACACAAAGCAAGTTTCCAGCTTTAGGCTCAAATTCAAATTCTATTATTTGGGGACAAATTTGCCTACTAACAACAGTTTTTCTAGAAGTCTAGGAGGGGGGCGGATATCTGAACTAGTCTTTTCTTTAAAAATTTTTCCTGGAGTGGGGGTGGGGTGAAATTTTTAAAGAAGTCACTAAATGGAAAATCACCAGTATGGAGTTCAGAGAGATCTAGTTCCTGAGTCATCACCAGGCAGATACAGGTCTCAATCCTGCATGATTAGTGAAAAGACTGGAGGGTGATGGCAGGAAAAGAGCAGCTGGGGAGAGGATGGCGCATCGTGGAGAGGTCGTTGGAAAGAAATCAAAATTTTTTTTAAGGCTCTTCCTGTCACTTTCCTTTGGCTATACTGGGAAAATAATATAGTGTTTTCCCACCTGCCAATAAGGACTGATAAATTTATCATTTATCACATCTTAATTTCCCATACTCGAAATTACAATGTTAAAGTTAACTTCTCCTAGAAAGCTTTACTGAGTTACCATACTTTAGATGGCTACATAAAGGCTGGGCAAATCCAAATTTCGTGAAGGTGTTCCGCAGAAAGATCGCAAGCCATTTTTTAGACATAAACCTTTGTCCAAGAGCAAAGTGTGCTAAACTACACCTGCAGTCAGAGTGATTAATACAAATTGAGCACAGGGTCTTTGTCAATCCCCCCCTTACCACCCCCCACCTCCACCCACCACGGCCCCCAGCCCCGCCAAAATATTCTACTGCGCTTCGGCAGTAGGCAAAGATATTTCTCTGGGCTCTTAAAAAAGGCAGAGCCCCAAATCCTTGCCACTAAACTTGTTAATAGGACGGCGGTTACTTCTGGAACTTTCGCGTTTCTACACGCCACAGCAATCGGTGCACTCTTCCGCTGAGTGGGGGTGGGGTGGGGGGAGTGAACGGTGAGCACACAGACCGCACTAAGGAGGCAGAAGGAATGCGGACTCTCTAGGACCTAGCGGGAGGGGCGTCCTCGTGAACCTCGGCACAGGATGCCTTGGCTGCGCCCTCCGCGCGGGCTGGCCAATCGGAAGCCGCCTTTGCGCAGCCGCGCGCCAATCGCGTGAGCCCTTTCTGCCAGCCACCGGCTTTTTAAAGGTCCACGCTGCCATCCTCACGCCGCAGTTCTGGGTCGGCGTCTCCGAGGTCTTGTAGCAATGGTTGACCACGTCGTGCTGTACAGCGGCGCCAAGATGCCCATCCTGGGTCTGGGCACCTGGAAGGTAGGTGCCCCAGGGGCGGGATCCCGAGGCTCGCTCCAGGCTCCGTACGCCCCGCTGCCCCGGCGGCCTGGGGGAGAGGGAGCAGGAATGACCCTGCGCGGCCCCACGCCGCGGACGCCCGGCCCCTGGAGGACGCTCCCTCGGCCTCGCGGGCTCCCGGGTTACTGGAGGTTTCGGGCCGGCTCTGCGGAAACCTGGGCGCCGAGGAGGGCCCATGGAGGCGGGCCGGGCCCTGGTCCTGTGCTGGTCTTGCGTGTGGAATGCCGGCTCCTTAGACACTTAGTGGGTGGATCCGCAGGCTAATCCGAGCGGGAGGCTCAAATGGAAAATCACTAAAGGGAGATGGAAGGGAAAAGGGACTTCGGCGAACCTCCGCCACCCTGGCCCCGAGGAACAGGAATTGGGGGTTACACAAAGAGATGGAGCAGAAAGTAAAATGTGGAAAGAAGAAGCTCCAGCGTTCTTTTAAAAGCATCTTTAACGACTTTGCCTGTCTTCCAAGTAATCTGTCCTTATTTGTTTCCGTTATTACTCTCTCTGGAATAAGCGTCTCAAGTTACGCCTAGAGACCGCAAATAATTAAATTAGGTAGCACGAGTTTGCTCCCGGGACGGATCTGTCTCCTTTTCGGACGGGAAAGGGCTGTTGGTTTCTGTTTCCCCAAACGCTCTGCTCTGAACTCCTCCGAAACGGGCATTGAGCCTCATCGGTGCCCTGAACGGTGTATAAACGCCGCAGAAAATCTGGGCATCATTGGTTACCGCCTGCTGGTAACTGTTAGCCAGCATCAGTATTAAAACTTCTAGAAAACCTTAAAAACACTTAATTGTCTTCACAGCATCCCAAAGAAGTGGGTAGGAATTAAAAACTAAACTGATTTTCTCAAAACTAGGGAGCCCACGGGGTGGCCTTAAAGGAGGTGAGGCAAAACCCAGTATGTTTAAACTCCTTATAAATTAGCGTCAGAGTTCCTTTAAATTCTCTGTTAAGGGAACTTTGAATATGGGCCTGGGTGGTAGATAGTTACACACAGACAAGGAAAGGAAAGACGCAAAGAATTGAGTATTCTGTGAAATGGTTTGAAATTGGACAGGGTATGGGATTACCTCAGCCCTAAAGCCTGCAGGTGAAAATGAGTAAATGTAGTGAGAAAAAGAGAAGGGTCATAGATTTGCCTCACACTGAAAGTGTTTCTTGGCCAAAATGATCAGACTATGTAACTTGTGTTTCTTCCAGTGGTGGCTGTAAGAGTGTAATTGAATTATGTCCGTGATACAGTTTTAAAGTCCATCTGTTGCAGATGATTCTCTTTCCCTACTGGAGAGGGAAAACGCCACCAGCGTTGTATTGCCAGGGGGCCTTTAAAGCAGAGATTACTTTTGATTGATGCCAGCCGGTGCTGTTACTAATAAGTGTTTTTGACCTATTTGAAAAATTGTTGGTAGTAAATGGGTTTTGTAACCTTGCATGCACACCCAGAGCCTAGCAATGCAGGTAAAACTGTTTCTCAAGCATTTTCCCATTATCAGCCCCAGGCTTTTGAAGAAGTTTTATATCAGAGATATATTATATATATACCCTTAGCTGGACACAAACCATTGTATTAAGCCAAGATATTTTTGTTCCTTGTCTCCCCACCACAGGTTTTTGCCTTTTGAGGGCATTATTGCCCCTGTTGAGAATACATGAGGTAGAAGAAGAAAACACACTGAAAGATTTCGCATTACTTCCTCAATGATCAAAGATACTTAAATATGCCGTGCTTATTAGCAGGGCCAGTCCTGATACATCCACATCTCAACCAAGTGTCTAGAAGTCAGGGCAGAATTGATTAAAGTAGGAGAATGGGAGGAAGTTCATCCCAGTTTTGTTAGTTTGTGTCTGTTGCCAGACCTGATTCTGAGCTTTGGTATAAAATATTAGCCAGCTTGACTATGCTTTCAGTGTGATAAGGCAGCCAAAAGGATAGATAGTTCTATATACCTATCAGCTTATTATCATTTGATATTGTAGTTTACATTATAAACAGTAAAGTGAATTTGAACTTACTGAATGCATGCCAAGTGAGGTTTGCTTATCTGCCTCAAACAATGGAAAGTGCCTTTTCTGTTGATTGTGGGTAGTACATGAAAGGTAACACATTGTAATCATTCTTTGGATTTTCTCTATTCTGTGGGAGTCTTGCGAACATGGCACATTTTAAGCTTTGTTCTACAAAACTGCCAGGGTGTTGCCCTTGAGTAGGTTAACCACAGATCAGAGATTTGGTCTCCCAGTTGTGTAGCTTGGGGAAATTGTGTGTCATTGTAGAGTGAGGAGGCACAGCTTGCTCAAATTGACATGAAGTTCATTGATACCATGATGTCAATTGGTTAAATTAGAACAAGAGTTAAACCTTTTCAGTTGCCAAAATATGCATGTTCACTATCAGAATGCCCACCTTTTTGTTATCAAGGTACTGAATGGGAAGCCAGAATATTTTTGCAAATAAGAAGTTAAGACAAATTGAGTTTGGACCTGTTGCTTGATCCCTATTTCTTAATATGTATCGCTGGTATTAGAGGTTGTGTTCCAGAACAGGGATGGATGAACTACAGCCCTTGGGCCCATTTTTGTAATTAAAGTTTTATTGGAACATAGCCAGTCTTATTTCTTTATGTATTATTTGCAGTGACAGAGTTGAGTAGTTACCAGAGACAGTATGTCCCACAAAGCCTAAAGTATTTTATATTTCCCCTTTACAGAAATAGTTTGCCAACTCCTATTCTAGAAGATTATAAGTAGCTTAATTGGAACTTGGAATGTATTTTGAGAGGTTAGTTCACAAATGCTATTTAACTTGCATATGGTTGATACGGTTTATACGTGGAGTGAAAAATAGTAGAAAATTATTCTGCAGCACTACTAGTCTTTAAAGAAAACCAGTGGTGAAGTTGAAATTAAAGGTTCAATATCTCTTAAATGAAGGTGCTGAAGGAAAACTGGTTTAACTTGAAGAGGTTATACAGTGTGGTTTTTCTTTGACAGTTTTTCTGTCGTATGGAACTTTTGGAGGCTTTAAAGGTTGATGACAGTGTTTCTTTCCAGACTAAGTTCATATCAAAAGTTATCATTTTCCTAGTCCGTGTTCCAAGGTTATCATTGGCCCACTGTTCTCAGACTTCGTAGCCAAGATGCTTTTCTCACCAATGTGAAGTTTCCTTTGTGTTCCCCCCCCACACACCCTTTTCATTACAGAAGTAAGGCCTTCTAACTAGAGAAAATTTCAAAACATAATAAAGAGAAGAGAGTCCCCTGTTTCCAGAGATCCCCATGGCTAATACTGTAAAGGGTTCTATCCTTGAGATACTTTGTTTTTAACATATGCTCTGTCTTTTTAACCTTCTTTTTAACTGGGGCTGATTATCTTTTTTGACTTGTAGGGAGGGGGCAAGGAAAGAGGGATATAATCTTAAGGTAATTAGCAAGAAAAAGGGGAAGAACACGAGGTGTTAAAAGGAGTCTGTATGTGTGTGTGAGAGAGAACGACAGAGTAATTCTGAGTTACTAGCTGGCCTGTGTTATAGAACGAGGATAGGGAGATGCATCTTGTAGAGGTGACGGGAGATGCAGGGTCACAGAATTCTCACAGCCATCTGCACAGAACAGCATAAAATTGCTGCCCAAGATAGAGCTTTGGGAAGCCTCCCCCATATTCAAGGGAGGTGGTCATGCCTTAGTTTCCCCAAATCACAAGCCAAATTAGGGGCAGAATCGAGACTCAAACCCAATTTAGCATGTGGGGTTTGTACAGTTCAATTATTTGTAATTTAGCTGTTTCATGTACTGGTTTTCTACAGATTTGCTGCTAGATTCATGGGAACTTATTTTCATTATTTTTCTTCTTTTTTAAGGCTCAATTGGTACCATGCTCTTTTCTTTGCATTTTTTTAATGTTGATGAGGAATGGGAGATATGTAATCATATATTTGCACTTCAAAGTTTATTAATTTTTTACCATATCTGAAGTTGACTGCTTTGTTAGAAACAGCTTTTGTCTCTAAATTACATGATTGGGTAGATTACTTCTGGGAAGGAGTCTGGATTGAGATAATATTGAAAGTAATTTGTGCTTTCTTGGCACTTTAATCCCAGAGGATGACTTTTCCAAACTCCTCTTACTGACCAGTCACTCTCTGACTATCAAGGTCCCCCATGTTTATGGAAAACCCCAGAGTGGTGCTTAGAAGCAAGGCTCTAAGAACCTACTGCCCGGGTTTGCATCCTGACATCTCTTATTAACTGCCTGGTCTTGGACCAGTTCCTTAACCTCTGGCCTTAGTTTACTCATCTGTGAAAGCTGTGGTGAAGTCAGTGTGATGAATTTAAAACCGATACATAGTAAATGGTAGCCATTGTTTTATGGGCTGTATGCTACAAACCCCACTGGGTGGGGTTCCAGCCAAGTGACATGATCTGCCCTGGCATAAGCTTTCTGGTAATCAACATGCCTATCCCAGGGTCAGCCCTGGGGAGCCATGGGTCACCCTGCTGTGGCACACACTTGGCTCCGGGTCACCTTCCCCACCACTGCAAAGGTGGTTCAAAAAGGGGAGTCAGGCATGCAGCTTCCATTTTGCAGGAGCCTTTGTTATGAATTGCCACAAATTTAATTTGTACAAGGCTTAAAAGCCCTTGTGTCTTTGAGAGAAGTTTGGTCACCCTCCCAGCATGTGTGTCTGTAGCTAATCGGTGCTCTGTCCAGTGAAGCATCAAGAAGCAGCAGCTTCTTCTTGACCCCTTGGGAGATCATTTCTTACTGGTTTCAAGAAACTGAAAAAACAACTTAATCTAATGCAGAAAAAAAAAAGATGTATGGATGGGGTGAGGATTCTTTGGCCAACAAGACTGAGAGTTGCTGGCTTAGGGCATAACTGATTCAAGGACGTAACAGCTGTCACTGAAATTCGATCTTTCTCACCCCTTATCTGCCTCTCAACTGCACTTTCCTCTAGCAGCTCCAGGCTCATATTCTCCCAACACAGTGACTCCTGCAGAATGAAAGCGTGTCTTCTTCTACCAGAGTCCAAAGACAGAGTCTCATTGGCCCGGCTTGGGTCTTATTCCTGCCCCTGCATCAATCGCTGTGGCAGATGGAGTATGTGGCTAGGCAGGGCTGGGGGCTGCAAGGTGCTGGGTGAGCACAGCACAGGGCGGGCAGCAGCAGCTCTTCAGAGAAAAAAATCCATCAAGGTGCCCTTAAGCCTGAAGAGAATTAAATGCATGCTGCCAACTCTGTGAATATACTAAAAGCCATTGACTGTACGGTTTGGATGGATTGTATAGTATGTGCATATATCTCAATAAAACTGCTTTAAAAAAAAAAGCATGCTGAGCAGACAATTTCCTCACCTGTGTCCTCAGTTGTTTTTCTTGGGAAGAGAGTGCTCTGCTGCTGCTGCTTCTCTCAGTGACGTCTGTGCCTGAGATGCCAAAGGGAGGCTGGGATAGGTCATTAATCTCTCTGGACATGCTGAGATCTTCCCCTCTGCTTCTTTCCTTGAACCCTGAAGGGTGGCAGAGGCTGCAAGTCTGGTCATTTTGGTCCTCCAAGGAAGCAAGGAGGATGCTAGGCTGACTGAAGGTATTCTCTTCATAGCATCGCCTATTCCTGCCTCCCTGCTCCCTCAGAGGTGCCCAGCAAGCACAGTCTGCTCACAGGTTCTGGTAATGGACTTGCTTCTCCTGGCCTGTGTTCTTCCCCTCAATCTCTTCACAGCAGCTGATGTTAAGACAGCAGTTGTCTGCAAGTGCTAATGGCCCTGGACCCAGTTTCCTTTTCCTTCTTTCCCACTTCTTTCCCAGAGGTGTTTGTCATTCACCTCTGAGGTGGCCCGTGCCAGTTTTTAACATCTCTGATCTGAGGAGGAGCAGTGAGAAGATAAAGTAAACTGGGCTGCTGGCAAAGCTGAGAAGGTTATCCAGGCATTTCTTTCCCTCCTCCTCAGTGGCCAGCTCCTCACATCTGTTCCTGCCCCTCAGATGGTCAGATGGTTTGGGCCTAGACAGCCATTCAGTCACTTTGCAGTGCTGACGCCAGATATGTTGCACTTTCTGATTCCCATTTCCCCCTTGCCTTTCAACTCATTTTTGTCTGCTGATATCTCTGAGGGGTTATCTCCCTTGTCTCCACCTCTTGAAGCAGATTCTCACACAGTGAGATCCTGACCACCAGGGTAGTGAGAACTGACGCACAGGCCTTTGGATCAGCATCAGTAACATTCTTGGCTTCCCAATAATCTCCCAGAACAAGTGATTGCCAGTATCAGAGCCCATGCATGAAATGAGAAACAAAAGGACAGGCATTCACTGACTGAACTCAGAAACCAAATGGGAATTTGGGTAAATATGTGAAGCTGTTTTTGAAATATTTTGAACTGTCTGGAGGAATTTATATCCCTTATTGTTTCAGGATCCTAATAAATTCAGATAGGGAGGATTTTTTTTTTTTAATACAGTGGTTTGTAAATCGTTGGATATGGAGAAACAAGGACGCAATATAGTATTAGGAGTCTTAAGGTGATCTGTGTTGCTCTTAAGAGGTTCTCATATTCTCATACTTTCCTGAAATGAAAAATGGTGGCATTGCACTTCATTATTTTCCCACATCTGAGAGCCAATAGGTTTAGAATGCTGTTTCAGAAATTTGCTTAGGTCCTTCCTTTGCTGAAATTAAAGGAACAAGAACTTCAATAAGGATCAAAAAGCATCACTGATTTCACATTGCCCTTCTTCTTTGGTTTTGTGAAAACTATGTTTGTGTGTGTTTTTCCTTTATTAACCCCATGGCTTTTACTTTCCTTTTTCTTTCAGTCCCCTCCAGGCAAAGTAACAGAGGCTGTGAAGGTAGCTATTGATGTTGGGTACCGCCACATTGACTGTGCCCACGTGTACCAGAATGAGAATGAGGTGGGTGTGGCCATCCAGGAAAAGCTCAAGGAGCAGGTGGTGAAGCGTGAGGACCTCTTCATTGTCAGCAAGGTACTGTTCTATAGGAAGAGCCTGGGGGAAGGATTCTTATTCAAACATATCCAATGATGGCATCGCTTTAGGAACTGAGTCAATACTCCAGAACTCTTATATGGTTAGAGTTACCACCTGGCAGGTGATTATTTCAGGAGAAATGTGTTGACTGGAGGAAACAGAGGGCTCCAGAGTTTGCCCGTCTGTGGCTTTCTGTTGGATGGTATTTACATCTGGGCTCACTGATTTCAGCCCCATGCTGATGTGGCTGAGGTTATGGGTTGGTTCAGCTCGCTGTTTCCAATGCATTATCTTTGAGGACCAACCTTGGTTCCCATCCACAGACTGGATCGCCATTGCTGGCCAGTGTCTTTTACTTGGAGGCTGTTGGTGAACAAAAGACACTGAGTGGGAGGGTGAGGTTGGCTCCAAGAAGACCAGCCTGGTAGGAAAACAGCTCTGAGAACTCATATTTGAGACCTGCCAATTCCGTTTTATGCCTTCTGTTTGGTTCATTTGAGAGCCCTCCTTGACCTGATTATCATGCCGTGCTTTAAAAATTACAATCCACATTGAAAATTCCCTCACAACCATTTAAGTAGTTGGATCTTCTCAGCCATAACATCATGATAAAATGGCTGGATTGTGGGGAGAGGGAAGAGAATCCTTTGTCTTTTGAGCTATCTGGTTCCCAGCCAGGAAACAGCCTTTGAGCTGCCGTGACAAGATATGTTATCTTGCTCTTTTCAGCTTTGGTGCACGTACCATGAGAAAAGCCTGGTGAAAGGAGCCTGCCAGAAGACGCTCAGTGACCTCAAGCTGGACTACCTGGACCTCTACCTTATTCACTGGCCTACAGGCTTTCAGGTACGGGGCACAAGGTTCAGACCGATTCCCTGTGGCCCGTGTGTAACCTGTGGTTTGTCATTTTGGGTGGACTCTTGTGTCCTTGCTGCTCAAAATATGGTCCGTGGACCAGCAGCAATGGCATCACCTGGGAGCTGGTTAGAAATCACAATCTCAGGCCCCACCCCAAGCCTTCTGAACCAGAAACTGTATTTTAACAAGAACCACAGGTAACTTCTATGCACATGATAAAGTTTGAGGAGTACTGCTCTTTGTCATTTGGTGATTGTATAATTTAAAACTTTATGGCTCAGGTGACATCACACCTCCTGTACTTAGACCATAGGTGTCATAAGTTCTTGCTCTCCCTCTCTGCCTCCAAAAACTTACGCACATAAACACACATACTTTCCATGTATGTGTGCAGATGCATACATTCCACACACGTACCCCATGCTGTGGAAGCTTGACAGATATTTGCTGATAGGCTGGCTATTAGCACAAAAAGAATTCCAGAGTTAAAGCATCTTTGCCTTCTTTCTGGCCACTGGCTCAGTTTTCTGCTTGATCAGCCAGGTTGAAAATGTGTGGGTTTTACTCTATGGCTCTATTTTATTGCACTGTGGCTTACCAGAATCTGAAGGGACTTGACTTTCATCCTTGTTTTTTTCATGGGAATCCAGCGAGGCTGGGTGAGGTGACAATTTTAGAGTCTAGTAATCCAGCCAGGGCTTGGGTCTAATGAGCCCTGCTCTTGAATCCTTGCCCTGTCTGTGCAGTCCAGCCCCTGATGGGTCAGTCTTACTGACTGAGTGCCAACCACCTCAACCCAACAGTCTCTCAGGTACGCGAGAGATGGTGATTTCTGAGCTTCAACCCTTTAGGTAGAAAAAGTGTTTGAGACTTCAGGGATTTTCTGCCTATTTCCTTTTTCACATTGACGTGCAGATTTGCCCTTGATTATGTTATAAAACTTAGCCAGCTATCAGAATAAGTTTTCTAGAACTTTATATTCATAAAAGCACCTCCCTCTACCCTATGGTCTATAAAGGGCTATTAATTGATTTTTGTTGTTGTTCTGTTTTGTTTTTGATTGCAATTACAGTCTGGGAAGGAGTTTTTCCCATTGGATGAGGCAGGCAATGTAATTCCCAGTGACAGCGATTTTGTGGACACATGGGCGGTAAGGCAGTCTCCGATTTGACCTTTTTCTTCATTATTGGCTTCTTGTTCTCCCTGTGAGTGAACAAGGTGTGAGAAAACTGCTCTTCTATTTCTTTCATTTATATTTTATTGTCTTTTTTTTTTTTTTTCCCTTGTAGCTCATTAAACCCTGTGTTCTGCCTACCACGTCCTGGCTTCTGAAAGTTCTAGTTAGCTGGCACTGAATTAAGAGGGCAGACCTGGCTTTCTCTCATTTTCCTTTTTGGCACATTTCATTACCAAGCAGATACTCTTTTCTCTTTAGGCCATGGAAGAGCTGGTGGATGAAGGGCTGGTCAAAGCTATTGGAGTGTCTAACTTCAACCATCTCCAGATCGAGAGGATCTTAAACAAACCTGGCTTAAAATATAAGCCTGCGGTTAACCAGGTAAACATTCACCAGAGAATCAGGCATCCCTAGGATACTATTTTACCATGTGGTTACTTCTTGTTTACATTACTCTGCGAGTAGGCAAGAGGCAGGTTCCTATATGTTTTCCGATTCAGAGTGACAGTGGGACATCTGGGAGCAAAACTTGTGTGCGCGCATGAGAGAGAGAGAGTTTGAGAGAGAGTTTGAGCCCAGCTTGTAATGACTTGGGGTCTGCTAGATTAGTAGCATGCAGACATCAAGATCCTCAGACCTGCGACAGCTGCTAAGTGGATAAAACCAGAAAAAGCCTTTAGAGACAGTGCCCATCGTACATCAGTAACAAGATTATAATGTCAAGGACACTAGCTGGGAAATATAGAAGCTTTACAGCTTATCTGGAAAATGGGATGTTAAATGTAGTTTTTTGCCTGGGGAGGGAAGGGACTTGGCATGGGGAAACATCCTGTATGTCACATCAGTGTGTGAATGTGTGCCCACAGTGCCCCTAGCAGCTCTCCTGTTTGCTTCTGCAGATCGAGTGCCACCCGTACCTAACTCAGGAGAAGTTACTCCAGTACTGCCAGTCCAAGGGCATTGTGGTGACTGCCTACAGTCCCCTTGGCTCTCCTGACAGGCCCTGGTGAGGTTTCCATGGGGTCATGCTCTCTTGTCAGTTGAAGAAGATTGGAAAAAAAGAAAAATCCAGCGTCAAGGGGAATGCTTCTGGGGCTGATTTGCAGACTTTCCTGGGTGCCTTGGGAGGATGCTGACAGACTGCCCTCTGTTAGATGGACTGACTAACTCTGTTCACATGGACCTCCTTTCTTTCTCCAGGGCCAAACCTGAGGACCCTTCCCTACTGGAGGATCCTAGGATCAAAGCAATCGCAACCAAGCATAATAAAACCACAGCCCAGGTACAGCCATTTCCAGGCCCCCATGACTGTGCCCTGAACTTCCTCCATTAGTCAGGCGTGAAGGAGACTTGGTGCCTGAGCGCGGTCAAGCCCTCTCTGGAAGTGCTGTTTGGGGTCCTGGAGTGCATAGTAGAAAGAACACAGATTGGGAATTTAGAAGACTAACAGGTGGGCTGGGGATAGTAATTCCTGCTCCTACCTTTATAGATTGCCATAAGGATCAACATTTGTTCATTTATGTGAAAGCTCCTCTCTCTACAAATGTAGGAGTACTGATTATCAGCTGCAAGTGAAATGTTCTCATTCTACAAGTGGTAGTGGGACTGGTCTAATTGTGCACATGCCTGAGGGGTACTGAGATACTGTGCACATGGCCTGGGGGTACTAAGAGCAGGATGGAGTCACATGAGGACCTGGATGCCTTCTCTCCCTCTTGCTGGCTGGGACCTTGGGCAAATTACTTAGTGTCCTGAGCCTGTTTTCTCACATGTGATCTTCTAGCATTTGCCTCTTCCAGTTATGAACATAGAAGATTAAATGTGATGATAATGCGGAGTGCTTGGTATGTGTACACATCGCATATTTCTCTGGGTTTCCAGGTGCTGATCCGGTTTCCCATGCAGAGAAATGTGGTGGTGATCCCCAAGTCTGTGACACCTGAGCGCATCACTGAGAATTTCCAGGTAAGATCCAGCTGGTTGGCCCAAGGAGGAGGGAGGACTCTTCACAGGGCCTCCCAGCCTGTCCCCGGAGTGTCATCTATATGCCTCCCACCTGCCCTCCTGCCCACCTTCCTGTCATGACCTCCGTAGGAGTTGTGGTGAACAAACCATGGGCCAGAGAGAGTGACTGTCACTGGGTCAAGGTCCCTGATGCCGCCTGCTCAGCTCACTCAGTGGCCCCAGGCTGTCTGTACATACACCTTTGCTGAGGCTCCTCAGTGACACTTAGTGTTTGCCCTGAGACATAATTGTTCTTCAGTGATCCTGCCAGTTCTGGGGTTGTATCGAGGTTCTGTTAGTTACCCATCATAGGACTTTGGGCAAGTTTTTTATCTGCTCTGTGCCTGTTTCCCCTTCTGTATAACTGAGTTAATATCTATTTGGAGGATTGTTGCAGAGATGGAGATGATGCATCCAAGTGCTTCATGCAGTGTTTGGTACCTTAGTTGCTGTGATGTTGTTATCATGGGCCATAAAGGACCCCGCAGGCCACCTAGCCCACCTGCAAAGAAATCTTCTGACAATGGGCAGAGCGGTCCGGCTGTGTCAGGGCACCAGGGAAGCGCTCGGTGGTGGGCACTCGCAGCACACTCAAAAGCAGACTAGACTGCCTCTTTGCCTGCCTCTTGCTGTGGTATGGGGGACCCCACCAGAGAGAGAGCTGTTCTGTGAGGGTCCTTGTGGCCTGGGCACATCTCTCACTGAGCAAAGCAGCTTCACCAGGAACACTCCCTGTTTATCTGACAGCTGGTCCAGAGTGTGGCACAGACACAGGGCCTGGGGCTGTTTAGCTGTCAACTCCCTCTTCCTCATGCAGGCCACAGCCTGGGTTCACAGGTGGCTGTTTGTTTCCATAGTCAGCAGCTCATTTTGCCTGGTTCTGCTGGCCACGGGCTGGCCCTGACACTTGCCTCTGGACACCCAGGAAACGGGGATGGGAGGAAGTGGAGCTTATCTATAGTTTAGCAGGGGGAGACAGTTTTCTTCTTACATATGGAAGGAAAACTTTACCAATTCAAGGTAAAGTGATAAAGAGTAGCCACTATGGGAAACACCCTACTAGAGATGGATCTTATGTTTCATGTTTCATTTTTTTTTAAGGTATTAAAGAAAAATTAAATTACTAATCTCATAATGCTGATAAAATTATTTTTGTATCATACCGTGTAGTCTTTGCCCATTTTTTCATGGTCTTCATCTCAGGAAATCTAGCAGACTTTATTTCTGCACATTCCATGACTGGCTGAAGCTAAGGGCCCACCTCCAGGGGTGTTTGCCGCCCCTCGGGGCCTCACCCCCTGCCGCCTTCTGCTCAGCAGACTGCCTGCTGGCCGCCCCGAGTGCCAAGTCCTCTTTCCATTAGGCCCTTTCTTACCCTCTGTCAAAACCTTATTTGGATTCTTAGGCCTCTCTCAATGAATGCCATTTCCTCTTTGTCACATTCTTCAATTCCCCAGCTGGCATTAATTTCTAATTCCTCTGGACTCTGAGTCCTTTGTTGAGTGTCTTCTGTATACTGTGTGATTAATTTTTCCTTGCTTTATAGCTGTTGAAATATCTCTTCATTGTAAACTGAGGCAGAGATACATCTTACCCATCTTTATATTCCCCACTGGTGAATATTAAAATAGAAGTGCTCGGCACTATTTTTGAAATGGAATAAAAATACCATTTTCCTTGGAAGTCCTGTAAGGAGGGAGGTCTGTTTCCATTGTTCTGTGTCATACCTAGCCATAATATATACGTTGTCTGAATATTAATATGGTAAACTGAGTTCTATAGTAAGCTATAGTCTTTGAGTTCAATTTACCTGGCTTCCCCTCCCAGTCAAGGCATTGGGAGACATCTTTCATTGTGGTCCTGCTCAGAACCGTTTTGGTACTTTGATATTCTATTTTTGATTTTTATTACAGAGTTTATTGGATTTTTTTTTTTTTTTTTTTTTTTTTTTTTAGGTGTTTGACTTTGAACTAAGTAGTGTGGATATGACCACCTTGCTCAGCTACAACAGGGACTGGAGGGTCTGTGCCTTGATGAGGTGAGTGAGTCCTGAGTGTTATGACCAGGACCCCACAAATTTGTCAGTTGCTGTAGAACAAAAGAAAAATTCCTGGAGGCCTTAACTTCCAAGTCCTATTGTCACAGCTCTTTTTGCTTTTGCACATTACCTGGCTGTCTCATCCATGTGCAGCATTCAAACCTGTTATCAACTGAACTACTCAAAAGTCTTGGGGAAAATGCCCCAAGAGATCTACTCCAGGTATCTTATCCTCCTGCCTGAGGTATACTGTTGGCCTAACTGGCCTAAGCTGAAATAACCATGTATTTTGTTACTTAATTTCCAAGCCTTAGTAGCTAATGCAAAACTAGATGTTTTCAAGCAGCCCTATTCCTAGACCTTCTTGGAAGATTTTACACATGGCTCTTTAGTCATCTTAATGACTGAATTAAAATAGGAAGGCATGCACCTCTGACACTAAAAAGCCACATGACCCTGATAAAGTTGCTCAGCCCCTCTGGCCTGCCTGGCTGCTAAACATGTTGCCGTTGTCCATGGCCTCAGATGCAAAATGAGCTACAGAATTTATCATGGACAGCCCCCAGTCAGGCACTAAGTCATGGTCTGTAGTCTCAGAACTGGCTTGTTGGCTCAGTGAGCACTTAACCACGTTTGTCTTTATTTGATTTCTTATGGTCAAAATGTCTTCCTCAAAAAGCAAATGTGTTCCTGTTTTTTTTCTGACAGCGCTACATCCCACAAGGATTACCCCTTCAATGCTGAGTTTTGAAGCTGTGGCTGCCAGCTCTTCCCCGAGTAACCTCCTGTTTTTCCTGTCTCCTTTTTTCTTGCAAGTGTGGTGTGACCTGAGTCCCTAACAGTGCATTAGTAGCCTGGTGACTAACCAGCAGGGGTTTGCCCAGCTGAATGGGGGGTCTGAAGAGCAGTGTCTGTGGATTAAAAGTCTCTTCCAGTTTTCTTTGCCCTTTCTTTTTGCCTAACTAGGAAATACAACTTTGAATACTCTTTTCTGACCAAGGAGAGGTAAAATCTATAATGTCAAAATAGTGCCACTAACAGTTGGGTTTTTGACTGCTTAGAATTGTATTCCTTTCAGCCAGACTTCTCCTTGCCTCAAATAAAAAGTGCTTTTGTGAGCCACATGCTATGTCTTTTCTTTGAAATAATATCTCCTCCTTCAATCCCACTCCCAGCCTTCATCCCTTGAACCTATAGAGCAGACCATTCATTATGCAACAGGAATGCAGTCTTGGGCTTTTCCTTTTGGTTGGGGATCCTCACCCCAAGATGTTGTCCACTCAGCTTGGGGGAGGGGGGGTCTCGTCACTCTCATTGGAGTCACCTGAGGAGTTTGAATGTGGCTGGTGTCTGGACCCCTGAATACTGATATAGTGGGCTTAGGGTGTGGCTGGATCCCTCCTGAGTGCACAGGCTCCCCAGGTGATTCTAACATGAATCAAGGTTGAGCCCACAGCTTGAGAGTCCAAGTCAGAATGTAAACCCATTAGTGATTTCACAGATTTCTCAGCTGGTTCTTCTACTTGTGAAGATCAAAGTCAGATGTTCACTAAATAGCACCATCTGCCAGGCACAGTGCAGGAGATCTGGGTTAGTTTTAAATAAAATTAGTCCTTGCTTTCATGAAGCTCATTGTCTAGAGGGAAGAAAAGCATAAATAAATGGTGTCTTGTTGGAGATGGATGAATGCTTTAAAAAGGATTACAAAGTAAAGGCCTTGAAGCCCAAATGCTGTTGTTTGTTTTTGTTAATAACTGGTTTCCAAATCCAGAATTAAGTGGACAAAGGATTGGAAAGGGATGGGATAGACAAGGGACCTCAAATTTCAGAAAGATTGCTTTGTTACTGGTTTTGTGAGTTGGATGATTATAGTCCCTATTATTGGGTCACGTTAATACATGGCTTTACACATTACCCATGTTTAAGACTTGTCCTCAAGGGTTTCTCTTCTAGATAGGCAACAACTGATTGGTAGTGGTTGTTGGACCCCACCTGGGGATGAGCAAGCATGCCAAGTCCCTGGGCAGCTGGGGTTGAGTAAGAGGACTGACCACTTAGTGCTCCACCTGCTCCGGCTACCTCCCCTTGCTTGGCAGCCTGGGCCCCTCCCTCCCCAGCATCCACTCATCACTGGGGTCCTGTTTCCCCTGCTGGAGTAGGTGGGTCCTAGGTCTCTGATGCACCTTATCCCAAGTTAAACTGCAAACCTATTAAGTTACCTTCTAGTAATCAAGACTGGTCTGGTTTTATTAAAAGTTACTTCAAATCATCTGTGATTTAACTCCCTTCCTGTTTCTCCCGTTAGTCAAGAATTGGCTTAAATACACTTTGGAGAAACTTTGAGGTAATCACTAGTAAGAGTTTAAAAATCAGATACTTGCCTCCTGGATCATGGGGAGGAATGAGTGGTGTCTGTAGCAAGAACATTTAAAAGTGAACCCAAAAGTATAAATCAGATAAAAGGCTGAGCCTCCTCATTTCCTGTCTTAAGGCCCTCCCTACTTTCTAGCAGAGATTCTTAGAGTATATCTGAGGATATATCCCCTAGAAGGAGCATTGCCTGGAGTGGGGGAGGGAGAAGAGGACCAAGGCACAAAGGACAAGGAGAACAGCTGGTTCTGCATTTTGAAGATTGAATAGGCATGGTGTGGGCAGTTAATGGCCTGGGCACAGGGAAGAGCCCAGTTGATGCTGGAAGGTGTAGGGTGAGGGAGATGCTGAGGAAGTGAGGCTGCGGAGCTTAACTGGACCAGCCTCATCCCACCACAGTTCATCCCAAGGCTGTAGAAGGAGCAGAAAGATGTGAGAGGCTAGTACACATGGATAGAGACAGGTCCTGCTTTCCCACAGAGATCCTCTTTCTTTTCTACCTTACACCTTCCTGGGCGGAATCCTCCCCAGCCTCGGGACTCTGGTGGACACGTGTGTGAACTGACTCTCCAGGAAGTCAGGTCTGTGGAAGTTACAGAATATCACTGGTCCCATCTTTGAGGAACTTTATGTAGTTGGGGGCACAAAATACCTTCATGAAACAGTGGCATTTTACCAAAACAATGTTCAAAGAGCAGAATTGTTAAGATACTGAGACCAACTGAAAAACGTAACTAAATTTTATTAACTCAGAACAATGCTTGCACAGACGTTTTCAAACAGCACAATTTCTCAAGGTCTGCTTTCATAAAGCAAAGTTTTCTCAACACTACATCCAGGAATAATCTTTTTTGCTGCATTTCCTTAGTCCTCTCCAACACATTGGAGCATTTCCTTGGTGTTTTTGTTGAGTTAACTCCCTGGCAGCATCCTGGCAGGTTGCCCAGGACAATCAGTGTTAGCCTCAACCCAGGAAGGCTTTCCTGGAGGGGCTGTCTTTGGGGCTCACAGTTCTCTAGGATCCAGCTCTGGGTCATGTCAAATCTTAAAATCCTTGAAGGCATTTTCTAGCTGTGTTCTGAGATAAAACTCTTGGTCTTCAGGATTCCGAAAACTAGCTTCTCTTCCTTCCCACCCTGGAGTCAGGCCACAGATCGCTGCTTCACAGGTCCTCTTCTCCCTCCCCCACTCCAGGCAATGCTCCTTCTAGGGGATATATTCTCAGATATACTCTAAGAATCTCTGCTAGAAAGTAGGGAGGGCCTTAAGACAGGAAATGTGGAGGCCCAGCCTTTTATCTATGAGGATTAAAAGAGATCATTAATGTAAAGAACTAACCTAGGGCCTGGCACACAGCACTCAATACATGCCAGTCGTTATTGATGATATTGTGAATATTGCCTTTATTATAACCAAATGTTGGCAACAGAAGCAAACCCATCCAGCCCCTCAGCTCGCAGGTGGTGCTGGGGGTGGAGCAATGCCTAGAGAGGAGCTCTTTCCTTCTGCAGAAGCAACAGTTTCTCCCTAGTCTGTACTATGTCCAACCTCACACGTAAGAAGGGCAGCTCCTCACACATTTATCAGTGTGCACCACCCTGTGGTCTGGGCTTTTGTTTCCAACCTCTAGGATTGCACCTCCTGGCAAGAGAAAGCCCTGAAGAAAACGCGGTCCATGTGTTTGTAAGAATTGCTTTTTTTTCATACTGATAGGTGAAATCATAGAATGTCAGAGATGGAAAGTGTTGTGGAGACCATCTAATCCAGTGTGTCTCTAATCCAGGGTTCTCAAACTTACATTTGGCAGCAGACTCCTTCAAAAGAAATCCTATGTGGATCTTCAGTATATAAACTAAATAAAAGCAGGGCTGCTGTGCTTGAAGTCAGTCCTTTACCCTCCATATCTAGAAAGCACTTTGAAAGCCTTGGGATCTAAATAATTGTTGGTTTTTTGTTTCTTTGTCTTATTATTTTCATTTAAAAACAACTATAATTATTTCACAGAGTTTCTGTGGTTCAGGAATTCTGGAGTGCTTAGCTGGGTGGTTCTGGGTCAGGGTCTCATGAGGTTGCAATAAATATGACAGCTAGGACTAAAGACATCTGAAAGCTTGACCTGAGTGGAGGATCTGCTTCCAAGATGGTGTTATGGGTTTGTTTTTTAACATGTTAAACCTGTGATCTTTGTCTGAAACCTGTGATCAGGTTGTGATTCAGTTGGTTTGGGCTTCATTTAAGCAATCTCCCACTCAAATAAATTTGAGTATAGGGACAGACAATAGTAAAGAGCATTTACTTTAAAAAGTAAAGAGCATTTAAGACAAGAATTCCACTTCACATTTTGATTAAAGGATTACTTAAGGTTAAAGGAACAAGTTTACAATGTAAAAATAAAGTGATACATTACCAAGCTTGGGGACTTCTGCCCCTTCCAGAAGCAGCTGGATATGAGATCAGAAGACTCCTTCTCCCCCTAGGCTAAGTTACAAAGTATTTATAGAGCCTTTAATTCAGGATACATTCAATCAAATCATATTCTATTTTTATGTTTGAACCATGGGTGATGAACAACAGGTGGTGAGCCACAGGTGGTGAACTACAGGTGAGTCAAAAACAAAGGAGGTATTTACAGCATTATTAGAGATGCAAACTTAACCTTGAATGTTTGCAAAACTTTACTGAAAATAGTTCTACTACTTAAGCTATGAGTGCTGTAACAGCAATATAACACACCCTTATATAATAAAAACAAAATTAGAAGAGATTACTATTGCTTATATCTAACTTCTTAGTACAGTTTTCTTATTTCATTCTATAATTAGTCTAGTTATTGCATCATATTATGTCCCTCACTTCCTCCTTTTCTACTTGGGCCTGTTTAGCCTCTCCCTCAGTACAATCCTCTAATATAGGACTTGAAGGATACAGTTGTATAGTTATATAATAAGGACTTTCCACTTTCTTTTGTTAAATAGGCCTCTATATTAGAAGGAATACCTGGTTCTTCACTATCAGAACAGAAGGCATCAGGTGTTATATGAGAGCAGCAAGGCTCCTCAGCTATCTGATCGTTACATACAGAAAAAGAGCATCCTCATTTTCATATTCCTTGGTAGAGATATTATCCTGCAACAATGTCTCAGTCATGGGAAAATCGGTGCTGGCTGTTGGCAGGAGGCCTCAGTTCCTCACCATGTGTACTTTTCCATGAAGCTTCTGGAGTGCTCTGCTGACATGATTGCTGACTTCCGCCCTGACTTAAGAAAGCACAAGGTACAAGGTGCAATATCTTTTATTATCAATCCTCAGAAGCCACACACCATTATTTCCATAATATCCTATTGTTAGAACAGATCAACTGTATTCAGTGGGGGAGATGAGGGCCACTGGGAGGACACCTTGAAGGCTGGCTACCACAATTTGTAAACCTAGGATTGCACATTGTTTATTTCACAAGTAACTATAAATATGCAAGTGATTTTCAAGAGAATATGTGTTTAGATTGGCATGTCCAGCCAAAATATAAAGAGTTTTATAACAGAGTAGGAAAAAAAAAAGTAAACCCTGAGGATCAGAGAGGGAAAATGACCAGCAAAAGCTCACAAGGCAACTTAGTGGTAGAACTGGGCTTAGATTTCAGGTTTCTGAATTCTCTATTGCATTGCATCATTATATTATTAAAGTAACATTTCATTATAATACAAGTTACAGTAACTTTCTGTGATGGTTTGAAGCTGTATGTACCTGAGAAAACATGTTCTTAAACCTAATCCATTCCTGTGGGTGTGACCCATTTTAACTGAGGTAACTTCAGTTAAGGTATGGCCCACTTCAATCAGAATGGGTCTTAATCCTATTACTGGAGTCATTTATAAGCAGAATGAAATTCAGATACAGAGAGAGAAAGCCACTGAGGGAGCGTCCAGATGCTGAACATCAAAGAACCCAAAAGAGAAGGGAGAGACCAGGACACACTGCCATGTGCCTTGCCATGTGACAAGGTAAGGAACAGGCATTGCCAGGCACCAGCCCCAGAATCCACAGCCTTTCTGGAGAAAGCATTGCCTTGATGATGCCTTCATTTGGACTTTCTTTTAGCCTCAAACTGTGAGCAAATTACCATTGTTTAAAATCCAGCATCCTTTCTTGATAAAAACACTTCAAAAAGCAGGAATCAAAGGAAACTTCCTCAATATGATAAAGGACATGTATGAAAAACCCACAGCTAACATCATAGTCAATAATGAGAGACTAAAAGCTTTCCCTCTTAAACAGGAATAAGACAAGGATGCCCACTGTCACCACTGTTATTCAACATTGTGCTAGAAGTTCTAGCTAGAGCAGTTAGGCAAGAAAAAAATAAATAAATGGCATCCAAACTGGAAAGGAATGCTATCTGCAGACATGATTCTATATTTAGAAAATCCTGAAAAAACTGTGACAAAGCTACTTGAGTTAATAAATGAGTTCAACAAAGTGACAGGATACAAGATCAACATGTGAAAATCAGTAGGGTTTCTATACACTAGTAATAAGCTATGCAAGGAGGTAATCCAGAAAACAATTCCATTTACAATGGCAACTAAAATAATTAAATAACTAAATAACAAACCTAACTAGGATGTAAAAGACCTGTACACAGACAGCTACAAAACATTGCTAAAAGAAATCAAAGAAGACCTAAATAAATGGAAAAACATCCTGTGTTCATGGATTGGAAGGCTAAGTATCATTAAGATGTCAATTTCTACCCAATTAATCTACAGATTCAATGCAATACCAATCAAAATTCCAACATCCTACTTAAAAGAAATTGAAAAGCTAATTATCAAATTTATTTGGAATGGTAAGGAGACTTGAATAGCCAGAAACATCTTGATAAAGAAGAATGAAGTGGGAGGACCAATGCTTCCTGACTTTAAAGCATATTATAAAGCACAGTGGTCAAAATTGCATGGTACTCTCATAAAGATTGACATATTGATCAATAGATTAGAATTAAGAGTCCAGAAATAGACCCTCAGATCTAATTTCAATTGATTTTTTACAAGGCTCCCAAATCCACTTAATGGGAACAGAACAGTCTTTTCAATAAATGGTGTTGGGAGAACTGGATATCCTTATCCAAAAGAATGAAAGAGAACCCCTACCTCACACCTGTCTCATTCAAAATGGATAAAAGGCCTGAATATAAGAGCCAGTACCATAAAACTCCTGGAAGAAAACATAGGGGAGCATCTTCAAGCTCTAGTAATAGAGGTAGTTTCCTAGAACTTAAACCCAAAGCACAAGCAACAAAAGAAAAAATAGATAAATGGGAACACTCAAGACTGAACATTCTGTGCTTCAAAGGACTTTATCAAAAGGGTGAGGAAGCAGCTGACTTATTGGAAGAAGATATTTGGACACCACACATCTGATAAGGTTTTGATATCCAGAATATATAAAGAAATCCTACAATTCAACAATAAAAAGAGGAACAGCCCTATTTAAAAATGGGCAAAAGACATGAATAGACATTTTTCTAAAGAGGAGACACAGATAGCTAAAAAGCACATGAAAAGATGCTCATCTTCACTAGCTATTGGGGAAATGCAAATCAAAACCACAATAAGATATCATCTCAGACATACTAGAATAGCTGCTATTAAAGGAACAGGAAACTACAAGTGTTGGAGAGAATGTGGTGAATTCCCACGTATTCACTGCTCGTGGGAATGTAAAATGGTGCAGTCACTGTGGAGGTCAGTTTGGCAGTTTCTCAAGAAGCTAAGTATAGAATTGCCTTAGGATTCGGCAATGCTACCACTCAGGATATACCCAGAAGATTTGAAAGCAGGGACATGGACAGACATTTGCACACTGTGATGGTTAGGTTCATGTGTCAACTTGGCCAGGTGATAGTACACAGCTGTCTGGTCAAGCAAACATTGGCCTAACAATTGCTGTGAGGATGTTTGTGGTTGGTTAATAAGCCAACAGGCTGGTTTATTAAATCATCAGTCAACTTAACTGCAGCTGTGACTGATGACTCACCAAAGGGCGTGTCTTCCACAATGAGAGAATGCAATTGGCTAGATTTAATCCAATTAATCAGTTGAAGACTTATAAGCAAGACAATTAGAGGACCTTCACTTCTTCTTCAGCTGCCCAGTGAAGCATTTCCTGAGGAATTCGTGGAAGTTGCCGGTTTGTTTCCTGAGGAGTTCATCGAACATGTTCGCTGAAGATCCCAGTTCATCTCCTGAGGAGTTCGTCGAAGTTGCCGGTTCATTTCCTGAGGGGTTCATCAGACATCTTCCTTGGAGTTGACAGTTTGCTGACTCCTCTACAGAATTTGGACTCATGCATACCCACAGTTGCGTGAGTCACTTTTACAAATCTGATAGTCAGAGACACCTCTCATTGATTCTGTTTCCCTAGAGAACCCTAACTAATATACACGCACCAATGTTCATAAGGCATTAGTCACAATTGCCAAAAGATGGAAACAACCCAAGTGTCCATCAACAGATGAATGGATAAACAAAATGTGGTGTATATATATGATGGAATATTCAGCAGTAAGAGGAATGAAGTCCTGAAGCACAAAACATTGATGAACCTTGAGGTTATTATGTTAAGTGAAATAAGTAAGACACAAAAGGACACATATTGAATGATCTCACTAATATGAACTAATTATAATATGTAAACTCATAGACATAAAATATAGAATATAGGTTACCAGAATATAGAATGAGGCAAAAGAATGGGAAACAGTTGCTTAACATGTGCAGAATGTCTAACTAGGTTGAACTTAAATGGTTGGAAATGGATAGAGGTGATGGTAGCACATTATTGTGAGAATAATTAATAGTACTGAATGGTGTGTGAATGTGGTGGAAAGGGGAAGTTTCAGGTCATGTATGTCACCAGAAGGAAAGTTGGAGGTTAAAACATGGGAATGTATAGCACAGTGAATCTTGTGGTGGACTATGACTGTGATTAACTGTACAAATATAAAAAATATAAAAAAAATTCTTTAGTGAACTAGAACAAATGTACACTATTATAAGGAGTTACTAGTAGAGTGGTATATGGGAAAAATGTGCCTTGCAAACTATGGACTAGAGTTAACAGTAATATTTTAATATTCTTTCATGAAGAAGTTACACATGTACCACACCAATACTACGGGTCAACAATACTCACCTGCTTGAACATGCCCACACCTTTCTTAGAAATAGATGAAGGGTATGTGAGAATTTGGGCTTTATTTTTTATTCTCATTTCTTTTCTGGAGTAATTAAAATGTTCTAAAATTTATCATGGGGATGTATGTACAACTATGTGATGATATTGTGAGGCATTGATTGTATACTTTGGATGGTTTGGATGGTATGTGACTATATCTCAATAAAATTGCGAAAAAAAGAAAAAATCCCGTTTCAAGCCATACCATTGCCTTGGTATTTGCTAAAGCAGCCAAGAAAACTAAAACATTTACATGTGTATAAAACTTTGTCACCAGGTGATCAAGGTTAATATGACAGTGATTAAGTCATGTACTCTCTTAATATGATGTGATAAGAATGGCATTTTACCTCAATGATTTCCTCCCTAAAACCCAAAGCCCTAGTGTAATGAAAATAACATCAGACAAGTCCTGAGAGATATTCTACAATGTACTTCTCCGAGTTGTCCAGGTCATCAAAAACAAGGAAATTCTGATTAACTGTCACAGTCAAGAGGATCCTACACTGTATTTTAGTTGGGATCCTGGAATGGGAAAAGGATATTAGGTAAGAACTAAGGAAATCTGAATGAAGTAATGGCCTTTATTTAACAACAATTTATCAGTATCACTATTGGTGCATTAATTATGACAAATGTACCCTACCAATGTAAGATGTTAAAAACAGAGGAAACTAGGTATAGGCTATTCGGGAACTCTTTGTACTTTATAGGTTTTCTCTAAATCTAAAGCTATTCTAAAATAAAAATTTATTTGCAAAAAAAATTTATAATTTATAAAGCACTCAGAAAAAGTGCTTTCTAAACAGAACATAAGTCTCCTTTACGTTACTCACCTGCTTGAATATGCCCACACCTTTCTTAGAAATTGATACATCAAGCATATAAAAAAATTAGCAAGGGTATAAGTTTGCTTGGCAAAATTGTTAATCTTGCTCTTGAAGAATACACATATTTCTTAGAACAAATGGAGCATTTATGAAAATCAGTGACATGCCTAGGCCAAAGTGCTGGCCTCTACACATTTCGATGTATCATTTGGATCACATTCTTTGACCACAATTAAATAAAATTATAAAACAACAACAACAAAAAAATCAACTAGGACCTGCTCCCACCCCCAGTGCACACATTTGGAAATGTTAGAAAAATAATAAAAAGTGTTAAAGAAGAAATAATAATTCATACTCTTATATATGGCATATATTAATTACCTAATGTCCCAAGCACTGTTTTAAGAGTTTTGTTATTTTTTAATCATCACACCAGGCCTATGAGGTTGGTACTATTATTATCCCCAGTTGCACATGAAGAAACTGGGTGACATAGAGGTTAAGTGACTTCCCCAAAAACATACAGTTGGAAAATGGTGGAGCTGGGATCTGAACTTGGGCAGTCCACACTCGTATTCAATTAGGTGCCTCCTAGTATAAAACAGAAAACACATGTGGGATGATAAAAATATGACGTACCAAAGCTTTGGGGATGATAAAAATATGACATACCAAAGCTGCTTAGGGAAAAATTTGTGGTCTTGTAACCATTGAAGAAATTAAATAACTAGTTAAAAATCTTTCCCCAAAGAAATTACCAGGCCAAGCTGCTGGCTTTATAGGAAAGTTGTAGGTAACATTCTAAGTAGAGACTATGCCAATCCTACACAAGCTCTTCCAGGAGAGAAGGAATACTTCCAAACCCATTTTATACCACTAGCACAGTTTTGATATTAAAATCAGACTAGGACAGTTCAAGTAAGGAAAATTACAGGCCAGTATTCATTCGCCCATGAACAAAGATGCAAAAATCCTAAACAAAATATAATTAACCAAATCCAATAACATATAAAAGGGTTATTATATAATTATAAAGTCAGTTTTATCATAGGAATGCAGAGTTGGTTTAGTATTAGAAAATAGTTAATGTAATCCACCACGTTAGCAAACTAAAATTATTTGAATATATTCAAATAAATAAATAATCGATAGAATTCAAAATCCTTTTATGATAAAATCTTTCAGTAAACTAAGAAAACTTCCTTAAACTTCTAAAGGGCATGCATCTATAAAAACCTATAGTTAGTTTTTTTTTAATACTCCATGTGTTTTATTACATCCAAATACATAATTCTGAGGAAAAAATGCCAAAACGAAAAGGGAGGGAATGACTTACAATTAACTTGTAAATAAGACGTTTTTACTCTTAAAATGGTTTGTTCTCCTGGAGTAAATATATGGCCTCGTCTTTGTATCTGCTAAACACCCTCCTTTTTCATTGATTAATCAAAGATAAACTGCAGCATAACCTGCCCAACAAGCTGGTTAATTTGAGATTACTACCTGAGTTTGCTGCATGATTACTTTGTATGTACTGTTTTAGGAATAATTGTCAATATTTATTGAGTCACTTCTATGAGTCAGCCATTCTGCTGAGCACCAAACATGCACTATCTCATTTAATCTTCACAGAAAGCCCACTGCATAGATACTAGTATTACCCTAGGATTAACAGATGAAGACAATTATACTCAGAAATTCAGTAACTTGCTAAGAATTGAATGGCTAGAGAGTAGCAGAGCTGAGATTTTAACGTTAAGGCAGGCAGATTCCAGAGCCCAAATCCCTAAGCATTATGCTCTGTTGTTTTCTCCCTGGTTATAATAGACCTGCGCTATTCTAAGCAGTTTACATATGTTATCTCATTTAATAATCAGAGCAAACTTACGCAATATACCCATCCTCAGAGGTGGAAATTGAGGCAAGAGAAGTTAAGTAACTATCTCAGGATCATAGATCTGATAGGTGACGCAGGAAGATTCAAATCAAAGAAATCTCTATTCTTCCTTTAAGGTAAATGTGGGAGCCCAGGGTCTTCCCCAAGTGCCTTGAAGACTGCACACAGCAGCTTGCTTGACCTAGGACAGTTACGGTTTGACCTACTCTCCTTGTAAAATCAAGCTTCCAGCACTAAATGCAATCTATAGAAACTACCTCCTCCCTGTAACTCCCTGAGGTCCTATTATCTACAAGATAATCTATAATCCTCCCCTCTTCCCTGTTGACTACAATCAATCCCCACCTACGTCACAAGAACCCTGCTCCCCTCATACGCATTTGAATGTCTTTGTCTTAACCCTTACAAATCACTCCTTGGCATCCCCTGCTTTTACAGAGTATCTTCACATTGAGCTCTGAAACCACTGCCATTCAGAGCAGCTCCTGAATTTAGGGCAATGTGACCGACTTCCCACCCTGTAGGCAAGCCCCAAAATAAAAGCTCATGTCTCAGAATGTGTCCAGTGCTTTCTTTAGTCTTTCAGCTGCAACAGCCCTCTTCGGCCATGACAGTAAAGCTAGTATTTTGATCACCAATTTACAGAAAGGAGGAAGCAGCTCTGCTGTAATATAAAGGATCTTATTTAAACATAGTTGAGACGTAAAAATATGTTTTCGAGAAAATAGCTAGTTGTGAGCTCATTCTATACATCACATATACCCAGATTTGAATGGACATATCTGGATCATAAAGTCTTGGATAAGTTTTTAGAACTTTGCTCCAGCTCCTTCCCTCCCCCAGCCCCCCCCCCCCCGAGTAAGAAAGAGGCCGTTTTGTTCCCAAAGTGACTTCATGGTGTCGTGAGCCTACAGGAGTTTTAAGATCAGGGAGAACACAATGATCCTTGCTATCGCCATGTCTACTCAACATTTTAAGGAGGTCCTAGGCAGTTTACTAAGATAAGAAAAATTGAAGGCCTAATTATAAAAGAAGGAATAAAACCATCATATGCTGGTAATATTGTAATGAGAAATTAAAGAATTAACAAATGATTGTGATTACTGAATCATTAGATAGATGTTTTTCTTTCTATTGTAGAATAGGCAGAAGTTAATACCTGAAATTACTGAAACCCAACTACTCTCACCCTTTTTTATACTTACTATTGTATTGGTGTTTGTGGCTTGATCTCAGTCAGTTGCTATTGTAATGGCTAGTCCAGCTTATTCTTAGCCCTGTTTATACTGACTATTGTAATGGTTATTCTTGCCTAGTCTCCATTCCCCCTTGTTTGAATCCATAAAAACCCTGAACTCCTTAGACTCAGGGAGACAGATTTTTGGGCAGATAGGCCATCTGCTCTCCTGCTTTGCATGTGGCGTTAAACTTTTTCTCTCTTTGAAACCCGTGTGTCATAGATGGGCAGAGAACCCACCGCTTTTGTCTGGTGTATAATTTGGCAACCCAAGAAGGACAGCGATTCGAGAAGGAGTCCACTGCCCGAAGTTCTGGAGCACCGGCCAGACAGGCAAATGGGAAATCAAGTCTCCTGCGGTTGCTAGATGCTTTTTAGTCTGCAGGCTCAGTAACCAGGTTTTTCTCTATTCTGCCAGCACTCCTGACCCTCAGCACCTTAAAAAGCTTCAAAGAGAGAAACAGTTTCCATTCCAAGTCTGGACATCTGACTGGGTGAGTCTGTCATAAAGGTGAAAGTGGACTGAGAAGTTAGTACAGCAGTCTAAGCCTTGGGTCCCGCTTCCAGAACGATCCCCCTTGGACTGACCTCCACACCTTTCTGTTTTCTGGGTACCATTATACAGACTGTGTTTATCTGTGGAGTATACTCCTAGAAAATAAGTAATCCAACAATGAATTGGTATGTAATATAATTAAGTATTCCTGCTTAACTGTTAACTGGTGTGTTATATAGGTACAGTAAGTGTTTAATGCCTGTTGAATTGTTCATTGGTGTTTGATTTAGTTATTAATTGGTGTGTTACTTAAATATATAAGTTTTAAGCATCTGTTTGAATTGTTAGTTGGTTTCGTATTACGTTTACATTGTTCAAGTGTTCCTGCTTATTTACTGATTACTGAAGTTCTTTAGAATGGGAAATTCTAATTTTGATAACATTCCTAAAAGTAAAAAAAAGTTGGAAAGATTTTAGTCATGAGGCTATGAAAAAAACAAGGAATAGTTTATTTCCATATCACAGTTCTGGCCTCAATATGATTTAGAATCAGGAGAGAAAGGGCCTGAGAATGGCTCTATAGAAAAGAACACTGTAATAAAGTTAGAGTTGTTCTGTAAAAGAGAGCAGAAATGGGATGAGATGAAGTATGTTCAATTCTTTGTCTCTCCCAGTAATCAGTGTTCATGAGAAATGTAAAATTTTACCTGTAAAGATTAGTGAAGAAAAGAAAAAATGTCCCCCCTGATTCAAATTGGGAGGATTCAGCAGAGCCTTTATTAACTCTTCCATCTGCTCCACCTGGACCCTGTAACCCAGGGGCAAGAGATCAGGAAAGGAGGAAGCTCGCCTACTTCCTCCTCCTCCTCTGCATCCCTCTTTATCAGAGGTAAAAGACCCTGACAGACATGCTCTTCCCCTCCCATATTGGCCAGGATACCCGTTTGGCCAGGGCTGCTTTTTAAAATCAGCAGCAGAATCACTGGAAAACTTCTACCCCTCCAGCAAGTGCCTGTAGGAGTACACCAACAGGGAGGCCCGGGAGGATTTATAATATTCAAGCAAATCAGAAAGGATAAAAAGTAGGGTTCAAATTAGTGAGTATTACATTTCTCTGTTTCTAGGTTATTTGTGTGTCTTAACTTTCTATTTTGACTGTTTGTGTAATGTATATTTTCCTACCTCTGGATGGTAATACCAAACTGGCAAACAAAAATTCTTAAGAAAGCTTTATTTGAATTGCTTAAGGATAAATAAGCACATATATACACATACATATATACTTATCTTTGTGCCAATACCACATTTCCTTAATTATAAAACCTTTTAATTATAAACAAGTTGAGCAAGGGAAGTCACTCCACCTTGTTCTTCTTCAGAAGCTTCTTAGCTATTTTTTAGATTTTGTTTTTGCATTCCATATACATTTTAGAATCAGTGTATCAAGGGATGACAAAAATCCTGGTGGAATTTTGATTGAGACTTTACTGATAGCATGATTTGGCAGAAAATTATGACGTTGGGTTTTCCTGTTCAAGAACATGGCATATCTCTCCATTCGTCTTCCTCAATAAGATAAGCAAATACTGTAGACCCACCCATGCAGGAGAATAGAGAGCCAAGGAATGAACCCATTCATGGAAAAATGGTCTGTGACTGAGTCAACACTATAGTCACAGAGGAAAGGATGGACTAGTCAATAATACCTATCTGTGGCAATTGGTGATCATATGGAAAAAATAAGTCATAAAAGTTAATTCCGCTTGGAATTAAAGTGAAAAAGCAAAACTATAAAATTTTAAGAGTCAATAAATGAGAATATTCCCACCATCTAGATAAGGAAGAACTCTTACATCATAAAAATTATAAGCCATAAAGGAACTATTTGACTACATTAAAGCTAAGAACTCCTGTTCAACAAAACACACCATAAAGAGAGTGAAAAAGCAAGCTATAACTTGGAGAAGATATTTGCAATACAAATAAGCTACAAAGAATTAGTATTCACAATATAAAATGCATTCCTATAAATCAATAAGAAAATGAATCAATTTTTTTTAAGTGGATAAAACACACGCATACCCGACAGTCAGCAAGTCAACTACTAAGTATAAACTCTAGAGAAGGTTTGCATATGAGCACCAGGAGAAATGTCCACAAAAAGCAGATGTCCATGTATAGCAGAACCTGGAAGCAGTGTAAATGCCCATCAGTAGTGAAATGGATGAACACATCATGGTATTTTCACAGTGTATGAACTGCAGCTATATCCTCCACATGAAAGAATCTCAGAAACAAACACTGGGCCAAAACATCTAGTTACAGCAGAATACTTACAGTAAGATTCCATTTATATCAAATTCAGAACTAGGCAAAACTATACAAAGTATATTTTAAGCAGACCATCAAAGGTCATAAAACTATAAAGAAGAGCAAGAGAATAATTTATTCAGAATTCAGGGATGGGAGCTGGAATGGGGCTTGATATCAGAGAGGGGCATACAAGGATAGTAGTGATATTTATCTCTTACCCTGGGTTCTGAGAACATGGTATTTGTTTGATTATAATTCTTTAAACAGCATGCAGAGATATAATATACTATTTTGTATTTATGAAATATTACACAATAAAAAATAAATGTTTGCTGAATAAATAAATGATTTTATTTATGTTAGTAACAGTCCAGTGACAGACACGTATTAGGATTCCTATTTCACAGATGATGAACTTAGATCAGAGAAGTTAATTGTACGCCAAATTTCACACAGCTGGCCAAAGCTTCTGCCTCCTGACCCTATGACCTTTCCACTGAATCTTAACTGCGCTTTGCATGTTTGCTGCTATTAGCTCCAGGTTCAGAAAAGTTATAATACCACACTATAGATCATTGAACAAAAGAAGAGAGGGCCTTTGTGCCAGTTTGAAACTATTATAAACCCCAGGAAAGACTATGTTCTTTAATGCAATCTTGTGGGGCAGATTTATTATGGGTGGGATCTTTTCATTAGGTTGTTTCCATGGAGATGTGACCTACCAAACTGTGGGTGAGATCTTTTAATTAGATTATTTCCATGGAGGTGTGATTCTGCCCATTCAAGGTGGGTCTCTTGTTTCTTTGTTTGTTTTTCATCGATATATTTTTTCTTCCATTTTTTATTGAGATATATTCACATACCATACAATCATCCAAAGTGTACAATCAGTTGTTCACAGTACTGTCATGTAGTTATGCATTCATCACCACAATGTTTGAACATTTTCGTTACTCAAAAAAATAATAAAAATAAGAATAAAAATTAAAGTAAAAACAAACACCCAAAACATCCCATCCCCCTCTATCCCCCCTATTATTCATTTAATTTTTGTCCCCATGTTTCTACTCATCTGGCCATACTCTGGATGAAGGAAGCATGAGCCACAAGGTTTTCACAATCACAGGTCACACCATGTAAGCTACATAGTTATACAATCACCTCCAAGAATCAAGGCTACTGGGTTGCAGTTCAACTGTTTCAGGTATTTCCTTCTAGCTATTGCAATACACTAAAAACTGAAAGGGAAATCTATATAAGGCATAAGAATAACCTCCAGAATGATCTCTCAGCTCCATTTGAAATCTCTCAGCCACTGAAACTTTATTTTGTTTCATTTCTCTTTCCTGTTTTGGTCAAGAAGGCTTTCTCAATCCTACGATGCCAGGTCCAGGCTCATCCCTGGGAGTCATGCCCCATGTTGCCAGGGAGTTTTATATCCCTGGGAGTCATGTTCCACATAGGGGGGAGGGCATCAAGTCCACCTGCTGAGTTGGCTTAGAGAGGTCACATCTGAGCAACAAGAGAGGTTCTCTGGGGATAACTTTTAGGGACAATCATAAGTAGGCTTAGCCTCTCCTTTGCAGTAACAAGCTTCATTAGGGCAAGCCCCAAGATCGAGGACTCAGCCTTCTAAATTGGTAGTCCCCAATGCTTGTGAGACTATCAGGAACTCCCCAGTTGGGGGAGCTTAATATTTCCACATTTTTCCCCAGTCCCTCAGGGAGGCTTTGCAGTTACTTTTTTGCTGTCTGACCAAATTACTCTGGGACGTATCAGGGCTTCACACTAACCTGTACAAACCAAGCAGATCTCACTCCCTATTCAAAGTTCCATGAAATTATGGTGCTTAAACAAACTGACCATACAAGTTAAATTATATAGTGTGCTATAGAAAATATAGATTTTTTCACTGAATAAACATCTCTTCCTTTGGTCTCACACAGAAGTTGAAGTTTTAAAACACTGTCAACATCGTACTTGACCCTTTAGTCTGGTTTACCTTAGTCCTAACTAAGTCCATTTTGTTCATATCTCTAATTGAAGTCTGAACTCTTTTTTCAGTCTCTTTAACATTTGCTGTATGGGGTAATGCTGACATTCATAGCTGCCAAATTCTGGCTGCGAATCTCAGGTGTCACACATACACCTGAATTTTCAGGGACTGACCGGGTTATACACAAAGAACTCATCGTATCAGAATTTAGAAATAACCATTACAACTCAGGAATAGATGCAACTGCTGAAAGAGCTTAAAATCTAGGAACGTTTACCATAAGGCTTCCCCTGATAACCTATGCTCTCAGACTCAATTCTCAGAGTTTGCATATTCTAGTTAGTCCGTATTAGTGAGGCATTATAATGTTTTGTCTTTATATTTCTGGTTTATTTCCCTCAACATACTGTCATCAAGGTCCATTCACCTAGTTGCATATTTCACAACTTCATTCCTTCTTGTAGCTGCTCAATATTCCATTGTATGTATACACCACAGTTCACTATTTAGTTCATCAGTCAATGTATGCTTAGCCACCTCCATCCATTGTGAATTGTGAATACTGACACCATAAACACCAGTGTGCAAATGTCCATTTGTGTCCCTGCTCTAGTTCTTCCAGGTATATACCCAGTAACGGGGTTGCAGGACCATATGGCAATCCCATACTTAGCTTCCTGTGGAACCACCACACTGCCCTCCAGATCGGCTGCCCCATTCTACTTCCCCACCAACAGTGAATAGGCACATCTCTCTCTCTCCACATTTTCTGCAGCACTTGTATTCCTCTGTTTATTTTTTAAACAGCTTTATTGACACACCATATATTCCCTCCTAAGCAAACAATCAATGGTTCCCAGTATAATCACATAGCTATGTATTCACCATCACAATCTATATGAGGACATTTCCATTGCTGATATTTCTTATCTTTCTTCAATTTGGCATTTGCAGGGTTCTCCTCCAGTCTATATCCTCCTCCAGAGCTTCAAACAATACAGAATTGTCCTTTTTTTGTTGAATCTTTGGAAAGAAGTTTTCAGTTGCTGTTTATGTCACCAGGCTGATGATGTCACCCCTCAAGGTGGGTCTTGATTAGTTTACTGGAGTCCTTAAGAGAGCTCAGGGACTGACACAGACCCAGACGCTTGGAGATGCAGACAGAAAGATGTTTGGCAATGCTAAGCTGAGAGATGAAGCCCAGATTTTGCTCCAGAGAAGCTAAGAGAGGACCCCCAGATGCTTAGAGAGAAACGCCCTGGGAGAACAATCAAGGATGCAGAGGAGCTGAGAGAGAAGCTATGAGAAACAGAAGCCCAGAGATATTTTGGAGAAAACCGTTTCGAAACCAGAACCTGGGAACAAAGGATCAGCAGACACCAGCCATGTGCCTTCCCAGGTGACAGAGGTGTTCCGGAGGCCATTGGCCTTCCTTCAGTGAAGGTATCCTCTTGTTGATGCCTTAGTTTCAATACTTTGATGGCCTTAGAACTGTAAATTTGTAACCTAATAAATCCCTTTTATAAAAGCCAATCCTTTTCTGGTATTTTGCATAATGGGAGCTTTAGCAAACTGGATCGGCCTTTTAATAGAATTACCTTTTAAAAATCACTTTTCTCTCTTCCTGTCCTTGGTTATCTATGCCATGTAGATAAGGTATCCACTCACTAGCTATAGATAAGTTTTATCAGAGTTCCAACCCAGGCATAATTCCAGTGGTATTAGGAAGTGAAAGAGGTGTTTAGATGGGAGACAACAGATTTTGGCAGAGTGTTATTAGTACCCCAACTTGTTAGATAGTTGGGCCCCAGGGAAGAGAAGGTCAGCCTTAAGGCCCAGGACAGAAATTTTGAGGGAACTGGAGCATAGGGTCAGAAGGGACCAGAGATTGGACACTGGCCGCAGGAAATGGGTCTCTGTGGCTCAGCGCAGTGTGGAGGAGGTGAGGGCCACAGCAGGGAACCAGGGTGGGTTGGAGGGACTGGGTGAAGTAGAGGACAGCTGTGAACACACCCCCACAGCTCAGTTACACTTACACCTGCAACAGAGGCCCCCCAGCCGGGAACTGAACCCTGAGAGAATTGTGTGCCCTTCTCCCACTCACCATGAAACAGCAGGTTTGGACTAGAACCCTGGCTCTGGCAAGGCTCTCCGAGATCATCTGGCCCAGCCTTCATTTTAGAGGAGGGCCAGTGACTCAGCTGACATCAGCCAGCTAATTGGCGGGACAGCCAGGACTAGAACTTGTGTCTGCAAATGTTTATCCAGTGTTCTTTTTCTATAGAAAACCTAAACTGCTGTCGTCTTAGTCTAAATAGATCATTTCGAGAGGCCTAAGCATCAATTTGTGACCTAACCTGAACTAGAAACTAGATTGGTTTGCCACTCAGTGGGAATCCAAGAGGTTCAAACCCTGAATCCAAGGCAACCTGGATTTCCACACCAGAGCCGAGAGGCAAGGAAGGGCTCGAGCAGCTGTCCTGTCTCCCTCCCCGCCCCCACCTCAACCAGAGCAAATTCCCTTTTATTTGCTTTGTTTGTTGGAATTGTGTAGATCATTTGCAAAAAGGGTTCTGATGCTTTAAAAAAAAAAACGTTTTAAGAAAAATTTAAATCAACAACGGAGAACGAAGTTGGCCTCTTGACGCTCTCTTTGTTCACTTCCCAAGTTTTAGGATCATTCAGTAATTTTGGAGGCCGATTTACATGCCCAACTTTGTGGCATGTGCTAAGGAATATATAATAGTAGATTACTCCATCCCCAAGTAATCTAAAAATGATTCCTAGGTTATTTACTTGAAAGAAGGAAGCATTTTCTTTTAGAAGCAGCCTTATAAATGATGTTTTGGTTTGCCTCTTTTATACACGATGTCCCTACCATCCCATTGACTTGCCTCTCATTTCTTGGATCTCTTTGGAAAAGGGTTGCAAAGGATGGGGTGATATAATCTTGGTGCCTGCAACTTGCTTACTTTCTGCTTCTATAGAAGCGAAGATTTCTTTCTACGTTTGCACAAGAGAAAACAGTGTCAATAACTTTTCAGATTATTCTGTACAGGGGAACATATGACAATAGCCTCTTCATAGTGGGGAATGGGGAGGACAGGGCAGGATGTCCTAGGTTGGGGGTTGCATAGTTGGGCACAGCCTGAGTGAAACCATGTTTCTGGTGGCTCTGGAGACCACCAAGAGGAAAGTTTATGTTCCCTCTGGGTGATATAGGAGGGCAAGTGAAGAGTCAGGTAACAAGAAGAGTTTGAGGACATGAGAGCAAACTCTGAGTTTGTGGCCCCCATTACATAAGTAGAATTCTCGGGAGGACCCAGCACCTGCTCTTTCTACTTATAAGATGGAAATGCTGCTTGGATAGATGGCGTGTATTACTGTTTGGTTCTAGAGAAGCCCCGGCAGGTCCCTGGCCTGCTTGAATCACCAGAACACTGCTGGGACCACCTCAGTGGTCTGGAGGGTTTGACACTAGAGCAGGGACTGGACGCTCTTCTTGTGCAGTGGGCCAAGGAAAGGGGCAGAAGGAAGTCCTGTGCATCTAGTTCATCTTTTGTGAGCAGAAGGGAGTCTCCTTCATTCACTTTCCATTCCTTTTTCTTTTCCTCCTGAGCTTACAGGATGGGTCTTTGCTTCCCCCTGCTGGCCACATGTGGCTCAACACTAATGTTTTTGTAAAAATTGGTGACTTGGTGGGAAATAGACCTTCTTAATAACAAAAATAGCAACAGCAGCACTATTGCCAGAACTACTGATTGAGGGCTTATAATAGGTCAGACACTGTACTGGGCCTTTATGTAAAATTATCTCTTGTAATCCACAAACAAATTTCTAAGGTAGTATTATTCCTCCCACCAAATAAAGGAGAAACTGAGGCACAGTGCAGTTAAATGACTTGCACAAAAATATATGCTGGTAATGACAGGGCTGGGATTAAAACCCAGATGTGTTAGAATCCTAAGTCCATATTCTGAGCCACTGTACAAATTCACGTTCGTGACAGGATATATTCTGGACAGGATATATTCTCCCAAATTCTCCCAACTGACAGAGACGTGCTACTTACCAATCTGTGCCTTTTTATTTCCATCAGTCCACATCCTGGCACATCCCCACATCATTTTTCTCCTCCACTTCTTGTTCCCATCTCCAAATCTACAACTGTTCCACTCTCTTTCTTCACTTCCTGATATCTGTACACTTAGCTTCCCCACAGGCTTGCTTCTAACGTTCGCCCGAGGGCAGGGTTTCTGAACCTGGGATCTGGAAAAGGTCTGGATAGAATCCAAGAGATCTGTGAAATTGAGCAATAGAATGTTTTCTACATTCTCTTATGAATGTAGAAAACAGAAAGAAATGGGACCTGAGATTTCATCACTTAGAGCTATTTCTATACCACATTACTATTGTTACAGATATCTCAAAATACCATTTATACTCATCACAACTTTGAAATTACAATAGTTATTAGAACAGCCACTAGATCTGCTATTTAACCATTAATTAAAAGCACCTATAACTACACCACAAATTTATTTTTTCAGTATTTTGATAGCAGTCATTCAAAATTATGGAACGCCTTTGTAATCCTGTGCATTTTATTTTATGCATTTCCAAGCATTATTCTTAGAAGGGATCAAAAGGCTTCTGCAACCTGCCAAAGGGTCCTGGCATAAAAATGTTAAGAACAACTGACCTTGATTCTATACCAGTCTTTGGGCCTCCTGACCCAACTAATATAATAATGCAGCAGTGGCCAGTGGAGGGAGGTGTTACAGATCTCCAAATAGGATGTTCACATGGTTTATCTTCCAAACCAGGACATATGAGAGTTTTTAAGAGGGCAATGTTAATAATTTTGCTGGTGTAAATAATGCCACTGTATTGTACACTAAAAAATGGTTAAAATAGCAAGTGTTTAAAAATTATACTTATGCTGGTACAGTAGGCATAAACTGGGACATATGGTCATCCATTCAGATAGCATGTATTGTTGAAACAACTGAAGAATTAGGTAAGAAAATACTAGATAATGAAATGTAACTTGCAGGAATCAACATGAATCACACCCATTAGGCTGGCTAGAAAAGAGTCAGATAATGACAAGTGTTGGCAAGGATTTGGAGAAATCAGAACCCTCACATACTGCTGATGGGATTGTAAAATGGTGCAGCCACTTTGGAAAACAGTCTGGAGGATTCTCAAATGATTAAACATAGTTACCATAGACCCAGAAATGCCACTCCAAGAGAAATGTCCACACAAAAATTTGTACATTAATTTTCATAGCAGTATTATTCATAATAGCCAAAGGTGAAAACAACCAAAATGTCCACTGACTGACAAATGGATAAATAAAATGTGGTATACTCAGACAATGGAATGTTATTCGGCCATATAAAGGAATGAAGTTCAGATACATGCTACAACATGGAAAATCGTGAAACATTATGTTAAGTTAAAGAAGCCAGTCACAAAAGACAACATCGTACATGATTCCATGCATATGAAAGTCCAAAAAAGGAACGCTATAGAGACAGAAAGTAGATAAGAGGTTGCTTAGGGCTGGGGGTGGGGTGGGTGGGGGAGGGGGTAGCTGGAGGAATAGGGGAATGATAAGTACAAGGAATGGGGTTTCCTTTTGAGGTGATAAAATGTTCCATAGTTGACTGCAGTGAGGATTGCACATATCCATGAATATACGACAAACCACTGAATTGTACACACTAAATAGTAGGTAAATTATATCTCAATAAAGCTGTTAAAAAAAAGAATCAACATAAAATTCATACTATTTGTAACAGTGCTGCTGATAAGATTAGATTATCTTCTAAAATTCAACCCAAGAAATCAAAACATAATTAACATAAAATATACCAGCTTCAAAAGAAATAATTATAGCACATAATAATAGTATCACTAATACTAATATTTCATCTACATGGACCACGCAGTACCTCACAACAACTCTCTGAGGTAGATACTGATATTATCCCCATTTTGCAAATGAAGAAAATTTGCTCTTCATCACATGGCTAGAAAGAGGCAGAGCTGGGTTACAAATCCATGCACACCAGCTCCTGAGACTGTGTGCTGCGCCATTGCCTCTATTTCTTTCTCAGACCATGTAATGCTTGCAGTTTTCATGATCTGAGTGGGATCCAGGAATATAAAATATGGAATTAAAAACATCAGTCTCTTTATCTCCCACACTACACAGAGCTGCTTTTATTCTTGATGACTATCCCCTATTATATGACAGAAATTGCCCCTACTGGAGGAGACAATTTGGAAGGTTCCCAAAGAGCAATAGAAATTTCCATTAAGACTCCTAAATTGTAAGTAACTTGCCAGGCAGTCACCATTTTCCTTTGGCTCCCATATGAGAGACAGGATGGGGCAGTGATTAAGAGCGTGGGCTTTGTATTATTCGAGGTTCTCTAGAGAAACAGAACTGATAGGGGATATCTGTAAATATTATGAGATTTTTTTAATATATAAAAATTGTCTCACATGACTGTGGGCATAGGCAAATCCAAATTTCATAGGGCAGGCCGCAAGCTGGGAACTCCAATGAAGATTTCAGATGCATTCCCCAGGAGAAGCTGGCTGGCTGAAATAGAGATGGAAATTCTCTCTTCTGACTGCTGAAATCATCACTTCTCTGTTTAAAGCCCTCAACTGATTGGACAAGACTTCTCTCGTTGAAGGCAAGCTTCTCAGTTGATTGTAGATGTAATCAGCCGTAGATGTAATCATTCATAGATGCAATCAAGTTACTGATGATTCAAATCTGCAGAATGTCCTCATGGTAACAATCAGACCAGTGCTTTCTTGACCAAACAGTTGGACACCAAAACCTGGCCAAGTTGACACGTGAACTTAACCATCACAGTCCATCCCTTGTCAACTTGGTAATCATACAACTCTCCTTAACCCATACTTAATCTCTAAATAAAAACAGTAACAGTCATCCTGTTACTGTCCTGCTTACAACTGGAAACACACTAACTCTCCCCAGAATAGGGTGCGAGTCCTTCAGTAACGTTCACATTTTATAACTTAAATACTACAACATGAAGCTAACACAACTTATGTCATATGATAAGGGAATAAGATAGGGAAGAAAACAAGGATATTTGCTTTATGTACAAATACAAACATACTCATAACAAAACAAGGAAGAAATATTCATACCATTACAGTCCTCATTTCTGTAACTGCTCACATGCTCTTAGCTCATTTTTATAACTACCTTCTTCCACTACCCATTCCATATTTCCTTTACCCTCAGCAAGCACCTCAGCTGGCCATGGTTCTTTGCCTTGTGGTATGACCCAAACCTTCATTCCTGAAGTTTCTGGGCCATTGGTAGTCCTGCCTGGATTGGGTGGTTGTAATTTTCCATTGAAATTAATCACAAGGAATGGTGATAGTAAGAGATGCCCTAGGGGATCTCCTATATTCCAAGCAAATTCTTCTGCACCTCTATTGTGTAGTTGCAGTCCTATTTCTCCTTGATAATTAGGATCAGTCACCCCAGCCAGTACAGTAATTCCCTTCTTTGCCTGTTGATTCAGAGGCATGAGGAGCCCCAGAAAGGCCAGGTGATGGTCTTAGCTTCCAGCTCAAGGAATCGTTGTTGTGTCTCCTGGTTGAAACACTTCTCCATTTGAAACTAAGACCTGTAGACCAGCAGAGCTTAAGGTTGCAGAGACAGGAAGCAAAATTTTTTCTAGTGGATCAGTAGTGGTAATAGTGAGTGATACCACTCCCATTGTCCAATGGGCTCATGAACAAAGTGTCCATGGTGGTAGGGATGGAGGTTATGCATGGGCATAAATTCCTGGACCTGTGGGAGGAACAGTACCATAGAGTGGATATTAATTGAGAGCACACACAGCCTCCTGGAGAACATTGGCCCAGCCCTGCAAGGTATTGCCACGTAGTTGGCACCATAATTAAGTCTTCAAAAGGCCATTCCAACATTCTATCAATCCAGCTGTTTCAGTATGATGAGGAACATGGTAAGACCAGTGATTCCATGAGTGCATGCCCATTCCCTGCACTTCGTTTGCTGTGAAGTGGGTTGTTCCTTGGTCAGAAGCAATGCTGTGTAGAATAACATGACAGTGGATAAGGCATTCTGTAAGTCCATGAATGATAATTTTGGCAGAGGAATTGCATGCAGGGAAGGCAAACATACATCCAGAGTATGTGCATATTCCAGTTAGAAGAAATTGCTACTCCCTTCCATGATGAAACTGGTCCAATGTAATCAACCTGCCCCCAGGAGTAGGCTGATCACCTCGGGAAATAGTGCCATATTGGGGTCTGAGTGTTGTTCTCTGCTGCTGGCAGACTGGGCACTCAGCAGTGGCTGTAGCCAGGTTGGAATTGGTGAGTGGAAGTCCATGTTGCTGAGCCCATGTATAACCTCCATCCCTACCACCATGGACACTTTGTTCATGAGCCCACTGGGCAATGACAGGAGTGGCTGGAGAAAGAGGCTGACTGGTATTCACAGAACAGGCCATTCTATCCACTTGATTATTAAAATCTTCCTCTGCCAAATTCACCCTCTGGTGAGCATTCAGGTGGGACACAAATATCTTTATGATTTTTTGCCCACTAAGAAAGCTCTATCCACATATGTTTCCCCAGACCTCTTTTTCATCAATTTTCCAATCATTTTCCTTCCAAGTCCCTGACCATCCAGCCAAACCATTGGCAACAGCATTTCAGGCCATTTCTCCTTCCATGCAGAATAAATAACCAGGTGCATGGCTCAAATTCCACTGACTGGGAGGATTTCCCCTCACCACTGCCCTTCAGGGATGTCCCAGAAGGGGCTGTAGTGTCACAGCTGTCCACTTTCAGGTGGTACCTGTATATCCTGCAGAACCATCTGTAAACCAAGCCCAAGATTTCTTTTCCTCAGTCAACCAATCATAAGGAACTCCTCAAGAGGCCATAGCATTAGGCTAGGGAAGAGATGGTAATGTGGTCAGAACGGGAGTCATGGGCATTTGGATCACTTCCTTGTGTAAAACACTTGTGCCTTCAAGGCTGCTCAAGCCTTATCGCATATATATCACTCCCATTTGATGATGGAGTGCTGCTGTGCATGGCCGATTTTATGGCTTGGTGGGTCAGACTGCACCAGCTCCTGATAGGCAACTCAGGTCTCATGGCAAATTGGTGGTCCATGGTTAAGCATTCATTCCTTACTAAGGACCAGTAGCAGGCAAAAAGTTGTTTCTCAAAAGAAAAGTAGTTATCTGCAGAGGATGGCAAGGCTTTACTCCAAAACCCGAAGGGTCTATGTTGTGATTCTCCTATAGGGAGACAAAGGCTCCAGCACATCTCTATTTGCCACTGACACTTTTAGAATCATTGGATCTGCTGGATCTTATGGCCCAAGTGGCAAAGCAGCTTGCACAGCACCCTGGACCTACTGCAGAGCCTCCTTTTGTTCCAGTCCTCACTCAAAACCAGGAGCTTGTTGGGTCACTCATTTAATGGGTTGGAGTAGGACACCCAAATGAGGAATATGTTGTCTCCAAAATCCAAACAGGTCGGCTAGGCATTGTGCCTCTTTTTTGTTCATAGGAAGGGCCAGATGCAACAGCTTATCCTTCACCTTAGAAGGGATATCTCAACATGCCCCACACCACTAGACATCTGGAAATTGCACAGAAGTGGAAGGCCCTGTATTTTTGTTGGATTTATCTCCCATCTTCTGACATGCAAATGCCTTACTAATAAGTCTAGAGTAGTTGCTACTTCTTACTAGGTCCAATCAACATATCATCAATATAATGATGTGATGTCTTGTGGGAGGGAGAGACAATCAAGGTCTCTGCAGACTAGATTATGACACAGGGGCTGAAGAGTTGATAGACCTATGAGATAAGACAGTGAAGGTGTATTGCTGGCCTTGCCAGCTGAAAGCAAACTCTTTCTGATGGTCTTTACTAACAGCAATTGAGAAAAAAGCATTCGCCAGATCAATAGCTGCATTCCAGGTACCAGGGGATGTGCTGATTTGCTCAAGCAATGATACCACATCTGGAACAGCAGCTGCAATTGGAGTCACCACCTGGTTAAGCTTACTATAATCCACTGTCATCCTGCAAGGCCCATCTGTTTTCTGCACAGGCCAAATAAGAGAGTTGAATAGCGATGTGGTGGGAATCACCCCCCCCCCGCCCCCGCATCCTTCAAGTACTTGATGGTGGCACTAATCTTGTAATCCAGCCAATAATCTGTTATTGCTTTGACTTACTATTTTTTCTAGGTGGGGGCAGTTGTAGTGGCTTCCATTTGACCTTTCCTACCATAATAGCCCTCACTCCATGAGTCAGGGAACCAATGTGGGGATTCTGCCAGTTGCTAAATATGTCTATTCCGATTTTACATTCCAGAATTGGGGAACTAACCACAGAATTGGTCCAGGGATTCACTGGACCCACTATGAGATGGAACTGAGCTAAAATTCCATTGCTTACCTGACCTCCATAAGCCCCAGAATGACGTTTTGGGTCTCCTGGAATTAATGTCACTTCTGAGCCAGTGTCTAATAATCCCCAGAATGTCTGATCATTTCCTTTTCCCCAGTGCAGTAACCTGGGTAAAAGGCAGTAGGTCTCCCTGGGGAAGGCTGGGAGGAAGATTAACAGTGAAAACTTTTGGCAGTGTAACAGGGCCCTTCCCCAAAGGGACCCAGCCTTCCTTTCATCCAAGGGACTCTGGGTCTGTAAACTGTCTCAAGTCTGGGAATTGATTAAGGGGCTGTGACTCTCTGTTTTTGTGGTTCAAGTTAGACTTTTGTTCACTTGACCTAGAATTCTTCTGCTTATACAGCTCAAGTAAAAATTCAGTAGACTGCCCATCTATTTTACTTCTAAGTATCCCGTAATCTACTAGCCAAAACCATAGGTCTCTGAGTCAGATTATTTTGATTGCTGCTTTGGGTCTGCTGTCCATTATGGTAGCCACATCTATGTTGTCTTTGGTGATTAACTGCTGCCACATGGCTTCTGCCAACTCAGAGTCCAATCATCCTCATTGTTCAGTGAAAGCAGTTCCCACAGTAATAGCTGACCTACACAGAAGAGTGACCACAGAGTTCTTCAGGAACTCACAAATTTATTCCTCACAGTCCTGGTGAAAGGTGTGTCCTCTGGACATTCCTGTGGTAGGTGAGCAGGTCTGACATGATAAATCTGCTCCAACATTCCAATTTCTCTAAGCCTTTGGATCCCTTCATCTACATTATACCAGGGTAGTTCTGGCATTTCTACCTCAGGTAACGTCGGCCACCTTTTGATACACATTTCAGCCAACTACCCAAACTGTTAACACAGTTTCTAACCCCTCGAGCTACAACATTGAAGGCAGAATCTCTGCTTAGTGGGCCCATATCAATAAATTCAGCCTGATCCAACTTTGTATTCCTTCCACCATTATCCCACACCTTTAATATCCATTCCACACATATTCCCCTGATTTCTGTCTATAAAAATTGAAAAACTCATGCAGTTCTTTCGGAGTACAGCACACCACCTCATGGGTCACACTTTATACCTCACCTTTTGGGGCCTGTTGGGACTTCAGTCTAATTATAGGTCTGGAAGAAAAGAGGGGTGGTGGAGGTGGATGAGAAGAACAATTAGAAGTGTCTTACAAGCCAACTACCTCAGGGCATTCCACTGCAGTTTCATCTGGTGAAATAGGATTAATCTTTTCAGACATAGGAGTGAGGGCTATTTCTCAGTGGAGGTGGTTACATGTTTATCAGGCAGAGGAGGGTTAATCCCTTCAGGTGAAAGTTGGGTGGAAGATTCCACAGTGTAGACTGGAGGCCAGGTGGAGGGTTCCTCAGGGCAGGCTGGAAGTTGGGGGTCTGGTTCCTCAGGGTGTACTGGAGGTTGGGAGACTGGCTTCTTAGGGCAGCAGGAGGTCAAGTGACTGCTTTCTGAGGGCAGACTGGAGAGCTGGTGGTTGGTTCCTCAGGGCAAGCTGGAGGTCCAGCAGCTGTTCCCTCAGGGCAGACCATTACAGGTTTATCTAACAAAGACTCAGCAGAATCCAGGATTTCAACATCCCCATCCCCATCATTATCAACACATATGTCCTCATTCCAATTTTTAGGATCCCATTCCTTTCTACTCAATTGCCCTCACTTTAACTGCAGACACTCTGCAAGTTTGGTAATTTCATTTATGCTGTAATTCAGCCACTTGCACAATGAGACTTTGGGTCTGGTTTTAAGGAATGTCAAGTCCATAGCTACACAAGATAAGATTTTCTTTCAGGGCACACATAAAAATTTCATGTCCTTCATGTGGCACTCAAGTTGAGACTTTGAAGACTTCAGCTTATCCCTTTCTTTCATAACTGTATCCAGCATATTTATGAACAATCAGCCAACATCATTATACCTTTTTAACTCCACAAAACAGTTTTCAGGTATCAAAAACACTAACACCCAGAGCCTTGTCTCTTAAAAGCATTTGAATAACTGTGTCCAGTGGTGACATTTTGCATGTCTCTATTGCCAAATCACACCATTGACTATCAGTGTCATCTTGATTATTGGAAATAGAGGCATTAGTGCCTTTGAATCTAATCAGATTAGAGAAGCAACTCCAAAAATCCCAGAACCAATTCAAAAATCTCATCCTTAAAATTCTGTTTGTCAAGAACCACTCCTGCACCAAAGCTGTATTAGTCAGGGTTCTCTAGAGAAGCAGAACCAACAGGAGATATCTGTATATATTATGAGATTTTTATAGGAATTGTAAAATGTGACTGTGGGCATAGGCAAGTCCAAATTCTGTAGGGCAGACAGCAAGCTGGGAACTCCAATGAAGGTTTTCAATAAATTCTCTAGGAGAAATTGGCTGGCTGAAGTAGAGACGGAAAGTCTCTCTTTTGACTGATGAAATCATCACTTCTCTCATTGTTGAAGGCAATCTCCTTGTACATTTGATTGTAGATGTAATCAGCCAAAGATGCAATCAAGTTACTGGTGATTCAAGTCCACAAAATGTGCTCACAGTAGCAAATAGGCTAGTGCTTTCTTGGCCAAACAAATGAACACCAAAACCTTGCCTAGTTGACACATGAACTTAACCACCGCAGGTTTCAAGCTCAAATTCCAGCCCACATTAGCTGGGTGACCTTGCATAAATCACATCATCTTTTTGTGCTTCTGTTTGCTTATCTGAAAAATTGAAATAATAAGCTTCACAGGTGGTTGTGAGGAGTAAACAAGCCTGGCAAATACCTAATAAATGGCAAAAAATTATCATCATTTTATTAGCATCTAACAGTTTTGTCCCAAATTCAAGTCTCTTGTATGATTCTGAATATTTCTTCCATGTGTTCAGGGATTTTCAACTTTACTTCCATCCCTACTGTTTTCTTCATTCTGTAGCTATCTTTGGGTAATTATTACCACATTTGCTTATAAAGCATTTGCACCAGGACTCATTTTGCTGATGCAACATAAACTCTGACAACTGGAAGTGAGAAAAGGGACACGCGCTCTCATGATTATCACATATTCTCAATTTACCCATTCTATAATAGCATTTGCTCCATAGCTCTGCATTTGCATTTTGCTGAGCCAACATGAATTCTTACAAGTTCGGGGTACCCAGAGAATGCTTCAATAAGAATTGAGTTGATAAAAAATAGAATGGCTCATTTAGCACCTTTGTAGAAACAAGATGAATTTCTGATTTCAATTGAAATAAGAAATTAAAAAGGATGGTGGACCTGACCCCATGAAAAATTGAAATGGTACAAAAAAAAGATAATTCAGTATAAAAAGGGAAACCACATAGGGAATTGTTTGCATCAATGTGAAAAGGGATTAATAAATATGTTTTATAAGGCCAATCTTTCAAAAACATTTTTTTTGCGTCTTCTACTAAGAAAAGGAACATTTTACACCATGACCAATACCCACTTACATTGAAACAAAAGTTTCACACAGAAAAACTTACTATGTGAGTATGAGAGAAATGCTGTAATATTTTTATTCTATTCTATTCTAATTTTTCCTTTAATACTAGTCATGAATCACTTTATCGATTTAATAATCTACTAATGGATTGTTACTTGCAGTTTAAAAACAGTGATATCAAGAGCTCTTATAAATACATTATTGGATAAAGGATATACGTGGATACTTCAGTGAGAGTAAAAACTTCTCAAAAACAGGAAAATCTCACCCTCAGCACTCTCAAAAGATATGCAAACTGTAACAATGACAAAATAAAATTTTCTACTAAATAAATTAACAGAAATTAAAAATGATAATGTCTAATCCTGATGACATTTTAAAGTTTTTTTTAATGCAGTTATTTATTTATACTCTATCCCAATTCAAAACCACTTTGATGCAGCTTTATGTACCAAAATTGCCATACACAACTGATGTCAGAACCTACTGATGCAATGTATTTTTTCAAGTAGCAATTTGGTAGTACATTTAGGAAGCCATAAAAATGTTCATACCCCAAAGTAATTCTATTTCTGGGAATTTGTCCCAAAGAAGCAATTCAAAGGAAAAGAAATATATGCACAACTTTTTATATCACTAAAGTAGTAAAAAATGAGAGGCAGTCCAAATGGCCAAGAGTAGCACAATATTTAAATAAGCTCTACTACATCAGCTCAAAATATTTTGCAGCCAATAAAATGCTAATTATAACTATAAAGCAACATGAGAAAAGACTTATGCTAATAAATGCAAAAGTTATAAAACAAAACTGTATATGTGTTCCAGTTACTATAGCTACACAACAGATTGCTCTAAAACTGAGTGCATGAAGCAGCCATTTATTATGGATCAGGAATTCAGACAGGGCACAGCAATGTGGCTCAATGTTTGGGGCCTTGGTTGGTGGGCTGTAATATCTGAAGTCTCATTCACTCACATGTCTGACACTTGATGCTGGCCGTCAGCTGCTGGGATCCTATCTGAGTCTACTGGCTAAACACCTCCATGTGATCTAGGCTTCTTCAAACGTGGTGGCTGGGTTCCCAGGGAGAGAGTCCCTAGAGAGACAGCCAGGCAGAAGTATGACCCAGCCCTGGAAACTAAGCAGTTTCACTTCCACTCCCATTCATTGAGGCAGTCAAAAAGTCCCTTCTAGTTTCAAGAGATACGACCCTATAACGAGGGAATGGAAGTTTCTGGAAGAGCAGGCAGGACTGGAAATACGGCTGTGGCTATTTTCAGGAGATACAATCTGCCACAATCTGTGATCACATAACAATCATTAGAATATTAGGGCCAGGACTGGGAGGAAACAGGGAAAAATTGAACACTTGATTTTTAAATTCCTGTTATGATTCTGATGATGTCCTTTAAGCAATTAAGTAAAGAGTTATAAGTAAAATTATATTAACAAGGAACTATGCTGGCAAAGCCTTGGAAATTGCTCCCCAGTGTTCTAGTTTGCTAATGCTTCACTAGAGGGTGGGTAATGGCATCCAGAAAACCTCTGTTAGCTGGGAAGGCACGTGGCCAGCATCTGCTCTGGAGTTCTGCTTTCAATATGTCTTCCTCCCAGGATGTTCCTCTCTAGGCTTCAGCCTCTCAAAAATGTCACTCTTAGTTGCTCTTGGGGTGTTTGTCCTCTCTTAGCTTCTCCAGAGCAAAAGTCTGATTTCAAAGGCCGTCTCCAAAATGTCTCTGTAAGCTGAAGCTCCTCTCTCAGTTCCTGTGCATTCTTCAAAGTGTCCCTCTTGGCTGTAGCAAGCTTGCTCCTTCTGTCTGAGCTTATATAGTGCTCTAGTAAACTAATCAAGGCCCACGCTGAATGGGCAGGACTGCGTGTCCATGGAAACTATCCAATCAGAGTCATCACCTACAGTTGGGTGGGGCGCATCTCCATGGAAACACCCAAGAATTACAATCTAATCAACACTGATATGTCTTCCCACACAAGATTGCATCAAAGATAATGGTGTTTTGGGGAATATAATACATTCAAACCGGCACACCCAGGTACCCCAGCTTTCCTTGGCTCCTTCATTTCTAAACTGCTGCTGTTCTCAAGATCCGTGTCCCATCAAGTGCTCAACTCACTGCATCGGCAATGCCCCTCTCGTTTATGTGGGGTGGCCCGAAGCACAGGCCTGAGTTCCCAGTGGACATGCACATAACCCACAGCGGCTGTGTGTAGCTTTTTCTGCCCTCCTCAATCCCTCATTGCTTGACTTCTCCTCCCACTTGTGCAGTGTCATCTACAGATGACCTCGCTTTTTGGTTAGCCTGGCCTGGCTCTGCTTCTGTCCCCAAAATGGTTTCCTCAAGGCCCAGAAGGAGAGGCTCCTGGACTTGGAAGTGCGGTCCAGTTCTCCATAGGGTCCCTTGGTCTGCAGGGTGATGTCTTTTGCCAGCTCTATGTGTGCTTCTATGGCCTCTCATGGTGAACCAGCAGATGTTGAGCCTGGGGACGGCTCATTCGGGGCCCGATGAGGCCTTGGATTATCAGACCCCATGTTAACTGTGTTAACCATCACTGGCTGCAGAGCTCTGAGCCTCCTGCCCCATCCTACATTTCCCATCTTCTCCTTCTTCTCCCTTGAATCTCTTGATCCAAAAGGGGTCTAATAGGAGAAGAGAGAAATAAGGAAATTTAGTGAATCTTCTCTCAGGCTAATATCCTGGCTTGAAGAATGTTGACCTGCCACATAATCTCATCTTGAATGTCAAAGGTTGGATATCACCTTGGCCTTTTCTAGGCAATCCTTCTGTATCTAATTCTAATGTCCTCCCAGTCAGATGTATGCCTAGGGCAAACTATGTGTAAAGGTCATAAAGAGAATAATCACATACTATTTCAAAATATTCCTCTAGTTACATTCTTGAATCTCTATCCACTGCAACCACCAATAGCTCTTCAGAGCTCTATCTTTCAAAATCTTTTTGCCAGCATCTCTAAAAATCAAATTCCTTCCTTCTAAAACCTGCTCTTTCTTCTATATTACAAACATCAAAGTCTAGGAGAAGGAGAACAATTAAAAAAGAAAAGAAAGTTCACAAATCTCTAAAACCAAGGGTTTTTTGAATACCAGGGGCCCACTGCTCCACACCAGTGATTCTGAATGGGGCCCAGGAATCTGCATCTTTGACAAATATGCCAGATGCACACGATGTAAGTGGATGGGACCACATTTGGAACATGTGCTCCAAGCCCCGCAGCAGGGCGGGGCAATATGCAGGAAGAATGGATTCTTGCAAGGTGAGCAGAACCAGACTCAGAGCCTTTCAGATGTGGAGCCATAACATAAATGTGAGCTGGTCTGTGATCATGGGCTGAAAACTGTGGCCTGGAGGTCACATTTATGGAAGTGACCAGCCTTCTGGTTCTCCGGTGCAGCTCCATCCAGCCCAGCATCACCTACAATTAACCACCCTCCAACCCCTAGAAAATTCTCAAGGTGGCGCTAGTGAGCAGAGTCCTCAGGAGCCCTCACTATGGCCTACTTTCCCCTCCTCCCATCACCCCATGGCATGGATGTTCCAAGGCTCTTCTGCTCAGTGGAGCCACTTGGATGAGGCCTGCTCCTCTCAGCTGGAGTGAGTCCTCTCTGAAGCTGCAGTCCACACAAGCACCTTCCAACCCTGACACCCCGGGTGATAGTGGGCACGATACTTTACCTCTCCAGGTTAAGGTACTTCATCTGAAAATGGAGTGTGAGCAGGAGAGATGGGTTTCACCCAAATCTGTCATTCTGCAATTCTGGGCTAAGTTGGAATGTCAGCAGCCAAAGAAAAGGCCCTGCTTTAGCCTTGGGGAAGTGGCCAATCTAGACTCCATTTCCAATCTTGGACAGGTTCTCAAGGAAGGTCCAGGGCTGGACTCCTTCCCCACCCAGGAGAGGTGGGGGGACCGCAGAGGAGGGCAGAAAGAAGAGACACCAAAAGCCTTGGAGGGAGTCCTTGTGAGTGGGCCCTGCTCAGAAATGAGACAAGAGAAACGGGCCACAAACTCTTCCACCCAAGGTTGGGCTGTGCTTTGACCACAATGGAAATCTACACTCTGGTGGAATGTTGTTTTTTTTTTTCCTTAGACCTTTGTGCTTATTTTGTTTTCCTGAGTTTCTGAGGAGAAGTTCCTTTTGGAAAGTTCCAACTCAGTCTCAGCTGAACAAAAGGGGGACAGGATTTTTCCACAGGGGCTCGGGCAGGTAGGGGGATCACATACCACCCCACCCCCCCTCACCCCCCCACCACCACTTGTTTGACAGCTGTGGAGAATCCAGAGCTGGGATGGATGCAAGAAAGGGAAATCCTGGGAGGGCTGGAGCTGAGGCCAGCTGGGACGATACCTTCCCTTCCCCACCATCCCCTTACCCTGGAGAGAGATGAATTCCACTCTCTGACTTGCTCTCCTTCTAAGACTCAGCACTTGGGTTTGATCTGGACCCTAACTTACCAATATATAAATCAAATAATCAGATAAATTAACTCAGCTGGAATGCCTATTCCAGAAACAAAGCCCTCTGACTAGAATTGGTTAAGGGAATCTTGGAACATTCTTTCATCAATCCTTTCTCCTAACAGTCTCCCAGCGTCTTTTTTTTTTTTTTTTTTCCAATTGTTTGCTTTGATAAGTATTCAAATGCCTATTTTTATTGAGATATAATTCACATAACATAAAATTCACTGTTTTAAAGAGCACAAATTCATTGGTTTTTAGTTTACACTGTCTTCCCTGTGACTTGTCACCCCAGCGTTATTACACCTGGTCAAGAGGAAGGGGGCTGGGATTGGAAGCTTCCCTGAGGCATTACCAAAAGGCAACCCAGGACTGAGATCCCAAGGCCTGCTGCAACCTGTTGACACAGCTGCACTCCTCTCTGGAATTTCTCATGGAAATCCTGTCCTTGGAGGTGAAATCCTGCCATTCTTGGGACAGCTGGGTTATTAGGTAAATTCTCCCTTATTGAGCCAGGGTCAGAGGCTAACTCATTCCCCAAAGGGTTGCAGAGCCCTGGCCCCATGGTGACATCAAGCCCTGAGGGTGAGCTGACCAGGTCAGAGCCTGCTCGGGGACCTAGGGCAGGGGTGGGGGAGAAGGTCTCAGGCTACTCACCCTTGAAAACAGAGTCCTGGGACACTCAGAAATTCAGGGCTGGCAGAACCTTCGGGACCATGTGGCTCAACTCCCTCTTGTACAGATGAGGAGCCTGGGGCCAGAGAGTCTGCAGTTGCACAACCTGGTAATGGTAGAAGTAAGACCAGAACTAGCTCCTCTGGCTCCTGGTCCAGTCATTCTCTACCAGATAATTTATTCAACAGTAAATATTAAATGATCCACCTCCCCTCCATGGGTCAAGACCTGCTCTGGGTGCAAAACAGGCTGGTTGACCTGGAAAACACATGCAGGGCACATCCTCCTAGCACCAGGGAGGGGTACCAGAGAGGGTCAACCTAGAGAAGGAAGAGAGGTCCAGGAAGATAAACCCTCAGCAAGGCCTTGCTACCTGCCCAGCAATTGCCTTGCAAAGCCCTTTCCTGAGAGTTGCCTTCATCAGCTCCTGTCAGCAGCACCCCCACCCCACCCCTACCCCCACCCAGATGGACCCTGGCCCTCCTCCCTGGGAGGCAGAAGACCTAGGACAAAACCAGCCTTAAATTAGCAGACATGTGTTTTTTCGGGTGGGGCGGTGGGTTTGATGGAGTTGGCTTATTTCAGCTTGCAAGAGCCAATCAAGTTTTCAGGAATTTTTTTAAGCAGTCATTATTAAAAAATAAGTTATATAAACTTAAAACTAAATAAATTATATAAATACTCAAAATGCATCACTTCCTAATTGCTAGTACGACATTTTACTATTAGCTATGCTCATGAGGTTATTTATGATTGTATCTGTATGGTGAAAATACCATATTCCTGCACATTTCTTCCCAACTGTGTGTTCAGTGACATCACATTGTAGCTTGGGAGTATTTACACCATGGAAATAGAAAAATGCTACCAATTATGGTTTTGTTTTTTCACATTTACCAGCCACAGAAAGATGCACACTGCACACGACATCTCCAGATGAGCGGCCTGCTTGCAGACAGGCACTGGGCTCCCACTGTGTGGCTGCTTCTCACCAGCTGTTCTGGGAAAGGTCCAGGCAGGGCTCAAGTCTGCCCTTCAAAGGGAGCAGGTTACACGGAAGGAGCTCAAGGAGCCAGAAGAAGAGAAAGGCAAAGGACAGGACGTGTGCATTTCTGCTCAGCTAGGCTTGGGAATAGTTGGCAAAACCAACTCCTGAGTAACTGAACTGAGGGGCTCAGGGCTAGTGCTGTTCACTAACCCACCCCCAAAGTTCTGCTCTTCCCGCCATTCCTGGCCAATCATAAAAACATGGAACCTTAATTTTTAAAGCTAAAAATCAGCTGGTTCTTGTCCACTTTCTCTCTCAGAAGGACCTCATCCATGATTGCCCTTTAGCACCCAGTCTTAGGACATCAGGTTTCCTGTAAACATTGGCTCAAGATGTTGAATGAAAAATTAAAAACAACAACGACAGCAAAACAACTCCAGTCCCCCCAAAGCTGGCACTTATTGGCTGATTTGACAAAAGTGTGTACTCACATGTGCAAATTCAGTGTTTCAGATGCCTCTGAGAAAGCAGATGGATTTAACTTAGAAATCTTTACGCTTAGTTTTGTCACTAACGACCAGGGTTTCCTTAGAAGGAATCTGACACTGCAGATGGATTCCCTCTTTACCCTCCTTCCCTCCCTCCTTCTTCCCATTCAATCATTTAATTCATTCAACAATGAATGAAATACCCATTCTTTCATGGGTATTTGGAACACCCAGTGTTGGTCAGGTATTTTTCTGGCATCTGGGAGATAATGAATACCAGAGAAAGAAAACTGCTCCTCAGCACTGTTTTCTCTCTGCTTGCAAATAGATGGAGCCCATTTGGACCTAGACTGCTGATTATTTTGGAGCTTACAAAGCACATGGGAGGCAGTTCTCCCATTTCTTTCTTATGAGCTAAAGGTCCCAGAATTTAGCTCGAGTACTCAGGGCTAAAATACTGGGAAATGCTTAAGCTTAAGCAACTAACTCGTACTTTGTTCAACAAAAGGAAAAGTATCTTGCAATCTTTCGGTCTAGCGAACAAAATCCCCAAACTAGCGCAGAAGCACATATAGGACGGTGCGTGGGCAGGGAGGTGGGCAGACACCCATTGAATACTCGGATTCACGTTCCCTTCACGTTTCTTTCACTGTCAGAGGTTATTACTCATCCTCCTGTACGTCATCTCTCACTTTCTATTTTTATGTTGTTGGCTTCTGATCACTTTCCGCACCCAAACTTTAGTGCGTCTCAGACGCATCCAGCGTACTTGTTAAAAATGCAAAATCCCCAGACATTCTGATTCGTCGGTGGGCCTAGGAATCTGCATGTTTACCAAGCTCTCCAGGTGATTCTGATGCAGGTGGTATATGAACAGCATTTTCCCAAAACGCTTCCGTGTATCACTGCCATGCCATAAAGAACACGATATGTATTGTTTTCCCTGTAGAGAGGATTCATTTCTTTGTCTCCATCCGCATTCTTTTGCTTGCCGCCATAGCTAGCACAGCTGTTTGAAGTTTCCTGTGTAGGCGCGGCTGGCCTCTGCGAGCCGGCCTTGCTAACCCTGTGCTCCAGGGAACCCGGTTTTGGATGAAGTTGGTGCTCTCTGACGAGATCAGAGTTAATGAAAACGTGGCAGCCAAAACTGCCATTCACAGTTACACCACATGGTGGCGCCATCGCTCCACTTCCCTTTTTGCTCAGTTTCACCTAACCCAGGGAATTCCTACTTTCTTTTGTTCATGGTTTAGGGGGAATTTTGTTTTATTTTGATCTATTTTTCATTTCTTGTTACAATCTTTCATTCAGATAGAAAGCAAGTGACACAATGAGGAGCAGATTATGTGGAAATGTGGTTGAATTTCCTCTCACCCTTACCACAGGTTTTGGGACACATTTTGGATTCGGCTAAACAATATGGTGCCAAAGTGTAGTCAAAGATCAGGTTTAGTGACAATCAAGTGGGATGAGGCTGACCCTTCCTTGAGAGTCATGGGGCATTTTTCTGCCTTCCCATTAGACCCTAACACACAAATTACACAGACAATGTAAGGAAAGAGACTTCACATTTGTTGATTACCTTCTGGGGGCCAAGCATTTTATGTCTTATCACTTAAGCCTCAAGATAATCCTTTATTCTATTTTTCTCTCAGGAGGGAAAACTGCAGACATGAAGAAAGTGAGACTCAGAGACATCGACTGCCCTCTGAACGCCACATTCCTTCCGCCATATAACACCGTTTCTGTACACGAACTGATCAAACATTTACAACAAATCATATTTGCAAATGATGCTACTTTGGACAAACGGATGGGTACTTGGTCCTCTGCCTGCCCTAGGGAAGGAGAATACTGAGCCTTTGCCTTCTGAGCAGTGGACCCAGAATGAGTCACTTCTACCACCAAGGGCAGAGCAGATTAAAAAATAAAGGAGGGGAAGGGAAATGAAGTACTTTCTAATGAATGGACAAACAGAGTCCCATCAGCAGCTAAAATCAATGAAGCAAAAATAAATGGCATTTGAGCAAGCCAGACTGAAGACCTCTGGGGCCCAGAACCTCACACCTACCTTGGTTTCCTAAGGACAGCTTCCATGCCTCCCACATCTGAGACCTCTGCAGCAGCTGCAAAGGACATTGGAGGTCATCCAGCTGGAGCCACATGACAGGAACAAACAGGTGATGTCCTTGCTGTCGTTATCCATTTCTTATATTGAGAGCACAGACAAGGTGGGGTCCCCTGTTAGTGCTGGGGAAGTTACAAATTGAGCTAAAAAGGGCTAAGCTTAGGAATTACATAATGTCATTTTGGGGGACAGTTTTAAGCAGGCACAGTATGGCAGAGTAGGAAAGAGCCATGCCTGAACAAACTTACGGGAAGTGAGATCTAGCGACTGTTGAATGAGAAGGCCAAATCAGGCAGGGGCGGTGGGAGGGGGTGGGGAGCAGCCATAGCAGTGGGGGGTGGGCATTTGCCTGACTGGTCTTCCATAAATCCCTCTGCACATCCAACTGGCCACCTCTGATCCATTTGGGCAGCTTCTGGATCACATTATGTCCTTTCCTGAGGTTGACCTAGATTATTTGCTTCCCTTGCCTCTGCCTTCTGCAGCCCTACTCTCAGGACTCAAATCACAAGTGTCTTGCGTGGATAACATGAGGCTGAGGGATTAATTCATCTGAGGTATTTGACAGAAAACTGTATGTTGAAGCCGTTTAATTGCAGCTCGAAAGGAGTTTGCTGTTTGGCCTCTCCACGGTTACTCATGTGTTAGGTGTTTGCATCCACATGATGTGGACCAGCCTGAAGACCATCCTGTGTAGTCATTCGTGCATCCAGTCACTCATTTACTTGCTCAACAAATATTTACTGAGTCCTCGTCTGTGCCCAGCAGCCTGATGGGCTTTGAGCTCACAGTGGCAGGCATGTCAGCATGGCCTCTGCTCTCAGAAAGCTTATATTCTAGTGAGAGGAGACAAACAACAACCAATAAACAAAAAAATCAGGTGGTGATGAGACCCAGGATGGAAATAAAGAGATGTGAGTGTGCCCGGGGGGTTACTGTAGTTCAGGAGGGATCTGTCTCCAGGAACTATGCAAACCTTCCTAGACTTCATCCTTCCCCATATTGACTCACCATTGGCTTCTGTGCAAGGAAGGTGTTTTAGTTTCCTGACTGCTAGACACAAATGCTGTGCAATGGGTTGGTTTAAACAATGGGAATTTATTGGCTCGTGATTCTGAGGCTAGGAGAAGTTCAAATCAAGGTGTCATCAAGGTGATGCTTTCTCCCAGAAGACTGTGGCCCTCTGGTGCTGGCTGCTGGCGATCCTTGGCCCTTGGCTTTTCTATCACAGGGCAATGCACACATTGGCCTCTCCTGGCTTCTCAGTTCCATTGACTTCTGGCTTCTGGATGCTCTCTCTGGTTTATTTTTTGTCTGACTTTCAGTCTGCTTATAAAGGATTCTGTTAATTTGCATGAAAGCCTATCAATTCATTTGGAACACACGTTAACTGAAGTAACATCTTGAAAAGACTTTATTTATAGTGGGTCCACAAACACAGGAATGGATTAAGTTTAAGAACATGTTTTTCTGGGGTACATAGCTCCAAGCCACCACAAAAGGTCAAGGGTCAGGAACCAGGGCAAATGAGTGATGTCATTCCTTCTCAGGGATGCTACCAGTCCACAGGGCAGAGGATAAAAGGCTGCTGAAGGCAACATCATTCTGGCCATGGTTGGTGTGCAGAGTACGAAGGAAGCTGGAAATCAGGAGCTGTCTGCTATCTCCCTGGGTCACAGACTACCCAGCTAAAAAGACCCAACCCCTTACTTTTACAGATGAAATAACTGAAGCTGGGCAGGTGATGTGGCTTGTCTGACATCACACAGCTAGAGAGAGAGCTAGAGGGGGAAGGGTCATTGCTATTCGTGGGAGATCTGTCAGGATAAGAACAGGAATAAAAATGACCATTTACTGAACACTACTATGTGGCAGAGAACCATGAATGAATTGTATCAAAAATTTATAACCATCCTTAATGTTGGGGGTTCACTTAAACTGAGGTTCAGGAGGGCTAAGTAATTTGCCCAAGGTGGCACAATAGTTAAGTAGAGCTGAGATTTGAGCACAGATGTTCTTGACTTAGCTTCGCCTCTTTCTACTACAGCTCACCAGCCAAGGAAGATGGGAGTGAGGATGTCGCCAGTAACCTTTGCTTATGAAATTGAGGCTCTGAGACCACTTTGTCCCAGCCTCCTGTGAGCCTGACTCTGATGTCTGCACCTTGCAGCCCTGCAACTGTGGCCCCGGGGCTAAGCCCTTCCACTCGGTGGCCTTGGCTCCCTACACAGAACACTATCATCCTGGGAAGTGCATCCATCAGAGAGAAGACAGCACAAAGGGCACTGACTGTTCAGGTCCCTGACCGCTGGCTGAGCATCTTCTTGCCAAATCGAAGTAGGGTGCCTATGTTTTTATTCTGAGGTCAACTTTGTTAGCCTGTCAGCAGTTCCTCCTTGTGGCACCCGTGCAGTGTCAGGTGATAGACATATGTGTTAATGTATTAACTGCGTGGTCAGGAGCCATTTCTTATTCATCCTTGTAAACCTCCCAGCCCGTGACACAGCATTTTCCCATAGTAAACCACAGTAAATACTGGATGAATGAGTAATAAATGAATAGAAGGAGGAAAGAAAAAGAAGGAGACCAAAAAAAGGAGATAGGAGAATAGGAGAGGAGGGTGGAAAGGGAGCAAGATATTTCCTAAAGACAAAATAAGCTGTCAAGCATCTCTTCTCCATTCCTCCCCTGGGCTGCCTTATTTTCTGGAAAAAGGAGAAAGAGTATAGAAAAAAATGATAACTCCTATTGAATTTCTTGATTCCTGGTTCCCTCAAACATGGCTGTGCTTGATTCATTTTGGAACAGAAGATGTGTAAAGTCTCTTCATAGTCTATTAATTTTAATGCAGCTGATGTAAGGCCATTGTCAGCCCATCGAGGTGAGCCATTCTGCTCTGAGCACTCAGAGGGATGTCCCCAATGCATTCACTCTTCCTGAAGTCCTATTCTGTTGAGCAACCAATATGTCCTTTATTTCATACCCCTTAATGGTTTTATTTATATACTGTACACATGCAATATTGGTAATTGATCAGTCTGAAGGTAGAGGGAGTCTTTCCCAGCTAGTTTCAATAGACATGGTAGGAAGAAAGAAAAGACAAACATATCCTGGTAACTTAAAGTTGAAGGGACCTTTGGGATCATCAATCATTTTATAGGTGTGGAACTAAGAGCCAGAAAAATTAAATGGCTAGCCAAGGACACTAGCAAGTTAGTGTTAGAACGAGGACCAGACCCTTGCTTGCCTTGTTTTCTTCTTTTTACTACCTGGACCCATTTGAGGAAAAGGCCTGAGCGGCAGCCAATCAATCCATCAATTACTCATATATTTACTGACAGTCATGGTCCATCCCCATATCACTGAAGAGCAGAGGCCATATTGCCAACTCACTTTCTCAAGTAGAAATATAAGGTAAACTGCAAAAGTACTACCATTATTGAAAGCATGAGATAGCTAGTTTATAATTCTCATATTAGGGATTACAGCAGCTTTCAGTTAATGACTAATAGTGAGTATAATGGACACTATAAATAATGAACTGAAGGATGATTTTATACCTGTAGAAAAACTAAAAGGAAATATACTAAAATGGAAATATGGTCTGTGTTGGTTTGAATCTATTAAGTACCCCACAAAAGCCATATTCTTTAATGCAATCTTGTGGGGACAGATTTATTAGTCTGTTGAATATGGTGGAACCTTTGATTGTTTCTACAGAGATGTGACTCACCCAACTGTGGGTGATAACTCTGAATTATTTCCATGGAGATGTGGCCCTGCCTATTCAGGGTGGGTCTTGATTAGTTCACTGGAGTATTTAAGAGAGAAGCCAAGAGCCAACCCAGACCCAGATGCTTGCTGACACTTGGAGATGCTTGGGGATATGGACAGAAGGATGTGTTGAGATGCTAAGCTAAGAGATAAAGCCCAGAGTTTGACTTCCCAGCTGACAGAGGTGTTCCAGACTGTGCCGGTTTGAATGTATTGTGTTCCCCAAATGCCATTATCTTTGTGGTCTTGTGGGGCAGACCTTTTGATGCTGGTTAGATTTGCTTGGAATGTGCCCCACCCAGCTGTGGGTGATGATTTTGATGAGATGTTCCCATGGAGGCGTGGCCCCGCCCATTTGGGGTGGGCCTTGATCAGTGGAGCTATATAAATGAGCTGACTCAGAGAGAGGGAACTCACTGAGTGCAGCTGGGAGTGATGTTTTGAAGAGGAGCAAGCTTGCTAGAGAGGAACGTCCTGGGAGAAAGCCGTTTTGAGGCTGGAGCTTTGGAGCAGATGCCGGCTGCCTTTCTAGCTAGCAGAGGTTTTCCGGACGCCATTGGCCATCCTCCAGTGAAGGTACCCAATTGCTGAGGTGTTACCTTGGACGCTTTGTGGCCTTAAGACTGTAACTGTGTAGCAAAATAAACCCCCGTTTTATAAAAGCCTATCCATCTCTGGTGTTTTGCATTCTGCAGCATTAGCAAACTAGAACACAGATGCCATCAACCTTTCTTCAGTGAAGGTATCCTCTTGTTGATGCCTTACTTTGAACACTTTTATGGCTGTAAGGCTGTAAATTTATAACCAAATAAACCCCCTTTATAAAAGCCAATCCATTTCTGGTATTTTGCATAGTGGCAGCTTTAGCAAATGTGGTCCATAAGTGAATGTCTCATGTGGTGAGAAAAGAGAGGGTGTGGATGTAAAGGTTATTATGAGATATCAGCCTTCACCCTGAAAGCTTAGACAAAGTGCGGGTGACTGAGCTTGCACCTCGGCTTGCCAGGCCTGGGCCAGGGGACCTGATCACCCCCTGGGGAGGGTAGTAGGTACGGGCGTGAGTGCCCTCTGCAGCCCCCCCGAGCCTGGGGAGCGAGGTCAAGGCAGCTCCCTTTTCCTCACCCAAAATGTCACGGGCAGGGGAGGCTTGCCGGAGGAAACCGCCTTTCTCCCAACTGCCCTTTCCCCACTTCCTTATCTTACCCACACACTCCCTTGTGCCAAGGCCACTCCTGCCACCGCCAGCGCGCATGCACCGTGGCCAAAACAACCCCCGCCCCGCTGCAACGGCTCCGGCGTTCTCTCAGAACCAATCCTAGCCCCTATCCCTTCAGTATTGCCATTTAAGGCTGCTTCACCTCCTTTCCAGCCCTGCCCTTCTTACCAGCCTATATAACCTGTAATCCCCCCTGAATAAATCTCTTTGGCGCATACTCCCACTGGATGAAGAGTGTCTTGTCCTTATCGCCGCCCTCCTCACCTTGCACGCCTCCCGCCGAGGACCCGGCCAAGTCCTCCGCCTCGCCCTCGCCTCCGGGAAAGAGCCCCCGCCGCCGGTACCCTTTAAGCAGCCCCGAGAGCTGAGGGCTCAGCTACCGGCCGCCCCTCCCCTTAGAAGCAGTAGCCGCGACCGCAACTGGTGCCCCGTGTGAGGAAGCGTCTCCACACAACAGTTCGGCAGGTCACCCGCTCGCCCGGACGCCTCTCCAGCTTCCCGTTTCCTCGCCTGCAAGCTCTCATCTTAGGACCCTGCCTCATCCGCAAAATTGTCCAGCTTGTAAGAAAACAAACGGATGCCATTTTTTCCTCGTTCGTGCAAATCCAGTATCAGCGACTCGCCACCTCTGACGCCCCCCACTCCAAGATGACAGCCAACCCTCCGCAACCTCAACGTCACCGATCGACTCGCCAACCGCGAGGCCCTTCTCAATCACCTGAACATCGCTCTCACCTCGAGTTCCAGCTTCTCTGAACCCCTGAACTTTAAACCCCTCACCTTCGCCCAGCCCGCTGCAGCGAAGCCATTGTCAAGCGCCCGGGCACCACACCAACACTGAGCTCCAGCCTCGCTGAGCCACCGTCAACCCCTTTTTCCCTTCCCTAACCTCCCCCTTCCCTCACCCGTAGTGGGCCTCTCCGGTAAAGCCTCTTCCTCTAATTAGAAAAGAAAGGGGAATTGCGGGTGACTGAGCTTGCACCTCGGCTTGCCAGGCCTGGGCCAGGGGACCTGATCACCCCCTGGGGAGGGTAGTAGGTACGGGCGTGAGTGCCCTCTGCAGCCCCCCCGAGCCTGGGGAGCGAGGTCAAGGCAGCTCCCTTTTCCTCACCCAAAATGTCACGGGCAGGGGAGGCTTGCCGGAGGAAACCGCCTTTCTCCCAACTGCCCTTTCCCCACTTCCTTATCTTACCCACACACTCCCTTGTGCCAAGGCCACTCCTGCCACCGCCAGCGCGCATGCACCGTGGCCAAAACAACCCCCGCCCCGCTGCAACGGCTCCGGCGTTCTCTCAGAACCAATCCTAGCCCCTATCCCTTCAGTATTGCCATTTAAGGCTGCTTCACCTCCTTTCCAGCCCTGCCCTTCTTACCAGCCTATATAACCTGTAATCCCCCCTGAATAAATCTCTTTGGCGCATACTCCCACTGGATGAAGAGTGTCTTGTCCTTATCGCCGCCCTCCTCACCTTGCACGCCTCCCGCCGAGGACCCGGCCAAGTCCTCCGCCTCGCCCTCGCCTCCGGGAAAGAGCCCCCGCCGCCGGTACCCTTTAAGCAGCCCCGAGAGCTGAGGGCTCAGCTACCGGCCGCCCCTCCCCTTAGAAGCAGTAGCCGCGACCGCAACTGGTGCCCCGTGTGAGGAAGCGTCTCCACACAACAGTTCGGCAGGTCGCCCGCTCGCCCGGACGCCTCTCCAGCTTCCCGTTTCCTCGCCTGCAAGCTCTCATCTTAGGACCCTGCCTCATCCGCAAAATTGTCCAGCTTGTAAGAAAACAAACGGATGCCATTTTTTCCTCGTTCGTGCAAATCCAGTATCAGCGACTCGCCACCTCTGACGCCCCCCACTCCAAGATGACAGCCAACCCTCCGCAACCTCAACGTCACCGATCGACTCGCCAACCGCGAGGCCCTTCTCAATCACCTGAACATCGCTCTCACCTCGAGTTCCAGCTTCTCTGAACCCCTGAACTTTAAACCCCTCACCTTCGCCCAGCCCGCTGCAGCGAAGCCATTGTCAAGCGCCCGGGCACCACACCAACACTGAGCTCCAGCCTCGCTGAGCCACCGTCAACCCCTTTTTCCCTTCCCTAACCTCCCCCTTCCCTCACCCGTAGTGGGCCTCTCCGGTAAAGCCTCTTCCTCTAATTAGAAAAGAAAGGGGAATTGCGGGTGACTGAGCTTGCACCTCGGCTTGCCAGGCCTGGGCCAGGGGACCTGATCACCCCCTGGGGAGGGTAGTAGGTACGGGCGTGAGTGCCCTCTGCAGCCCCCCCGAGCCTGGGGAGCGAGGTCAAGGCAGCTCCCTTTTCCTCACCCAAAATGTCACGGGCAGGGGAGGCTTGCCGGAGGAAACCGCCTTTCTCCCAACTGCCCTTTCCCCACTTCCTTATCTTACCCACACACTCCCTTGTGCCAAGGCCACTCCTGCCACCACCAGCGCGCATGCACCGTGGCCAAAACAACCCCCGCCCCGCTGCAACGGCTCCGGCGTTCTCTCAGAACCAATCCTAGCCCCTATCCCTTCAGTATTGCCATTTAAGGCTGCTTCACCTCCTTTCCAGCCCTGCCCTTCTTACCAGCCTATATAACCTGTAATCCCCCCTGAATAAATCTCTTTGGCGCATACTCCCACTGGATGAAGAGTGTCTTGTCCTTATCGCCGCCCTCCTCACCTTGCACGCCTCCCGCCGAGGACCCGGCCAAGTCCTCCGCCTCGCCCTCGCCTCCGGGAAAGAGCCCCCGCCGCCGGTACCCTTTAAGCAGCCCCGAGAGCTGAGGGCTCAGCTACCGGCCGCCCCTCCCCCTAGAAGCAGTAACCGCGACCGCAACAAAGGAAGATAGCAGTCCAGGGACTTCGTGCAGAGAAAACAGACTCCTAAGGACGGCAAAAGATGAGAGTGGAAGGATCCAAACTCCCAAGCTATTGGGATCTTCAGTGCATTTCATGATAAGAGGAGGAAGTGTCTGCAAGAGCAGCCAGCTTCAATGAAAGTGTATTCCAAAGCCTTGACAACTCAGGTACATGTTGCATGCCAGAAACACAATATACAGAAAATGGAAAGACAATGGAAACCCACAAATCACAGAACTCTGACATATAGTTTCAAATCATTTACTTGATAAAATATTGATAGCCATCTTACCATGAATTGCTCCAATTTTTTTAAACTTTATCAAAAAAGTTTAAATAACATTTCAAACAAAACAAAGGAATATGAAAAACAAGTATCCTAAAATAACTACATTGCTTCCATTATGTTCCTACCATACTCCAAGAAAATTAATGAACCATAGTCATTCCCAAGCATTCCCATATTATTAAGATTATCCTCAATATCTTATCTGTTCTTATTCTCCCTTCACTAGTTGCTGTCTATCTCTAGGTCCCCTATATTCTACTATATAAGACACTTATTTTACATTTTTCACAGAGTTCACATTAGTGGTAACATACAATTTCTCTCTTTTTGTGCTTGGCTTATTTCACTCATCATTATGTCTTCAAGGTTCATCCATGTTGTCATATGTTTCACGACCTTGTTCCTTCTTACTGATGAGTAGTATTCCATCGTATGTATATACCACATTTTGTTTATCCACTCATCTGTTGAAGGACATTTGGATTGTTTCCATCTCTTGTGAATTACCCCAATTTTTAAACTCCCTCTTAGGAATTCCAGTTGGTGAGCTTATTCCTCTTTGCTTATTAACTGATTTTCTGAATTTATGCTTTTGCTATTATAATTGCTTCTCCTTGTTGATTACCAACTCTATGCCAGTATGGTGCCACCCAGGCACCATTGCCTCATTTAGGAAACAGATCTTCCTGACTCTAAGGCTTTGTTTGTTTTACTCAACCTGTACTGCCCCACCCTCAGCCCAAGCCATTACATTTTCATAAGCCATGTGCTTCCAAAGGATGGTGGACATAGGGTCCAAATAAGTGAAGACAGTGTGAGGGAATACAGGATCAGTTCTTTAAAAAAAGATAAATGGTCATAAATAAACTGAACAGAACATCTAGGGCTGAAAATTCTCTCTGAACAACAATATAAAATTGGCACAAGCTTACTGAAGAGCAATCAAGGAGCTCTTGATATGATTGGGTATAGCTGGGGTTATGAGCCCGTGTGGGAAAAAAATGCCCTCCCTTTGTAAATAGGGTCCAAGAAAAAGACAAAAACATCACCCTGGTGAATCATTGTCTTTGTCTTTTGATCATTAACAGGGCAGCAGAGACCTCTAGAGAAAACTGAATTTGTGGTTGATTATCAATTAATTGATCATCATTGGATATTTTTGGTAGGAACCATTTCCCTCACAGAAATGAGTTGAAAATCATTCCATGAAGGGTCCTTGCATTGAGAATAATCCAAGCTCCTTTAAGGGCAAGAAATAAGGTAGGTGGGAGAGCTCTAGAGACCACTTAAGAGCAATAATCAGCAGCCAAGAGCAAAATGGGCAGACAGCCTGAGTGATCATGGGCAGAGGAGAGCGGCATCAGGGGAGGGGTCACCTGGCCTCCATGGGAGTTGACCTGAGCTATGTGACCACCAACGAAAGCTGCAGACCAGGTTGGGTGATACTGCAAGCTGAAAGAGTCTAAGGGTACCAAAAAGGTGGGAGAGCATGTTGACTCTTATAAGGGGGTCATAATTGAGTGGGCTCTTCTATACCAGGAGTTCATTAACAACTAGAGGGAAAGTTCTTTTCCATGAGAGAGCTATAGTCTGTCCAGGGGGAGGCAGGTCCCAGAGTTTGGGTGAGCCTTGAATCAAGGAATTGGTCCCACCTAAAGCCCTCTGCACCTCACATGCCTCCAGCCCCTTTATTCACAAAAATGATCCTCTCTAGATCTTAATCTGGATGTAGTGATCCACTCTGGGCAATTCTGGACTTTTCCATTCCTGAGAGAAGAAATAAGTAACTTCTTTTTACCTGCCTGCTGATCATCACCACTTGGAGGTCCAATGGGCATCCAAGCTTCACATGTCCACCTGTTGTTTCCACTCCCCACCACCCTGTCCTTCCCCACTTTTCTCTGTCTCAGGTGAATGGTTCCATGATTCTCCCAGTTGCTCAGCCCCACAGTTGAGTTATGCCTATCTCCTCTCTTTCTCTCACAACCTAAATCTAATTCATCAGCAAGCCATGTTGGCTCCACCATCAAAATGCTTCCAATCCTACCACTTTTTATCATTTCTGCTGCTTTCAGCCTAGTTCTTGCTGTTGCATCTCCAGCCTGGGTGACAGAAATAGCCTCCTAAACTGTCTCCCAGCTTCTACCTTTTCCCACCTAGAGTTCATTCTCCACAAACCAGCCAGAGTGAACCTTTCAAAATTTAAATCCTATCATGTCCTCTATCACATGTAGAATGGAATCCAGAGTCCTCAACCTGGCTCAGATGTCCCCTGTCTCTTGCCTCCAGGACCCCAGTGCCTACTGCCCATCCTCTTTCTTGCTCTGCTGGAGCCATGCTGGTCTTTTTGCTCTTTCTAGAATGCAAGAAGCTCACTGCTGCCTTAGGGCTAGGGCACATTTGTTCCCACAGCCTGGAAAGTTTTACCCAGAAGTCCCCAGGGCTTGCCCCCTCAGTTTATTCAGGTATCAGTTCAAAGGTCACTTCCTCAGAGAAGCTTTCCCTCACCACCTGGTCCCCCTTCACAATGCTTGGCTCTGTTTTTTTTCCTAACACTTGAGACTATTTTATATTTTTTCACCTATTTATCTGATGCACACCTCTTCCACTAGAATGCATGATCCCTGACTTAGTTGGCCAGGGCTGCTATAACAGATACCACAGACCCACTGGCTTAAACAACAGGAGTTTACTGTCCACAGTTTGGGAAGTTGAAAGTCTAAAATCAAGGTGTTGGCAGCCCATGCTTTCTCCGAAGTCTGTAGTGTTCTGGTGGTGAATTGCTGGCAATCCAGAACTCAGTCTCTGCCTCTGTCACGTGGCCATCTCTCTCCCTCTGTTTCCTCTTCCTCATTCCTACTTCTATGTCCAAATTTCCTCTGCTTGTAAGAACTCTGGTCATATTGGATTAATCACTGTGATTCCAGTTTGGTTCATCTTACTAGGATCTCTGAATATCCTATTGACAAATGAATTCATATCCATAGGACCAGGGTTTAGGACTTGAACATGTCTCTTCAGGGGATGTGATTCAATCCATAGCAATCCCTGAAAGCAGGGATTTTATAATCATTTGCCCACTACTGGATCTCCAGTGATACACAGTGTCTGGTACACTACAGATTCTCAATAAATCCTTGTTGAATGAATGAATGAATGAGGAGCAGAAGCTCATTTCTCTCCATGAAATACAATGGGTTGTAAAGAAATTGAAGCCTTTTAGAATGAAGCAGCCTTGGCTATATTTTGTAGTTGTAATGGCAGAGCTGTGCTTACAGCCTCGTTCCTCTCCTCGGAACCTCAGAACAAAACAGACCTCTCCAAGCTACCTGGGAAGCCTGGTCCCTAAAAGCCAGACTGAAGCTGGATCTCACACCTGTCTGAAGACTTCCCACCTCTACCCTGCTCTTAACCCCCTCTTCCTACCTGCCTGCCCCTCACTCTAGTATGATAAGCTGCTCAAGGCAGGTTGCAATTCCCGGTTTGATTCAGGTCAATACTAGCTTCCAGAAATGTGCCTTTGTCCCAGACAGCCTTGATCTAAATGTGGATTGAATGGAAAAGGCAGGAGAGAGTGAAGGAGAGAGAGTGGGAGAAGTCTGTCTAGGTTGGCAGTCCCTACCAGACCATTTTAGGATTTTTCACTTCTCCGAAAATGAGGGTAGTGTTATACCTGAGAATGCACGTAGGCAAGGTGGGCAGTTCTGGACACCCATCTCCTCATTCTCTAGGATTCTGGCTTGGGTCTCCATGTTGCCTTTTTAAAGGATGGTCAGTGATGAAAGTAAGGTCATCACAGATTCCATTTTCCATTTTTGCAAGTGATGTCAAAGATGACATTGAATGAATCTAACAGAAGAGTATTTTATAAAGCTTTTGATTCCGAAATGGAATCAGTCACAAAATATTAAGCAACCTTCTCATTTGATCAATGAGCAAACAGAGAGGCAGAGATGCCAAGAAACTTCCCCAAAGTCATGGAGCTTGTCAGGGATAAGGCTAGGATTTAAAGTCTCCTGGTCCACCATCTACTGCAGCCCTATTGACTGCCTAGGGCACTTCTAGAACCATCTAGGGGAGTGCTATGGACCACCAAGATGCTGTAAAGACTGATTCTGTTTACTAAGAATTCCAGTTTCCAAAATGTACGATGGGTTTTTCTCAGTCTTGCAAATGATTTCCCAAATAATTTTTTGGACTTGCAAATAATTTCCCCAAATGGTTAAGATGGCAAACACACCCCCTCAGCCTAAAATTGTTGCTTTAGGATCTGCCATGTTTACTCCAAATTATCATCCTCTTCTCCCTTTCATTCTCCCCTCCTACTCTTTTCAAATTCAAAATCTCCCCAAGTTTTCAAAGGACTTTCTAGGGTCTAGGAATCAAGGTACTCAACCTCATTGATCCATACTTTGTTAAAGACCTCCTTTCCTTTTTCTGTCTCTGGATAGGGTTTCATTAAAAATATTTGGCAGTGAATTTCTTGGTAGTAAATTGAGCAATATATTGAACATATATAGCTTCTAGCCTCAGTCAAGAAATCACATTTTCCAGGTGAAGCCAGAGGATCCTGTGTCCACATGACCCCGGGGTTATGCTTGGAGGTTATTTCTACTATCAGCGTCAGCTCCCTTCTTCCTTTGGCTTCCCTCTGGGGTCAGCGAATTGTGGGAGCCCCATATAGCAAACCAGGCCAGCAACCGAAAGCTTTGACTCTTACTTTGTGAAGTCCTCTCCTCCTGGCAACATGTAAAGTGGACATTTAACAGATGGCATTGCAATGACTTAGCTTCTACAGAGCCAGTAGTAAATTGCATTCCTGGAAAATCTATATTTCAGGAGTCATGTTATTTACATTTTTCATTTATTATTCCTATTAGGAATATTCCCTCCAGGAAAAGAATAAAGGTAGAACAAAAAGGCAAGACAAATAGGCAACTCTGATAAAGAAAACCTCATTCCAAGCCCTGCTGTTTCCTTTGGGCACAAGCTTACATATCACCAGTGTACAAATAGGACATCTGACTAGGTGCTGATATGAGAACATCTGCTGCTAAAGGGGCTTCTAAATACCCACCAAGGCCCCGTGAGATCCCAGCCTAAGCATGTCTTCCTTCGAGGAAAGCAGCAGCCAAGTCTTAACAAACAAACAAACAAAAAAAAACCAGGCAGTAGTCCTGAACTGTACAAGAAGTGTTGAGAGAACAAGACGTGATTAGAAAACAGACCAATGGGGTTGCGAAGCAGACTTGGGCTGTTGAGCTGGGTGACTGGGGGCGATGAGAGCCTGCAGGGGCCAAGCATTGACCTGAACACACCATCAACGTGTTGAATGCAACTGCCTCCGTTTTAGCCCAGAGCCCAGTAAGCTCAGGATTAAAGGTCGCCCATGACGTCATCCTCGGTGATCTCCTCTGTCTGAGGAACGGCTTCTCATCCCCAAGGACCAGCAATCCCGCCACCTCTTCTGTTAAAGCACTAGAGCATCTCTACCTTCTCTCAACACCTGTAGAGTTTGATTCCACTGCTTCTCCCTAACGTCTGGTCATCCTCTGCTTATCGTTTCCCCCCTTATTGGATTGTTAGCTCCACGGGAAGTATGATTCTTTATTCATCATTTTTACCACCCCTGCACCATGCTCCCAGTCACTTGTATATAGAAGGAGCACAATAAATAAATGCTGGAATCACAGGAGGTGCCAGTTGCCAATTTTTTTGCTTGAGGGTAGTTTTAGTTCTGCTTCTTGACTTGCATGTTATAACTCCAGAGATGGGAGAAAAGTGTTATAAACCACGTATGCATAAGGGAAGAGGAATTCTTTTTCTCACTTGACTTCATGTTTTAACCTTCTTGGATTTTGAGAGAATGGGGAGGGTCTTGATCAATTAAAAAAAAAAAATCAGGATATACAACTGATTCTTGAAATATCAGGTGGAGGCTCAAATTTCGAAAGTTGCAGTTTCTTCACCCCTATGGTGAATACTAATTCCTATTCTGACTATCACTTGGGACTCTTATGAGGCTGAGATAAGATAATGTGGATATGAAAGCTCTTTGTTAGTGGCAAAGCATGATATGGGTGCAAGTTATTATTATCCTTTTAATCTTTATAGGCTCATAATGGAGAAAATTTTCCAAAGATTAAATTGGGAGCACATTTCAGTCTCCCGGCTGCCTCTTGCTACATGATGCCCATGACAATTAACTGCTGCAGCAGAGTCTGGCTGAATGCAGATAAACAGCAGTGTGCAATAAATTTGTCAGCCTTCTAGAGCTGCTAGAGACAGGCAGCAATTCCCTTCCAGGCTCTGAGACCCATACATTGGCTGAGATGCCAGTTCTCATAAGAATAGCACAAATGCCATTCTGGGCAAGACCTTTAGTTCACGTATCTCTGTTTTCAGCTCTATCAGCGCCACCAGGGGCTGTTCTTTAGGAGGCTGTGGCTGTTCCCTGTGGCTGTGGACACGGGAGCTCTGCACAGACCCCTCTCTGGCTGAAGTGCCCATTTCCCTGGCTGCTGGGAGTGATGACCCCTGATGCTCTCAGCTTAGTGCCACTCCAGGCACTGCTCCCAAACTAAAAGAACTCTCCCCTAAAGTCACTCCTCCCCTCATGGCCATGATAGGTCAGAGGTGGAGACAGGGGTGCTATAAAGACCTGGCTGCCTTCCTTGCCTCAAGTTGGGGTCACTCTGAAGGGCTGTCCCAGCTCCAGAGCTCCCAGTAGCTTCAGCTGAGGTCTCCGTTGCAATTGTATCGCTGCTCAAATTTTCCCTTTGCCTAAACCTGTCTCCTTCATGCCTCCTAGGTGTTGTTCATGAAAACACTACTTGATAAAGTTCCTGCATGCACGTCTCCCATGAAATTTATCCATGGCATGTCTCAAACCATTTTAATAAGAATAGGTCACTGATCTGCAGTCATACCCATCCTCTCAACCCTTGAGAAGCTGTGGGATGTGCAACAGTCCATGTCCCCACACAAGTTGCCTTGGCTGTCAGCAGCATCTCCTGTTAGTCCAGCTTGCCATGCAAGCTTTATTTGCTAAGTGCCATGATGAGAAAAAAGGTTGGGAAGTGCTAGTGGAATGTGCAGCACACTCAGAAATAAATCTTTTTTTATTTTAAGCACAGTGTAGCTACTTTCCCAATATCCATTCCCTCTTCTTCCTTACTAACTAAATTCTGATTTTTATTCCAGGCAGTGATTTTCCCAGCTAAAAAAAGAACAATTCCCAGCCTCCTCTGCAACTGGAGTCAGCCATGTAATGAGTTTCCCACTCAGTAGATTGAAGTAGAAATTTGCTGCTTCCCTAATAGAGACATCTCCACATCTTCGTGTTGCTCACTTCGGTAACTTCCTGCCTGAAACAGGGATGGGAGGTTGTGGCCAAGAGGATAAAATCCATGTGCTGAGTGTGTTCATCATTTATTGCAGTGTAAAAAAAAAAATCTCAAAACTTAGCCACTTAAAGTAAACAGTTATCACATGGTTTCTGTGGATCAGTAATTTGCAGAGGGGGGTATCACGTCTCATATATTCTCTTGGTCACAGTTCAGACTTGGTATAAGGTGGAATAGGACTCCACAAACATGTAAACACCAGGAGGAAGGGATCACCAGGGCCTTCTGAGAGGCTGCCAATTGTGGAAAGCCGCCTCCCGAATCGGGCCTAGCGTATGCGCTGCAGCCTGCTCTAGAGTTACCCCCGCCCATCGAGTGAGCCAAGATGGCGCCTGCATCCTGTTTCCGCATAGTGACGCATGTATCCGCCACCCGCTCCTACCAATCGAAATCCTGTATACGCGATACTAGCCTAGAAGCTTATTGGTTGTTAATTGTGTATAAAAGGTCTTACCCGGACGGGGTAGGGTGAGACAGCCCACAAGGAGCCGTGCCTGACGGCCACATCGAGGCTGCTCTCCCACGAGGCGCCGTGCCCCGTGTGGGAACCAGTAACACAGAATGTTCATCTAGCTGTAGTAAAGGGCTTGCTTTCACAACTGCCGTGTGGTTCGAGTCGTGATTCATGACCAGGTTAGTTCGCGCAGTCTGCATCTCTCTCTCTCCTTCCCTGTTTCCCCTCGCCGGCCGGGAACCGGGGACCGAGCGGGGCAGCGCCGGACAAGTGGTGGCCCGTACGGGGCAGCTCCTCCTCCTGCCTCGCTCTCGACGGTCCCTCTGTGAGGAGAGCAGCGCTGCGCGTCGAGCTTACGGCGGACTTCCCGCGCCTGATCAACGCGAGAAGGTGAGTGCGTCTTATTACATGATAGTTAGGGCCCGTGGGTTTTCAGGTGACCCCGGGGGACTCGGAAGAGCTCTCCGAGTGACTGAAGTATAGTGCCGACTGCAATCATGGGGCAGTCCGGAAGTTCACCTCTCTTAGCTCCCTTAAAGAACCTTTTGAAACAACGGGGTATCTCGGTCAGGAAAAGCTCCCTTCAGCGTTTTCTTGATGATGTTGATACTTTTGCCCCTTGGTTTGCCTGCACCGGCAGCCTTAGCCTACCCTCTTGGATGAAGCTCGGTCGCGACATAGACCGAGCGCGCCAGACGGGCGTGTGTATGGACCCGATTCTAGTACCCATATGGGAGACCGTCCGTGCGGTCCTTGAACTAGAATCGGCTACCGGCCTAAGCCCGTCCTCTGTCTTGCAAGAAGCACGGTGCGCGCTCCAAGAAACCCAGTCAGTTTCGTCAGCGGACGGCTCCTGTAAGGGCAAACCGCCGGAGTCCAGTGACTCTGACTCAGAGTCAGATAGCGATACTGACGAGAAGGCGGAAGCATCCCCGCTAATTGAGTGGGAGGAGCCTCCCGCCACACCCGTGCGGCCTTCCGCCCCGCCAATGTCTACCGCTGCACCCCCAGGGACACCCCAGCTCCCAACTGACGCCTTGGGCGGTCCCACCAAAGGACCTTGCCGAGAGCTCCCTCTAGTGGCCATGCCCAGTAAATGTAATTATCCTTTGCTGCCAGACCCGGAAACCCCGATGGGTCGGTCAGGGGAGGGGCAACCTTTGCCGTACCCCCCGCCCGAGTATACAGGCCCTCAGGACCCTTTGCCATTAGGTAGTGGTGGGAGACATTTCTGGAGATGGAACCCTTTCACAACATTTAGACCTTTTGGCATGCTGGGTGGCTACCAGCCACTTGAGCCGCAGCCAGTCTCAGAAATGTACCCGGTTATTATCAATCCCCAAGGTGGCAATCGGCACGAATCATATGATTACAAACTATTGAGGGAATTGAGGCAGGCCGTCCATCAGTATGGCCCCAATGCCCCTTATACCTTGAACATGATCGAGAACCTCTCTGCTCTAAATCATACACCCGCAGATATTTTTCAGCTAGCCCGTGCTTGCTTGCCGTCAGGCCGATTCATAGATTGGAAAGCATGGTTTGAGGAGTTAGCTGAAGAGCAGGCCGCAAGGAATGCGGCGGGGAGACGTGGCGGGTGGAATGCTGACATGCTGTTGGGGAGAGGCGCCCATGCCCAGAACCAAACGGGTTTCCCACAAGAGGTCTATGCCCAGATCTTCCGCTGTTTTGTGGGTGCCTGGAAAAAGCTAACAGGTGAGGGAGAGGCTCAGGCCTCACTCAGCAATATACACCAAGGCCCCACAGAACCATTTGCGGATTTTGTAGCCAGGATGCAAACCGCAGCTGAGAGAATCTTCTCAGATCCAGGAGTAGCAGAGACTGTGGTTAAGCAAATGATTTTTGAGCAGTGCAACAAGGAGTGCAAAGTTATCCTGGCACAAAACAGAGCAAAAAATTTGACAGAGTGGGTCAGGCTCTGTAGAGATGCTGGCAGCCCTTTAACTAATGCAGGTCTAGCTGCCATGCTAGCCAGCTCCCTACAGGTGGCTACAAAAAGCCCGAGAACCTTAGGGGCAAAGTCTAACGGGTGCTATGGCTGTGGCCAATCAGGGCACTTTAAGAGAGATTGTCCCAATAGACGTCAACCCCCTGCCACTCAACGGTTTGGCGAACCAGGTGCAGCAACCAGGCCGTGTGGCCGTTGCCACAAAGGCCCCCCACCGCGCAGAAGACTGTAAATCGGTTTTCGATGCGCAGGGTAGACGCCTCTCTGGCCGCCCCGAGCAGATTCCAAAAAACGGGAAGAGGGGGTCCGCCCTTTCGACGGACCCCCTTGCATGCCATTCGACAACACAGGATCCGATCAAATTCGTGCGTCCCCCGGCTCAGCAGGACTGGACCTCTGTGCCACCTCCAGACTCGTACTAACCCCCTCCATGGGTGTCCAGTTAGTAGGGACCTCCTTCAAGGGGCCCTTACCGGCTGGTACTGTAGGGCTCATATTGGGAAGAGCATCCACGGCCCTGAAAGGATTAACAGTTATACCAGGACTTGTAGATTCAGATTTCACAGGCCTTGCCCAAGTTATGGTTCAATCTCAGCGGGGCACCTTAGTCATTGCAGAAGGTGATAAGCTGGCGCAGCTCCTGCTCTTACCCAGCTTACATGCAGTCTTTCCAAGCAGAATCAGACAGAGAGGGGAAAAAGGGTTCGGATCCAGTGGAGCGATTTTTGAGGGACTCCATATATCCCTGGAGTCTCGACCTATGCTAACCATTAAGGTGCAAGGCAGATCTTTCTTGGGCCTGCTCGATACAGGGGCCGATCGGTCTATCATAAGACAACAAGAATGGCCCCCCACCTGGCAAACGAGCAGGGCGGAAGAGCCCATTAGAGGAATAGGCCAAATTTCAGCGCCCATGCTCAGTGCAGCTGCCCTTCATTGGGCCGATGAAGAAGGACACCAAGGCAGTTTCCAGCCTTATGTATTAGCCCTGCCTGTGTCTTTGTGGGGAAGAGACATTCTGACCCAAATGGACGTTACTTTAATTAGCGGCTACTCCCCAACCTCTAAGCGACTGCTAAAAGAAATGGGGTATACCCCCGGCAAGGGTTTAGGAGCTTCACTGCACGGACGTGCGGAGCCTATACAAGCTGCCCCCAAGTCTGACAGACGAGGCTTGGGTTTTTCATAGGGGCCACTGAGGAGAGATTCCCACCCACACCTATAAAACTAAAATGGAAAACCGAGGCTCCGGTGTGGGTGCCTCAGTGGCCCTTGCCACAGGAAAAACTTGCAGCGTTGCACGCCCTAGTATCAGAACAACTAGAAAAGGGCCATATCGCCCCTTCCACGTCACCGTGGAACACCCCTATATTCGTAATAAAAAAGAAATCTGGTAAATGGAGACTGCTACATGATCTAAGAGCTATTAACGATTGCATGGAGCCTTTAGGGCCCGTTCAGATGGGACTGCCCCTCCTCTCGGCATTACCGGAGCACTGGTCGATTTTCATCATAGATCTGAAAGATTGCTTCTTTTCTATTCCGCTCCACCCTGAAGACACCCCTAAGTTTGCCTTTACTGTGCCCTCTAGTAATCAAGAGGAGCCCTGTCAACGCTTTGAATGGACAGTCCTGCCCCAAGGCATGGCTAATAGTCCTACCATGTGCCAGCTGTATGTCGCTGCGAAGCTAGCTAGCACTCGGCAGCAGTTCCCTCAAGTGAAAATCATCCATTATATGGATGACATTCTCTTAGCCCATAGAGACACAGATCTTCTTAAAACAGTTTTGTCACATTTAGTCCTTAGTCTTAGAGAAGCTAACCTAGAGATTGCCCCTGAAAAAATCCAAATGACTGACATTACCACTTTCCTGGGGGCGAAAGTCGCACCCACTCATGTTTCCCCCCAAAAGGTGTCTCTCAGGCTAGACAATATACACACTCTCAATGATCTACAAAAACTCATGGGGGATATCAATTGGATCCGTCCATACCTAAAAATACCCAATGTCAAACTAACACCTTTGTTCGACCTGTTGAAGGGGGATTCTAATATAAACTCACCTCGAAGCTTCACTCCAGAGGCAAGGCGAGCACTATGCCAGGTGGAACAGGCGCTCAGTGGCGCTGCATTGAAGAGAATAGACCCTGATGAGCCTTTTGAAGCCTGCGTGCTGCCGACAGAATTACAGCCCACTGCGGTACTGTGGCAGCGGGGGCCGCTGCTCTGGGTCCACCCTGGAGTTTCCCCCAAAAAAGTCCTAGAGCACTATCCTACAGCGGTTGCAGACTTGGCCCTAGAATGCATTAAAAGGGCTGTGCAGCATTTCGGTCAGCAGCCCAAAAATCTCAGGGTGCCTTATTCTTCCCAGCAGCTTGAGATACTCACCGGATGCATAGATCAATGGGCCATTCTCCGGTGTACATTTCTTGGTCCCATTAACAATCAGTTCCCTAAGGCTCCTCTCTTGCAGTTTGTCACCCGGCACCCAGTGATTTTTCCCAAAGTAACCTCTCCTAGGCCACTAGCAGGCGCCCCCACCGTATACACGGACGGCTCCAGCTCTGGAACAGGGGCGTATTGTGTGGAGGGGGACACTCCTAAAACAGTGCTCTTCCAACCACAAAAGCCTCAATGGGTAGAACTGCAGGTTATCATTGCAGTCCTGGAAAGCCTTTCCGAGCCCTTAAATGTCGTCTCGGATTCTGCTTATGTTGTGAACTCTGTACAAATTTTAGAAACGGTGGGCATTGTTAAACATTCCTCTACAGTAAGGACGTTCTTTGCCAAACTACAGGAGGTTATATGGACCAGGCAACACCCTTTTTACATAACCCATATTAGAGCCCACACAGGTTTGCCTGGCCCTATGGCCCAGGGGAACCATAGCGCAGATGTAGCCACTCGACAGCTGCACATCTTTCCGACGCTGGTACCGTATCAACAAGCCCGAGAATTCCATGCCAAGTTTCACATCAATGCAGGTACCCTAGCTAAGCGGTTCAGCATACCACGTGCAGCTGCTCGAGATATTGTCCGAGCCTGCAACAATTGTGCAGAGCAGAGAGCAGTCCCCTCGGTTGGGGTCAACCCTAGGGGTCTCACCCCAGGGGATACTTGGCAGATGGATGTCACTCATCATTCAGAGTATGGTAAGATCAAGTACTTACATGTGTCGGTGGACACATGCTCCCAAGTTTTATTTGCCTCTGCTGAACCAGGAGAAAGAGTCTCCCACGTCATTGCACACTGCCTTGCTGCATGGGCAGCTTGGGGTAAGCCAAAGACGTTAAAGACGGATAACGGGCCTGCCTACACTAGTAAATCCTTCCAAAAATTTTGTGACAACATGGATGTCCAATTAAAACATGGCATCCCCTATAACCCTCAGGGGCAAGGAATCATTGAAAGAGCGCACAGATCTCTCAAAGACTTGCTTAAAAAACAGAAAGAGGGTATAGGCCACGGCCTGTCCCCAAAAGCTCGACTGTCTGTAGCCTTGCTCACATATAATTTTTTAAACGAAAATTCACAAGGAATGACACCTGCCCTGCAACACACCACCCCGAGTCCTCCGCATAGAGGTCTAGTCCGTTGGAAGGATGTCCTGTCGGGGCAGTGGAAAGGCCCTGACCCGGTACTCAGCTGGGCCAGAGGCTCTGTTTGTGTTTTTCCCCAGGAACCAGGACGTCAACCAGTGTGGGTTCCGGAAACACTGGTGAGAACCGTGACATCACCTGAAGAAGCCAAGGAACAGCTGTCAGAAACGCCAACGAATATACAACCTGAACCATTAGACCAAGCCTCCGACCCTGCTGATGATGGCGACGACCGACAAGACGATAATAGTAGGACTGACCACCCCGCGGTTGCCCAAAAAGAGGATCGGTAACTCTGTTCTTTGCTCTCCTATAGCAATCCTTCTAATCTGCCTTTTTCTTTTTAGTGGAACTATATTTCCTCCACAAGCTTCAACGAGTCCTTCCCCCTCACCAATGACACACTGATCCTCTCTTTTGCTAACCTCTCTGTCAAGGTTGTCAACACCACAGTTGCGGCGAATGCTACTTGTGAAACTGGGCTTGCTCCTACAGTCTGCAACCGTTCCAAAGACCCGGATGCCTCGCCGCCCCGCTATCCTAGTGTATCGCCCAAGTTATGTCTGGCTCCCCGTCAAGGCAACCGACTGGGTTGGCCCTGTTTCTCAAGTTGTTTCACTTAACAATATCCCCTTCTCTAAGTCTAGGCGTCCAAGAGGCATAAAAGAATGGCTATCGAATGCTGCCAGTGTAGCTTCCTCTTTGTTTGTCCCAATGATCGGGCAGGCTGTGCTACAAGCATGGACAGATCGGCAGCTCGCCATAACGATGGAAACGGTAAATGGCTTGGTCAACCTTACCCGAGACGTGCTACGCCGCCACAATCAGATGCTGAACTTAAATTTCCAGGCCATTCAGAAACTCCAAGCGGAGATAGATGAACTTGGACTGGAAATAGATGGACTCTGGAGAGTGCTTCAGCAAACATGTGACACCCGGTGGCTTACGGTTAAACTCTGTGTCACTCCTGTCAGGGCCAACGTGACCGGAAGCATTTCCAGAGTCTCTGATTGGCTGAAAAGGTCATATTTTCCTGAATTTGTTAATCTCTCCCAACAGGTGGAATCTAGTTTAGACACAATTGGGGGGATCAAGTTAAAACCCGTTAAAGTCGATCTCTCCGGGTTAGGCGAGGTTCTACAGAAACTATTGCACAGTGTTTCTTCCTGGTTCTCTTGGCCCAATTTAACTAATTGGATCCTCATTGCAGTGGGATTATTGGTGGGATTAGTCGTTGTTAAATGTTTGCTAGAACGCCTGTTTCAAGCGCAGCAGCAATTGCGTGTTACCACTATGATGGCTATGACTCCCACCTCTGTTACCCCCGATAGTGACCGATTTATTAACCATACCCCTTCCTGGTCGCCTCAGGTGGGGCGCTTTGGAGCAAAATTTGTAGCGAATCGCATGGCTGTTTCTCGGGTGTAAAAGGCGACACCAGTAGTCATAATTTTGTCTCAGGTGGGTCTCTAGGGCAGAGTCCTAGTTGTGGCCAGACTGGACCCTAGCCATTGCACAGAGACACCTAGTGACACCCCCGACTCTGGTTACTGCTGTTCCTGCCCCCGTCGTTGTTCCCCAGTTGCCAGGCAAAGCACTGCAGGGAGAGTCACGTTGCTTCCAGCTTACGGACTCTCCGGTCTCCATATGACGTGAGCATTCTGGTTGGTGCTAGAGGCTCCGCCGCTGGATGGCTGAGGCCTAGTCCAGACTCCCCAAAGCACCAAAGAGGTTGTGAACCATTTGGGTTCACGGGAGCACGCTCATCACTGGAGACACTGGGTCAAAAATAAATAAGAAAGGGGGAGATGTGGAAAGCCGCCTCCCGAATCGGGCCTAGCGTATGCGCTGCAGCCTGCTCTAGAGTTACCCCCCGCCCATCGAGTGAGCCAAGATGGCGCCTGCATCCTGTTTCCGCATAGTGACGCATGTATCCGCCACCCGCTCCTACCAATCGAAATCCTGTATACGCGATACTAGCCTAGAAGCTTATTGGTTGTTAATTGTGTATAAAAGGTCTTACCCGGACGGGGTAGGGTGAGACAGCCCACAAGGAGCCGTGCCTGACGGCCACATCGAGGCTGCTCTCCCACGAGGCGCCGTGCCCCGTGTGGGAACCAGTAACACAGAATGTTCATCTAGCTGTAGTAAAGGGCTTGCTTTCACAACTGCCGTGTGGTTCGAGTCGTGATTCATGACCAGGTTAGTTCGCGCAGTCTGCATCTCTCTCTCTCCTTCCCTGTTTCCCCTCGCCGGCCGGGAACCGGGGACCGAGCGGGGCAGCGCCGGACAGCCAATCAGAGTACACCCTCTGTCTCGATGATACACATTAATCCCACATGCAAAATATACTCACTCTTTCCCAAGGTCTCCAAAAGTCTCATCCTGTTAGAACCTTAATGTAACATTCAGAATCTTGTCATTTAAATCAAGTGCAGGTGTGAACAAGACATCTCAGGTGTCCTTCCTAAAGTATAGCTCTTAGAGAACAGCTCCACCCCAGTTCTTACATTCTCTATAGCCCAATATTTTGGTTTTATAACTTATCTGTGAATGTGTCACGTAGAGGGGAAAAGGAGAAGAATTTGGCTATCTATTATTTCAATCATTTCTCCATCTTCCTACCCACCACTCCCTAAAATAGAATGTGTACATATGGACCTGTATATATATCCACACACACACACACACACACACTTCCCCCAAAGCACATTTTGAAAAGTGGTGCTCTGTCCCAATACGCAAGATAAAAAAAGATGGTACTCAAACAGGAATGCCAAAACTGATATTTTTGCAATGAGAACAACAATGCAATGAAAAATGGAGCTCATGAGTGACTAATCCAGCAGATATCAGCCAGGGATCCAAACTCTTCCTTGAGCCTTCCAGAAGTTCTCCATAGAGAGGAGGCGGGGCAAGATGGTGGATTGGTGAGCTGTATGTTTTAGTTACTCCTCCAGGAAAGTAGGTAGAAAGCCAGGAACTGCATGGACTGGACACCACAGAGCAATCTGACTTTGGGCATACTTCATAGAACACTCATGAAAACGTGGAACTGCTGAGATCAGCGAAATCTGTAAGATTTTGCGGCCAGGGGACCCGCACCCCTCCCTGCCAGGCTCAGTCCCGTGGGAGGAGGGGCTGTCAGCACCGGGAAGGAGAAGGGAGAACTGCAGTGGCAGCCCTTATCGGAAACTCATTCTACTGATCCAAACTCCAACCATAGATAGACTGAGACCAGACACCAGAGAATCTGAGAGCAGCCAGCCCAGCAGAGAGGAGACAGGCATAGAAAAAAACAGCATGAAAAACTCCAAAATTAAAAGCAGAGGATTTTTGGATTTCTGGTGAACACAGAAAGGGGAAGGGCAGAGCTCAGGCCCTGAGGCTCATATGCAAATCCTGAAGAAAAGCTGATCTCTCTGTCCTGTGGACCTTTCCTTAATGGCCCTAATTGCTTTGTCTCTTAGCATTTCAATAACCCATTAGATCTGTGAGGAGGGCCCCCCTTTTATTTTTTTAAATCCTTTTTACTTTTTCTGAAACAATTACTCTAAGAAGCCCAATACAGAAAGCTTCAAAGACTTGCAATTTGGGCAGGTCAAGACAAGAGCAGAACTAAGAGAGCTCTGAGACAAAAGGCAATAATCCAGTGGCTGAGAAATTCACTAAACACCACAACTTCCCAAGAAAAGGGGGGTGTCCACTCACAGCCATCATCCTGGTGGACAGGAAACACTCCTGCCCATCGCCAGCCCCATAGCCCAGAGCTGCCCCAGACAACCCAGTGTGATGGCAGTGCTTCAAATAACAGGCACACACCACAAAACTGGGCGTGGACATTAGCCTTCCCTGCAACCTCAGTTGATTGTCCCAGAGTTGAGAAGGTGGAGCAGTGTGAATTAACAAAGCCCCATTCAGCCATCATTTCAGCAGACTGGGAGCCTCCCTACACAGCCCAGCAGCCCAGAACTGCCCTGGGGGGATGGCACTCACCTGTGACATAGCACAGTCATCCCTCAACAGAGGACCAGGGGGTGCCCGGCCTGGAAGAGGGACCCACTCGCAAGTCTCAGGAGCCATACGCCAATACCAAGGACTTGTGGGTCAGTGGCAGAGACAAACTGTGGCAGGACTGAACTGAAGGATTAGACTATTGCAGCAGCTTTAAAACTCCAGGATCACCAGGGAGATTTGATTGTTAGAGCCACCCCCCCTCCCTGACTGCCCAGAAACACGCTCCATATACAGGGCAGGCAACACCAACTACACACGCAAGCTTGGTACACCAATTGGACCCCACAAGACTCACTCCCTCACTCACCACAAAGGCAAAGCAGGGGAGAACTGGCTTGTGGAGAACAGGTGGCTCATGCACGCCACCTGTTGGTTAGTTAGAGAAAGTGTACTCCATGAAGCTGTAGATCTGATAAATTAGAGATAAGGACTTCAATTGGTCTACAAATCCTAAAAGAACCCTATCAAGTTCAGCAAATGCCAAGAGGCCAAAAACAACAGAAAATTATAAAGCATATGAAAAAACCAGACGATATGGATAACCCAAGCCCAAGCACCCAAATCAAAAGATCAGAAGAGACACAGCACCTAGAGCAGCTACTCAAAAAACTAAAGATGAACAATGAGACCATAGTACGGGATACAAACGATATCAAGAAGACCCTAGAAGAGCATAAAGAAGACATTGCAAGACTAAATAAAAAAATAGATGATCTTATGGAAATTAAAGAAACTGTTGACCAAATTAAAAAGATTCTGGACACTCATAGTACAAGACTAGAGGAAGTTGAACAACGTATCAGTGACCTGCAAGATGACAGAATGGAAAATGAAAACCTCTGAGCATTTTTGAACCAAAATTCCTGAAAATGAATGTGGGCCTCTACCTGGTGAGGGTCTTCTGGTCCCCTCTTGTTTCCAGCCTCTCTGTTCTTCCTGGCACTTGGATCTGCTGAAACCCTGACTGCTCCCGCATCAGAGTAGGCAGCATTTCCTCTTTGCTCCTCACTTGTCAGACACGAATGAGAAGCACAGCATTCCCACGTGGAGGGGCTTCAAAAGTCATCTAGCCCAACCATCCAAGCATGGCTCGCCTGGAAATAAAATCAGCAAACAAATCAAACCACTCCTCAAACTCAGAGCACTCCCCCTTCTCACCTGAGCAAGAATGACTTAAAGTAGGACACTTCAAAGAATTTCTCCCTAATGTTAAGGACCAGTGACACCTTAGAGTTCTGTTTTTCACAGAATAACTGGCTAACGGGGAGATGAAGAAGGGCCGTCACTGCCAGACCCATAGAGACAAGTTTCAGGTAGCAAACAGGGCACAGAGGATGAGAAGGAGGAAACCCCCATCCACCTCTGACGTCCATGGCAATGGCCAACTTTTCTTCTCTGAGAATGAGTCACAATTTTGCCATCTCCTCAATACTATAGCTAAAGGCTGTTGGCTAAACAAGGAAGACTAACCTTGTGAGTTTCAGTTTTTTCGTCTGGGATGATCTAGGATTCCATGGATCTGAACTGCTCTGGTTGACCCTTTAGGATAAATAATATTCTTGTTGTATCTAAAGTCTAAGGAGCTATGGACAAGCCATGGAAACCAGGTTCCCATCTCTACCCCAAAGCTTTAGAACTTCTTTGCAAAGCAGTCACTCTCCCAGAATACTCCCTGTAGGTTCACCTTCAGCCAGTCACATTGCTGACCTCGGATCCTTGACTTGGGACTAGTCTGTATGTTTCTGAAATTGCACATTTACAGACTAACTGTATCAGTCAGGGCTTCCCAGAGAAACGGAAATGAACAGATACCATGCACAAACACGTGCATGTACATATCCTGTTGGTTCTTATTCTCTCTCTTTGTGTATGTGTGTGTGTGTGTGTGTGTGTGTGTGTGTGTGTGTAAAGAGATTTATTATAAAGAATTGATTCACATAATTGTGAGGTCTGGCAAGTCTGATTTATGTAGGACCAACCTGAGGGAGGAAATTTCAGTAAGAGTGATGTTGAAACCTGAGTCCAAATTCTATAGGCTAGAAATTCAGGAAGGAGTGGAGGGTGTAGACTTGAGGCAAAATTCCTACTTCCTCCTAGAACTTTCAGTTCTTTGCATTTAGGTCTCCAACTGATTGTATGAGGCCTGCCCACATTAACAAGGTCATTCTCCTTTAATCAAAGTCAACTGACTGTAGATGTTAATCCCATCTACGAAATATCTCCACAGCAACATATAGGCCAAACAAATGGAAACCATAATCTAGCCAAGTTGACACATGAAATTAACCACCACACCTGCTAACCCAGATCACCCTGATAGATTGAGTACCCAGACACATTAGGGAAGGCTGGGGATGTGGGCATAGTGTTTTTTGTGGACATGGAGAAGGCCCAGTCAAGGAAATTTGGGAGTCCATGAAGTGTGGCAGATTTGAGGCAAAATGGAAGCAACCAGGACACATATAATTTAAAAGGTGCCCTTTTAGGAGTTCTGAAGCCTGTAATGAGATGATCTTTGATGCATCAAAGCACCCAGAAATCCATGGCATACTTGGTAACAGTGATGGCAATTCCAGGGTAGAAGAAAGTTGTGGAAGCAGAAAGACTCAGGGACTTTGCTGGATTACTGATTGAAGCAGGAAGTTAGGAGGTAGCTAACCAGACAGTGTCAGATTACCTTATGCTGTATACTTAGTTGTCAAGCTAGATGTAAACAAATCCCTGGATGTGATGACGTTCACCCAGGGCTTTTAGAGGAGCCTCAGGAGTAGGGTGATAAAATTGCCCAACTCTCAGCCAGTGTGTCAACTGTCCGCATGGAAAGCCCTGATGTCTGAGGACCAGAAAATACCAAGCATGGGGAAGGCTCCTAAGGGAATTCTGGAAACCGCAGGAGGTGCATCCTCCTTTCCATGCCAGAGCAGGCAGGAATGTGGAATCAATGGGATGACACAGACATGCAGAACCTAGTAGGGGAAAGGCAATTCCAGAAGAAGAAAGCAGACCTGATTAACGTGCTGCAGACTTCGAAAAGATTAATGTGTGGACAAGGGGGAACTGATGAATGTAATTCATTTAGACTTTCAAAACGGCTCTACACTAACAGCACCTTTTAAAAGTCACCATGATGTCTGGGTTTTCAAGAACCAGATTTTTGAAGTTAATACCAAGGAAGTCACCCACATTTTCCTGGTGCCACTGCCACAGAGGATGGATGGCTCTTGACGCATGACTTTCACCTTGTGCAGCAATTCCTAAGCTCATTCCCTCCTCATCACACCCCTCAAGAGGTGACCTCTCTCTCTCTCCCTTCTTAATCCCAATCTTATTCCACTTTTACCTTACCTAACACTTTATGCTTTATGTTTAATGATATGTATATATCTTATCTCCCTAATAGACTGGAACCTACCTAAGGACAGGGACAGGTTCTTCTCCATTTTTGTTGTCTACCCATGACTTATGACTAGGATTCCCTAATTCTAAGACAGAAAACATGCAGAGTTCAGAACCTGTAATCTTAACCACCACACTTTTATCTTATGGCCATCAGACAGGCACCTCAAAATCAGCAAGTCCGAAACCAAACCTGCCACCCCTTACCCCCACCATGCATAACTGCTCTTCCTGCGCCCCCGTCTTGGTGAGTGGTGTGACTGTCCATGGTGAGTGGTATGGAATCACTGATACGACATGACCGTATCAGTCCTCTGGCTGAATCTTCAAAGGCTCTGGCCAGCCGGCAGGACTCTCCATGACCCCTCTGCTTTCCATCCACACCCTTACTCTTTGCACAACCCTCTGTCCCACCTGCTGCAGTGCTGCAGCTACATCGCTGCAGCTGCATCCAGATGGGGCATCCTGCAGTTCCCTGGACATATCTTGACTACTCATTTTCACCTCTGGGCCCTTGTACCTGTTGCTTTTATTACCTCCCTCCCCTTTGTTCCCAACCTTCCTCCATCTCCTTCCTATGGTAAATTCCTATTTGTTCTTAATATCTCAACTCAGGTAATTTCTTCTCTGAAAAAATTCCTCTAAATCCGCAATCGGGGGGTACTGCCTTTACAATGTGCTCATTCATTCATTCAGCAAATATTTATCGAGCAGCTACTATTGAGCAGGCATGATGTTAGGGTGATGTAATAGTGAACAAGACAGTCTCTGCTCTCACACAGCTCAGCATTTAATGAAGGGCATGAATGATTTTACCAGGAATTATAAAAAATATAAAAAGTGTAATAAATGCCCCTCCGCCCACATGAGGCCTTTGCATATGCTGCCCCCATACCCTAGAATTCTCTCCCCTTGGTCAGGTACTCCTCCAGATTTGAACTCAGATATTTTTCTAGACTAGATCAAATACCTTTACTTTATGCTTTTATCGCATTTTGTACTTCTCCAACAAAATACTTAACACAATGGCAATTTTACATTTATTTTTGTAGTTATTTAATTAATGCTATGAATTCCTCTAGACTGTAAACTTTGTAAGTGCAGGGCCATGTCCAATTTGCTCACCTGGATAAGCTCAAGGCCTTACATAATATAAATTCAACAGCTCTTCGTTGAATGAGGAAGCATTAGAGAAGTGAATAGCAGAAGAACCCAACCCCGTGTGGGCATGTTTAGAGAAAGCTGCTCTGAGGAAGTGATAAATCAGGGGCCTTGAAGGGAGGGTAGGAATTAGGCCAAGAACACGTGGGCGAACATAGTGTTCCAGGCAGCAAACACAGCTCTGTGAAGACTCTGTAGCTAGACGGTCTTGTATTTTCAAGCAGACGTTTCCAAAAGTGGGGTGTGTCTTCCCCGAAGGGTGCAAGAGACCGGCCATTAGGAAGCAGGAAGAAAGAAAGTAGATCTGTTTATGCTGAATTTGTAATCTCAGTTAATGAGAAAGTAATTGAGCTCTACTACCTGTTTAATACACAGGCTGACACCAGCAGCTCCCTTACCGTGTGTGACGAGGGCCACATGTCTTGCAGGTCCATGACGCATCCTGAAAGAAGAATGGTGTGCCCTAATGGGTGTCTACTGAGGGAATGCAAGGACGGTGTTACCTCGTCAAAACCAACCCTCACAAAGCGGACACATGGCTTAAAGACAATTCTGCAAAGTCCCAGACGAAGGTAATACTGATAATGGAAGTACAAGGGAACAAGAAGAAAACGGCCGAACTGACACTGGCTGGCTGTGCCTAGTAGCAGCATTTTGTCAGCCACATTATGAGATAAAAAGCAATGATTTCATTCATCAGAATCTGACAAGAAATTTGTCAAAAGGACACAAAATTATCACCAAGTCTTTTTGAACTATGAATTTGCTTCCTTTTTGTTAATGTTGACCCTTGACCTAGTTGCAGCTCTCCTTGTCTTGATATATTAGTTAATGGGGATAATACAGGTGTATAATTTATAAATAAGTAAACATATATATACATTGGAGTACGTTTTTAAATATAAAAGCATTGAGGCATACAAGATTATTTGCTGTGTAGTTGTTGTTTTTTCTATTGAGGTGTACAATTGTAACTTTGGAAACCATTGCATTAGAGAAACTGAAGTTCAATACAGTAAACTGGGGATTGGGAGGGGGGAGTGTTGAGAATAAACTGAAGAGGTAAGCAGGGGGCAGATCATTATTATAGAACTGATCATTCACTTACGATGGTTATTTTAGGGTTTCTTAACCTGGTATCTAGGGTTAAATTTTATCCAATAATTTGGATATGACTATTTTGTGGAGAGGATTTGTAACTTTCATATAATTCTCTAAGGGTCTATATCTTAATAAACGTTAAGAAATGTTAATGTCTACTTCTCCCAAGTAAACTGTCTTCCTTGTTCTTGAACACTCTCATCTTTATATATAAATATATGGCACATCACAGGCACTCAAACATGGTTGTCATAGTTTGCCAGGCTGCCTATGACAAGTACACATCAGTGGCTGGCTTAAATGGCAAGCATCTGTTAGCTCACAGCTTCGGAGGCAAGAAGTCCCAAATCAAGGTGTCAACATGGCCATGCTTTCTCCCCAAAGTCTGTAGTGTTCTGGTGCTGGCCTGCCGTTGTCCTTGGGGTTCGTTGGCTTGCATCTCTGCTTCCGGTCACATGATGTTCTTTCTCTCCTTGTGTCTGCTTTCCTGGTTTCTGCTGACTTCCAGCTTCTTCCTGTGGGGACTTCTCTTTACAAAGCCTCCGGCAATGTGGATTAAGACCCACCCTGATTCAGTTGGTCACAACTTAACAAATAATAACATCTTTAAAAGGTCCTATTTACAAATAAATTCACACCTGCAGGAAACCAGATTAAGATTAAGAACATGTGTTCTTTGGGGTACATAATTCAACCTACCACGCAGGGCCTCAATAATTATTGAATGAATGAATGGTTTATCTCCTGCTGTCTCTTCTGCTTTGGAAGAGAAAAAAACCAGAAAGCCATATACAGCCAAAGTGGATTCTCTCTCATGCAAGAAGAGACTTGCCAGTTTTTTGTTTTGTTTTGTTTTGTTTTTTGCCTTGCCAGTTTTACTCAGCCAACATTTACACAGAATTTACTGCATGTCAGACACTAATGTAAGTCCCTTAGCAATTCTAAGTCATTCAATCCTCATAATAAACCTAGAAAGGAGTACCAACACTGCCCTATTTTTCAGATAAGGAAACTAGACACAACGGGGGTAATTGGCTTGCCAAGGTCATACAGGTAGTAAGTGGTAGAGTCAGGTGTCAAACCCAGCCAGTCTGGCCGCAAGTCTGTACATGTATCCACTACACTGTGGCAAGACCTTCAATGTCAGTGCCCATCACAAAGAGTCAGTGCCATCAGAAGAGGATCAGTGTGGCCAGACAGCAAGGACGCCTGCCATAACCTCCCTCTCTCTCAGCAAAGAGGGACTTTAAAAGCAGAGTAGGGAAAGGCAGAGTTAGGTTCAAAGGGCTTGGGTTCACAACAGCTACGAATGATATGGCTTGAGAAGATAGCTCTACTTTACAGGGTAACAAAGTACTCACAAAGCCATGAGATCATATTTCAGGTTTAACTGTAGAACTTCTGTGGAATTCTCAAACATAAACAAAAGTTTAGAAAAAAATATAATGAACTTTCATGGACCCATCGCCCAGCCCCAGTGATTATCAACACATGGCCAGTCGTGTTTCATTCCCACTTTCACCCGTTGTCCCCTCCCCTCTCCCATTTCATTATGTTTAAGTAAATCCCAGATGTCATGCATCTCATACTGGGACTTTAAAATATTGTATACACACTCAGAAGCTGTTTGGAATTGAAATCAGGAGGCTTGATTTTGAGTCTTGCCCCCACAACTTTCCAGCTCTGTGTCCTTGGGTGGCAAAACCGTACAGTTTTGAAGATTAGATAAGTCAAGTACTTATCAAGTAACGAGGGTCTCAACTGAACCTCAGTGTGACCCTGTTTGCATCTTGTCCCAACTTAAGGATCTAAGTAGGTAAGAGCCTGGATCCCCTTTACTGGGTATTTACCACCCAGGGCACAGAAAGCAGGCCTACTGAGCAAGGGGTTCAGCTCAAGGCTACACACACACACACACACACACACACACACACACACACACAGAGAGAGAGAGAGAGAGAGAGAGACAGAGAGACAGAGAGAGAGAGAGACAGAGAGAGAGAGACAGGTATTGTCCTTATGCTACAATCCTGGATATTCTCTGCCCCCACAGGTCAATTCTCCACCCTGCACTGGCCCAGGAAGGCCAACTTGTAGACTTCAGCAACGGACTCTCTAAACCCCTGGCTTCAAGTGGGGATTGATCAATGGGAGTGAGCAGCAGGAGAATGGAGGGTAGAAGGAGAGAGAGGCTGGGTGTGTCTATTCCCCTGGCTCTCTCCCTGCTCGGTTGCCATGGGCAGCCATGTCTTTCTACCATGATGGTCCTCTCCATTCTCCTAGCCCAGTAACTGCTTCCTCCCGTCCCGTCCAGGTGATGGGGTGACTGTGCCCCGCTGGGCCACTGCTCTAACCCTTGTGGTTGCCTTATACTGTGTCAAAACCTTTGTAAATAGTCTCTTTATTAAGCTCTCCTCAATTACCCAGTTTGAGTGTGCCATCTGTTTCCTACTGGGACCCTGAGTGACACAGATGCTAGAGAAAGAAGTTTAACAGAGAATCCATATTTGGTATGTGGAATAAATGTAGTCACTAAGAATTCCATTAGGAGAACTTCAAGTGCTCATCGGTTTCACTTTCCCCGAGTCCCCGAACTGTCATGTTCCAAGAGTTCCAACCTTCTAGGAAACTCAGCTGATGCCTCCTCCACATCCTCCACCACCTGCCTTTCCCAAGGCGTCCTCAACTGGATGTCGGACTCGCTCAGATCCCTGAAGTCTGCTGTTGCCCTTTACCGCACCTTGACAGAGGGGGAAGCCAGCCCCTCTCCTCTCCCACAGAATCACTTTGTTTCCTTTCTTTTATGATATCAGCATCCTCTTTCCCCATCCCTTGCGCCCTGCCTGGTGAAGGCAGCTCAATCACGGTGGGCAGCTCCCCCCTCTGTGCCCAGCGACCCCCTCCCCTCTCCTCCCTGCCCTACACACACATGCAAATCCACCTGGGTTGTTTACATTTCTATGGCCACTTTTATTTTAGAGTTGCTGATTCACCAGCTTGGCCGGTTCAGCAGCACTACACAGTTAACTTCCACCCAGGGCTAACTGGATATCCTTTCATTTTTCCAACTAGCATTGCCTTAATGTTGCTCCCACCACCCCTGCCCCTATAAATATTTATAACTCCACTCCAAATATGTTTTGAAAACCATGTCCAATTTTTCCAGGAATATGATACTATATTCAAAGCTAGCCACAGCCTTTCCTTCTCTGAAAGCTTACTTTGGGAGCTAGAAAACATCTCTTCTTGCTTACAAAGTTAAAATTAAAAATTAAAATTAGAACTTGACTTCTATTCGCCAACACAACAGCGTGTAGAAATATTTATTTATTAAAAATACTAATAAACTACAAAGCAATCCTACCCTGCTTAGACATAGCAAGCAATGTCTATTTTAATGAGGTATTGATACAATGTAGCGAGTTTGATGTCCCCCTGATTTCATTAAAATAGGATTAAATGAGTGAGTGCATGTGTGTTTGTATAGCCATAAGAACAAACCCAATGACCAAAAAGTACAAATGCTGTTTGAAGCTAATTAAAATGGCCTTCCGGATTTGGGGGCAGCAGTAAACTAAACACTGTCTCCCTGCCAACTGCCCTCTCCCTGTCACCAACATACAGTTTAGAGTCAGCCAGCGTTTCTGCCTTTGGAGTTCAGTTGGTTAATGGCCCGAGGGCATGAATATTATTCATCCCAGAGTCATCAGTCAGCTGGGGCCTTTGACATCCTTCTCTACCCAAACCTCCATCAGGAGCCTTGAAATAAGGGAAATTGCCTGAACACAGGTCAGGATTTTCTATTCAGTAGTGGCAAGAAGTAGCCTGGGACAAGGTGGAGAGTCTCTGGAACCAGATCTGCCGTATCCAGCCCAGCCTGACCCCCTGACCCCTCCTGGCTGCCCCACCCAGCCTGCCCCACCCAGTCTGACCCCCCACCTGGCCTGACTCTCCACATAGAAGAGGTGGCAGAAACCAGAAGCCAGCAAAATCTTCACAATTTCAAGAGGAAAGCATCTTCTCTTTTTCCTTATTAGTTGTCAGCCTCCCACCTTGGGAGCTACTTAGAAAAAATAGGTGAAAAGTAAAGAAATATTCCCATGTCACCCCCTTCTGGGTGCATGCCACTGTCCTGCTCTGTAAACCCTTCCTTACTCTGCCCCCTGTTCCTTCATTCACTTGGCCATTCCCATCAAATTTACTTAGGAAAAGGGTAGCACAGCCAAAGGAAATAAAGAGGCTTCACACTGAACCCTTTAGAGCTCTCCGTATTTTCCCTCTCAAATTAAGGCTATCTGTTGGGATATTCAGTTCTTTCTTGCTGGTCTGTTTTCAGCAGATGTCAGGAAGAACCTAGGCTTGAGGGTCAGGTAAACATGGATACTATTTATTACCACATGACTCTGGGGTGTTAGGTAACCTCTCTGGGTCTGGAGTTCCTCATATGTCAAGTAGTGACAACACGAGGGCTTAATGATAGTCATTATGAGGATTAAATTAGGTAATGGTTGTAAAGAAACTTTGGACAGAAGTTGGAATATATCGGATCTTCAATCACACAAAAGACACAATACCGTCTGCCTAAATTATTCTGAGGGCACAGAATTTACATTTTTCTTTGGAAATAATTTAAGTACCCACTATGAATGTAGAAGTCATGAGACTTACCAAGGGGTAAATCCTTGCCTGGAAATTTTGAGAAATAGTTGGAGCCGCTTCACCAAAATACTCCATTTTCTAAGAACTCTTATGGGAACAAAATGTTCCCTGGAGTGTCAATTTCTCTTCTTTAGGATGGATTAGAATCTTAATTGAGGACATGATCCTTTTTCTGGGCTTGTCTATTATAGTTCTTCCCAAGTCCCCAGGACTGAAATCAGATTTCTGTTTCCACTCTTGTCCCCACTACAGACTATTCTTATAGCAGCAAGAGGAATCTTCTTAAAAAGTACATCAGATGGTGCCTCTCCCTGCTCAGAATCCCCAAAGGGCCCCCTGTCTCACTCAGGGTAAAATCCCGAGTTTTTGTGGTGGCCTACCAGGCCCCTCCGATCTCTCCAAGATCAACCACTCCAGCCATGCTGACATCAAACGCCCCAAGCATATGCCAGCCATGGGGACTTTGCATGTGCATCCCTCAGCCTGGAAGCTTTTCCACCAGAGGCCATGTGATGCAGTCCATCTTCTTAGAAGACTCTTCTCATGAGTAAGGCCTTCTGTACATGCCGAACAAAATAAAGTAGTTTGCACACATACACACACACACACACAGCCTCTACATCATTTCTTCCTATACTCTTACACTGCTTTATTTTTCTTCATGACCCATGTCACCACCTGACCCACTATGCATTATTTCTGTATTTATTCACCAGCCCTACGGTACCTGGGACTTCTCTGTTTCATTCACTGTGATTTCCCCAGTGACTCAGAACAACATCTACAAACTGTCTGTCAAATGAGTGAGTGAATTTGTCCAAAGAAGAGCAGTTTTGTGAGTTCTTGTCCCTCTTGCACCATATGCTGCTGGCTCCTGGCACCCTGAGGAAGCCTCCGCTGCCCTGGGCGTTGTGAGCCCAGCACTGCGAGGTCAGCACAACTCCAGAAAAGGGCGGGGGGACAAGCACACTCAGTGTTATGTGTTGGGGTATGCGGTTATATAAAAAAGAGTATAAGAATGTATGAAAGGTGCTAGAATCAAAACATCCTCTGAAAGGCTGATCTGGAAGACAAAGAAGCACTGAGGTCTGCTTTGGAAGAGAAGTCTTCCATTTGGGCAGTGTGCCCTGGAGGAGGGCGAGGCAGGGGACTGGTCCCTGGAGCCCAGCCCACAAGGGTGCAGAGAAATTAAACATTCCTTTTCCACAGACTGTAGCATTTCTCTCTATCTCCCCAGAGCCTGGTGCTTAGGGGATGATGTGGAATGAATGGAGGAGAAGGGTGGTGCAGCATGGAATGGAATGCAAGAGAAAGCTCAGACAGAAGCACGGAGCCTGCTGGGAGCTGCTGAGGTTCGGTAACTGGCAGTCGGCCAGGGGTTGAGGCTCTTCTGAGCCTGGAGAGGCCCCTCCTCGGAGAGGGAAGGGAGTGGTGCCACAAGAGGTCAGCGGAGGTGGTTGTTGGGGTCAGTTTTGATTCCATCTTCAGTAATTCCTAAACAGTTCTGGAGTTTCTAAGCTGCAATTCTAGCCTGAGCGACAGATCATCTGAGCTCATCCTGGGCCCTGATGGGACAAATCAAATCAAGGACTAGGTCGGCTGCACCAGTTTGATTCAAGGACAGGGAACCTGGTCTGGATGTACCGATACCCGCTGGCTCTCTGCTCCCCTCCCTTTATCTATGTGTGTGAGATTTCTCTTTTGCCCAGAGCCAGCATATACCCAAAGACAGCCTCCATTCACTGGTTTCCACAAAGACATCCAATCAAACCAATAATGTTATGGTTTTTAAAGATGTTAGTGAAGATGAATTATATTGTGCAACCCATGATCTCATGCCATCTTGATAGCTTATTCTTCCTTTTAACTCTCCCCTTTCAGAAACAAAAACAACCCATAAAAAAAACGGTGTTCTTTTCTCAAGCAGAATAACTTTGGCCCTTTCTCTGAAACCTTGGCACCAGAGAACAGCTGTGCTTCAAAGGAATTGACTATACAAGTGAGCTTATCAAGGCATTTTCCCCAAAAAGACAAGCCTTTCCCTAAGATAAATTCTTGTGCCAGCTACTAAGGGAATGACTTTTTTTTTTCTTTCCATCTCATTGTGCCTGGGAGCTGTAGCTGAGTAGAGAAGGCATCTATCACACAGACTGCCTGCTGACCCGGACCCCAAGTGCCCATGGCAGAGTTCTTCAATGAAAGAACAAGTAAAATCTCAGAGAGCTTTTTCATTACTATCTCCACAGGGCTGTGAGAACACACGGCACCTGCCATATTGGTCCCAGCAGCTCTGCAGTGGTGGAAGACCATGCTGGGACTTCGGACATGCCACACAGCAACTCCCTTGCTCAGGTATCTAGGCCTTCAAATCAGAGATCAGCTGGTGGCAGCTGCAGAGGTGACCTAGATGAAGAACCCCATCTAGACAATGCTTTTGGAGTTGGCCCGATCTGGCAACATCACCACCAAGGAACAGGAACAGGAAAACTGCAGGAGCCACTGTTCAGCCAAGAGAATGACTGCACAGAATTTGCAAGACACCTTCACCTTTCCTTGAAGGTGCCAGGAGGAAATTAAGGATCAGAAAGATTAACTACCCTAGGTGCTCAGCAGGGGATGGCCCATCTGACCTATCAGATGTCTCTGTGTCAGATTTCTGTATGAATGAGTAAGAATCCATAAAACAAAACATGTGCTCTGTCAATTTGTCTTCAGTGGTACCACAGCAGTGTGGCTTGTATTGCTCAAGGTTATTCAAGAACAAATTCAAATTCTGCCCTTCTCTACTGCTTTTCTCCCATCTCCCTTTTTTTCTTCCTCTCTGTGGGGCACATACATGGGGAGAAGATGATGTTACAAAGGTTCCTTGTGCAGATCCAGGAAAGGGTGGAGGCAGCTCGATGGCTGTTTAAAGATGTTCTTGAATTTCCGTAAGAACTTCTTTATTCCTCCGTTTTTTCCAGACCTCCCAGGCAACTCTGTCGGCACATATAAGCTAAGATCTTGGTACCTGTAGATAAATGATGCTAGACACTACTGCTGTATCATTAAAAGTCCTGTTCCTATAAATTTCAGAGAAAACCAGTGGCTTCATAGCCTGCTAAATACTTGAATCATTTTTACAATGTGTGAGCTAGAGCTCTTTCTCTCATCTACTCCACAGTCATTGTGTTGTCATCAATATCCTTTAAATCTCTTTAAGTTGTAAATAGATGAGCCACAAATTGGGGAAGACATATACTGTAAGTGAGTTGAGAGTTCAGTGCTCCTGTTAGCTTTACTTGGTGTCAATACTAATTTGTTTCATCTAATGATCTGCATGGGAATAACTATAAAGAGTAAAAGAAACAAAGTTTGTGTTGTTGGCTGTGATTCTTGAACTTTAGTTCGTGGGTACCAGCAGCTTTCACGGAGACCCTTATGTCCATGCCTCCCTCTCTCCTGGTACTTAGGGTGGTTTTAGTCTCCCCCATCAGCATTACCCCCAGCCAGAGCCCTGCCAAGTATAACAGGACCCTCGTCCTCATGCCACTACTGTGTCCTCCCTCACACGTAAGAATGAGGCTGTCATCTGCTTCTCAAAGACTTCAACATCCTTTCTTTTTCCCAAAGCTGACTTGTAAGTACTTCTCTAGACCATGCACTGTACTGACCTTCTATTCTCTACACCAGTTTTTTTTTTTTGGATTTTATCCTCTGTGCATTCTTTAGTATTTTTAACCAGTATCAATATCTGTAGTTTTTCCTGATGTTCTGCACCATTTAATTTTGAATCTTTTTTATTCTTAGAGTCCCTCTTTCTCCTTCTCTGTCCCCTCCCCACACACAGAGTAAAAATATCTCCACCCAATATTCCACGTGTTAGGAATCCTTTTACCACACAGTTACTCCCACTCCCCATCCCATTTTCTACTACCCTGTGATGAGACGCTCTGACTTACAATGACCACATTCTGTTTTCCAAAGCAATAATGGCTACCATTTGTTGAGCTCTGCATAAGCCCTAATATAAAGATAAGAAAATTGGGAGTCAGAGAATTTAAGAAACTTGTCCAAAATTAGACTGCTAGTAAGTGATGGAGCTGGGATTTAATTTATGGTCTTTTTGTCTCCAGAGTCTCTTGTCTTAACCCATAGCCTGGGCATGGAAATGAACATTTGAAATCAGTTCTGACACCAACATTTGGATGCTCTACTCCTCCTCCTAACCTCCTAAGCTCCTCATCCTTCCTCATGATACTCCTGATTTTGGAGGGAGGAACCTTGCACATTCTGCTCCACCTGTGTCTTGCTGGCCTCAGGTGTCCTGAGTCCAGTCAGGGCCACTCAGCAATCTCCCCAGGCCCTGCTCTTCATCCTCAGAACTCCCATCCCTGCCTTCAAATGCCTGAGAAAAGCAGCCTAAGCTATCTTTGGGCCCTTAGTATAAAAAAACAACCCCTTATTTAGAATCATTTTAGCAAGTATTTTAGAAATTGTTTATAAATGGTAGTGTTTGTCCCTGACAGGTTTTTCTGGTTAAATTGTGAACACGACCTTCCCAAACTTCCAAGCCTGGAAATGAGAAAAACCTGTGGATTGAAAATAATAAAAAGGATTCATAATGGCTGGTGCATGCCAGGTTCCTTTTATAATAAAAATAGATATATTTGAAATAAAGAAACAAAACTTTACAAGTACACAAGATTCAAAGATATTACCTTTTTAGGATTTCACTGTTTTTCTATGCTCTTATTGAGGGACATAAGAGCAATCTATTTTCAACCTGTATTTTTGTTGTTTGATTTAAAGGTCTGTGCATCGAAGAGGCAAAAATATCTAGATCTGGGACTAAGTCAGTGTGAATTCCAGATTGATGGCAATTAGTATTTAATAAGGTATCAGGTTGACTAAGGTTCTTTTTATATTGATGTCAGCCTGCTCTCAAAATAACTTTTCTTCTGAATCTAGGCTGTTCATATGAATTTAATATATTAGAATGCATTCAACTTAGAATGTTCTTAGCTATCCTCACCTGTTCTCCAGACGAACCTTACAATCATATTGCCAAGTTCCAAAAATTAGTCCCATCAGAATATTTAATTGGGTTTTTGATAAACAGATCAAATAACTTGTGAAAAATTAACATTTTTGCAGTATTCAGTCTTGTTATCTAGAAACTTGGCATATGTACGTATCTTTTTTAAAACTTAATTTTATAAGTAGTAGGTATCGTTTACTATTTTGCCTCTCAAAGAAACAGCTCTTGAATTTATTTATCAATTTTACTAATTTTCTGCTTTCTTTTTTAACACTATCTGCTTTTACCTCTGCCATTTCCATCTTCTCTTTTCCTTAGGTTTTGTTTTATTCTTATGCTTCTTTTTTCTTAACTTTTAACTTAACTTAAAGTTTTTAACTTAAACTTAAAAATGTTAAGTTAAAAATTTTAACTTAAAAATGTTTAAGTCTATAAGTTTACCTATTAGTAGAGATTTGGCTGCCTTCTATTAGATTCATATGTGCTGGTCTGTTTTATTATTCTCTCCTTGTTTTGCGCTTGTAGTTTTGATATTCTCTTTTGTTCAACTGTTGTTAATTTTTTTTTTATTTTATCTTAACCAATCAAGGGTTTAGGTTTATTTCTTTAAACTTTTATTATTTGGAGGACAGAGAATGTGACCAAAATAGTCACAGTAATAATAGCAATAGCTAATATGTCCCAACCACTATGATAAGCTCTGTAAATACTCATTTACTCCTCACAACACCCACAGAAGTATCTACTGTTAATATTCACATTTTACAGATTAAGGAAGTGAGGTTCAGTTAGTAAGCCATGAGTTTCAACCCTCATAATAATCTCTACTCATTTGAGTGAGTAGAGTTTGGCATTGGGCCTAGTGTTTATGACCAGTTTTGATAAATGGCCCATAGATGCTTGAGAAGAACCCTGTTACAGTCATCACCTTTGAAGTCCATCTGTTAATTGACATTCTCTTCATCCTTATTTGTATTGCCAACTTCATGTGTCAAACATTGAGAGGTTTGTTAAGGTATCTCTCAGTGATTGTGCTTCTATCAGTTTCTCCTGATTGTTCCTGGAGCTCACCCAGATGGTTGAACCTATTTTTCACAGCTTCAATTCTGTCATTTGCTGCCTCCAAAGTGAATTTGAAAAATTCTTTTGCCTTTTTGTTTCCCTGCAAGCCCTTCTTATCTCCACTGTGTCCATCGTCATCTCATCTTGTTGCCTTCTCATCTCAGCTTCTCCTCCTACTCCTTTATTCTTTACTTTAGTTGAGGCCATGCCTTACATTCTGCTGATGATGTCAAATAACCTTCTAAACTTTTTCCTCTGGCTGTAGAGATCTACTCTTCCACCAAGACTTCGAAATTACATCCTACTTTCTCCCCTTCTTTTTTCTCTTTCTTTCTGTTTATGCTAAACATGGTGCCTGCTAAAAGCTAGGGCAGGGTGGCGTCTCCTTGGCCTGGTTCTCTGTCCAGTGGGGTGCTGGTCAGACTCCCTTTCCAGCTCTCCATTTGGCCTGTAGGTTGATGTGCCTGGTTCCTCCCTTGATGTCTAATTTCATCAGGTCTCTTTTTATTCAGTTTCACTGAGCAGAGATGGGACCTTCTGCTTTCACCATTGCTTGACTAGTTTGAACAGTAAAAAACAATCTGCACTTGCACAAAGATCGGAGTTCTTCCTGTATCCACCTTGCCTTGTGTATTAGTTAGGGTTCTCTAGGGAAACAGAATCAACAAGACATATCTAAATAAAAGATTTTATAAAAGCATCTCACGCAACTGTGGGGATATGAGTTCAAATTCCCTAGGGCAGGCAGCAAACCGGCAACTCCAATGAAAGTGTTTGATGAACTCCTCAGGCAGCAAACTGGCAACTCTGATGAACTCCTCAGGAAACACTTCACTGGCTAGCTGAAGAAGTGAAGGTCCTCTATCTGTCTCACTTAAAAGTCTTCAACTGATTGTATTAAATCCAGCTGATTGCATTCTCTCATTGTGGAAGACCCATCTTTCATTGATGTCATCAGTCACAGCTGCAGCCAATTGACTGATGATTTAATAAACTAGCCTTCTGGTTTATTAACCAGCCACAAATGTCCTTGTAACGGTTAAGCCAGTGCTTGCTTGACCAGACACCTGGGTACCATCACTTGGCCAAATTGACACATAAACCTAACCATCACAGCTTCCAACAGTTTTTCTCAACTCTGGTTCCAGGGGTCCATGGATTCTACGAGAAATTTGAAATTCTATACATTTACTTTTATGGTAAAAAATAAAAATTATTATACAGATTAATCTCTGTTGCAGTGAAAATTTGAAATTGAAAGACATTTTCATAGAATCAGATTTAGTTATTTTATTTGCAGTTTCTGAAAAATACCATGAGTCATTATGAGGGCAATTAGCAAAATTGAAATACATAATACTATTGTATCAGTGTTACATTTCCTGGTTTTGAGAAATGTTTCTTGTGATTACACAAGAGAAAGTCCTTGTTCTTAGTAAATAGCCATTGGAGTATTTATGTATAAAGGCATGATATTTGCCAACTATTCCCAAATGGCCCAGTGAATAAGTGTGTGTGTGTAAGCAAATGGGACAAAACGTCAACAATTTTGTCAACAGTTGGTGAATCTGGGTAAAGGCTATACGAGAATTCTTCATATTTCTTGCAACTTTCTCTAAGTGTAAAATTATATTGAAATAAAAAGTTTCTTGAAAATGCATTACTTTCATGAACCTCAGTCCACAATGCATTTTTAGAGTGTGAGAAAAGTTTTATTTTTCATTTTAAAATTATTCAAGTTGAGAAACAAGTCAATAAACCCTCCATTCTGCCACCAAATTGATCATCAGATTGACCAATTTAAAAAAAACCCAATCATTTTACTTTCCTGCTTAGAATATTCTACTGGCTCCAGAACACCTCGTTCAAAGTCCCTAGTCTGATTGCAAGCCATCCATGGCACAGCCCTTGCCCAGTCCCAGCTGCTGCTACTCCTTGTCTTTCATTTAAGAACACCAAACTACGTGTGGCTTCCTATGAGCCCCATTGTTTCACTCTTCTGTGCCTTCCCCACATTAATTCTGTCCAAACTGCCACCCCATAACTCCCCCCCTCACATATCCTTTATTCTTTTAGTGAATAACATAATCATTTGTTAAAACCCAAATCAGATATTGCTGCCTCCAGGAAGCTTTCCCTGAATCCTCCCCAGGCTAAGTGTGCCTGCTCTGGGCTCTGATAGCCCCTGAGATGCCTTCCACAACAGTCTTCTTACTATATCTCCACTAGACAGTGGGCTCCAAGAAGACAGAGTTGCAGCTACTCTCCACACCTAGCATGGTGAGCAGGAACAGAGAGGATGTTTATTGACCTGAAGAGCAGCTGTTAAGAAATTTCCGTTGGTGAGGTCTGCCATATATGCAGGCAGAGAACAGGACTGCACAGTGAGGGGTGAGTCGAAAAGCTCCAAAAGACTCTGCCTTCCTCAAATGTCTCCCACACTCCTTTGCCACGGTATTTGAAATTTCCACCATTAGTGTCCTTTGTTTAAAGTCCTGGTTTCCAGAAGGATAAGGTTTAACTGCAGTTATGTTTCCTGTTATAGAAGACCTATTAGCTTGCATTATTATAATGGCACAGACTATTATTAATGAGCATCCTCTTTATTGATAGAGTATTATATGGTTTACAAAAGATGTAACTTTTTGAGGGCTCAACTGTCTTTACATCTATTTTTGTTTTTCCAGTCAGCGCAGCAAAGTGCTTGAACATATTGAGTGCCCGATAAGTGTGTGCTGAATAAATAAATGAATGAAAACTTTCACACACATTGTCTCATTAAAGCCTCACCTACAAAACCTTAAGTCAGGAAAAACCTCCCACCGTCATTTACCTAAATGAGGAGACTCTGCAGAGACAGAGAGGAGGTGATCCTAGATGACAACTTGTCTCAGGGATACGCATGTTCACTCACGAGTCAAGGCTGGTGAGAGTAAACTTTTCAAAACGGAAGGACAGTGATGGCTTTACCTGTGCCCAGAATAGGTGCTGAGTTACCTCTTTGAATCCCACCAATTCAGCAAGGGGTTAATGGAAGCTTTCAAGCGGGATAGATAATTAACAGGATTAAATCTCTACCTGTCAATTAAGCCAATATATTTGAGTATAATGCTATTTAATTCTGTGCCAGAAACAGTGCAATAAATCAAAGTTTACAGATGTCTTCAGCAAGCCCTTGATGGATGAAACACTGTAACCCAGAGGTGCATAGAAAATCTCAAATAAGATAACCTCCCATGTGATTAATATAGCTGTCTTCATTGGCATCGGCTCCAGAAGGTTCTAATCCAAACATGTTTAACAGCACATACTTTATTGTGACAGATTTAGACACCTGAATTAACTAACCAGGCAAATTGTGCTTAATTATACTGACTCATTATATAACTCAGCAATAAAGCTGGGACACAGAATTCTGTGTCAATTTCCATCACACGGTCGCACACAACTTAAGCAGTCCAATGTCCAGAGCATCTTACAGTCTGGTGTGCAAGGAACAGGAGCAATCTAGTTTTTCAAGGGCCACTTTCCTTCTTTCTGTTCAGTGGTGTTTGTCTGCAGGCCTCGTGCAGACCGACTGGCCAGCAAATGCCTATCACTGCTCACGAGAGGGAAGAAGCAAGTGGACATGAATGTCCTTATCAGTGTTTCCCCAGTTTTGAAAAACAAAAAGAATTGAGTTGCAAGTCTTTTTTTTTATGCAAAGGATGGCACCCACGTAAGTGCATAGGCCCTACTGGAACTCTGTTAATAGGTTAAATCAAATAGCTATCAATCTCCTATATTTATTCTGTATTTATGCAATTCCAAAAGGAGGGACTTTATATAGGTATATAGGTTTGAGTTATTAGAAGTGGGCTAGAAACTTTCAGATACAAAGACAGAAAATTCAACTCCCTGTTTTTTCTCTAAGCTGAACTTAGTCATAGGGGACCTCTTGATGTCTCATATGAGTGTCAAAATGTGAACAATTAGTTCAAATTTTTACAATAAGAGCAAATTGTTTGACTCTATCTGTGCTAATGATGCAGCATAACCATGAGGAACAGGCGTCAGTCATGGTTTGCTGATTGATTAATGGATCTGTAAGGTGTGCCAAATGTTTTGCAAGGATGCTATGGAACAGGAATGAGGCATAATCCATAGCCTCCTCTTTTAAGATATATCCCATTTATTTAAGAGAGCAGCTTACCACATACTAAGAAATCAAGGGTCACAGTTATATAGAATATTGGCCATACATGCAATAAAAATTCAGTGAGAAGAGAGACAAGTGTTGACTGCAACATGATTTAGGTTAAGACTTGTTTTAAGTCTCATTTCATAAGTCTACTGCTGAAAAAAACAAAGTATGACCAAAAAACTAAAGTTCTTTACTCCTCAGATTTACTAAAGATGGTATTTTCTTTCTATTTCCATCAACAGAGATGCTACTAACTCAAATGGGTATTAGTGCCCTCTTCCTTATTAGTCTGAATAGTTATGAGTGATGGCAGTACATAGCTTTGCTATTCCTTGAGAACGCTGTATGATGGTGGATGACCTTTCAACTTCTAATAGTATGTGTGAGTCCAGTTCATTTTGAGAGTGGACAAAAGCTATAGCTAGGTAAAAGCAAACACGATACCAATTAGGATAAGTTAGGCTAAGCTGCAGTAACAGCACGATTATCCCAGGGGGATAATAAAAGTTACTCCTCACTTGCACAAGGTCCACTTTGGGTCTAGGAAACTCTCCTGGGTAGCTGTCCTCTGTGTGGTGGTTTAATGGACCCAGTGATTTTTGCTCTTGTGCTCTCTGAACACTCAACATGGGCTTCCATGATCACCGGGACAGGAAAAAGTGGTGGGGATTCTCACCCCGGCAAATAAATGCTGAGCCCTGATATGACACTCCAGTCACAGCCCATTGGCTAGCACTAATCACATGGTCTGCCTAACCTCAAGAAGAGCAGGGAAATGTAACCCTCCCATGTGCCCCAGAGGAGAAGAGAACTAGGTATGGGTGAGCAGCAGAAATGTCTGCCACACAGAAGTGCCCCTGCCACATACTAATATGTGAAACACCAAACATGGTCTTTAAGATTCCAAATTCTGAAGGGTGTTACCCTATCCTGCTGGTGAGAGTCTGAGAGAACTATAGGGCCTTTAACAAAATGAACATGAATTGGGAATGAAAACCACCCAATAATGATTCTTATCTTGGTGGACTTTCAGAGGGCTGCCTTTCGGTTATTGTTAAGACTCCTAGCTTGGACAATTGCCCACCTTGACCATAATCTTCCCTGTGACTCCTAATTTCCTGAGCTCAGTACCTTGCAAGGAAAATAGAATCAGGGAAATAATTAAGATATGTATTAGTATATTAGTCAGAGTTCTCTAGAGAAACAGCAGTGACAAGATATATACATATACAAATAAGAGATTTATTGTAAGAATTGTGGCTCACACAACCATGGAGGCTGGAAAGTCCAAATTCTGTAGGCAGGCTGTAAGCTGGAAACTTGGATAAAGGTGAAGTTGGATTCCCCGGCGGGGGGAGCTGGCTGGCCAAAGTAGAGGTAGAAATTCTTCTTTCTGACTTCTGAACTTCTGAAATCCTCAGTTCTGGCTTCTAAGACCACAAATGATTGGATGAGGAGACTCCCTGCATTGCTGAGGGCAATCTCCTTTGTTGATTGCAGAAGCACTCAGCCACAGATGCAATCAACAGATTACAGATGCCACTCCATGTATGAAATACTCCCACAGTAACAGTCAGGTCAGTGCCTGCTTGACCAACAACTAGACACCATAACCCAGGCAAGGTGACACATGAAATTGACCACCACAGAGAAGATGGAACTGGATCTAGCTTAAGTCAGAGGGATCTTGGGAATAATGTATCCAAGGAAATCAGATATACCAGGCTTTAAAAGTTGTGCTGTATGGGAGGCTTTCCAGATCCTTCTACTGATTATCTGTGAAATATTGGAGTTGCTTTGTGAATGTGATGTGGTTATGTGACATGGTAGATTTTCCCCAAATTTCTCAGTATGTCTTGCCTTTTTGGAGCAGAAGTGCTGCTTAGGAAATAATCACCCTCAATTTCTGTGGACTTCACATAAGCAGGAGAGCTTCTATAACCAAATTCTTGAGGCACAGCCTGAGAAAATCCCTCAAAAATCTCGTGTAGACTTGTTACTTATCAGTATCACATTTTATCAAAACTTTGAGTTTCCCTGTCAATCCTTCTTTTAGATTGTTGATAAAAATGTAAAATAATGCCAGTCCTCTCTCTGAAAGGTGATCTCACTATTTACAATTCTCCTCCTAGAGTCCTAGGGAAATGATCCCAGATGGGTCTGTGTAGGGGCTAGATTGGGGGGCCCGGGTGGATGGAAGGAGGGACTCCTCTGCCCCCTCACCATGTTTCTACCTCTGACCTCTTTTCCCCCCTCTTCCTACCTTCTACTCCCCAAGGATTGACTGATCAAAGCATAGGACATTCGCTGAGCCACATGTTAGCAGAAGTTGGGGTAAGTGGACTCGAGCCAGTATCCTGGGCTCCACTCTCTCTCCTGATTCTTGGAGGCTTAGCCAACTATCCACAAAATGAGAATCTGGGAGGAAAAGAAGCCAACCTGGATCCCTTCCCCCACTGCAAGCAGCCAGCCCTGCCACACCGTCTGCAGAGCAGAAGTCCACAGGGGGCTCCTGAAACAAACCCTAAAAGGCATCTATCTCTTCTATATTCTGAAAAAATAGCTTAGTAGATTAATTTAGACTTGCATCTGATATATTTTGTTCTTATAATTAAAACTGGCCAGTTTTGAATCCCTGCAGCACATCCAGCTTGCTTTGTGGTCTTGGGCAAGTTATTTCACTTCTCTGAGATTCAGTTTTCTGATCTATAAAAAGGAGATGATGATGATGATGATGATGATGATGGTACCCACTCCACAGTGTTTTTGGGAGAGCCAAATGAGATAAAGTATGTAAAATCTCCTGATGAATAAATAAATAATGATAATATGATGATAATAATAAACCTTAATACCTCTTCCTACTCTCTATTCATAATTAGTAGATTTGACTGGAGCACTTATTGGGTTACTCATTTCAAAGTTCCTAAAAAAAGATAGAACACTGGGGTCATAATGGCAATTGTGAGTTTCCAAAGCCCTTTGTTACTGAATTTCAGTTCTGTCATCAGTCTTCTGGTGAACTGAGTCAGATTCTAACTTCTAGCTGTAGTTTCCAGTTTGCACTTGACAAAAGAATCACAGAAATAGACGTCTTCTTGTTTTATCCATTGTTATTATTGTTTCAAATACCAAAATGAATAAAAAGTTATACATTGAGCAATTTCATGCTCTTCCCTGTCCTCGCCCATCCCACTCTACTCCTCTTGGCCCTCACTGATAATCATTTTTGTCATTTTCTTATATATTCAAGTTTTTTCCTTTCCATAAAGCATATACTTTACACAGTGTTCTGAACCTGGCTTTTATCATCTAACTATATTTCCTGGAGTTCTTTCCATGTTAGAACATATGGAATTTCTGGATTTCTTTTAAACAGCTGCATGGTATCCCATTGCATGGCTGTACCCCACTTTATTTAAACAAGTCCCTACTGTGAATACTTGTGCAGTTTCTAATATTTTGCTATTATAAACACTGCAACAAATAATTTTATACCTAAGTATTTTGAGTGTGTTCAGAAAATCAGAAGGATAAATTCTCAGAAGTAATTTTGCTGGACTGAAGGGTAAATATACTTGTAATTTTGATAGATATTGCCAGCTTGCTCTTCATGTGGATTCTCCCATTTTCCACTCACAGCAGCAATGTCTATGAGTGCGAAACAAGCATTTTTACAGCAATTTAACAGAGTATGAGACTAAATAATGAAAGCAAGTGGGGCCGGGGGTTAAGGAGCATTAGCACATTGGATGGTTAAAACTGCATTACTATCAGAAATGGGGAAATTCTCTGTTGGTCAGACCGAGAGCCGGGCGAGAGATTGACAACCAGCTGCCCCTCTACCACCTCCTGCAGCAACAGCAGCTCACGTCAGTGTGACACAACACAGCCCACAAAGCCCTGTGTGGACGTCAGCGCAGCTGATCTTCACACATCACTGTGAGGTATGTGAAGCAAATAGATTTACTAGTCCTAAATACAGAAAGCAAGACTGGGAGTCAGGTCCCTTGGCCTATTCTTGGCTTTGCCTGTGAATTATTATGTAATCTTGGGCAAATCACTTCACGTCTCTGGGCATCCATTTCCTCATGGGTAGAATGGAAAGAATAAATATTCCCTGCTGTGTCATAGGATTATTAGGAGTGTCATTGTCCCATTTAACCTCTTTGGGGAGCTTAAGGTTTTCTCTTTCTAACACCTACCATACCCCCTTCCTTTGGGGAGAATGTCTAATTGGGTCAAAAGCTCACTCCTGGATCCTGAGTTGGAGTGAGCAGTTCTTAAGAGGAGGCACAAAAAAAGGTTAAAATTCCTTCTTTAAAAAAAGATAGAGGTTTTTTGTTTTGTTTTCTTGTTTTTTTTTTTTTAAGGTTTGAATTGCTGTTTTAGAACTAGGATTTTTTTTTTTTTTTTTTTTGGTCTTTTTTTAAAATGAGCCCATTTTCTTCTCTCCCTCATGTGCATGGTGTACTAAGACTTGCAGTTATTCCCTACTCAAAAGGACCCTCCCTTTGGAGTCTTAGAGGACCAGGCTAGAGTCGTATCGAGTAGGCAACTGAGGTCAGATCTGCTCTGTCCCTAGGAATAAGAGCTCTGAGTTCTATCACTCAGAGCTCAAATGGCTAAGACCAGGGTGTGCGCCTTAGAGAAAGGGGGCAGGGAGACCCCCTCAGCAGACTCCAAACTAGGCCTAAAGCTCAGACTACACAGGGGTCATTACTAATCACTCCTGGCCCAGCCCAGCTCACCAGAAGACCAGGTGGAGAGGGAGCTAAAGCAATTCAACATGCACGTGAAGGTGGGCATGCCCCTGCAAGGGGACCCAGGCAGTGGGGGTCCAGCTTTGGAGCTCTCAGGGAATTAAGATGATCGTAGTTACTTCTATTTCTCTAAGACACACAGCTAACTGTGGGAATCAAATGAAATAAGATGCACTGGTGTCTGTAAAGTGCTGTAAATAGTACCACTGAACAAAATTGAGCTGTGCCTCACGGTCTCCCAAGTTCATCTCCTTTGCATCCTAACCCCTTCTCCTTTCCCAATTAGAGCACAGAAGTTTGTGAATGGCCTAGATATGCTCAAACCTGAGAATGGAGTTAAGGTGAGCCCTATAATAATGTATTATACATATTAATTTAATATATAATCTATATAATCTATATTAATAATATATATAATAGTAGCACTTACACTTGCAATTGCTGCGGTTTCTAGAGTGGGAGAGAACAGGGTGGCGTTTCAATCTGAGTGCCAGGAAGTGTGTGTAGCCCACAGCCCAGCTTCTCCGGCCTCGATCTGGAGTGAGCTGCCCAGCTGATGGATTTTTAGAGTTGTGGGGATGTGGGGTTAATGTGGGGCTTTACTGGACAGCCAAATTTCAAAGAGTTTCTTCAAAAGCTGAGACTTCCCATGACAGTATCAAATATGTGTGTTATGACAGGGAAAGAAAAAGCTGAGAACTACTGTCTCGGAAAACACTCTCTAACATAGAGTCTATCCTAGTGAGCCTGTTCAAGTACCAGTGACTGCACCACTACGTTAGGGTACAGGAAAGGCAGCTCCAACGGGAGACCTAATACACAGTGGGCTTACGTAAGAGTTTGTTTCTCTCTCACTACGACGTCCCGGAGGTCGGCTGTCCAGGCTAGAGTGGCAGCTCTTTTCCACTCAGTTCTTTCCATCTTGCTGCTCCATCATCCCCTAGGGTGTTGGGTCTCGATGGCTGATGCTGGGTCACTGCCACACCCACATGCCAGCTTGCAGAAAGGTTAAAGAGAAGAAATGTAGGGGAAGTAATTTTCCCTTAAGCATCTGTTGTAAATTCAGGGGGACAATCTGCAGTCTGCCACACCCATCCCAGCCAATTATTATTCCCTACTCACCTCTCCCTGCTAATCTCCACGCAGGGCCAACATCATTGGTTCAGGAATAGCAGGAACCCCGAGTACCAGGGAAAGATATGTTATCATAAATGCAAAGCTTTATGTGGCATTCATGGTGACCAGCTGTCCTCAATGTGCCCATGAAAACCGAATATAAATCACAGACTTGAAATTCAATACAGAGACACATGACTGATGTAAGAAGGGATTGTCGTATTGTAGGGGTTAAAACATACAAGCTGGGATATTAAGGCAGATTGTAGAATCATCTTTCAGAACTCTTTCTGAATGCCATTGTTACTGATCATTTCCTCCTGGAAACCAGAAGCTGAACAAGGTGACCTTTTGAGCTCTTTCTAGATTTATGATTCTTCTTATTCTGGTCCCTAACAGTCTTGCCATGCCCCTTCCCAACCCCGTAACCCCACACAAAATCAACTCAAAAATAATCTATGTAAAAAGAATGCCACCTGAGGAAAAAAAATCAATTCCTAAATCATTCTACTTTCATTTTGAGATACGTTCTTCTTTTTATTTTTCCGACACTCTATTTGCATGGAAACCGAATGGCAGTTCATCTGCTCTTGCTCTTTCTCCTTGTGTTTGTATTCTTGTCTGCTCTGTGACATGACAATAAGTCACCGTGGAGATGGCTGTATGTGTCAAGAATAGAGAATTTTATAATTTCAGGTGTAGAATGACTTGCTGCATCCATGGCTGATAGTTTCTGTGATAATTTTGGCTCTTTAGCTGCTCTGGTAAGAGCAAGCGAGATATCCTGTTGAAAAGAATTCTTCTGATTAATATTTTAAAAACCCTTTTAAATCATATTCTCAACTTATAGAGATGGTGCCCATCCAACGTCACTGTCACTTTGCAGGTTTTCCAATTCAGAATGTTAACAAAAGAATACCTCCTGGTTTTCAGTCTTGCAGAAAATAAAATGGCCATATGCAATCATGAATTCCCCAAGGCTGTTAGTTACCTGATGTCTGGCAGAACCCAAGAAGATAACTATTATTTCAAGTCTCTGTGTAGACCTCTATCTTTCCCCAGTGATCAGCTAAAATTTCATAAAATTCCTTTGTCATCTTTTATAAGGCAAAAATTTCCTTTAAGGCCCCCACCCCCAATACCTGGAAGGGATACAGGAAGCAGGGACCCTGGCAGATGGGGTGGGATAGGGAGCACATGAAGCAAAGAGGAGAGGGAGAAAGAGGCAGCTGGGGAAACAGGAACCAATGTTTCCCTCTTGGAATTTCCCTTGAAGGCAAAAAGAAAGTGCTGCAGAAGCTGATGGTGGCCCACCCACATCCCTTCTACCCACCTAGAGACCACCTGCAGCTTGGTGGATCACTCCCACATTGGATGACGGCCAGTTACCTCAAGCACCCGTTAATCTCTTACTGAAGGTTTTCTCTGGCTTCAGAAGCACACTCAACCTATTCATGGGTCGGCCAGAAATACCCGGAACTTACAGCCCCAGGAGCAACGTTCAACCAGTAAGAGATGGAATTTGATGAATCAAAACCCCAGCTTCCTCATGCCTCAGTGGGCCAATCCTGCGGTATATGTCAGCTCTCTCAGAGGGTCCCAGTGGGACCGAGTCCTGGTTACACACAGACGCAGCCTTCTCATAACACAGCCTCTATTGACTTTTCTTCCTCCTGCCTCACTTTTCTTCCTGAATCACCTCTGAATAAACTACCTGTGTGTACCTAATTCCTTGCTCAGGGTTTATATTTGAGGAAACTCAAACCAAGACAGTATGCCTTCCTTCATATCCCCCTGCTGTACCAATCTCCCTAAACCAATTTCTCACAAGTCCCCACAGAGAAACTTCTGCCTCAGTCACACTTCTTCTGATTGTTCCCTGGTGCCCACCTGGCCCCACCTCTATACCCTCACTAATGGTCTTCCTCTCCCTGGAATGGTTTCCTACTCTTTCTCCCTGACTAAGCCCTTCCAGACCCTTTAAGCCAGTCCTTGACATTTCTGACAAAGTTCTTGCAAACATTATGAACTCCTGGTAGATTCACATTGTCTACTTTTGCTCATCAACATTCTCTTGGTTTAATTGCCTCATTAAATAAAAGTCTGTGCCAATGATTCCATCAGAAGTTATAAAAAGGAAATCCATCCTTGAGTTAACCTAATGGCCAGTGACCTCTCTTTATACCCCAAATGACAAATGCTAGTGGCAAAAACAGATATAGCATGACTAAAACCAAGAGGACTATGGGGGAGGGGAGGTGTGCATAACACTCAGATGAGGCAGTGGAAGGTTCTTATTTTCTGTCTTAATGGAAAATTGTAAATTTTAAACCCTTGCAGAACAAAGAGAGTTGTGACTTATGCTTCACAGTTTATGTAATTGATTTCTTGGATTTTTGACAGTTCTATCATGTTTCCAACAAATATCTCTTTCCGCCCTAGTAAGTTGGTCATATTGTTGGGAAGGGGTGGTGCTGGAAGCCCTGATTATTTTCCTTTCTTTCAGTTCCAAGGCAATTACTGCCTAAATCATTTATTTGGCACTTAGCAGAAGCCACCTTGCATTTTAAATACCATTTTCTACCTACAAAAGCCCAGATTCCCCAGCCAGGCTGTGAGAACATCCCAGGCAGGCATCTCGTTGCATACTTCTCTCAGGATCTGACAACTGCCGGTTACTCAGAAATAGAATTTTTTTTTCTTTTTATTGATGACAATGTCAACACCTTTCTGAAATATATTACAAAATTCTCTGCCGTCTTCAGGAGAGATATTGGCAGAAATGAATCTCAGTGATTGCACTGTGCAGTGTTGTAGTTTTGTGCTGAGTTTAGATTTTTCTGCCTTCTTGCTCAGTGTCAGGCCATCAGCCAGCTCTCTGCTCCCATCACACCAGCCTAAAATGTCTGTGCCTTCCACACCATAAGCCCCTCCCCAGTTCCTGGATTATAAAATCTACTACACGCTAGACATCCAATACCCTGGATGTGATTTAGCCTTTATTCAGCAGCTTTGTGATGGACATATTTAGAGCTCAGAGCCCATTTTCCTCATATCTCCAGGATGGGGGCAGTCAGTTTCAAAATGCCAACACTCTCATGAACACAATGTTTGGGGGCAGTTCTAGGTGGAGCCTGGTCAATGTTAAATGATGCAGAGAAAGGAATTGTTGATACCCTAAAAGCCAGCATGAAAACCTCATATGCACTGCTGTGACACACAACTTCATTCCCAGCCATAGCTTCCCATGATTCTGCAAATAAGAAAAAATAAAGTGACTCTCTTTGTCTTTTTCAGCAGCTTTGTCCACACAGGACAACCTTCTACAGTACTCCATTCTGCTAGTTAACTTAACATTTGTCCATGGCCAGAAAATCTCATCCTGTACTAGCAGCCTCAGGAAGACACCCTGGATCCACTACAGGAAAATAACTGCAAATCTTACTAGAGCTTATCAGTAGCATTAAAGTTTATATCTTGATTAAACAAACAAAACCATGGGCATAAAATGCACTTTAAAAATGCCTGCTAGCTCTTTCTTTTCTTAAAATGAATTATATTGGCTGTAATATAATTTTGTTTGCTCAAAAAAGAGCTTGTCTAACTGAACAACTGATTTTGATTTGCAATACAAGATCTTGGGATATGGGAACCAGGTCATTAATGGACATTGGGAGTTTTGGTTTTAATGGATTTAGTCATCACAATGCTTCATACACACATCCCCTCCTGGAGTATCATATCCAGATCCCCAGAAAGTTTGCTCTGGAAGATAGAGAACGGAGAAACAGCTTTGGTTCTACCTTGAGAGGAAATCCCAGGAAAGTTCCATTTTCATGGACATTTTAGGTGTTTCACATGCCCAATTAGAAACAACCTGAAAAATTTATGCTATAGGTGGAAAGTTCCTGCAGCCGAGTGATGTCAGCTAAAGAATGCTCCTTGTCAGCAATGGCCCAACCTAGGAGAACCATGGAAAATAACAGTGAAACCAGCAATCCCTGGAGAAACAGTCACCAGCTTTTTGGTAGTCCAAAAGTGTACGCAGACAGAACAGATACTTTGTGAAGTCAATGTTAGGCCAAAGTCTACTTGGAGATGCCATGACTACAATGAGACTATCTGAGGATATTCTTTATGTGGACAAAGACGAGGTCACTGAGTGCTAATAGGACTTTACATACATTAATTCAATATCACAACCACCCTGAATAAGTTCTGAACCAGGTACTTTTTATTCCCATCTTAGAGAAGAGTCTCAGAAAGATTGCAACAACCTGACTAGGGTCATCTGGCTAGAAAGTACAAGGACCAGGGTTAAAATCCATGACTTTGCCACTGAACTTCATACACACCCCAAAAAAGATGCCTATTTGGAACTAAATCTTCTGGCAATATAAATTCTTCTCCCAGAGAGATATTCAAAATGTTTAAACATCACTATGGCAGACAGTGATCATTCAGAATGGAGCCAGTAGTAAAACATGGGTATAACCATACTGGTACATATCTGCTTAATGATCTGTCTCTCTTCCTTAAGTGTGCAAAAAAAAAAAAAAAAGCGTTCATAGTTGGTCATTGTCACCAAAATATTTTTTATATCAAATAGTAATTTTGATAAGAGAAATGTAGGTTCATTGTATAAAATTAAAAAATATTGTAAGGTACAAAGGTGAAAATAAAAATTGCATGTAACCCCTCCTCCCACCTCCACCCCTCAAACACACTCCCACCATAGGTTAGATCTTGTCTTTTTCACTTATAAACATGTTCCCTTGTCATTAAAATTTTTCTGGTGACATTATGTCAATAGCTGTTTAATATTTCATTTTAAGAATGTAATATAAATGATTTAATCTTCTTCCTTTTGCTGCAAATTCAGCATATTTTGAAATTTTTTGTTTATTTAAAGAATGCTTTGATGAATATCTTTGTGCCTGAAGCTCTGTTTGCCTTAACGTTTCTCTCCTCAGGAAAATTACCAGAGCAGTTGCTGGTTAAGATGATCACAGAATCATCTAATATTATAAACCTGGATTCTAAACTGACTATTACTGTCTCAACCCACCTCCTCAATCTGAGGACTTTCCCTTCTACTCAACAGAGTCACCACAATACTAATAATCATAATCATTATGATTATGAACTTTATATGCTCTCTCACGTGGGAACCTGATCACATTGCCTGGCCCCTGCTTACACCCTTTTTGTTCCCCCACTGGTCTTGGGATAAAGGTCAATCCCTTTCATGCAGTTGACCAGACCCTGCATGCATTCACCTTATCTTACCCTCCCAGTCTCATCCCCTGCCATTCTCCCCTTGAGCTTCATACTCTAGCAACATTACACATCTTGCCATTTCCTGATGATGCAGGAAAGTCTCCAAGGCTTGTATCTGCAGTTTCCTCTGCCTAGATCACTTTCTTCACCACCAAGCCCCCAACTTCACCTGGTTATCACCTACTAATTGCTCCAGTTTCTGCTTTGATGTTTCTTTCTCTATGGAATGTCTGGGAAGCCTGACCACCCCACAGTGCACTACTCAAGGACTGAGCCACCTGCCCCTCCCAATGCCCCCATTGCATTCTGTAATCCCTACATACTATTGATCACATTGAAATGTAATTGGCTGTCTTCCCCACTAGATACCAAGCTCACTGAGGACAGGGATCATGTCATTATGACTATTTTATCTATATGCAAGTCCAGCATATGTAAGCATGGAATAGATATTTTTGAAAGAATAGAACACAGCCTATGTTTAAAGCATGCTATTTGCTGATCTGATCTGAATAAGCCAGAGAAAGCACCTGAGATTTGACTGCTTGTGCATCTATGAGCAGCTGCCATTTTCCTGAAGCATTTTCCCTAATTATAAAATAAAAGTAAGTCAAAGCCAAATGTGTAAGGATTTGGTTAGTGGGAAACATGGAGGGAGAATACATCCATCTTCACACAGGTTCGAACAGTAGATCTAAATGCTAACTTCAGATAGGAAATTCCCATTTTCATTCCCATGGATTAGCAGTGCAAGAATGGATGAAATGATTCCTGCCTTTTAAAAGCCCAGCCCCAATATAGAGATCAGAATCCCATCATGGCTTATTGAGCAAAAGATACAATGTCCAGATGGGTGATATCACAGACCTGCTTTCTAGGTGCAAAAGGGAAATGTTTTCACAAGCTTATCCAACACTTGTGATACAGCCCCTAACTTGTCCCATCATCTTTCCAAAGGTTGAGCCACCAGTGGATGGTGATGGCATCTTCTGGAATCCTGAGAAGAGATAAGTTCATAGTGACTCATCCGTCCACAACCTCTCCATCTCTCTTCTCATCCTCTGAGCTGATGTGCAGGTACAAACACCTCAGGGTTGGACAGCTGCCAAGCTATCAGAAGGCTCTACATGCAGTGGAAGAGTACAAGTTTGGACATCAGATGACCTGGATGCTAGGCCAAGTTTTGTAATTAACTTTGCCTCTATTTCTCTCTGGATCTGTTTCCTCATCTGGAAATTGAGGTATTTGTGGCCAGACCAGCTCTGAGATCCCTTCCAACTCTCACTTTTGTTTTTGTTTTTTATTTATTCATCTTGTACATAAACCTGTACTGGGCATTGTTGAGAATGACTGAGTATGAAACATGTTTTTAGTTCTTTAGCAAACTTGTTGGGGAGCAAAGACAATCTGGAGTGGTCCCTTCATTCTCCCAAATATGTAAATGCCAAGTGGAGGATTACTACCATACACTGTAGGAGAAAGTCTTCCTGGAAAGGGGGAGACTTAAAGTAAACCTTCTAGCAAGGGTTCCTGGCAAGAAACAGCCCTGTAACCAAAGTATAGTCTTCAAATAATAAAATTTTCTTCTGCACCAAAGTCCTAGAGGCCCCCTAACAGTAGTGGGTGCTCAGTAAAACTTATTTGATGGATGGGATGGGATGGGACAAGATGTCTTCATGTCCAATCTATACTTTACTGTTATTTTTGCCTGAAATTCCTTAATCAGAGAAAAGTCTGTCAGCAGTTCTCTATGTAAAACACTATCAGTAATACTTTAAAATTTTCTCATCGTATGTATGGCATGCTTATATTTGCAAAAGGTGATGTCATTAGCTCATGAAAACAAAATCTTAATCTCTGACACTCCCACCTTAGAAGAAAGAGTGTGAACTAAAGCTTGTCAAGCACTGAGTCAAGGTTAGTCCTCATAGCTTCTCTGTGACTTGTCCCTCTCCTCACCCTTCTTCCCAGCTTGGCCTCCTGTTATCCAAATAAGTCATCTGCTGCTTCCCTCATCTAGCAGGTTAGCTGCCCGAAGAACCATTAGACTTAAAGGGCTAAGAATTTTTCCAACAACAAACTAACTGCTGTATTAAAAAAAAATAATAAAACCTTTAACTTTATGGAAAGCTGAGGAAACACACCAGACTTTTCAGATTAGAGAGATCAGACTGCCCCATTGCCCACTGAGAGCCGCCTTTGCTGCAAGTGGGGAAGAGGAAGGACTGGAATGGCTTAGCATGTCTACCTTTCATTTAAGATGAATCCTCCCTCTCTTGTATTCAGCTTTCGACTTCAGGAAGGAAAAAAAAAAAAGAGGAACACATAGAAATGGAGGAAAGGAAAAGAGGCGGGGGGAAAGGGCAGGAAGGGTGTTCTGGAATTGTTTAATCTGGCTCAGACATGGCGGACTGAAGTGAAACCAATGGAAGAATATCTATAAGTCACTCCCACTAACCCCCACGTTCAATCTCATGCTTCAAATCTCCATTATGCACATGGTTGCCAGGAACAGTTGCACAGTAATCTGTAAATCATGCAATGTGGACTTACTTTCTTAATTGTATTTTTCATCTGCTATTAAAATGAATTTGGACTTGACCTTTTTGAGCACCAAAGAACTATTAACAGGTTCTTTGCAGAGGAGATAACTTGAAGATAGCATCCACCAGAATCATGGCAGGAAACAGATGGAACATTCCAAAGGGATGTTTCAAGAACATTTATTGAAGAGACTGTGTACAAAGGTATGGGCAGAATTTAGGGAAGCCAGCAAGAGATGATGAGGATCCTCAGGGCAAGCAACAGTGCGGGGATTTACTGCCCCTAGGCCTGCAGTGTCTACGCTAGTTCTAGGAGACCAGATGGCCACCTGACAGAAGCTATAGCCCTTTGGTAGAGGAATGAACTCAGTGCCAGCCAGCAGGCTAGAACAGAGGGAAGTGGGGGCAATAAACAACCTTGACCCCTCCTTCCTCTTTGTTTTAGTTTCCTAGCTGCTAAAACAAATACCAATACTATGGGTTAGCTTAAAAGCTGGAATTTATTGGCTCATGGTTTCAGAGGCTGGAAGGCTTGGTTCCTCCGGGGGTCTGTAACTTCTGGTCGACCAGCAATCTTTGAGGCTTCTTCATTTTTCTGCCACATGGCACTGAACATGGCAATGCACATAGTGATATCTTTTTCGTTCTCCTCTGGGTTCTGCTGACTTAATCTTCTGGCTGCTCCCTGTGGTTTCCCTTTCTGTCTGACTTTCTTGCTGTTTATAAAGGATTTCGGTAATTTGGATTAACGCCCAACCCGTAGCATCTCAAAGAGATCTTATTTACAGTAGGTCCACATCCACAGGACCAGGGCTTGGAACCTGAAGTTGTCTTTATGGGAGACATGATTCAATCCCCAATACCCTCAACCTCCAATCTTCGGCTATGTCTTTCATTCACTGAATCCAACCAGATGTGAGAGGGCAAGGGAGCTCATGGTCACTGTTTGAGTGAGCTTCCCAGGATCAGAGCAGGGTGGGGGAGTGAGGTGCTGGGTCTGAGGGGAAAATGGAGAAGTTCTGGTACATGTTTGTGTAGCATATTATGACATCCAGAGGACAGATATATGTCTAGATATTTAGATAGATAGATAGATAGATAGATAGATAGATAGATAGATAGATAGATAGATATTTTTGAATCTCATTTGATCCTCGTGACAATCCTGCATGATTTTAACTTCATCTTTTCCAAATGAGGTATCTTGGACTCTCTAAGTTCAAATGATCAACCTCACTAGAAGAAGTGGCAGGCTGTGGACTTTGATCCAGAATTTTGACCCTTAGAGTTGTCACTTCCTGCCTTCATCTCGTCTCATTCCACCTCCCATCCTCCCTTCTCTCACCTGCCCAGACTTGATCTATCCTTCAAGCCTCATTCCAACCTTTGTGAGTGCTCATTCCTTTCTTACTAGCTAGATCTTTTGGTGTTCAAAGCACACAACTTAGTGACAATTCACTTATTGGTTATGTATTGTCCTGTAGGTGTTGGTCCTTGAGCTCCAGAATTTATTTTCCTTAGGATAAGATCAATAACAGAGTCCTTTGGGGTTTCTTTTCAATACCCAACAGTACTTAGCATGTTATACCACACAATAGATGATCAATATATACTTCCCAAATTTAAATAAGCAGCATGGGAAGGCAGTCAGGAATACTTTGGGCTGTAGGAGTATGTGGATGTGGATGTGAATGAATATCTATTGTGTCAGCCAGGGTTTGAAGTAGGAAACAGAACCACTCTAGCTGAAAGGGATTTACTACAGGGAAGCAGGTACTCATGTAATCATTCAGCAGGCAAAGTAAGGTGGCTCACCTTTGTACTATTGGTTTCAAGATCAAATTACTGCAGCTGTGATCTACAGATCAAGACTGCTAATGATACCATCCTGATTGTCTGACGCCTTTGAAGCTGGTGACCAGACACTGGACGTGGAGTCAGCCACAACAAACATTCACCTCTGACTGACCTTGCCTCCAACTGCTACAGTCGCAGGCACATGGCCTCTACCTACTTATCTTCTATGCACACAAATTCAGCTCAATGGTTGCACCTAAATTGCATGTAGAACCCTGGCTCTAAGAAAATATGTGAAGGCAATTTTTGGTCTCTCCTTTCTTGCAATATTGATGAGAGCATATAAAGAGGTAGGAATGGATTCTGAGTGCAAACAGACCACAGACCACATGCAGCACAGGACAATGTGTGTGCTGATGTAGAACATCTATGTTTTGCCATCACCCAGAAATCAAGATGGTATAGACATGGTTAGATGTCACGGAATATCAGTAGTCTTGATGAGGTACATTCTGTTTTTAGATTGAATGCTTTTAATTCCAATAGGTAAAATTCAATGGTGGATGTCCTGATTTCCACAAACTAAGTGGCTTAAGACAACAGAAATGTATTGTACCAGAGTTCAAGAGGTTGGAGGTAAGAAATTAAGTCGTCAGCAGGGCCACGCTCCAGGAGAGGATCCTTCCTGGTCTCTCCAGCTTCCAGTTGTGGATGACAATTCTTGGCATTCCTTGGCTTTTGGTTGCATCACTCCAATCTCTGCCTCCATCTTCACATGGCCGTCTTCTCCTCTTTCTGTCGCTTTTCTCATTCTCATAAGGACACCAGTCATATTGGATTAGGGCACACCTAATGCATTTAACACCACCAAATTATATATTTGAATGTGGTTAAAGAGGAAATTTTAGGGTGTATATATGTAACTAGAATGAAACTTTAAAAAAAAATCATAGGACCATACAACGCAAACATTGATCCCTATAGCAAACTATGCACTATGGTTAATAGTATAATTCTAATAATATTATCAGTTGTAACAAAGTTACCATACTAAAGCAAGTTGTTAATAATAGAGAAAACTGGGTATATGAGGGAGGTATATGAGAACTGTATTTTCTGCATGATTTTTCTGTAAACCTACTTCTCTAATAAAAAAATTAAATGTAAAAAAAAAGATCAGGATTTAAGAGAAGTAGATGGCACAGAAAGATAATCTGTAACATGAAAGCGGCATATGAGATAAAAGGGAACCAGCCTTCCCTTAGTGCTGGCAAGGATGGGGTGGGACATGGGTATTGGGTGAACTTAAGTATATGAACGTGTCTTTTGAGCACCAACCAACTGCTCATTTAAAAGCCCCCCTCTCAAGCCCTGTACCCTTCCCGACCAGCTACTATTTTGACCTCCAGAGGTCTCCCCACCCCACCCCAGAGGACCTGTGATACAGCACAAACATTCCAATTTTCTATACCTTAGCAACAAATTAGCTCTGTTTGAATTCAACTCCGGAATAGGGGAAAACACAAATATAAAGTGAGACACTAAGCCAGATGGAACTGGAGCTCATACTGCTTAACTCCCAATAACTTGGGCAGCCCCTAATTGTCCTCCTGGTAAAGTTGAATCAGGTGAGTCAGCACTTAGACCATTAGTTCTCAACTGGCGGTGGTTTTGTCCTCCTGGGGGGAGGCGGGGGCATTTGGCAATGTCTGGATACATTTTTGTTTGCTGTAACTGGGGAGGGGGTACTACTGGCATCTAATGGGTAGAAGCCAAAGATGCTGCAAACATCTTAAAATGCACAGGACAACAAAGAATTGCCATGACTGAGAAATCCTGCCTTAGAAGAAGAGAGTTCTTCCCCCAGGGATACTTCTGAAGATGTCCGTCACAGACCTCCGGTTTTCACCAGGGCATAAACCCCCTACACTGATCACAATTCTCAAACTTGAGACAGTGAGGGCAATGAAAAAAGGAAAAGATGAAACACCATATCACCATAGATAGGGGTGATGATTGTTAATGGGATTATAAGTATCAGAGCTGTATTGAAGGCTAATAGGATTGAAATGTGTTGTTTAAAGGCATATATCCCACAGATCAGCACTACAAATATAGGTAGATGCTTACATGATATACTTCTAAGGTATGACACTAGTACAGAGAGTTGACAACAGAAAGGTATATGGGAAAAATCTACCTATTGCATACTAGGGACTATAAATAATAGGAATACCATACTAGGACTACACAAGTACTAGGGACAAATAATTCAGGGCTGAAAAGAGCTATGGGGTACTTTGGGTCATGAGAATTGTTTAAAATGGAGAGTGATGAGGATTGTACAACTAAGTGATAATAATATGAGATATGGATTATCGTGGACAGAACATAGGCTATGTGAATTTAGGAACCCCCTACCTTATAAATCAAGCCCTCGATCTTGAAGCTTGCTCTGGTGAAACTTATGGTTGTAAAGGGGAAGCTAAGCTCACCTATATTTATGCCTAGGAGTCACCTCCAGAGAACTTCTTTTGTTGTCAAATGCGGACGTTCTCTCTCTAAGCCTAACTCTGCAAATAAATTCATCACCCTCTCCCCGACATGGGACAATCTCCCTCAGATAAATGAGTCTCCCTGGCAACATAGGACTTGGATTCCGGGAATGAGCCTGACCCTGGCATTGAGGGGTTGAGAATGCCTTTTTGACCAAAAGGTGTGTGTGTGTCGGCGGAGTGGGGGGGGGGGGGAGGCAACAAAATAAGGTTTCAGTGGCTAAGAGAATTCAAATAGAATCAAGAGGCTGTCCTGGAGGTTACTCCAAGCATCAGCTAGATATGCCAAATGGCCACAGTATGATAAGCCCAAGTCAACGGCCGTTCTGAAAACCCTAAAGCAAAACAAAACAAAACAAAAACAAAACAAACAAACAACACTGTAGATCTGGGGTTCTCAGCTCCTTTGAACCTAAAAGAAGTCAAGATCAGCAGGGCCCCCAGCTTGCCAGGGCCTCTGACAGTGACCACAGAGGCCCAAGAGTGTGTTTTCCAGGACCCGTGCCAGATCATGACTTATTAGCTGAGGATTTGCAGCACATGGCCTTGATTACCCGAGGCTTGGACTGGATTTAATGGGACCAAGAACAGCTGGCAGAACACACAGTCCTCTGCTTCAGCTCACCAAGAGGGTATCACTTAAAAATCTGACACATACCGTGCAAAAGGGAGCACCTTGGAAGCCCTTTTGGCTTTAGTGGCAGAGTCAGCAGGACAGTCTTTCAGTGGGAAAGAAGATAAGAGGAAGGGACTGGAACTCACAGGAGGAATGGGAATGTTGCCAAGTCCTTCTAGCTGTCCCTGATTTGGGGCTGTGCCTATAATGTTCCAGTTCTGTGCAAATTAAGACAAAGCTACTTTACTTACCTTGGTCCATTTCTCTGTGTCATCTCACTGTCTGTTCTATGTGTGTGGGCATGTACACATGGGTGCATTTATTTAATATTTTCTTCTGAACTCATGACCCCAGCCTTTAAAACACTGGGCTAAGTCAAAGGTTACAGGTTCAACCCAATTAACAACCAGTTATCATCACACAGAGATAACTGTTTGAGGTCACAGAGAGCACTTCTGCATCAGCAGGCCGTCTGGCACGTTCAGACTATTTGTCACAAGGAAACCCATAAGGGAGTGGGGTTGATTCAGAGCAACCATCCACGGCCAGCCATGCCCCAGCTTTCCAGGAGACAGAAGCCTTTGTAAGGTAGTGAGTGGCACTGAAGGACTTTCAGTAAATGGCATACCGTCTTTTACCCTAGAGGATTCCGCAAACCCCAGAAATACCTGGTAGATGGCATTAGTCACTTCCCATTCACTGAATCCTCAAGCAGCACCCTTATGGTGATGCAGGTGGTATCCATTTTGTAAACCCCAAAGTTTCCCCAATGACCTCTTTGAGTTTCCATTGAAAGGAGCCAGTGGCTGCTGAATAGCCAGTGAAGGCAAGAGCTGGGCAAATGCAGTTGCTCTGTTGTTGGGACAAGAGGCATCCGTATGGCCAGACCCTCTCCTGCAGAATCCACCGGCTGTCGGGGCCTCCTCCTGGTAGAGGCCTTGGCCATCAGTGCCAGAATTAGCACTGCGTTCTCCTTGGACAACACAGAAAAGCACTTCCACTGTGGAATTGGGTGTAGGGTCAGTAAAACCCTGGAATTTTTTCAAACTAAGTGTGGGGACCCAAGTCCTGGGCTCCCCCTTCCTGATGTGGAATAAGCCTCCAGAGCACTGTAGCAGCCTGTGTGACTGGGACAGAAGTTGAAGGTCATCAGACCCCCTCAAGGAAGAATGCATGTACAGATGGTATCATAAACAAAGCATTGAAACTCCCCTCCCCTGATCACTGTTGATAACAAACCTCCAGACCCCTGTGTTACAAGACTCTACCAAAACTCTGTTCTCACACCTGTGGAATGTCTTTGCCCTAAACTCTCATAAGCTGCCCTTTGCATCCCCCACCCTTATGGAGCACCAATTCCATTTTCTGGCTGGTTGCCGCCAGGAAGAACTCTCTCCAGTCTGTAAGTCCTGATAAATCCATATCTGACTCTGTGCCTGGTGTGTTCTTTGGTCTCAGGGCTATGCCAACTCAAGCCCTTCAAGAGCTGGTTTGGAACACTCAGATCTCCTGAAGCCTGGATGTAGGGTAATGTCTTGCCAGCCTACCCCCTGAGGTCAGGCAGTGTCCTTGTAAATCGCCTACTTATCCAGGATTTATGACAACGTGAGAAACAGCAAATCTCCTGAGTCTCTTCACTATAACCACCCCCACCTGAAATTCAGAGTCATAATTCCCTTCTCTGTGTTTTTGTTCACGTTATTTCACCAAATAGAATGCTTACCACCACCACCTCTTTATTCCATTTCTTCACTTTGTATCCATCATTATACTTGCTGTTATTTAAGCAAATAGAGTTTATAAGGTGAGCCATCTTAACTGTTATCTTCTGGAACTTTTTGTTTGCAACTCTAAACTCCGCCACCAGGTGGCGGTGGCACCTTGAGCTCAGCCTTCGCTATTCTGGTTCCCACTGGAGCGAACCTTTATTGGACCATAGGTCAGGCACTGGGAGGGGAGCAGTCCCTACTTAACCTCATTTAAGGCTGGCTGCTTTAAAAGCCCGTGCTGCTCCCAGGGAGCCTTGCTGTCAGGGTGGAGTTTACCGAAGAGCCTCGTAACTATATGCTGCCTTTTTTTCCACTTTTGCGGGCGGACAGCCTGCCCTGCAGTCGAGGGACTATCATGTTCCTGCCTGGCTGTCTCACCCACATTTCAAAATATTAGAGAAAGGAAGAAATAAAATGACTAATGTGTCCTCTGCTGCCTCTGATTATACTTGGCCCCAGGCTCTGTAGTGAGACCATGTGGATGTGGTGGAGCTTCTACAAAGCCCTTTCACAGGCGCCGTCTTATTTGATCTCACCACAACCCTGTAAGGTGGGCTTAACACCCCCATGTTATAATTGAGAGCACCGGAACCAAGAGACTTTGAGTAACTTGTCCCAAGCCACAGAACCGATGGATAAGTGGACCAGGACTTGAACCCGAGTGTTTTAATGCCAAATGTTTTGCTTTTATTTTATTTTTCCACTTTCCCAGTGCACGGTTCTAAAAATTGGGCTATGACAAAGGTTTGACAGAGCAGAGCCAAAAGATAAAAATAAGAGCCACCTGAGGAGTTATTTTAAAAGCTAAAATTTCCACTTTAGAAGATTGTCCTATATTCTGTGATTATGTCCTTCCTGCTTTTTAATTTTTTAATTGTATTAAAATGTCCTTTCTTTTGGAAATGGTGCTCATTGTGAGTGATGATTAACATTTTAAAAAAAAATCTACTTGGCAAGATTTTGTAAAAATGGTAACCCTATGTTAACTCCAAAATTTTGTATTGGGCATTTCTTTGGTGTTTGAAATCTCAACACCTCAGAGCCAGAAGCCCACATTATACTATGTTTGCCGATGTCACAGGAGAAGGAAACAGTTGGAAACCCATGGATGCCAGTGCCCTTATCAAGCCCAAGTTCTTGACTGTCTCCTGGTGACCTTGACCCTTGGCTGAGGGAGTCTTGGCCCCTCTTCTCTTCCATGGCTGGATGTTGTTTTGTGGCTGTTGATCTTAGTCTCGTCACCACCTCATGGGTACCAGGGGGCTCCCTTTGGGGCAGACAAGTGATGGATCCCTTCTGGGGCTGCTGCTGCTGTGTCTTGGGAGAGAAAGAGACCTTGCCATATTTGTTGAGCAACCCTGTTATCTAAAATATTCTGTTATGCAAAATGGATTCAGTACCTTGCCATTTAGAGGAGAGATGGCTTGTGAACCACCGGATCTCAGCTGTGGACTAGTCCAGTGCTGGGCATCAACCTTCAAATGCCTCCTCTTCACATAGAGATTAAAATGCAAACTTCTACACGTGGCTCAAGTCCATGCACAGTCTGGTCCCATGGCCCTTTCCAATGTATCACCCACCCTCATCCCCAACTATTCCCCTACCACTCACAGAAAGCAGCTGATTCTCTGGCACTCCCTGCATTCTGTCCTGCCCCTTATCTAGAAAGAACTCCCCTCCACCTTTCTTCTCATATTTTATGCTGAGGCAGGGAGGATGGATAGAGCCCCAGCTCAGTTCCCACATTATCTATGGAACCCTGCCATATTTTCCAACACTTAGTGTCTCCCTATCCTGGTACTTGCTAACCAAATTGTGGCCTGTCTTTTTTCATGACTATAGCTGCACCACACCACCCCCAAATAGATGTCAACATTGCCGGGGACCATTTCCAGTGGAGCAGCAAGAGAGAATATTTGTCAAAGGAATATGATTTTATTTGCTATCAGAACTCCCAGGCAATTCACTCTAGCCTTTTGTAGTTATTGCAGACAAGGAGACATGCTGGTCTAAACTTGGGATTCCTTGAGAACACTGAGAATCTCTTGGCTGTGGTCCATCACATTAAGAATGACACAGACAGATGTGGCCTCTCTCTCTAAGCCGACTCTGCAGATGAACTCACTGCCCAACCCCCAACGTGGGACATGACTCCCAGGGGTGTAAATCTCCCTGGCAACATAGGACATGACTTCTGGCCACGGCATCATGGGATTGAAAAAGCTTTCCTGGACCAAAAGGGGGAAGAGAAATAAAGTTTTTTGTCAAGAGGTCTTTCTGGAGATTATTCTTATGTATTATATAAATATCCCTTTCTACTTTTTAGTGTATTAGAATAGCTAGAAGGAGATACCTGAATCTGTTGAACTGTAATCATGGAGCCTTGATTCCTGAAGTTGATGGTATAATTATATAGCTTTTACAGTGTGACCGTGTAATTGTGATAACCTTGCAACTGACACTCCCTTTTATCCAGTATATAGATAGATGACTAAGAAAATAAAGGGGGTATGGGATGTTTAGGGTGTTCTTTTTTATTTTTATTCTCATTTTTCTTTTCTTTTCTTTTTTTTTTTTTTTTGGAGTAATGAAAATGTTCAAAAATTGATTGTGGTGACGAATGCATAGCTATTTGATGATACCATGAACTACTCACTGTACACTTTGGATGATTATTGGGTATGTGAATATATCTCAATAAAATTACATCTAAAAAAATTTAATTTAAAAAAAATAAAAAAGAATGAGATGGGGACTTCAATTCCCCAGGGTCCCCAGACCTGAAGACCTCGCCTTCATGTGTCCTTTTGTGCAGTGACCCCTCCTAGAGGCTCTATTGGTGAGAGGTGAGAAGGCCTCTTCCTGCTCCCTAGAATCTCAGTGATCATCGACAAAGCTCCTCCAGAACCACTAACCTGAGCACCCAGGCAAGCTCTCCTGCTTCCACCATGGATCTGTGTGGCACTGCCTATAGCCAGCTTGCCCTAGCTGTCCTTGCTGAAGGATCAAAGCCACCGAGCTCTGCCTTTTGGGTATAAACTGGCTGTGACTTTCCCCTGTGGTCAGTCCTGCAGCAGTTGGCCAGTTTCAGCAGCACAGCCACTGGGAGAACATGCTACCTGTGGCCCACCACTGCTTGAGGAGCTCCTCTGTCCGCTGAAGCTGCTCCATCACTGTCCTGCTTGGGTTTGGGGGCCCAGTGAGAATCTTCTTACCTCAGGCAGGAAGGGAAATGGACCCCCAAGGGTATGCCCCTACCCACCCTGGACTAGGCCTTATGTGGAAAGCCAACAGTGTCCAAGTTTTCTCTCTCTTCCTGGAAACCTCAGAAGGTGGCCACATACTTTCACTATCTCCCAAAGGAAAATGTACTCCATGGGGAGAAGCCTGAGAAAACAGCTCAGTTTGCCTGAAATGGGCCTTCTTCAACTCTACACACACCAGCTGGGCTCAGGAAGCCCCCTGTCTTAAATACTCTGCTCCGTGGAAGGGAACCCAGCTGTGCAATTCTGTTACTCCTCTATAATGGGAGGTGGTGAACAATGTCCTCTAAAACATCCCCATGGCAAGGTACAGTTTCCTGGAGCCATTTGTTCTGACACTCATGGATCCAAGGCATAACACTAGGCAGAGTTTGCCTAGTGCAAATAATGTGGCCAAAATGTGAGATTCTCTGATGATCTGCCTTAATCAGGGGATAAATTTAGAGTATTTAATGGAATGTACCTGCTGCACACCTACAGCTACAATTTTGAAAGCTATTAAGTTAGACCACACTCCCTGAAAACCATTGGAGTTCAGGTATTCTATGTTATGGTTAAATGCCAAACCATGTGCCTTCAGAGACAGCCCGGCTAGGGATAGGAGTGACAACCTCGGATGAACATGGGACAGCTAGTGAGGATACATATCTAACCTACAGAGACCCTCCCCACCCCGTATGCAGGTAGGCTTTAGAGTGTCCCCAGCACCTGAATGAATTAAAAATATATTTCTCTCTCTTTCGCCATCTCCAAGAATATACAGGTATATATTGGATTAGCAGCATTCTTACCAGCAAGAGGACTTTCCAGGTCTATTTTTAAACTGTAACATGTTAGCAATTAAAGTTATCAAAAACTTTAAACTCTGGGAAACCTTGAAACTGCGAATGAAGTGGGGTTTTTGTTTGTTTTGGGAAGTTTCAACAATTAGAAATCAATAAAAATTAATGAATCCCTGAAGGCATCACAAAGACGGTGAAAAAGGGGAGACACAATTACCACTGTAATTGTGTAATCAGGTCTATTCAAGCTATGTGTGATGGTTCAGCACTTGCTGATTGCGTACAGTCTACACAGGCTCATAGAAAAGGGTGTGCAAGTTTCTGTGGATCATCGTGCGGCTTTTTCAAGCTGGGATCTAGGTCTTCATCTGTCTCACCAAGCCTACACCTCCTGTTATTCAGAGAAGCTTACATCAAATTCGCTGATTTCCAATTTTGATGTAGGAAAAGAGGAGATCAGTGCAGTAACATCACTTCCAAGAGTGTGGTTGGTATTCTAGTTTCCTAGTCTGCGTAAGCAAATACCATGAAATGTGTTGGGTTAAACAATGGAATGTTTTGAGACCAGGAAAAAGTCCAAATCAAGTCATCATCAAGGCAGTGCTTTCTCCCTGGAGACGCTGGCATCCTGGGGCCGGCTGCCGGTGACCCTTGGTTCTTCTGTCTCACGGCAGAGCACATGGTGGCATCTGCTGGTCTCTTCCTTCTCTCTGGGGTTCTGTTTCAGCCTCCTGCTTTCTGTGGTTATCTCTCTGTGTCTGAGTTTCATCCTGCTTATAAAGGCTCAAGTAATAGGATTAAGACCCATCCTGACTGAGTTGGGCCACACCTTAACTGTAAGCAACCTCATCCTAAGGTCCTACTTACAAGGGGTTCACACCCACAGGAATGGATTAAATGTAAGAATATGTTTTTCTGGGGTACATACAGCCTCAAACCACCACAGTTGGTGACCAAAAACTGGCAACATTACATACTTTGATGAAACAGAAGTTGTTGAGATAACAACTGTGAACCCTCATCGTCCTCTGTTCTTCTCATCTGTGCAGATAGCTTCATCAGTAAATTGGCCATGGTGTCCTCACTAGCAGCTCATTTGCCCTAAGAGGGCAATTGAATCTAAGGCTTTATCATCTGCCAGATTTACTTTGCCTGAAACCTCCCACAGGAAGGAAACCATCAGGCTAAACTGTTTTAGGCAAATGAGGAAGCAATGCCCATCGGAGGAGTCTTTCTGAATGTTTAGCAGCACCATTGAGCCACCTTCAAAACACACTGGGTATGTTACTGGCAAAAACGCAAGTCTTTTTACAAATAATCCTCAGTTCACTTTGTGTGAGTATTTGCATGTATCTGGGCTGCTAATTAACTTGGGAGAGGGTAATTATGGGTATTGCACCTTCCACAGGACCTAGTGTTATGCCTCACACAAAACAGGTGTGTAATAAATGTTGCATTAAATTGCACATGGGTTTTAAGTCAGCAAGTACTTCATTACTGAGTGTGAGTTGGTTAGCGAATCCCCTGTGGAGCTGACTGGCTGAGAAAATTTCTTGTGATGTTGGAGTTTGTGAAATATGGGAAAATTACTGATGCAGTGTCCTTGAACTACAGCCCCTTCCATCTAAACATGTGAGAGGATATTTGAAGGTGATCAGAGGACATTCACATTGCTGAAGGAAGTGAAATCATCTGAATTCTTCTTGGCAGTTCTAGAAATGTAAGTTACTCTCCGAGCATGGAAGTTTCTGGCACTAGCACACCCTGGATAAGGTTGACAGATTTTGGCTTCAGGGTGAGTCCAGAGATGCCAAGAGATCATGAAGCACATAAACCTTGAATATCATGTACCTATGAGGTGTTATTCTGGGGCAAAAGCACAGGGAACTGAGACCTCCGAGGTTCCCTATGTTGGTGCCTGCGGTTGATGTGAAGATACGCCACCCAGACCACCCTGAAAAGGAAGGCCTGGTGGGCAGCCACATGGAGTGCGGTCAGCAGATGTCCTCCAGCTGTCAGCCTCTTCAGGGTCTGCCCAGAAGCAGGGGGCTGCCTCTCCTGAGCTCACACCTTCCTGGGACAGTCTGGCTGGTGACTGAGCCAGGCAGGAATATAAAGCAGCTACTTTGGCCCAGGTTGGGACATACTGACCCGCACAACTGGCTCCATAGCTCTCCACTGAGTTGCCTGAGGCTCTGTGAGGCCTGCATCACAGTTCAGCTACTTCCTCTCTCCAATCCTACTTCTGTCCCCTTCTTTTCACAGAACATCTTGAATCCTAAACTCTGTCCCAGCATCTGCTTCCTGAGAACCCAACTGTTGGGGATTAATTCATGCCCCCCACAAAAGACAAGTTTAAGTCTTAAGACACATTTCTATGGATGTGAACCTATTTGTAAATTGGACCTTTAAAGGTGTTATTATTAGTTAAGGTGTGGACTCATTTGTGAGTAAGATCTTCAAAAATCCAAATGATGGAGCCAAATTGAATCAGGGTTGGCCTTAATCCATATAGCTGAAGTCCTCAGAAGCAAAGGAAATTTGGACACAGACATTCGAAGAAAGCAGAAGTCAGAGAAAGCCACAGGAGGAGAACACACGAGGGAGGCAGAGATGGAAGCCAAGGAACCCTGACGACTACAGCAAGCCAGCACCAGAATGCTACAGGCTCTAGCGGAAAGCATGGCCTCTCAAGACACTGATTTTGGACTTCTAGCTTCCAAAACCAGGAGACAATAAATACTTGTTTAAGCCAATTCATGCAGTATTTTTCAGAAGAGACTTGGCAAGCGAAGTTTTCTAAGGCAGAAGTAATTCCCATCTTTTTTTTTATACAATGGGTGCATCTAAATTCCAAGACCCCCTTTCCTCATTAATACAAAAAAAGTATTTCTTTAGTAATACATATTATTCTAGAAAAAGGTACATTTTATGTGGCTTTTTCTAGACTTCGTTCAATATAGTTAATTAATCTTTTTATATTATATAATATTTATTATATTTAATATATATTATAACTGTATTAGTTAACATTGTCATATTTTAGAAAAATACATTTCTTTCATTTAATAATGTATCTGGATCAAGTGTCTACATCAATAATTATACATTGCCATCTATTTTTTATACCTGCAGATAATTCTATCCGATGGATGTAGCATAATTAACTTAATGATCCTTATTGCTGGTATTTAGCCCATTTCCAATTTTTCACTATTTTCTGGTAGCCTAGAGGAGAAATAATATCTTCATGGTTCACAGTTTACAAAACAGTTCACACACATTATCAAATCTTCTAACAACCAGGTGAGCTAAATATTATTCTCAGAAAAGAGAGGCTAAGAAATGTTTCAACTCATGCAAGCTAGGTAGGGTAATTGTGTCATAAAACCAAGATTTCTAACTTCAAAGCTAGTTCTCCCCCACTATGCCACCGCTTGACATCATCTGACCCTAAGAAAGTTAAACTACCAAAAGGTCAATATGAACGCAAACCTAACCTGATTAAAAATTGTTGTCATGCATATTAGTAATTTTAGTGTATTGTGGAGTTGTTTTGTAACCTTTATTGCCTTTTTTGATAATTGTCAAATTTTCTGAGTTCCTTGGGGAAGGTGTGTATGTTTTTGCCTTTTGACTTATAATTCATTCTCAACCAATTATTCCTGGTCTGCCTTATTTGTGGTAGCTAAAAATCAGAACAAACAAAATGTCCAACCACTTGGCAGCATGTGTCACTATCACCAAATATTAAGTGCTGCATAGCAAAGAGCTAATAATAAAAATTACCTTGTAAAAGAACAAAAACATCCATTCTGTTCCCTTTATTAACTTCAGCTGTAGACCAAGGCGTTTTTTTTACCCTAAGCAAGATTTAATACACTTCTTTTCCCCTCTTTTATCCCCACCCTATTGCATGTGTGTTGCTGAAATACACCAAGCACACACATACACACTCACACAGTTCTGAGGCCCAGTCCTCATATGACAAAGAGAAGTTAAAATGAAAAAAGATGGGGGGAGGGTAGAGAAAAAGAAACAAGCTAGCTAGATTTGCCTCCAAATCTCAAGAGGATGGGCTAATGTTAGTGTGGCTTGGAGACTGCCTAGCCATTTAATGAAACACAGCAAAGAGAGAGACGCATTTGCTATTCGAAAAAGCCACAACTCGGGTGAATGCAAATGTGCCCTATTTGAGCAAACCAAATTAAAAGAACTGCTGGGAATTCTCTGCATAGTTAAGCAGAACCATTTTCCCCCCTTAAGGCCATGTTTACCCTTCAGAAATTACATACCCTTAAGCACAGAAACCTAAAGGTGCATTATTTTCAGGATGGCTGTGTTGCATTAGCCCAGCCCTGTCCTTCAAAGAAAGATACGCAAAATCCATCATTGCCCTGGATAGTTTCTGCTGAGCTGCTGCTGCAGAGAAGGAGAACAGGCTTTGGGGCTCACATCCAATGCTGCTGCAAGGTGAGTGGGTATCTGGATGATTAGCACCCAGGCCCCTCACACTAGTCCACAGCCACATACCACTGTGAAGACACTTCAAAGAGGAGACTATAGACCAGAAAAGCAGCCTCCAAAGCTGAAGACAAGTCACCATTAAATGCAGAGCTCTGGTTCCCGAAATGTGTCACAGATCAGTTTCCATCATTTATTCAAGATTTATATTCTTTGCTTAAATTGCTCAAAGAGCTTTTTCCCAGTTGCCCTATCTCTGTCTTCAACCAGGACATTTTTGTTTCGGGCAGGGGCACGTCTGCCTCTCTCTGGGTCTTTGCTGTTATGTCTGTCTGTCCATCTCTGGGCCTGTGTCTCCCCCCATGTGGGTTTCTCAACTTGCTCTCTCTACATTCTCTTTTGTGGCAGGAGATTTGTTCCCCAGTTCCTGGTGTACATGTCTTCAGTGCAAGCAATCAGCAGAGACTGCCACCATCCCTTATTCTCAATTCCAGATTCTTAGAAGATAGAGAATTTTGTGAACAAAAAGAGAACACCCCTGCTCTTATAGAATTTTAATTTAGTAGAGAGAAAAAGGCACTACAAATAAATAGACACATACTATATATGATGAAATGAGAGAAGTAGTATGGAAATGTACAGACTGTTATGGTAGAGAATAATGTTAGAGGTCTGTAGATTGGGGGAGCCAGGAAGTGCTATCCTGAGAGAGTGACATGCAAGGTGAACTGTAAAGAAGGAGTAGGAATTAATCATTCTGAGGAAAGGGGAAGAAGAACCTTCCAGGTCAGGGGCACCATGTGAATGAAGGACTTTCAAAACCAGTGTGACCAGAGCCTGGTGAGAGAGGCAGAGGGGGAACTGGGATGAGCTGGAGAAGGTCTCAAGAGCCAGAACATGCTGGGCCTTGTAAGCCACGTTAAGTGTTTGGGATATTATTGCAAGTGCAATAGGAAGCCATTAAAGGGTTTCAAGCAGTTGCTGTATATATGTATGTATTATGTTTTATCCTGTTCCATCTTCTTCTTCATGTCTTTTATATCCTGTGCCATGTTTTCATTCCTCAATTGTGATTGTTTGATTAATTGTGCCAAGTACTGTGTCTCTTCAGATATTTTGATTTGGGTGTTTGGGATCAGGTTCTCCATATCGTCTGGTTTTATTATATGCATTAAGATTTTCTGTTGTTTTCGGCCTCTTGGCATGTGCTTTGCTTGATAGGGTTAGATTTTATGCTGTGATCTCAGGCATTCCTCCCAATTCAGGTTGGTGTATGATGAGTGGACAGTCATGTCTGCCCCCCGCAGTTATTCCGGATTATTTACTAGTTGTTTCTGGTTTTTTTCAGTTGTTCCAGGGGGACTACTTAGCTTCCACTCCTCTCTATGCTGCCATCTTAGATCCTCTGTATTATGTTTTAAAAGACCATTCTGGCTCCAGTGTGAACCAACAACTAGGAAACAACAATGGAAACAGGGAGACCAGTTAGGAGCCTATTTCAGGGGTTCAAAGGAGAAACTAAGCTGGCTTCTAAGTTTATGGCAGTAGCAATGGAGAGAAGTGAGGCATTTAAGATAAATTTGGGAGATAGAAATGATAGGTGCTGGGGACAGATTATAGGTGATACATGGGGGAGGGGGGCACAAAGGTGGAGCCAAGGATGCTTCCCAGTTTTGTGGTCTGAGCAACTGAGTGGATGTGGGCACCATTATGGAGATGGGAAGTCCCTGAGAAGGAGTAGACTGGATGGGAGGGGACATGCTCTGTTTCGGACACTGTTCCAGTTTGCTAATGCTGCCCTTTTGCAAAATACCAGAAATGGATTGGCTTTTATAAAAGGGGCTTTATTTGGTTACAAAATTATAGTCCTAAGGCCATAAAAGTGTCCAAACTAAGGCATAAACAAGAGGATACCTTCATTGAAGAATGGCAGATGGCATCCAGAACACCTCTGTCAGTTGGGAAGACATGTGGCTAGCATCTGCTGTTACTTTGCTCCCAGATTGTGTTTCAAAATGGCTTTCTCCAAAATTTCTCTGGGCTTGTGTCTCTTAGCTTCTCCAGAGCAAACTCTGGGCTAGCATCTCCAAATGTCTCCAAGCATCGCTAAGCATCAGCTTCCAAGCATCTCTCCTAAAGTCTCTCTCAGCTGCTCTGAGCTCCTTCTGTTTGTGAGCTCTTTTATAGGACTCCAGTGATTTAAATAAGAACCTCCCTGAGTGAGCAGGGTCCATATCTCCATGGAAATAATTTAATCAAAGGTCTCGCCCACAGTTGATTGAGTCACATCTCCATAGAAACAGTCAATCAAAAGATTAATGTGTGCCCTCACAAAATTACATTAAAGAATACGGCTTTTGGGGGGGCATAATATATCCAAACTGGCACAGACACCTTCACTGAAGAAGGGCCAGTGGTGTTGGGAACACCTCTGTTGGCTGGGAAGGCATGTGGCTGGCATCTTCTTCCTTTGCTCCCAGGTTGTATTTCAAAATGGCATTCTCCAAAATGTTGCTTTTGGGGTGTTTTGTCCTCTCTTAGCTTCTCCAGAGCAAACTCTGGGCCTAGCAGCTCCAAAGTGTCAGCAAAAGTCTGCTTTCGACAGCTGTCTCCAAAATGTCTCTCTCAGCTCCAGCCCTGAGTTCCTTCAGTGTGAGCTCTTATAGGGCTCTAGTGATTTAATTAAGAACCACACCGAATGGGCAGGGTAACATCTCCTTGGAAATAATCTACTCAAAGGTATTACTCACAGTTGGGTGGGTCACATCTCCATGGAAACACTCAACCAAGGGGCCACACCCTAATCAGAAAGATTAATAAATCTGCCCCCACAAGATTGCATTAATGAATATGGCTTTTGGGGGAGCATAATATATCCAACATCATAGACACATTAGGTTTCAGATGCTGTAGAGACATCAAAGTAGAGTGGAAAAGTAGGTGTTTGTGAATCTGTTGTGCAGATGAGAGGTCTGGCTGAGAATTATAAATGTTAGAGCCATCAGGATAAAGAGGGCACCTAAAGCCAGGGGAATGGGGAGGCCGCCAGGGAGAACAGGGCCTGGGACAGAACCTGAACAGCTCCAACATCTAGAGCTTCCTGGAAAATCAGCCAGGAAGTCAGAGAGGGAATGGCTGGAGAGGACTGAGGAAACCTAGACAAGTGGGCTGCCACAGAGCAAGGAGAGAGGGAGATGCAGCTGGAACAAAAGGTGCTGAGAGGTCAGGTAAGAAGAGCCCATAATCACCCTCCTGCAGGGGTGTGGAGCTGGTCAGCACCCCCAAAGGTGTCTACTATTCATTGCTAACCACTTCACTATCCCTATTTTCCTTTCAGCCCCTTTATATTGCACAACTTTTCCAGGTGACCCTTTATCCTAAATTGTCATCCATCCATCCATCTATTCATCCACCCATCCAAGACTCAGACTTCCCACCAGCTGCAGGGTATATGAGGGTGCACAAGGAGGAGCCCTCAGTCCATTTTCTTCTCACTTTTCCTTTTCTTTCCCTACTTACTTTTGTTTTCTGAATCTGAAGGAATTTTTCAAGATTTATTTCACTCACATATAATGATATCCACCAAATCACTGTGGATTGGTCTTGGTAAAGCACTTCAGATCCCAGTTTAATTATGTTGAGTTAGTAGTAGTAATAATTGCAATAATAGTAACATTATGATTGGAACAATTTTCCTTTTAATGAAGAGCAAGAATATTTCTAACTTCCAAATTACCCTTATTGTGTTTTCACACAGTCTTGATTGCCTCTAACTCATTTAAGCCTGTTTCCCCTCAGTTAACTCGGTTTCTTTCAACATTTGCATTTTCTTTCAGTCTGTCTGCATGAAAAACTCATGTAGTGATGCCTGAAAGGTCAGTGTAAGACCTTCACAAAGACTGATGAGCCTATTTTCTAATAAGACAAATTTGTTGTGCTACACTTGTTGGTGAGTCTCATTACCACCTTGCAGCAGATGCCCCCATCCCAGCTTCTCTGGTGTCCCTCCCATGGCTGACCGCCTCCCTTAACTTCAGCCACCACTAGAAGCACAAGCTCTCCCTTTGTCTGGTAAGTCCCTTCTACCTGCTGCCACCTGGACTTGCCTTTGTAAATATCATTTGTCCACCCAGCTTGGAAATGACATTAGATTTTAACAGAGCTTCACATAGATTCACCTAGCAAGTGTCATATAGTCCTTAATGGCCTTTCCGTGACACGGTTATGAACTAAGATGCTACCAGTCCTTGCGCAAATCAAGGACTGCACAAATCAAGCTACTGTGTCAGAATTTACCTACAGCTGGCTTCTTCTCCCTTTTCCTAGACTGTTTCCAAGCAACTTGCAAACTGTTCTTTAATTTTGTGCCAGCTGCTGCCCCACAGCCTCTCTACTCTCTGCACAGCCTCTCTACTCTCTGCCCTGACATACCCCATTCCAGTACACCCAGCACAGATTTTCATGGGCTGAAGCCACCCTGATCTGTGTTAAGGGCAGCAAAGCACGTAGCACTCAGCTTTTGTACATTCTTTTTCATCTAAACTTTGAGCCAACTCCATTAACTGGTTGCCTCGCATCTACTTTGGAAGTAGGTAGGAGCATAAATTCTTAGTAAATAGATAGACTCCATCAGCTTGTGTTTGCTGTGGCAGGTGACGAATTAGGGGATTAAACTTCCAGCAAGTGAGGGTTGTTAACACTGGAATGACTCTACCAAACAGAGGTTGAGGAGTGTCTTTCCCTAGGGGTCTTTCAACGTAAAATGAAGCTGCCTCAGATGATTTAGGGGGACAGATTAGCTGACTTTTCAAAATTCCTTCCAGTCCTGGGTTTCTACTGTTCATCTCTCCCTTGCTCTGCTCTCTGATTTCAGGAGCATCAGTGAAGTTTTGCTGTGATTGACAGCATCCATCCTCTCCAACTGGTAATCCCTGTGGCCCCAATTTTATTAATGGGGTGAAGTAGACTTCTTGTAAATCCATCAAAAAGATTTCTGGAACATACTCTGGAGCATATATTAAATCTAGGAACCTTTTATTTTGGTGCCTGAATAGCAATTAGGTATATATTTCCATACCTGACCATGTCTTGGATTTGCTGATTTTCTTTTCCCATGTTCCTCTTTCCAAGTTTTGAAAGCCTCCCGAGAAATAATTAAGCTTCACCTAAGAAGTTAACTATGAACTCAAAAGCATGTTTTTGGGAAAACTTCTGAATTTAAAAGCCAAAGAGGATTGACCCTCACCTTCTCAACATTGGGTGGATCAACTTGGTATGTGCTATTCAAGCAACTCTCTTGCTCCACAAACATTCCTAAACCCCCTCTAGGTGCTGGGCATGGTGGGAAGGAGACTCCAACGGACACAGCACCCTCTACAACAGAAAACAGAAATTGCACAAGGGAGCGCGAGAGCCTGGGCTCTGGAGTCAGCAGACCTGGTCTTCTAGCCAACCCCAGCTTCACCACTTGACAGCTGTGTGACTTCAGACATTTTGAAGAAGCCTTGTTTTCTCTGCCTGTGAAATGGGGATAAACATAAGATCACTGTATGGGCTAAGTGAGGGAATGAACATAAAGTATTCAGCCAATGTCCAGGGCACAGGAAAAGTACAATGACTATTCCAGGCCACTGAATGAAGCTGGCTTGTTGTTTTTTTAAGGCATGTCTCAGCAAAGTGCTGTATTCAAAATAAACACAAATGCTCCCACAAAAGGCTTTGGAATGTAATATTTTTTTTTTCCTGAAAATATCTTAAGGAGACAGACAAGAAATAAGCACATTTTACAATTGATAGAGAGAAGGCTGCCCAAACATTCCATCTCTTTGCCCTTCCCATATCCCACTCCTGATACAACGATCCCTCATCTACTTTTCAAACACCCTCTGTTCTAGTTTGCTAATGCTGCCAGAATGCAAAACACCAGAGAAGGATTGGCTTTTATAAAAGAAGTTTATTTGGTTACACAGTTACAGTCTTAAGGCCATGAAGTGTCCAAGGTAAGTCATCAACAAATGGGTACCTTCACTGGAGGATGGCCAATGGTGTCCGGAAAACCTCTGTTAGCTGGGAAGGTACATGGCTGATGTCTGCTCCAAGTTCTGGTTTCAAAATGGCTATCTTCCAGGATGTTCCTCTCTAGGCTTCAGCTCCTCAAAAATGTCACTCTTTGTTGCTCTTGGGGTGTTTGTCCTCTCTTAGCTTCTCCAGAGCAAAAGTCTGCTTTCAAAGGCCATCTACAAAATGTCTCTGTAAGCTGAAGCTCCTTTCTCAGTTCCAGTGCGTTCTTCAAAGTATCCCTTTTGGCTGTAGCTCCTCTTCAAAACATCACTCACAGCTGCAGCTGCACTGAGTTCTTTCTGTTTGTCAGCCCATTTATATGGCTCCACTGATCAAGGCCCACCCTGAATGGGTGGGGTCACACCTCCATGGAAATATCTCATCAGAGTTATCACCTACAGTTGGGTGGGGCACATTTCCATGTAAACACTCAAAGAATTCCAATCTAATCAGCACTGATAACGTCTGCCCACACAAGATTACATCAAAGATAAAGGCGCTTGGGGGACACAATATATTCAAACTGGCACACCCTCCCAACTCATTTTAGCCACTTGGTTCTCACGGTGTCCTCCCTATTCCCAAACCCCCTTCAGCCCCTACTCCTCCATCCAACCTCCCCCAAACAGGAGGCCTCCCATGGGGACTCTCCTGAGTTGTTTTTTAGCCATGCAAGGCATTTATCTGCATTTCTAAGGATAATAGAGGCCAATGGCTTGAAGGAAATGATTTTTCTAATTTGTATTAAATGAAACTTCAATTTAAGAATAAAAGCTACAGGAGAATCTGAAAAGATGGAGGAGAAAGGAGGAGAAAGTGGAAGGCAAGGTATCCCTTTTCTTTGCAAGGGGGAATGCGGAGCACCTGCCCTTCCAAAGCAGGATGGGAATGACTGGCTCAGGATATTCACCCTGGGAGGAAAAGAGTGACACTGCTCAGGGTGAGCCATGAGATGTGTGCATTTCAATACTCCACATAGGGTCTATGGTTACTCAACATCGTCCCTGCTAGAGCCGGGCTTTCTGCAGAAGTTCTGAGAATGCACAGTGCAGCACCCTGTACCCACCTCTCCACTGAAACAGAGAAGGAAGCACACATCCCCTATCTAGGCAGAAAATGTGGAGGAGGAGCCCTGTGTGTGAATCTCCCGCTGCTCATCCAGACTCCTCACTCCCAGGCCAGACTGATTTCCCCCCAAGGTCTCACTGCATCTCCGAAGAGGGACAAGCATTAAAAGAAATGGAGGGGAGAAACTAAGATGGCAGCTAGGTGAGACAGGGCAAAAAAAAACACCTCTGTGAAAAACACTAGATAAAAACCAGAAAGGGACCCAGAATACCAGTTACAGCAATGCACCAGCTGGACGAGGTCTGCTAGTATCACAGGGGCCGCATACTTGGTGAAACCAGGAGCCTGCATTCTGAAACGACTGAGTAAGCTGGCTGGAAGACCTGCAGCCGCGCGGCGTTGTGGAGAAGCCAGGGCTTGGCGTTTGGAGACTGACTGGCTCTTTTAAAAAAAAAAAGGGAAAAACCCAGGAGCAGCTGCAGTTGCGGGAGTGGGAACCATGCAGTAAAACACAGCAAGAGGGGGCTGGGCCGGCCTCTCAGTGTCTGACCTGGAGGATAGTCTGCTGCAGATATCCTCGGGGCCGGGGAAAAGGAGGGGAGAGCCGGAAGCTGAAAGAAACCCCGCGGCTCACAGCTGGCTCCCCAGAGGGCTGGATAAACTCCTGCCCGGGGCCGTGCCCACAGCCCAGAGCCCCTCCAGTTGTCCCGGAGCTGGAAAGGAGGAACTGTGCAAGGAGTGGGGGGTTGAGACGCCCCGTTCGGCCATCTTTGCATCAGGCTGAGAGTGCCCCTGCATGGCCCGGCGGCCTGGGGCTTCCCTTGAGGGATGGCGTGCACTTGTGACATAGCATGGCATTACCTCGGCAGAGCTCCTGGAGGATCATGGCTGGGCAGGGGGACCTGCTCGGAGAACCCAGGGACACTACACCAAGTCTGGTGGTTTGTGGGACAGCGAGAGAGAGGGTCGGGGGCTGAACTGAAATGAAGGCTTAGACTCTTGCAGCGGCCTTGAATCTCCGGGAACCTGGGGGATTTGAATATTAAAGCTGCCCTTCCTCCCTGGCCACCCATACACACGCCCCACATTCAGGGCAGACGGCTCCAGCAACACACCCAATCTGAGTTCTCCAAATGAACCCCACAAGAATCATTTCCCCACACACCACGGGAACAAGGTTGAGAACTGACTTGAGGGGTATAGGTGACTCACAGACGCCATCTGCTGGTTAGTTAGAGAAAGTGTACATCACCAAACTGTGTTTCTGAAAAATTAGATTGGTACCTTTTTTTTACAACTTGAAAGAACCCTGTCAAGCAAAGCAAATGCCGAGAGGCCAAAAACAACAGAAAATCTTAATGCATATGATAAAACCAGACGATATGGAGAATCCAACTCCAAACACACAAATCAAGATATCAGAAGAGACTCCGTACTTGGCAGAATTAATCAAAGAACTACAATCGAGGAATGAAAACATGGCAAAGGATTTAAAGTACATCAAGAAGACCATGGCCCAGGATATAAGCAACATAAAGGAGACCCTAGAATAGCATAAAGAAGACATTGCAAGAGTAAATAACAAAATAGAAGATCTTTTGGAAATAAAGGAAACTGTTGGCCAAATTGAAAAGACTCTGGATATTCACAATACAAGATTAGAGGAAGTTGAACAACGTCTCAGTGTCCTAGAAGTCCACAGAACAGAAAACAAAAGAACAAAAGAAAGAATGGAGAAAAAAATCGAAAAAATCGAAATGGATCTCAGGGATACAATAGACAAAATAAAACGTCCAAACTTAATATTCATTGGTGTCCCAGAAGGGGAAGAGAAGGGTAAAGGTCTAGAAAGAGTATTCAAAGAAATTGTTGGGGAAAACTTCCCCAACCTTATACACAATATAAATACACAAAGCATAAATGCCCAGTAAACTCCAAATAGAATAAATCCGAATAAACCCACTCTGAGACATATTCTGATCAGACTCTCAAATACTGAAGAGAAGGAGCAAGTTCCGAAAGCAGCCAGAGAAAAGCAATTCACCACATACAAAGGAAACAACATAAGGCTAAGTTGTGACTACTCAGCGGCCACTATGGAGGCGAGAAGGCAGTGGCATGACATATTTAAAATTCTGAGAGAGAAAAATTTCCAACCAAGAATACTTTATCCAGCAAAACTCTCCTTCAAATCTGAGGGAGAGTTTAAGGTTCTCACAGACAAACAAATGTTGAGAGACTTTGCCAATAGAAGACCTGCCCTACTTCAGATTCTAAAGGGAGCCCTACCAACAGAGAAACAAAGAAAGGAGAAAGAGATATAGAGAATTTTAACAGACATATATAGAACCTTACATCCCAAATCACCAGGACACTCATTTTTCTCTAGTGATCACGGATCTTTCTCCAGAAGGGACCATAAGCTGGGACATAAAACAAGCCTCAAGAAATTAAAAAAAAAGAAAAAATTGAATATACTCAAAGCACATTCTTCAACCACAATGCAGTACAAATAGAAGTCAATAATTTTTGAACTGTAACTCCACTATTTACTTCCTACATGATATAAAATACACAAACTCTAATGACAAATCAGTGGTTTTGAACTCAACGTAAAATATGTAATTTTAGACAACTATATAAAAGTGGGGGAATGGAGGAGTATAGGAACATAGTTTGTGTCCCATTGAAGTGAAGATGGTATCAAAGAAAAACAAGATTGTTATGGATTTAAGAGGTTAATTTTAAGCCCCACAGCAAACACAAAGAAATTATCAGAGAATATAACCATAGAGATGAAAAGTAGAGTATGGGTTAAGAGAAATGGGGGAAGGGGCAATGGGGAGTTAAGAAATGAGTGTAGGGGGGAGGCGCGGCAAGATGGCAGACTGGTGAGCTGTATGTTTTAGTTACTCCTCCAGGAAAGTAGGTAAAAAGCCAGGAACTGCGTGGACTGGACACCACAGAGCAATCTGTCTTTGGGCATACTTCATACAACACCCATGAAAACGTGGAACTGCTGAGATCAGCGAAATCTGTAAGTTTTTGCGGCCAGGGGACCCGCACCCCTCCCTGCCAGGCTCAGTCCCGGGGGAGGAGGGGCTGTCAGCTCCAGGAAGGAGAAGGGAGAATTGCAGTGGCTGCTCTTATCGGAAACTCATTCTACTGATTCAAACTCCAACCATAGATAGACTGAGACCAGACACCAGAGACTCTGAGAGCAGCCAGCCCAGCAGAGAGGAGACAGGCATAGAAAAAAAACAACACGAAAAACTCCAAAATAAAAGCAGAGGATTTTTGGAGTTCTGGTGAACACAGAAAGGGGAAGGGCGGAGATCAGGCCTTGAGGCGCATATGCAAATCCTGAAGCAAGGCTGATCTCTCTGCCCTGTGCACCTTTCCTTAATGGCCCTGGTTGCTTTGTCTATTAGCATTTCAATAACCCATTAGATCTCTGAGGAGGGCCGTTTTTTGTTTTTTTTTGTTTTTTTTTTTTAAATCCTTTTTGCTTTTTCTAAAACAATTACTCTAAGAAGCTCAATACAGAAAGCTTCAAAGAATTGAAATTTGGGCACGTCAAGTCAAGAGCAGAACTAAGAGAGCTCTGAGACAAAAGGCAATAATCCAGTGGCTGAGAAAATTCACTAAACAACACAACTTCCCAAGAAAAGGGGGGTGTCCGCTCACAGCCACCATCCTGGTGGACAGGAAACACTCCTGCCCATCGCCAGCCCCATAGCCCAGAGCTGCCCCAGACAACCCAGTGTGACGGAAGTGCTTCAAATAACAGGCACACACCACAAAACTGGGCGTGGACATTAGCCTTCCCTGCAACCTCAGCTGAATGTCCCAGAGCTGGGAAGGGGGAGCAGTGTGAATTAACAGAGCCCCATTCAGCCATCATTTGAGCAGACTGGGAGACTCCCAACACAGCCCAGCAGCCCAGAACTGCCCTGGGGGGACGGCACTCACCTGTGACATAGCACAGTCATCCCTCAACAGAGGACCCGGGGTGCACAGCCTGGAAGAGGGGCCCACTTGCAAGTCTCAGGAGCCATACGCCAATACCAAAGACTTGTGGGTCAGTGGCAGAGACAAACTGTGGCAGGACTGAACTGAAGGATTAGACTATTGCAGTAGCTTTAAAACTCTAGGATCATCAGGGAGATTTGATTGTTAGGGCCACCCCCCTCCCCGACTGCCCAGAAACACGCCCCACATACAGGGCAGGCAACACCAACTACACACGCAAGCTTGGTACACCAATTGGGCCCCACAAGACTCACTCCCCCACTCACCAAAAAGGCTAAGCAGGGGAGATCTGGCTTGTGGAGAGCAGGTGGCTCGTGGACGCCACCTGCTGGTTAGTTAGAGAAAGTCTACTCCACGAAGCTGTAGATCTGATAAATTAGAGATAAGGACTTCAACTAGTCTACAAACCCTAAAAGAACCCTATCAAGTTCAGCAAATGCCACGAGGCCAAAAACAACAGAAAATTATAAAGCATATGAAAAAACCAGACGATATGGATAACCCAAGCCCAAGCACCCAAATCAAAAGACCAGAAGAGACACACCTAGAGCAGCTACTCAAAGAACTAAAGATGAACAATGAGACCCTAGTACGGGATATGAAGGAAATCAAGAAGACCCTAGAAGTGCATAAAGAAGACATTGCAAGACTAAATAAAAAAATGGATGATCTTATGGAAATTAAAGAAACTGTTGACCAAATTAAAAAGATTCTGGACACTCATAGTACAAGACTAGAGGAAGTTGAACAACGAATCAGTGACCTGGAAGATGACAGAATGGAAAATGAAAGCATAAAAGAAAAAATGGGGAAAAAAATTGAAAAACTCGAAATGGACCTCAGGGATATGATAGATAATATGAAACGTCCGAATATAAGACTCATTGGTGTCCCAGAAGGGGAAGAAAAGGGTAAAGGTCTAGGAAGAGTATTCAAAGAAATTGTTGGGGAAAACTTCCCAAATCTTCTAAACAACATAAATACACAAATCATAAATGCTCAGCGAACTCCAAATAGAATAAATCCAAAAAAACCCACTCCAAGACATATACTGATCACACTGTCAAACATAGAAGAGAAGGAGCAAGTTCTGAAAGCAGCAAGAGAAAAGCAATTCACCACATACAAAGGAAACAGCATAAGACTAAGTAGTGACTACTCAGCAGCCACCATGGAGGCAAGAAGGCAGTGGCACGATATATTTAAAATTCTGAGTGAGAGGAATTTCCAGCCAAGAATACTTTATCCAGCAAAGCTCTCCTTCAAATTTGAGGGAGAGCTTAAATTTTTCACAGACAAAGAAATGCTGAGAGAATTTGCTAACAAGAGACCTGCCCTACTGGAGATACTAAAGGGAGCCCTACAGACAGAGAAACAAAGAAAGGACAGAGAGACTTGGAGAAAGGTTCAGTACTAAAGAGATTCGGTATGGGTACAATAAAGGATATTAATAGAGAGAGGGAAAAATATGGCAAACATAATCCAAAGGATAAGATGGCCGATTCAAGAAATGCCTTCACGGTTTTAACGTTGAATGTAAATGGATTAAACTCCCCAATTAAAAGATATAGATTCGCAGAATGGATCAAAAAAAAATGAACCATCAATATGTTGCATACAAGAGACTCATCTTAGACACAGGGACACAAAGAAACTGAAAGTGAAAGGATGGAAAAAAATATTTCATGCAAGCCACAGCCAAAAGAAAGCAGGTGTAGCAATATTAATCTCAGATAAAATAGACTTCAAATGCAGGGATGTTTTGAGAGACAAAGAAGGCCACTACATACTAATAAAAGGGGCAATTCAGCAAGAAGAAATAACAATCGTAAATGTCTATGCACCCAATCAAGGTTGCCACAAAATACATGAGAGAAACACTGGCAAAACTAAAGGAAGCAATTGATGTTTCCACAATAATTGTGGGAGACTTCAACACATCACTCTCTCCTATAGATAGATCAACCAGACAGAAGACCAATAAGGAAATTGAAAACCTAAACAATCTGATAAATGAATTAGATTTAACAGACATCTACAGGACATTACATCCCAAATCACCAGGATACACATACTTTTCTAGTGCTCACGGAACTTTCTCCAGAATAGATCATATGCTGGGACATAAAACAAGCCTCAATAAATTTAAAAAGATTGAAATTATTCAAAGCACATTCTCTGACCACAATGGAATACAATTAGAAGTCAATAACCATCAGAGACTTAGAAAATTCACAAATACCTGGAGGTTAAACAACACACTCCTAAACAATCAGTGGGTTAAAGAAGAAATAGCAAGAGAAATTGCTAAATATATAGAGACGAATGAAAATGAGAACACAACATACCAAAACCTATGGGATGCAGCAAAAGCAGTGCTAAGGGGGAAATTTATAGCACTAAACGCATATATTAAAAAGGAAGAAAGAGCCAAAATCAAAGAACTAATGGATCAACTGAAGAAGCTAGAAAATGAACAGCAAACCAATCCTAAACCAAGTACAAGAAAAGAAATAACAAGGATTAAAGCAGAAATAAATGACATAGAGAACAAAAAAACAATAGAAAGGATAAATATCACCAAAAGTTGGTTCTTCGAGAAGATCAACAAGATTGACAAGCCCCTAGCTAGACTGACAAAATCAAAAAGAGAGAAGACCCATATAAACAAAATAATGAATGAAAAAGGTGACATAACTGCAGATCCTGAAGAAATTAAAAAAATTATAAGAGGATATTATGAACAACTGTATGGCAACAAACTGGATAATGTAGAAGAAATGGACAATTTCCTGGAAACATATGAACAACCTAGACTGACCAGAGAAGAAATAGAAGACCTCAACCAACCCATCACAAGCAAAGAGATCCAATCAGTCATCAAAAATCTTCCCACAAATAAATGCCCAGGGCCAGATGGCTTCACAGGGGAATTCTACCAAACTTTCCAGAAAGAACTGACACCAATCTTACTCAAACTCTTTCAAAACATTGAAAAAAATGGAACACTACCTAACTCATTTTATGAAGCTAACATCAATCTAATACCAAAACCAGGCAAAGATGCTATAAAAAAGGAAAACTACCGGCCAATCTCCCTAATGAATATAGATGCAAAAAGCCTCAACAAAATACTTGCAAATCGAATCCAAAGACACATTAAAAAAATCATACACCATGACCAAGTGGGGTTCATTCCAGGCATACAAGGATGGTTCAACATAAGAAAAACAATCAATGTATTACAACACATTAAAAACTCGAAAGGGAAAAATCAATTGATCATCTCAATAGATGCTGAAAAAGCATTTGACAAAATCCAACATCCCTTTTTGATAAAAACACTTCAAAAGGTAGGAATTGAAGGAAACTTCCTCAACATAATAAACAGCATATATGAAAAACCCACAGCCAGCATAGTACTCAATGGTGAGAGACTGAAAGCCTTCCCTCTAAGATCAGGAACAAGACAAGGATGCCCGCTGTCACCACTGTTATTCAACATTGTGCTGGAAGTGCTAGCCAGGGCAATCCGGCAAGACAAAGAAATAAAAGGCATCCAAATTGGAAAAGAAGAAGTAAAACTGTCATTGTTTGCAGATGATATGATCTTATATCTAGAAAACCCTGAGAAATCAACGATACACCTACTAGAGCTAATAAACAAATTTAGCAAAGTAGCGGGATACAAGATTAATGCACATAAGTCAGTAATGTTTCTATATGCTAGAAATGAACAAACTGAAGAGACACTCAAGAAAAAGATACCATTTTCAATAGCAACTAAAAAAATCAAGTACCTAGGAATAAATTTAACCAAAGATGTAAAAGACCTATACAAAGAAAACTACATAACTCTACTAAAAGAAATAGAAGGGGACCTTAAAAGATGGAAAAATATTCCATGTTCATGGATAGGAAGGCTAAATGTCATTAAGATGTCAATTCTACCCAAACTCATCTACAGATTCAATGCAATCCCAATCAAAATTCCAACAACCTACTTTGCAGACTTGGAAAAGCTAGTTATCAAATTTATGTGGAAAGGGAAGATGCCTCGAATTGCTAAAGACACTCTAAAAAAGAAAAACGAAGTGGGAGGACTTACACTCCCTGACTTTGAAGCTTATTATAAAGCCACAGTTGCCAAAACAGCATGGTACTGGCACAAAGATAGACATATAGATCAATGGAATCGAATTGAGAATTCAGAGATAGACCCTCAGATCTATGGCCGACTGATCTTTGATAAGGCCCCCAAAGTCACCGAACTGAGCCATAATGGTCTTTTCAACAAATGGGGCTGGGAGAGTTGGATATCCATATCCAAAAGAATGAAAGAGGACCCCTACCTCACCCCCTACACAAAAATTAACTCAAAATGGACCAAAGATCTCAATATAAAAGAAAGTACCATAAAACTCCTAGAAGATAATGTAGGAAAACATCTTCAAGACCTTGTATTAGGAGGCCACTTCCTAGACTTTACACCCAAAGCACAAGCAACAAAAGAGAAAATAGATAAATGGGAACTCCTCAAGCTTAGAAGTTTCTGCACCTCAAAGGAATTTCTCAAAAAGGTAAAGAGGCAGCCAACTCAATGGGAAAAAATTTTTGGAAACCATGTATCTGACAAAAGACTGATATCTTGCATATACAAAGAAATCCTACAACTCAATGACAATAGTACAGACAGCCCAATTATAAAATGGGCAAAAGATATGAAAAGACAGTTCTCTGAAGAGGAAATACAAATGGCCAAGAAAACACATGAAAAAATGTTCAGCTTCACTAGCTATTAGAGAGATGCAAATTAAGACCACAATGAGATACCATCTAACACCGGTTAGAATGGCTGCCATTAAACAAACAGGAAACTACAAATGCTGGAGGGGATGTGGAGAAATTGGAACTCTTATTCATTGTTGGTGGGACTGTATAATGGTTCAGCCACTCTGGAAGTCAGTCTGGCAGTTCCTTAGAAAACTAGATATAGAGCTACCATTCGATCCAGCGATTGCACTTCTCGGTATATACCCGGAAGATCGGAAAGCAGTGACACGAACAGATATCTGCACGCCAATGTTCATAGCAGCATTATTCACAATTGCCAAGAGATGGAAACAACCCAAATGTCCTTCAACACATGAGTGGATAAATAAAATGTGGTATATACACACGATGGAATACTACGCGGCAGTAAGAAGGAACGATCTGGTGAAATATATGACAACATGGATGAACCTTGAAGACATAATGCTGAGCGAAATAAGCCAGGCACAAAAAGAGAAATATTATATGCTACCACTAATGTGAACTTTGAAAAATGTAAAACAAATGGTTTATAATGTAGAATGTAGGGGAACTAGCAGTAGAGAGCAATTAAGGAAGGGGGAACAATAATCCAAGAAGAACAGATAAGCTATTTAACGTTCTGGGGATGCCCAGAAATGACTATGGTCTGTTAATTTCTGATGGATGTAGTAGGAACAAGTTCACTGAAATGTTGCTATATTATGTAACTTTCTTGGGGTAAAGTAGGAACATGTTGGAAGTTAAGCAGTTATCTTAGGTTAATTGTCTTTTTCTTACTCCCTTGCTATGGTCTCTTTGAAATGTTCTTTTATTGTATGTTTGTTTTCTTTTTAACTTTTTTTTTCATACAGTTGATTTGAAAAAAGAAGGGAAAGTTAAAAAAAAAAAAAAAAAGAAAAAAGACAAACAAGGAAAAAAAAAAAAAGATGTAGTGCCCCCTTGAGGAGCCTGTGAAGAATGCAGGGGTATTCGCCTACCCCACCTCCATGGTTGCTAACATGACCACAGACATAGGGGAATGGTGGTTTGATGGGTTGAGCCCTCTACCATAAGTTTTACCCTTGGGAAGACGGTTGCTGCAAAGGAGAGGCTAGGCCTCCCTGTATTTGTGCCTAAGAGTCTCCTCCTGAATGCCTCTTTGTTGCTCAGATGTGGCCCTCTCTCTCTGGCTAAGCCAACTTGAAAGGTGAAATCACTGCCCTCCCCCCTACGTGGGATCAGACACCCAGGGAAGTGAATCTCGCTGGCAACGTGGAATATGACTCCCGGGGAGGAATGTAGACCCGGCATCGTGGGATGGAGAACATCTTCTTGACCAAAAGGGGGATGTGAAAGGAAATGAAATAAGCTTCAGTGGCAGAGAGATTCCAAAACGAGCCGAGAGATCACTCTGGTGGGCACTCTTACGCACACTTTAGACAACCTTTTTTAGGTTCTAAAGAATTGGGGTAGCTGGTGGTGGATACCTGAAACTATTAAACTACAACCCAGAACCCATGAATCTCGAAGACAGTTGTATAAAAATGTAGCTTATGAGGGGTGACAGTGGGATTGGGAATGCCATAAGGACCAAACTCCACTTTGTCTAGTTTATGGATGGATGTGTAGAAAAGTAGGGGAAGCAAACAAACAGACAAAGGTACCTAGTGTTCTTTTTTACTTCAATTGCTCTTTTTCACTCTAATTATTATTCTTGTTATTTTTGTGTGTGTGCTAATGAAGGTGTCAGGGATTGATTTAGGTGATGAATGTACAACTATGTAACGGTACTGTAAACAATCGAAAGTACAATTTGTTTTGTATGACTGCGTGGTATGTGAATATATCTCAATAAAATGATGATTAAAAAAAAAAAAGATATAATCTTAAAAAAAAAAAAAAAAAAAAAAAAGAAATGAGTGTAGGGTTGCTGTTTGAGGTGAAGGGAAATTTCTAGTAATGGATGGTGGGAAGGTGATAGCATTACAACATTCTAAATGTGATTAATCCCACTAATGGAAGGCTAGGGAGGGGCTGGAATGGGGAGATTTAAGCTGTATATATGTTTCCACAATTGAAAAAAAAAAAAAAAAAGTCTAAATAGATGACAGTTGAATGCCAAGGATGAGCCTGGATGGGAGAGGAGGATAGAGGACAGGAGGCTCAAAGGGACACAGTTGAGACATAAGGAAAAGGAAATATAGAATGTAAGCTTTGTATCATTGTTGAATCTCTTGTACTTCTTAGCTGTGCTTAATGGGATTGCATAAAAGAATATTCTTGTCATGGGAAGTATATATGTGAATTATAGTGTTTGTTCAAGGGTGTGTGCAGCTAGCTCTCGTATGTTCAGAAGACAGAGCAACAGATGATGGATGATAGATAGGGAGGGAAGGAGGGAGGAAGGGAAAGAAATAGCGATGTGACAGCATGTTAAAGTTGGTAGATTGGGCTATTGGGGGAGAGGGGTCAGGGTATGATGGAATTCTGTGTATGGGGTCAGTATTGTTTTTGCAACTGTTCCTATAACTTTGAATTTATTTCAAAATAAAAAAAAAAGAAAAGAAAAGAAATGCATTCCTTGGAAGGAAAAAAAAAAAAAAGAAATGGATTTAAAAAGAAGCAGGTGTGCAATGAGCAGCTACGCAAAAGCCCGCTGTGTGGTGACCTCACGTGGCTCTGGGTTTGATCTGCCCACACCAAGAGAAGGTGTGCTGGAGGGACAGCGAGCAACAGCTCTCTCCTGCATTAACTGTGGCTATGCATTGAATGTATATGCTTTAAGGTGGACAGAGGGTAGAAGGACACTGAAGATAACTTTGTACATTCCCCCAAGCAGGAACTTTACATATGTAATTTTAATAAATTCTCAGAGTAAGGAGGGTATTATCATTCTCTTTTTACAGATGAAAAAACTGCAGCTGAAGGTTTTAAAACAACTCGTGTAAGGGTCACAGCATGTAATACAAAACAGTCAGGATTTGAAGTCAGATCCATTTGATTCCAAAATGATCTAGTTTCCCCATACCTTGCACAGTTTCCCTATCTTCAGTGTTTTACATTAAAATTAAAACCCTGGTAACGCTTATAGACAAACTTTGCACATTCTTCAGCTAATGATGAATAAAGACAACAAAAACAACAAAAATCAATCCAGTCATTGCTCAAAAAACTGCACACACCCTGCCACATTTAATCTCTGGATTTATTTATTTCCTGGGCATATTCAAAATGGACAATGGCCATGACATCTGACCTACAAGTCAGTTATAATTTTGCCACAAATGGAGGAGGAACTCCCTTTTGGAGCATGCTGTAGTCCAGGAGTCTCCCCACGCACAGGTTCAGAGAAGTTTGATCTTCTGCCAAGGCTGCCACACTCCCCAAGCCAAACAGAATGAATATGCATTCAGGCACCAGCATTCACCACTCACTGTGACTCTGAGCTTCAGTTCCTGAAATACATGGGAACTGAATGAATCTATCTGTGTAATTTTTTTCATTAACTATAGAATCACAGTAAATGAACCTAATGCCTTCCTTTCTAAAAAATGTCACCAAAATGTGCTCCTTTTGTTCTTCGAGTTAATGAACTCTCTTTAGTGCCAGGTGAAGGACCAAAAGGAGGGAAAAAAATCTTTGATTAAAAAGAAAGAAAAGGGGTCACTTTCGCATTACCCATTTAGTCTTGAAAGTCTGCAAAGAGTATCTGGGGTGGCTTTATTAACTCTCTTTCTTTCTTTCTTTCTTTCTAGAAAGGGATTTCTTAACTGGCACCTGGTTTTTCCTTATGTTTCTTGTTTCACCTTCCCAAATGACATCTGGGTCTACAAGGAGATTGGGGTGGAGCTGAGGGTCTTAAAGAGAAGGAATAACTGCAAAATAAGGAAAGTCAATGGACTCCAGAATTTTTGTTCTTTTATCATTTCTGCTGCCATTTATAAGTAGGTCTAAGAGGACTGGCCTTACTCATTGAGCTCTTGAGAGAGTAAAGCCTTTTGCAAAAATGAAGCAAAACATCAACTCTTCATATTCAAGGCAAAGTTCAGGCTATGGGATAGGAACAGCCAACCCCAAGCATTCTATCTGTCACACAGGCCTCACAGTATGCCCTCTAGAAGTTTTGTTTCTGGGCTTGTCCATCCTGGATGGTCTTTGGTCAAATGAGCATCTCTGAATCCCTGTTATTGTAGAACGTGGTTTCAGAGGCTCCCACACACAGTAAATAGCACGTAATGGCACAACCACAATTGCCACTGTGGTTCTCTGGCCAAGGAGCATGATTTTTTCCTCTAGGTCCCCTTTTGCTATCTGGCATATTATTGACTCTGTATTAATGACAGAAATAAAAATGATGCTGACACCAGCCAATAAAGGAACCAGAGCGGGGAAACCTCTGAATCCTCTTGATGCATTAGCAAATTGCAAGTTGAGGATCCTCTTTGAAAACTCAGGTAGGAAAACACATTATCAGCCATGTATATGGCCATTAAGATCTTAGCCAGATGGAAGGCAGAAAAGCACAGCAGCAAAGCATATCTTCCACTCTTCCAACTACTTGGAACAGCGAAGCTCACAACCAGTTAAAGTAGATACTGTGCAAGTAACCAGTGCCAGGGAATTCAGGTACCTGTAATTACTGGCTGAGGGGAGTTGGCCCAGATTTATAGACTTTCCTATAATGAGATCATTACTTTGTACACTTACCCAATTCTGCGTGAAGAGTTTCTTTATAATCCCTTTATGACTTTCTACAAGTTTATGCAATTTAGGAGGCAAGGAGTTATAGACATAAAACCTGGACTCTGATGGAAGTGCCTGAGAACTCAAAGAAAGATCTGAAAACTCTGAAACTCTGGATTTTAACCTGCTTCCTGCCATGTCAAGGTTTTGTCAAGTCATAATTTTGTGCCTCGCTTTTCCTTTCTGTAAATTGGAGAGACAAGTACTAGTGTATACCACAGAATTACGGAACGGGTAAGAATTTTAAGAGATTAAAAGTTTGTAGAGGTGTTGGACTTTCTCACCTGGATTGTTGCTGATGTTCTCACAAGCATTGGGGACTGATGGCTTGATGTGCTGAGGCCTCAGTCCTAGGGCTGGCCCCTATGAAGCTGGTTGCTGCAAGGAGAGGCTAAACCTGCTTATGATTGTGCCTAAGAGTCTCCCCCTGAGTGCCTCTTTGTTGCTCAGATGTGGCCCTCTCTCCCTAGCTAAGCCACCTCGGCAGGTGATCTCATTGCCCTCCCCACTACGTGGGACCTGACTCCCAGGGGTGTAAATCTCCCTGGCAACGCAAGATATGACTCCCGGGGATGAATCTGGACCTGGCATCACAGGATTGAGAACATCTTGACCAAAAGGTGGATGCAAAATGAAATGAAATAAAACTTCAGTGGCTGAGAGATTTCAAATGGAGTTGAGAGGTCACTCTGGTGGACATTCTTACACACTATATAACACTTTTTAGGTTTTAATGTATTGGAATAGCTAGAATACCTGAAACTACCAAACTCCAACCCAGTAGACTTGACTCTTGAAGATGATTGTAGAACAACATAGCTTACAAGGGGTGACAGTACAATTGTGAAAACCTTGTGGATCGTACTCCTTTATCCAGTGTATGGATGGATGAGTAGAAAAATGGGGGCAAAAACTAAATGAAAAATAGGGTGGGATGGGGGAGGTGATTTGGGTGTCCTTTTTTTTATTTTTATTTTTTATTCTTATTTTTTCTAGTGTAAGGAAAATGTTCAAAAATAGATTGGGGTAATGAATGCACAGCTATATGATGGTACCGTGAACAGCTGATTGTACACCATGGATGATTGTATGGTATATGAATATATCGCAATAAAACTGAATTTAAAAAAAATTATAAACTAAGACAAAAGAAAAAAAAAGTATGCTGCAAGCATAAACTAATGTGCAATTTATTAGTAGTTCTTTACTCTGAGAGACCCAAGATACAACAAAGATACTCATTGGCTAATATTTACTGAACATGTATATGGCAGGGGGCAAGAACTGATCTAGGTACTGGTGATGCAGTAGCAAACAGAACAGATTAAAGCCCCTATCCTTAAGAAGCTTACAGAGGAGACAGAAAATAAACACTAATGTAATATAAAATATAATATGACATGAAACAATAATTTCAGGCATTAAAAGTGTGCTAAAAATAAAGAAGGGCAAAAGGCTAGAGAACGATGGAGCTGGGGTAGGGGGGAGGTATTTTAGGTACGGTGGCCAGGGACAGCCTCACTAACAAGTTAGCATTTGAACAGGAACCTGAGTAAGGTGAGGAAGCGAGCAATGCAGATGTTTGAGGAAGGAGTACTCCAAGCACAGGGAACAACAAAATGCAAAGGCTCACCCATCCCTCAATAGCACAATCAGAAAAGGGACAAAGATTTGCTTCCTCAAGTAGGGGATGAGAAACAGGTTCAAAGAGAGGGAGAGACCTGGCCAAATCCCCACTATTTCATAGTCTGGACAGGAGCACACAAAAGACCAGGTCTCACGACAATCCCTGCCCATTCCATCAAGTAACGGACACACTGAGACCGTGAAAAGAGCTAAATGGTTGCAGCTTTCAGCTGATTTTCTGAAACCTCCTATGTCTCTGAATGTGAAGATCCTTCTACCTTTTCAGTAAAATTGGGTCAATTGTGTGTGCCTCTGAAAATGGCAGGAAAAAACTTCGGAAGTGGTTTTGTTTATACAAAGCAACACCTTCCTCCGCCTACACTATGCCTGTGAGAGGGCAGCAGGCAAAACAAAATCAAGGCCCTATACTTTATACACCGAGTGCCCATTTCCCTCTCACTAAATATTATTTTTTTGCAAAGACTTTAGCTAAATTACAAGCAGCTTTACAGTCTGAATACACCCCGCAGTCATGTGTGTCATTATTTAACCATAAAATATTTTGAGGTTTCTTGTGTGGGAATAGGTTTAAATTACAGTCCATTATTATTATTATTATATATTTCCTTTCATTACTCTTGTATTTCTTAGGTCTAACCAAAATAATTCTTCCTCTGCTGACTGTTTACAACCTTCAGATATGAGTAGATGGTCCCTAAGATCCCCCAGATCATCATTTAGCTGAGCTCTACCTATTCAGCTCTTTTAATCTTTCATCATAAATCAAGTTGTCCTCCTCCATTATTCTTGTTGCTTTCCCCCTAACACTCGTCCCATTTGTCTGTACCTGGCTGGTAATTAGGTGCTCAGGGCCGAGCACAGCTTTCCAGGTGGGGTCTCAGCAGAGTCGTCTGTAACTCCAAGTGTTACTTAGCAGATCCATTTCCATTTCCTCCTGGGCCCCACATTTCAGTCCAGACAGAGCCAAGTCGAAGACAGCACAAGGGAAAACAACACAAATATTACCCAGACCCGGAAAACGGGCCCTAGGAGGAAAGATCGCAAAGCCGGGCTGAGTGCTATTCAGAGCCCAGAAGCAGTTCCAGAAAGACATGGTATAAAGAGGGCAGGGACTAATTTTTTCCTCCATCTTCAATGACAAAGAAAGAACAGGTTTTAATCTGCAGCAAAGACACTTTGTCTTAAAGGTTATTAAAACCTGCATGAGGCTGACCTTTATGGGATTTTTCTTTCCTTCTTGAAGTCACTAGAAGCTTCTACAGTGAGGCGAGCGACACGAGGTGGAGAATCCCATTCCATCGCCATGTTGAGGTCACAACCCAGCAGCTCCCTCTTGCTTGCCCACATTCCCTCTCCTCTCCACACACTCCTTCTCTCTCCCAAATCACAGAGAGGGACCCTTTCCCAGCTATCCACCTGCAGTGGCCTGGGATTAATTCATTTACTCGTCACCAAGTTTACCGAAGAAGAGTAAACCGCATCAGCAGATAGCTTGTGTTGGCTCATGTCAGTCAGTCACATCTCCCTGGCAATTCCGTTAGCTCAGTTTTTCCTCCTCTCGAATGCCCACCCTTAGCCCTGCACAAAATATTTATCATAGAGCAGGTATCTGGTAGACTCTTGTGAGATAGCCCAGAACAGTGGTTTAGCATGTTTTTAAACTAAACAGTCCTGGGCTTGTTGCCTTGTTTTCCCATCAGCTGTGTGATTTGGGGTTGGTTACTTTAACACTCTGAGCCTCAGTTTCCCCAGACATAAGACAGAAGCATCCCACTGGGTTTCTGTGAGACAGGTAAAGCCTCTGACACATAACAGGCATTCATACAATGTTCATTCTTTTTCCCTTGAGGGGAAATCCATAGGGGTGGATGGCTGTGGTAGAGTCACAAGCATGCTTTCAAAATGTCTGTAATTATCTGTATGAAGGGAAAGTTAGCGTTTGGAGGAAAAAATTCAAAGAATACAGTTAGCTAATCCATTAGCAAGACAATGCAGAAGTTCGCAACATACCTTTGATCTGCAATTTGGAGAAAAGGGTTTCCAAATACTTGAGGGATCATTCCTCCCCTTTGATCTGATGTTGGAATTTAACTCCCATTAAATAACAGGCATAATAAGTTGGCAGCTAGGGGAAGCATCCCCTCTTGTGCTTAATGAACACCAAATAAAACATTTCCTTTTATCTTCAACATCTACCAGAGTAATTTGAATAATAATATTCATATTCATGATGCATAAGAGCTTTCCATCAGGTTAGTATTGTCACAAAGCCTCTTACAGAATGCCAATAAGTACTCAGGGATGTTTTCGATGTTTGGTATGGAAGATGCTACTGCAAATGAATTACGGAATCCCAGGTCAATGAGGCTGATTTGAAGTTAAGGACATAACTATAGCAGTTATGTCTTCCTCCTAGAACCAATGGAATTTGGTGGCCTTGAAATGATAACCTACAAATAGAACACATCACCTTTAATAGAGCAGTGGAAATAATAAGGTGATTCCTTCCAAACATAAGTTTCTACAATTTGCCCAGCTGGGACTAAAAGGGGCAGACTTAGGAATTAAAAAAGCAGCTAGAGTGGCAGGAAGGGTATTAGAGAGAGTTCAGGCCATACTATAGTCTCAAATTGAACATGGGAAGATCTCTACAGTGAAGTTATCTCTCTCCCCATTATGTCTGCCAGCTCTTTGGGGCAAAGGGCATGCCCTGTGTGTGTCTTTACATTCCTACCACTTAGCACAGGACTTGGTGCATGGTGGGTTAACGGTTTTGAAGCACTTACTATGTGCCAGGTCCTGTGTTAAACATTCTATATCATATCATCCTATTCATTTCTTACAACAAGTCTATGGAGTAGGTAGGAACTATTATTATTTCCTTTCTATAGATTAAGTATCTGAGGTTTAGAGGATTAAAAAACTTCTTCAAGGTTGTTCTAGTTTGCTAATGCTGCCGGAATGCAAAACACCAGAAATGGATTGGCTTTTATAAAGGGGGTTTACTTGGTTACACAGTTACAGTCTTAAGGCCATAAAGTGTCCAAGGTAACACATCAGCAATCAGGTACCTTCACTAGAGGATGGCCAATGGCATCTGGAAAAACTCTGTTAGCTGGGAAGGCACGTGGCTGGCATCTGCTCCAGAGTTCTGGTTTCAAAATGGCTTTCTCCCAGGATGTTCCTCTCTAGGCCGTAGTTCCTCAAAAATGTCACTCTCAGTTGCACTTGGGACATTTGTCCTCTCTCAGCTTCTCCGGAGCAAGAGTCTTCTTTCAACGGCCGTCTTCAAACTGTCTTTCATCTGCAGCCACTCTCTCAGCTCCTCGGCATTCTTCAGTGTCCCTCTTGGCTGTAGCTCCTCTTCAAAATGTCACTCTCAGCTGCACTGAGTTCCTTCTGTTTTTCAGCTCATTTATATGGCTCCAGTGATTTAATTTAGACCCACCCTGAATGGGTGGGGTAACACCTCCATGGAAATCATCCCATCAGAGTCATCACCCACAGTTGGGTGGGGCGCATTTCCGTGCAAACAACCTAATCCAAACGTTCCAACTTAATCCCCGCTTATATGTCTGCCCCACAAAATTGCATCAAAGAATATGACTTTTTCTGGCGGACATAATATATTCAAACCAGCACAAAGGGTTATCCAATAAATGTCAGAGCTGAGACTTGAAGCCTGGTCTGTCTGGCGCCATAGGCCGTGATCTGAACTGCACATTACACTGCTCAGTAAAATGTGTGTTGAACAGCACTGGAGTCAGGAATAGGTCAGCATGTGCAAGGGCTGTGTGACTTTTATACATGAGTCTGTGGGTACAGATAGAAATACAAATATGGGATAAGGCTGGAGGAGGGATGGATAATTCCACAGCAGGGATCAGCAAACCTTCTCTGTAAAGAACCAGATAGTAAATATTTTAGCTTTGTTGCAACTGCTCAGCTCTGCCATTGTAGCCTGAAAGCAGCATTAGACAATATGTAAATGAATGGACATGGCTGAGGTCCAGCAAAACTTTTTTTATAAAAACAAGCAGTGAACAGATTTGCCCCCGCCCCCTTGCTGTAGTTTGCCAATCCCTGCTCTATACTGTCTTGCCCACAAAATCAATGATTAGGTTAGGTTGAGAAACAGATAGACTCCCAAAGAAGATGGTCAAGAATTGCTGCTCTATCAGTCAGGGTACCAGAAGGAAACAGAGACACACACAAAGGGTTAATTAAAAAGAGTTGTATGAAGGGAATTTCTTCAGAAATGCACACCATATTAAGAGAACCAGTTAAGGACAGCAGAGCATCCAGAGACTGGTAACAGTGGGAAGCAGTTACCAACCCTAGTCCTGAAGGGAAAGGGGAGGGAACATTGGTATTGGAACCTGGGCTGAGCTGTATTCATGGGAGAGAAGCTCAACCAGGAACTGTGGCTCTGGGTGGAAAGATACAGCCACTGCCAGAACCACGGCCCAGGTGAGCAGGGGGAAGGGGGAATTAAGATCCCAACTTCTCTTGTCCTACCCTCTGATCCCCCAGCTTGTGCCTCCTGTTTGGCAAACCCAACTGGAAGCCAGCAAGCAATGCAGCTGGGGTATGTTGTCCATAGGGGTTAGCCTCCCAGGGTTCAGAACAGGAGGGAAGAGTATGGAAAGTGGATCTGGGGGGACAATGAAAACAACTGGCACTGTTTTCTAGGACAAAGTTAAGAACTGCTATTATATTGAGCCACCAACTACGTTTTATGAACCAAACAATGTTCTTCTCTTCTAAATCTCCTCTACATCATGTTCTCTCTCTCTCTCTCTCATTTTTTTTTTTTTTTTGGTGGGGGGGTGGAGGGGTTGGGGGAGCAAGAAACTAAAGAAGGGCAATTTTCTGGACAAACTAGTAGCAGTCCTACTAGTTTGTCTTTCAGAGAATAACCTTAGAGTTCCCCTTCCAGTTTTGTTGGAGAAGGCTCTTTATGCAGTTTCCCAACTGCCCTCTGTCCAGTCTGCTGAGTGCAAATTAAAGCTATGTAAAACTAAGTAAAAACTGTACAATGAATACTGAATCAAAGGATACTAAGCCAGAGTTAATAACACATCTAAAAAGATGTTAGAAGGTTGTGATCTCTGGGTGATGTGATGATGAGTGGCTTTTGCTTTTCTTTGATACTTTTCTATATTTTCCTTTTGTTGTATAGTAAACAGGAAAAAAAAAGTTTAGAAAAAGGGGGGAGATAAATGTCAAAAGTTTGCAGCTCCAGGCTGTCCCAAAGGTGTGTTACTGCTGGCCCACAGTCATTCATTCATTCACTCATTCATTTAGAAAGTATCTACTAAGCAATTATTACACTAGGCATTATGTTTCCTGAGCTGAAAAAATAGCACATCCCTGACCATATTGAGCCAGTTGAGCAAGAAATCGATGAATAAGACACAGAGTCCTTGAGGTCTCCCCAATTCAGATAAATTCAGTAGCCAAGAGGGTAAGTGCTATGAGAGAGGTAAGCAGAGGAAGCTGTAAGAACATGAGGAGGGACACCAAGCCCTGCTGGGATTCATGGAAAGGTTCCTGGGGATGCAATGCTTTAACTTAGTCTAGAGAGCTATCTAAGTTATCCAGGAGAATAAGGGTGGCAAGGGCAGTCCAGGCAGAGGGACCAGCCCAAGCAAAAGCAGAGAGGTCCAAGAAGTTCCAAATTATTACAGTGTGAAGCTGATACAAGAAGTGAGGAAAGATGGCTCTAGAGCAGCAGTATCCAATAGAACTTTCTACGATGATGGACATAGTCTCTAAAAATCTGCACTCTCCAGTATAGTAGCCACTAGCCAGGTGTAACTAATGCATACTCAAAACGTGTCTAACGTGACTAAATGTGACTGGTAGCTACCAAATTGGACAATGCAGTTCTAGAAGGAAAAGCTGGGGGGAGAAATGAAGTTCTAGAAGAGAAAGCAATAGGGTCATATATGGGATGCCATGCTTCTATTCAGACTTTGAACTTTATTCTGTGGACAGTGGGAAGCCACTGCAGCATGTTAGTCTAGAAAGTGATCTGGTCACATTTGTGTTCATGGCTAATCGTAATCTGACAGAGGGCAAATGAAGCAGAGTTCTACAGAATCTCTTAAGAGGGAGCCCCAACTGAGGATGAGGTCAGAGAGAATTTCCTAGAGGAGGAGGTGGCACCTAAGCAAAATTTGAAAAATTTAGTGGATATTTACTAGGTGGCCCTGGGAGAGAGCACTGGAGCCTGAGATAAGAACAGAGGCAAAGCACCAAGGCGGGTCTGCTCAGGGAGGCCCTGGTGGTTCCACATAACTTGAAGTTCAGGTGCAGGTAGTGGAAGGGTGTGACATGAGGCTGGAGAGATAGTCAAGCACCACAGCATGAAAGACCCTGGAAAGAAGTTTGGATTGCTTTTTTCCTGGAAAGAAATAGTTGATCAGTGAAGACTTTTAATCTTGGTTACTATTAACCCCTCTGAACTTCTCTGTCCTCTTTCATGAACTGCAGATAGTGATGTCTACCACATGCACCTGTGTGAGGATCTGCCTCATTTCCTGCCGCAGATGAAGTACACAATAAACTTTGGCTTCCTGGAGACTCCTGGCTGCCTCGACAAACCTGGCATCTCGGGGCTAGCTGCAGCATCCCTTTCCTCAGCTGTCACCCGTGGGCCAGAGGCTGCGCAAACTGGAACTTCCCCTTTTCATACTCACTTACCCTCCTCTGTAACACTGGCCATACTGTTTTATGAAATGATGGGTGTTTAGGATGTGGGAGTAGAAGTCAGTTCTGACTTTCTAACAACAACAGAAAAAATCATCTTCGTTGTCAGAGGGTTTGTTAAATAAATGTCCAAACTATTATCCTTACCAAAAACCCAGTCTACCACATTGGCGTCTGATGGGAGAAATGTGTTGACATTAATTCTGAGTTGTTTGGTTTTGCATGAAACATGTCTCTTCCCTCGCCCCTTTTCCCAAGAACAAGCTAAAGTGCATGGGGAAGGATTGCCAAAGTATCTCCAAGGTTCCACAGTCTGAGTATGATTATTCTCCAGGAGATCAGGGGCTGACTCTCTGCTTATGGAGGGTATGACTTAACTTTCAGCAATCACTGCAGTGCAAGTAAAGCAGGCTGCTGCAAAAACTGTAGCCAAAAAGAATCTGTGCCCACATCATTGAAAATTGGAACATTTTCTGCTTAGGAACAACTTCACCAATGTAAGCTATATTTTTTGGCTTCCCTTGTGTCAGAGAGGTGGGCAGGAATATAAAATCATCTCTGCTTTTGAGTTCCTCTGACCACCCTCTTCTACCCATAAAGTCATTTGTTTCTCAAAAGTCATCAGACATAGTTTTTTAAAAGTAGGAGGATCTGAAGAATCCTGAATGAAATCTGATCCTGGAAAAGCAGCCATCTCACTTCTTGACTTTGTGACCTTGTGTTGTGGACATTAGGCCAGAGCCTGAATAAAACCATGATCCAGTCTTCTCTCCATCCTGTTAGAACTTGCTGAAATACCATCAGTGCAAAATGGAAGAGACACTACTTGCCACTAAAAGCTTTGGCGATCTAGACTGCAGCTCTGTAAGAAAAATGAGCCCTTGGAGAATGAACTCCCAGGACATAATTTATATGGGATAGAAAATGGACTTCAAATTGCCTCTGTGGTCCAGATCCAGACTCGACTGCTAACTGCCCAGGAGCAAGTTATCCAACCTCTCTGAACTTCAGCTTCCTTATCTGTGTCTATAAAATGAGAATAATGTAATATACCTGTCTCTTAGGGGTGTAACAAAGTAATATATGAGATACCATAACATAAAACACCTGGCAAAAAGCCTGGCACAGAATTGCTGCTACTATGTGCCAGGCCTTGTTGTAGGTACTGGGGATAAACACAAAATTCCTGGCTTCCAGGTGTTTACAATGGAGATTACAAAAGTGTGGAATGCATTGGAGATTAAATGAGATAATATAAGTAAATGACCTGGTCCTGAGAAGGTGCTCCATACATTAGCTATTATTACTGAGACCAGTGAGACCATGCTCTAGGCTTTTCTTTTATCAATTGATAAATATATATTAAGCTCTTGCCATGGGTCAGCATGGTGCTGTATAATCCCATACTTCCTAGCACTGTGTTGGCCACATAACTAGACTAAGGCTAATGAATTTCTGTAGACTTGCAGAAGAGTAATAACTTTTTAACCTAGCAATCAGTTAACTGACTACTGTATTCAGAACACAAGTACCAGGAGGGAGACAAAATATATCTTCAGATTCCCAAAACACCCATCAGAAAGATTATGCACTAAAGCAGTAAACTTGAATCATGGAACGCCCTCCATTCCTTATTCATTTTTAAACCCAATCTTACCTGCTCCATCAGTTGGACTTCTCAGGCTACAGAAGATTGGAAGGGACAGTGGCCAAAGTCTGACATGCTGAATGTGAAAGGAGCAACAGTGCAAAAGAAGAAGAAAATCAAATTTATAAAAAGCAGAGAGAACTCAGAAAAGGAAAACAGGAAGTTATAGATTCACTCCTTCGTTCATTTATTCAATCATTCGCTCAATCAACAAATAGTTATGGATTGATCATTGTAGGCTAAATACTGTTGTTGGGAGCAGGGTACACAGAAGTGACAAAAACATCATCCATGCCCTCACAGGGCTTACGGCATAGCTGAAGGGCAAGGAAACAATTTCCCTACAGTGTGTTAAGGGACGCTAGATGGCAGTGGAGGAGCACTGATCAGTCTTTAGCCATCAGCAGTTTCCTGGAGGAAATGTGGGCCTCTTTAGTATCAGAGCACTCAGGCCACATTTTGTCCAGGTGCTTAGTAAGTATCGGCACATGGCGATGATGGCTATTCAAAGCCCCTATGCTGAGCACACAAGATGAGTCTATTATATTTGACAGAGCTGGGAATTATATAAAGATTTCCAATCAACATTATTTCAGTAAAACAAACTTCAGTTCTACATTGATGAGTTGCTGGAAAAATTCACTTAGTTGGAACCGTTTATTTCCAGATGATATTGAATCTATGAGGAATTACCATTATGATGTAGTTTTTGGGCAATGAATGAGGTATGGTGCATAGTATTTTGTAATGTGCACCATAACTATTAAACAAAGCATCTGTTTGTTGTTGTTGTTGTCATTTTGTTTTGTTTTTAATTATCTGGTTATAGGGAGAGGGTCTAGGAAAACATTTCCTTCACTAAGGGAGTTATGAAAGGTTGGTAGGACTAATGCTACAGTTTTGAATCTAAAACATGAGTAAGTCAATTGACTGTTTCGTGGCTAAGTGATAATCAGTTGTCCATGTGTTTCATTTACTCAAAAGAAAGTGCCATAGATATTCAATGCAGCACTGCCTGTTAGAGCCAAAGATTAGAAACAATCTGAAGATCCAACAACAAGGACTGGTAAAATAAAAGATGGCACACCCGTAATTGGAATTCAATGCAGCCATTATAAAGAAAGAGACAGTTCTATATGCACCAATAGGAGAATTCCCCAAGATATATTATTCAGGAAAAAATAGCATTTGAATGATAAGAAGCTACATCTTTTTTAGTAAATGAAAGAAAAGGGGGAACTGAGTAACTAGGGTTCTGGAGAAGGAAGGAAAACTATTTGGCACTAGTGTCCTTTGTGCCTTTTGAATTTTGCACCATTTGTAAGTATTACAAACTCAAAAACAAAATCTAGAAAAATTGTTTTAATGAAGAGATGTATTGAGTGTCATCAGTCCCAAGGGAACTGTTGGGGTAAGATGGTGGAGCAGATTGAACTCTAGACCAGGTACCAAATGAGGGGGGTCTTCGAGCTGCCTGCTTCTTTACCCGGCTCTGTCACTTAGGGCATGATCAAGAGTCATAAACCAGCAGCCCACAAGGAAGAATCTGCCTTGAAGATTAGTGTCCACCATGCTTTTAAAATATGAATCTGAATGTATTCAGACAGAGCTTACACTTTCCCGTTCCCTAAAAAATTTCAATGTTTTGCTGCCAGTTTCACACGTTTAACTTGTCTGCTCAGCCCCAGATGCATTTAAATTTGTGAGCCTAGGAAAATATATTTAATCTTTTTGACCCCTGGATATCTCCTGGGAAGAATAATCCCTGTCTACCTCTCATGACTGATGCTAGGTTTATAAGAGCTGCTAGATGTAGAAGCACTTTTTGCACTGAAGCAGTCAGAAACTGTGATTGCTACATTCACCACCTGGAAAAACAGACCGAAGCATAAGTTTCAGCACACGGGTTGGTAACATCTTCACATACACTTAATACCTGAGTTAGGTGGGGGAAAAAAAAAGGTGAAAGAACCAGAGTAAGAAAATTAAATGAGCTCAAGGGGTTTTTCCTCCTTAAAATATTATCAAATATACAAGGGGTTTGGAAGTACACAAGAACTTTGAAACATGTCACACTTGATGAAGAAAACTCTTTTTCTATAGGTGGATAGCAGTATCTTTTTCTCATCATTAGATTTGCCTCCTCAATCAATAAATAATACAATTTAGCAAATATCAATTCAGTAACAATGAAAGGGGAAAACCATGAGGTACATGGATGAACGAGACATGGTTCCTACCATTCAGGAGCTCATCCAGAGCCTCAGGCACCAAGGTCTGTTTCTTCAGGTGATTATTCTCACTTAGCACTTTCTTGCATAGTAGGTACCATTTTATATATATATAAGAATCCCTTAAAAATGAGCTGATTTTCTAAAGGTTCTTCCCTCCTTTCTTCCCCTTCCTGCCTCCCTTCCTCCCTTACTTCTTTCCTTTCAACCATTACTTATTAAGCATCTACTAAGACCCAGATGCCATCTGGATGTTGAGGCTACTGTGACTAATTAGGCACAGTCTTTGCCCTTGTGGCACTAACATTCTAGATTAGAATGTTGCCTTCCTAGGCAAAACTCTTAACTATAGTAATTTGAAAATGAAAATCTGTCTTTGAATAGCACTCTTGAAGAAGTTAGATTATATAAATCTATCATTACACTGGAGCATTGCTTGAAGCTGCCCTATGAAACAAGCAAAATGAATATTTTGACTTTTTAAATTATTACCTCAAGCATATTTATAACGTGCATTTCCTGTGCACAGCTCCAAGCATCTCGAGATTTATGTAGTATAGAGGTGAGAAAATTATGTTCTTGTGATAGATATGGAAAACAGATTTTAAAAACTCAAGTTACAGATCTCTGTAGGATTGTCAACTTGAGATTTATCAAATAGTATCCCACAGGTGTCAAATTACTTAATTTTTTTGTCAACAACTTGGTTATGTGGGTTTTATAGATGATTCAGAACATGTCTGAGTGGCTGAAACTGGAAGCAAAAACGGCTTTTAAAACAACTTTGACAGCTTTTCGTGGTGACAATACTGGGGCAAAGCTGATGAACATTCTCAAAGCACTAGGACCTTCCAGCAAGGTAAAGGGATCATGCCAAGGTTTTAAACTTGTTGAGCTCAGCTCCTGTCTAGGAAGTTGCGATTTATTCAAAGATGTTTAGAATTTTGAATTGAGGAGAAACAAAGTCTCAATAAATTAAAATGTATTGAAATCATACAATGTATCTTTTCTGACCACAATGGAATGAAGCTAGAAATCAATATCAGAGTGAGAACTGGAAAAAATACAAATATGTGGAAATTAAATGACATCCTTAAACAGGATATAAGGTCAAAAGATGAAATCACCAGGTATGTTATGAAATATCTTGAGGCAAATGAAAATGAAAACACAACATATCAAATTTACACGATGCAGCAAAGGCAGTGCTAAGAGGGAAATTTATAGCTCTAAAAGTTTACATTAAAAAAGAAAAATATCTCAAGTCACACTCCCAACTTCACAACTGGAGGAATAAGAGCAGAGTAAAGCCAAAGCAAGCAGAAGGAGGGAAATAACAAAGATTAGAGTGAACATCAATGAAATAGAGAATAAAAACAATAGCAAGAATCAATGAATCTAAAAGTTGGTTCTTTAAAAAGATTAATAAAATCAGCAAATCTTTAGCTACACTGACAAAGAAAAAAATTTGTGGAATTAAAAAGAATCAGGCAGTTCTGTACTCCTGTTTCTAAATCTGTAATGTTCTTTAAATGTAATTCATAATAAATTCATGCAATTTGATACTTAGGAACACAAAATAATGTGAACTTCGTTGCTTCAACTTGTGTTCAACATTTTGGTTTTATGAAAGCAGATGGATTGAAGAGTTACATAACCATTTGAATCCTCAATTATGAGACCAATTTTTTTATTAGTTTTTAAATATTTCCATTCCTCTTAAATTCATGAAAATTCTGTGTTTCTAAATTAAATAAGCATGTAAAAATATTTTGGTTCTCCCTTCCCCCCATTTTACATAAACCAAGTTATTTTTGTCCTAAGTAAATAATACTTTTTGTTCTTCATTATTAAGGGCATTTGCTGAACTACAAAGATGTATAACAAATTAAAATCTAATGTGAATGATATTAATGCTACTTTTAGCAAACTGGGTTTCTTTACTAATATAGAAACTTAAATTTCCATTTGTATCATGCTTTCTATATGCAATGTAAATTTCATTAAATTAACTTAGTTTTTTATAACCATGAAACTGACTTCTTAGAATGAAATGTCTGTAACATATTTCACTGCTAAGTACATAAGGAAAATACTAGTGTACAATTTAATTTCCTAAACAATAGTTTTTGTTTTGCCAAAATTTTATTTTTCTACATATTAACTCAGATTATGTTCTGCATTTTTATTCAAAATTCCTAGTAAGGATTAAATAAAAGCAGTGATCCACTTGGTTAAAAAAAAGAGAGATACACAAATAGCTAAACTCAGAACTGAAAGGGGAGACATTACTACCAACATTGCAGAAATAAAAAATATACATAAGAAAATAGTGCGAACACCTGTACATCAAGAAATTAGGTAACCAAATGAAATAGACACATTGCTAGAAACACACAAATTACCTGCACTGCTTGAAGAAGAAAAGATTTTAACAGACCAATAACAAGTAAAGAGATGGACTCAGTCATCAAAAACCTTCCAATAGAGAAAAGTCCAGGACCAGATGGTGTCACTGGTGAATATTAGCAAACATCCCAAGAAGTAGTAACACCAGTCCTGCACAAACTCTTCCAAAAATTGAAGAGGAGTGAACCCTCCCTAACTCATTCTATGAAGCCAACATCACCCTAATACCAATGCCAGAGAAATATACAAGAAAATAAATTACAGACCAATATCCCTTCTGAATATAGATGCAAAAATCCTCAGCAAAATGCTAGTAAACTGAATCCAAGAGCAAGTTAAAATTATTATACACCACGATCAAGTGGAATTTATCCCAGTTACGCAAGCGTGGTTCAATGTAAGAAAGACAATCAACGTCATACACCACATTAACAGAACAAGGGTTAAAAATCACCTGACCATCTCAAGTGATGCAGAAAAGACATTTGACAAAATCTAGCACCACCCCCCGCCCCAATACAAAAAAAAAAAAAAAAAAAAACACCTTCAAATACTAGGAATATAGAAGGAAACTTCCTCAACATGATAAAGGTCATATATGAAAAACCCATAGCTAACATACTCAGTGGTGAAAGACTAGAAGCTTTCTAAGATCAGGAGCAAGACAAGGATGCCTAATGTCACCACAGTTATTTTCAATATTGTACTGGAAGTTCCAGTGGAGCAATTAGGCAACAAAAGAGAAATAAAAGCCATCCAAATTGGAAAGAAAGAGGTAAAATTTTACCTATTTGCAGATAACATAATCCTATACATAGAAAAGCCAGAAACAACCACAACAAAGCTACTAGAGCTAATAAACAAATTCTGCAAACTGGTAGGGTACAAGATCAACCCAAAAAAACTAGTGGTGTTTCTATACACCAGTAGTGAACAATCTGAAGAAGAAATCAGGAAAAAAATTTTATTTACATTAGCAACTAAAAGAATCAAATATCTAGGAATAAATTTAACCAAGGATGTAGATGATTTGTACACAGAAAACTACAGAACATTTCTAAGAGAAATCAGCGAAGAACTGGAAAAATGGAAGGACATTCGGTGTTCACGGATTGGAAAACTAAATATCACCAGGATGTCAATTCTACCCATAGTGATTTACAAATTCAACACAATCTCAATTGAAATTACAACAGCTTACTTTGCAGAAGTGAAAAAGCCAAACCTCAAATTCATATGGAAGGATAAGGGTCCCCAAATAGCCCAACCATGTTGAAAAGGAAGAATGATGCTGGAGGAGTCACACTTCCAGATTTTAACACTTATTATGAAGCAACAGTAATCAAAACAACATGGTACGGGCACAAGTACAGATACATGACCACACTTATCCACGTGACCCGTGAAATCAAATTGAGAGTTCAGAAATAAACCCTCACATCTATAACTAATAGATTTTTATTTTTATTTTTTTTTTGCACCAAAGGCATATCCTAGCTTTATTAAAGGGCCTGTGCCACAGAGTCAGTATAAAAACACAAAAAGTCCCATGAGGTTAATAACAATATAAAATCCCAAACATGGAAAACTGAGGGGGCAGGGGAAGAGGCCCCTGGGCCAAGGGCATGGGGATCCCTGCTACTGGCACCAGGCCTGGCTGCAGGGCCCCCTGGGTATTGCTGCTGCTACAAGGTGGGGAGGCAGCGATCGTCCTGTGGAAGCCACAGTTCACCTGGGTCAGGGACCCTGACTTCTTCTAGGGTGTACTCAGCTTCTGCATGCCCTGGATCTTGTCCAGCAGAGCAGAGATGAAGGCCTCAGTGGGTTTGTAACAGTCAACCAGCAGCTCCTTGACTCGGGCAGTGTGAGTCTCCATGTCCAGGAGCTTGTCCACATCAGTCTCCAGCTGGAATCTCTTCTAGTCTAGACTAGCTGGCATTAGACAGCTTAGGTCTCCTTCCACTGCCAGCCCAGGCTAGCCCTGGAGAACCCCAAGCCTGACTTGAGGAACAGGGTGACAGAAGCAGGGTCTGAGACAGTGGAGCCAATTGATTTTTGACAAGGATTCAAGTTCACTAGATGGGGAAAGGATAGTCTCTTCAACAAACAGTGCTAGGAAAACTGGATATCCACATGTAAAAAAATGAAGGTCAACCACTATGTCACACCATCTACAAAAATTAACTCAAAATGGATCTAAGACCTAAATATAAGAATCAAAACTATAAAAGTCCTGGAAGAAAATGTATGGAAGCATCTTTAGTACTTTGCATTAGACAGTGGTTTATTAGATGGTCACCAAAAGCACAAGCCACAAAAGAAAAAATAGATAAATGGGACTTAATCAAAAATTAAAACTTCTGTGCATCAAAGGACTGCATCATGAAAGTATGAAGACAGTCTACAGGCTGGGAGAAGATATTTGGAAAACACAAATCTGATAAAAATTTAATATCTAGAATACATAAAAAATCCTACAACTCAACCTCAAAAAGACAAACAATCCAATTATAAAAAGGGCAGAAGACTTGAATAATTCAACATTTCTGGAAAGAAGGTATACAAGTGGTCAATAAACACATGTATAAATGCTCAACATCATTAGCCAGTAGGAAAATGCAACTGAAATCACAATGAGATACCATTTCAGACACTAGAATGCTTAATATCTAAAAAATGGAAAATAACAAATGTTAGAGTGGATGTGGAGAAATGAGATCACTTAAACATTGTTGCTGGGAATGTAAAATGGTGCAGCCACTGTGGAAAATAGTCTGGTGGCTCCTCAGAAAATTGAGTATGGAATTATCATAAAACACGCAATCCCCCTTTTAGGTATATACCCAAAAGAATTGAAAGCAGGGACAGATATTTGCACACTGATATTCATAGTGGCATTATTCACAGTTGCCGCGAGATGAAAGCAACCCAAGAATCCATCAAAAAATGAATGGATAAACAAAATGTGGAATATAAATACAATGGAATATTATTCAGTGTAAAAAGGAATGAAGTTCTGAAACATGTGACAACATGGATGAAGCTTGAAGCCACTATGTCAAGTAAAATCCAGACACAAAAGGACAAATATTATATGACTTCACTGATATGAAATAAATAGAATAAGAAAATTCATAGAGTCAGAAATTGGAATACAGTTTACCAGGACTGGGGTGGGGGTAGGGAAATGGGAGTTAAAGCTTAATTGGTACAGAGTGTGTGTTTGTGTTGATGGAGAAGTTTTGGTAAAGGATGGAGGGGATGTTAGCACAATATTGTGGGTTTAATTAACACCATTGATGTATATATCTGAATGTGGTTAAAAGAGTGAAACTTTAGGTTGTATATATGTTACTAGGATAAAATTAAAAAACAAAACAAAACCATAGGACTGTACAACACAAACAGTGAACCATAATGTAAACTATGGACTACAATTAATAGTATAATTGTAATACTATTGTTTCTTGGATTGTAACAAGGTTAGCACACTAATGCAAAGTGTCAATAATAGAGAAAACTGTGTGAGTAAATGGGGTTATATGGGAACTCTGTATTTTCTGCATGACTTTTCTGTAAACCTACAACTCCTCTAATAAAAATATTTAGAATTGATTTCGTAAAAACTAGTCAGAGTAGTTCTGTAGAACACTGTTTAGCAGTGTCTACTAGAACATAAGCATACAGTATGACACAGCAATTCCATTCTTGCTATATATAACCAACGGAAATGTGTATTCATGTTCACCGAAAGATATTTATAAGAATTTTCATAGTTTGCACTATTTTTAATAACTAAATTGTCATCAACAGGAGAATAAGTAACAAATTATGGTTTATTCATATAATGGAATGCTATATTATCAATGAGAATAAATTAACTACGAATATACACTACAACATGGATGAACTGACAAACACAATGTTGAGTGAAAGAAGCAGAAAAAAGAAAACATAATGCATGATTCCATTTATATAAAGTTCAAAAACAGGCAAACAAATCTCTTAAGCCAGAAAGTCAGGATCATCATTAGCATTGGAGGGGGTTAGTAATTGAAGGGGAACAAGGAGCTTCTGGAATGCTGGTCACGTTTGGTTTCCTGACCTAAATGTTAATTACACATTATTTGCAAAAATTCAATGAGCAGTACGCTTTTGATTTGTGTACTCCTCTTCATGTATGTTATACTTCCATAAAATGTTTACATTAAAAAGAACTAGGCCAGCTAAAAAAGTTACATATTTATGAGGTGTGAATTATTTGACTAAGTTAAGCTCATTCATTAATTTTATTCGTTCATCAAACAAAAATATATGCACATAGTATGTGCCAGTCACTGTGCAAGATCCTGTGGATCTAGAGATAAATTGATTTTTTGTGGCTCTGCACAAAGTGGGCACAGTCTAGAGGGAGAGACAGACATGAAAAAAATAATCACAATGCAACATGATTAATGGATTAGTGGAGGTTTGGATGGAGTGCTGGAGATATAGAAAAGGGAGCAATGAAAGGCGAAGTGAAAAGCTACACAGGGAAAGGTATAATGCCTGCACATTACAGAGGATCTACCTACTCCACTGCCATAAAAAGACAGGTAAGAGTTGGCCAAAGAGAAAACAGCATTCCAAGCAGGCAGAATAGCAAATGCACAGAGATGAATTTTGAACATCACTGTAACACAGAGTACAGTGAGTACAGTTGGATACAGGTACTGGGAAGAATAGCAGGGGATAAAACCAAGAGGTAAACTGAGGCTTGATGGTGATGTGTTTGTATGCCTTTTATAGAGTATGGACTTTACATAACAAGGAGCTGAAGGACATCATAAAGCTATCATCCAAGATGCTCCCCTCACACATAAACAATGCTCTCGCTAGTCCTTGTCTGCGGTGAATCTGGGTTGGCTCTACAGAACCAATAGAATATGGTGCAAGTGACACTGTGTGATTTCTGAGCCCATTGCAGCTTCTAACTTGATCTCTTGGAACACTTATTCTAGGGGAAGCCAGTTGCTATGTAAGAAGCCTGCATCCATGATGCTGCGAGGAAGCAAATCACAAGAGATGCCATGAGCAGACAGCTGTTCTAGCCATCTTGGAACTAACCCAGCCAGACCTTCTGAGGACTCCACTCCCAGCTGACCTCTGGCTGCAACTGCATGAAAAACCCCAACGAAGAGCAGAGCAGCTATGTGTTGAGCCTGTGACACACAGTTTTGTTTTTTTTTTTTTTTTTCTTCTAAACCACTACATTTGGAGTTGCTTGTTACACAGCAATAGGTTTTGGAATAGACATCTTGGAATAGCAGTGCAACACGAAGAGTTTGTATTCGTTTTTGGAAACACATTCTGGAAGCAGCATGGAGGATGCGTTGAAGAAGGCAAAGGCTGGAGGTATCAAGTTATGTTAGGGGCCTTTACAGAAATGTAGGCGAATGTTAATGGCAATTGGATGGGGAGGCTGGAATCTAGAGATACTTCTGAGGCAAAATTGAGAGAAGTAGAGAATAAATAAACCTGTGGTGGGAAGGAGAGGAAGGCTGTGAGAATCTTTCAGGTTTTACCCTAAGATATGAGGATGCTGATGATGCCCTTTACAGAAATAAAGGCTGTTCCAGTTTGCTAATTCTGCCATTATGCAAAATACCAGAAATGGATTGGCTTTTTTTTAAATTAAATTCAATTTTATTGAGACATATTCACATACCATATAATCATCTATGGTGTACAATTATCTGTTCACAGTACCATCATATAGTTATGACTTCATCACCCCAATCTATTTTTGACCTGTTTCCTTACACCAGAAAGAATCAGAATCAGAGTAAGAAATAAAAGTAAAAAAGAACACCCAAATCATTCCCCCCATCCCACCCTATTTTTCATTCAGTCTTCTATTCATCCATCCATACACTGGATAAAGGGAGTACAATCCACAAGGTTTTCACAATCACACTGTCAACCCTTGTAAGCTACACTGTTATACAATAGTCAAGGCTATTGAGTTGGAGTTTGATAATTCCAGGGATTTACTTCTAGCTATTCCAATACATTAAAACCTAAAAAGTGTATCTGTATAGTGCATAAGACATCCACTAGAGTGACCTCTCTACTCCATTTGAAATCTCTCAGCCACTGAAGCTTTATTTTGTTTCATTTCACATCCCCCTTTTGGTCAAGAAGATGTTCTCAATCCCACAATGCTGCTTCACATTCATCCCTGGGAGTCATATCCAACGTTGCCAGGGAGATTTACATCCCTCGGAGTCAGGTCCCACGTAGCGGGGGAGAGCAGCGAGATCACCCACTGAGATGGCTTAACTAGAGAGAGAGGGCCACATCTTGGCAACAAAGAGGCACTCGGGGAGACTCTTAGGCACAATTATAAGCATTTCCCTGTTAGGCTGTGCTCTAAGATTCAATTCTGAGTTTACACATTGTAGTTCGTCCATATTGGTGAGGCATTATAGTGTTTGCCTTAGTTTCTGGTGTACTTCACTCAAAATGCTGTCTACAGGATCCATTCACCTGCTTGCATGTCTCACAACTTCACTCCTTCTCATAGTTGCTCAATATTCCATTGTATGCATACACCACAGTTCACCACTCTGTTCCTCAGTCAATGTACCCTTAGGCCACCTTCACCCATGGCAAATCATGAACACTGACTCCATGAACACCAGTGTGCAAATGTCCATCCATGTCCCTGCTCTCAGTTCTTCCAAATACACACCCCATAATGAGGTTTCAGGACCCCATGGCCCCCACATACTTAGTTTCCTGTGGAATGATCACACTGACCTCCAGAAAGTCTACACCATTCTGCCTCCTTATCAACAGTAAATGGGTAACACCCCTCTCTCCATGTTTTCTCCAGCATTTTTACCTGTATTTATATTTTTTCCTACAATTTTATAGAGAAATATTCACATACCATACAATTATCCACAGTGTACAGTCAGTTGTTCACAGTATCATCATATACTTGTACATTTATCACCATAGTCAGTACTTGAACATATTGATTACTATGAAAAAGATTTTTCTGGCAAATAATAAAAAAGATAATAAAAAGAAAAATAAAATGTCATACAATACAATATAATAGTAAGGACAGAAAACAACACCACTACCAAGAATCCCATATCCCTCCCTTATATCCCCCTCTCATACACATTAAACTTTAGTATATTGCCTTTGTTACATTTAATGGAAGCATATTATAATGTTACTGTTGACCATAGACTCCAGTTTGCTTTGATTATGTTTTTTTCTCAAATACCATCCCTTTTCAACACTCTGCATGGTTGATCGTCACTTGTTCTCCCACATGTAAAAATATTTTTATATTTGTATATTTGGCAACAGTCATTGGCCACTCCAGTTTTTGCCAAGTTCCAGTCTTTATCATCTATCTTTACCTCTGGTGTCATACATTCCCCTATCCCACCTCTTTCAGCTTTACTCACAGACATCTTTGTTCAGTGTACTTGCAATATTGTGCTACCTTCACACAGTATTATGCTATCTATTTCTGGATCTATACAATCAATCCTGCTGAATATTCTGTAGTCCTTCAGCATTAAATGCCCACTCTCTACTCTCTATCTCTGGTAGCCGGTGTTACCACCTTTTAACTCTCAAAGTTTGCTCCTTAATGTTAGTTCATATTAGTGACACCATACAGTATTTGTCCTTTTGTTTCTGGCTAACTTCACTCAACATAATGTCCTCAAGGTTCATCCACCTTGTTATATGTTCCATGTCTTTGTTCTGTCTTACAGCTGCATAATGTTCTATCATGTGTATGTACCACAGTTTGTTTATCCACTCATCCACTGATGGACATTTCAGCCATTTCCATCTGTTCTGGTTTGAATGCATTATGTACCCAAGAAAAAGCCATATTCTTTGATGCAATCTTGTGGGGCAGACGTTTTAGTGCTGATTAGATTGGAATCTTTTGAGTGTTTCCACGGAGGTGCACCCCACTAAACTGTGGGTGATGACTCTGATTGGATAATTTCCATGGAGTTATTACCCACCCATTCAGGGTGGGTCTAAAAAATCACTGGAGCCATATAAATGAACTGACAAACAGAAGGAACTCAGTGCAGCTGAGAGTGACATTTTGAAGAGGAGCTACAGCCAAGAGGGACACTTTGAAGAAAGCATAGGAGCTGCAGATGAGAGAGAGTTTGAAGACGGCCGCTGAAAGCAGACTCTTGCTCTGGAGAAGCTGAGAGAGGAAAAATACCCCAAGTGCAACTAAGAGTGACACTTTTGAGGCACTGCAGCCTAGAGAGGAACGTCCTGGGAGAAAGCCATTTTGAAACCAGCACTTTGGAGCAGACACCAGCCATGAGCCTTCCCAGCTAACAGAGATTTTCTGGACCCCATTGGTCATCCTCCAGTGAAGGTACCCTTTGTTGAGGGACACTTTATGGCCTTAAGACTGTAACTTTGTAACCAAATAAACCCCCTTTTATAAAAGCCAATCCATTTCTGGTGTTTTGCATTCTGGCAGCGTTAGCAAACTAGAACACAATCTCTTGGCAATCGTGAATAATGCCACAATAAACATTGGTTTACAAATGTCCATTTGTGTCTTAACTTTCCATTCCTTTGAGTATATACCTAGCAATAGAATAGCTGGGTCATATGGCAAATCTATACTTAGCTTCCTGAAGAACCTCCACACTGTCTTCCAGAGTGGTTGCACCATTCTACATTCCCACCAACAATGAATAAGTGTGCCTCTTTCTCCACATCCTTTCCAGCACTTGTAATTTTCTGTTTTTTGGATAATGGCCATTCTGGTAGGTGTGAGATAATATTTCATTGTGGTTTTCATTTGTATTTCCCTAGTAGCCAGTGAAGTTGAGCATTTTTTGATACGTTTTTGAGCCATTTGTATTTCCTCTTCAGAAAAGTGTCTGTCCATGTCTTTTGCCCATTTTTTTTAATCATCATTTTATTGAGATATATTCACATACCACGCAATCATACAAAACAAATCGTACTTTCGATTGTTTACAGTACCATTACATAGTTGTACATTCATCACCTAAATCAATCCCTGACACCTTCATTAGCACACACACAAAAATAACAAGAATAATAATTAGAGTGAAAAAGAGCAATTGAAGTAAAAAAGAACACTGGGTACCTTTGTCTGTTTGTTTCCTTCCCCTGTCTTCGAGATTCATGGGTTCTGGGTTGTAGTTTGATAGTTTCAGGTATCCACCACCAGCTACCCCAATTCTTTAGAACCTAAAAAGGGTTGTCTAAAGTGTGCGTAAGAGTGCCCTCCAGAGTGACCTCTCGGCTCCTTTTGGAATCTCTCTGCCACTGAAGCTTATTTCATTTCCTTTCACATCCCCCTTTTGGTCAAGAAGATGTTCTCCGTCCCACGATGCCGGGTCTACATTCCTCCCCGGGAGTCATATTCTACGTTGCCAGGGAGATTCACTCCCCTGGGTGTCTGATCCCACGTAGGGGGGAGGTTTTGCCCATTTTTTAATTGGATTGTTCATCTTTCTGTTGTTGAGTTGTAGGATTGCTTTATATATTCAGGATAGTAAACCCTTATCGGATATGTGGTTTCCAAATATTGTCTCCCATTGTGTAGGCTGCTTTTCTACGTCTCTAACAAAGTCCTTTGAAGTACAAAAGTATTTGATTTTGAGGAGATCCCATTTGTCTATTTGTTCTTTGGTTGCTCACACTTTGGGTGTAAGGTCTAGGAAACCACCTCCTATTACAAGATCTTTAAGATATTGCCCTACATTGTCTTCTAAGAGCCTTATGGTCTTAGTGCTTATGTTTAGGTCTTTGATCCAATTGGAGTTAATTTTTGTACAAGGTGTGAGGTAGGAGTCCTCTTTCATTCTTTTGGAAATGGATATCCAGTTCTCCAAACACCATTTATTGAAGAGGCTGCTCTGTCCCAGTTGCTTTGGCTTCACTGCCTTATCAAAGATCAGTTGTCCGTAGGTGCCAGAGTCTATTTCTGAACACTCAATTTGATTCCATTGGTCAGTATCTCTGTACTTATGCAGTACCATGCTGTTTTGAGCACTGTAGCTTTGTAATATGCTTCAAAGTCAGATAGTGCAAGACCTCCCATTTCATTCCTCTTTCTCAAGATTTTTTTTGGCTATACGGGGTGCCTTGCCCTTCCACATAAATTTGGTTATTGGTTTTTCTATTTCAGCAAAGTAAGTTGTTGGGATTTTAATTGGTATTGCATTGAATCTATAAATCAATTTAGGAGAGTTGACATCTTAATTATATTTAGTCTTCCAATCCATGAACACGGTATGGCCTTCCATTTTTAAAGTCCTGTTTGATTTCTTTTAGCAGTTTCTTGTAGTTTTTTTTGTGTAGGTTTTTGTGGCCTCCATTAAGTTTATTCCTAAATACTTGATTCTTTTGATTGCTATTGTAAATGGAATTTTTTTTAAATTTTTCCTCTTCTTGTACATTACTTGTGTATAAGAATACTACAGATTTTTGAGTGTTGATCTTGTAGCCTGTCACTTTGCTGTATCCATTGATTAGCTCTAATAGCTTTGCTGTAGAGTTTTCTGGATTTTTCTATGTATAGAATCATGTCATCTGCAAACAGTGAAAGTTTTACTTCTTCCTTTCCGATTTGGATGCCTTTTATTTGTTTTTTTTTTTTTTTCCCTAATTGCTCTAGCTAGAACTTCCAGCACAATGTTAAATAGCAATGGTAACAGTGGGCATCCCTGTCTTGTGTCTGATCTTAGAGGGAAAGCTTTCAATCTCTCCCCATTGAGTACGATGTTAGCTGTGGATTTTTCATATACTGCCTTTATCATATTGAGAAAGTTCCCTTATATTCCTACCCTTTGAAGTGTTTTCATCAAGAAAGGATGTTGAATTTTGTCAAATGCCTTTTCTGCATTGATCAAGATGCTCATGTGGTTCTTTTTCTTTGATTGATTGATGTGGTGTATTACATTAATTTATTTTCTTGTGTTGAACCAGCTTTGCATACCTGGAATAAACCCCACTTGGTCATGGTGTATAATTCTTTAATATGCTGCTGGATTCTATTTGCGAGTATTTTGTTGAGGATTTTTGCATCTATATTCATTAAAGTGATTGGTCTATAATTTTCTTTTTTTGTAGTATCTTTGTCTGATTTCGGTATAAGGGTGATGTTGGCTTCATAGAATGAGTTGGGTAGCTTTCCCTCCTCTTCAATTTTTTTTTTTTTTTTGGAAGAATTTGAGCAGGATTGGTGTTAATTCTTTCTTAAATGCTTGGTAGAATTCATATGGCCCTGGGCTTTTCTTTTGGGGCTGCTTTCTGAAGACTGACTGAATCTAATGGGCTATTGAAATGCTAAGAGATAAGACATTGAGGGCCCTTAAGGAACAATCAAGAAAGCAGAGAAACAGGCTCTTCAAACAAGGCTTACACCGGTGGGAGAACTGTGGGCTGGCAAGCACCACCTGCTGGACAGCATAGGAGAAGCATAGACTCTAAAGGACTCACAGGAGGGTCTCATTCTCAAGGAAACTCCATACCTTCCTCCTGAGACCTGGACCTCTCTGGACTGGGAAAACCTGACTGGGGTTGACCATATCTGAGGAGACCATTACAGGAAGGCTACATAGAGGGAGGGCAAGAAACAGAAGAAACAGACAACTTGACAGAAAATTAGAGATTCAAGCTTGTCTTCAAATTCACCCTCTGGATTTGCATATACGCCTGATTCTGTTTGAGCCCTGCCCTTCTCCATATCATGTTCACCTGAACTCCAAAAAGTCTCTGTTTTTATTTTTGGGTTGTTTTTTTTTTCCGCTGTTTTTGCTAGCCCTATCTCCTCTCTGCCTGGCTGACTGCTCCCAGATTCTCCAGTGTCTGGTCTCAGTCTATCTATGTTTGGAGTTTTTGATCAGCAGTCTGAGTTTTCAATCAAAGCGGCAACTGTAGTTCTCCCTCCTGGTTCCCAGCACCAACGGCCCCTCCTCCCATGGGACTGTGTCTGGCAGGGAGGGGTATGGGTTCCCTGGCTGTGAGAACTTACAGATTTCGCTGATCTCAGCTGTTCTATGCATTTGTGAGTGTTGTAGGAAGTACACCCAAAGACAAATTGCTCTGCGGTGTCTGGTCCATGCAGTTCTTGGCTTTCTACCAACTTCCCCAGAGGAGTAACTAAAACACACACCTCACCACTCTGCCATCTTGCCCCGCCCCCTGGATTGGCTTTATAAAGAGGGTTTATTTGGTTACAAATTTACAGTTCTAAGGCCATAAAAGTGTTAAAAAAAAATTGCACCAGTCCCATTTCAGACCAAATAAAACAGAATATCTAGGAGGGAAGCTCAAACAATGACACTTATTTTTAAAGCTCTTCAGCTGATTAACATCTGCAGCTAGAGTTGGACTTATTGTAGAGAAACTCTTTATCCATAGTCTTACATCTGATCTTAATTAATCTGATCTTAATTAATCTTAATTCCCAAGTAGGATGTTTTTGTGGCGCAAATACATTGGTCAGCAGGATAAGTATCCTAGTCCAGTTGGCAGTTACATTTCTCAGAGTAACAAACTAACATCCAAGTGTATATATCAGTCTCTTGTGAACTTGGTAATTGCTGAGTTCCCCAAACTGTAATTCCTACTAAGGGAAGTTATAAGATTGGATTTCTCAAAAATGCAAAATTGAAGACAAACCCTGGACTATTTGGTGACCACACAAGTGGAGGCATTCAATGAAATTCTGCTGGTTTTATTCCTATTACAATATTTCTACAGTCAGAAATATCTAAAAGAGCAATCTGATCTTTAACGGTGAAAAGCAGGCACATTTCCTTCTTTTTCCAGTTGAACTCTTCATAGCACTTACAATACGAACCTTTATAAGTCTTGTTCACTTAATCAACAAATGTTTATTCAAGACTTACTGTGTACATAGGATAGTGCTGCACTGTTCTTTTGCAAAATATGTGCGCATGTCTCATCCATCCAGCAAGACTTTTTTGATGGAGGCAACGTATTTACATTTCCTTTGTTTCCCAGTGCCTAGTATAAAATTCTAGCATAATACTCAATATCTTACCACCTCATACATTTATGCTGTGATTAAAAGCAACAACAATAAAGTACACAGTGCAAAACTGAGTAGGATTTTGGAAAGGTACATTGTTTTGTTATTTCCCATGAGTCATGAACAGTCCAGTCTTTCTCAAGATCCACAACATACCTCAAACTTTTTTTTCCTAATTTGTCTTTCAGAATCATCTGGAGTGTTGGTTAACAGTGTATATTACCAGGTCCTACCCTCAGTCCAACTGAATTGGAATCTTTGTATATGGGGTCTAAGAACCTGGATTTTTAACAAGCACCCCAGGTAATTCTGATACATTCTAAAATTTAAGAGCCATTGCCTTAAAAAGATGAGTAGGAACAAGAAATAAAATGAGCAGAGTGCCTACTACCAGTTAAGTTCAACATTTCATAAGCACTCACTTTGTGCCAGATACAGTGCTGGCAAAATGCAACAATGAATTAAACAAAGTCCTTAACCTAGAGCTGCTAACACTGTCAAGTAGTGTGCTAGGTGCATGGCCAATAATCATAAGGTAAAGTAATAAACTTGCTATGTTAGGCTTTTCATAGGTCATCTATTTTAACCCTCACAACAACCTGGTAAGATAGGCATTACTGTTCCTTCTTTACCTACGATGAGACTGAGGCTCAGAGAAGTTGCCTAAGGTAATAGAGCTGATTAAATGGCCACCCAAGATTCAATCTCAGAACTTCCTGTGTCCTTTCTTCTTTTCAGGAGGTAGAGAGGTAAGTTCAGAGGAATTTCTCCTTTCGCTCAATTCAGGAGAATTGTTTCAGATGTTAGAACACCTCCAATGAACAATCAAAGGTCTGTAGCTCTAGGGCCGCCAGCTGTCAGTTTGTGTGCACACTGAAGGACGAATCCATTTCTGAGCCCTTAGAGGTCTTGCAGGAAATACTAACAGTATTGGAACTTCACTTCCCAGCAAGCCCCGCGGCCAGCGCCGACGCGAGGCATGACAGGCACCTCTCCCCTTTCTCTTCTCTCAGGTTGATGCCTGATCAGAGGCGAGTCTTACGACACAGCCTGACGTAGGGTCGCGCAGCATCCTGGGATGTGTAGTCTGGCCCGGACTTGGACGTCCCCTCGGATGAATGGGGCCGGGATTGACAGCGAACTACAGCTCCTCGGCTGTCAGGGTTGGTGTTGGCCGCCGGGGAAGGAGAGACCGCAGCGGCCCCCGGGGAGCGCAGCGCTCGGGATCGCCGGCGATGTTCTGTGCTGTGGCGGAGGGCGTAGCCCGGTTTCCTGGGGTAGCGGTATAAGCTGGCGCTTCCTCTGCGCGTTCGCTCCCTTTCCCCTGCATCGGCCATGCGCTCGGCCGTCGCGGTGGGCCTGGTTTTCGCAGGCTGTTGCAGTAACGTGATCTTCCTAGAGCTCCTGGTCCGGTGAGTGACCCCCTCGGGCCGCACCCAGGCTCCCGGGGCTAGACTGAGGAAGTCAGAGAAAAGGCGCCCCACCCCCGAGACGCGCGGGGATCCAGTAGGGCGGTCCGGGTTCCCGGTCTGGGTTTGAGCAGCCTGGTACCCTGCTGAGTCTGGTACTCTTGCGTACTCCTGCGCTGTCTCACCTGACACAGTTTCAGCGCATCCCTTTGAGCGGAACACTGAAGGTGTTGCCGCCGTCACCCCTTTTTCTCACACTGGGGGATTGAAGCCTTAAGAGGTTTTGACGTCACTAGCCCAGGGTCAGCAGGGAGCTTCCCTTCCATCTCCAGCTCTCTTCTCGATTCCTGTTAATGCAACATATTTGTCTTGAGCAAAGTTTTTTGACCTAGAAAGCAATGTGATTTTGTATACGCTGCAAAGGTTTCATTTGTATTAAAGGGCTCTGCAAAGCTTTCGTTTTGTTGTCCCTAGAGATGATTATGAGAACTTTGCCCAAATATCTCATTGATGTAGTTGAGCAGATTCTTAATTATGCAAAAGGTCAGGCCAGGTGACCCCAGAGAGCATTTCCAGCTTTAAGATATTATAGTCTTTAGCTTGGGAAGCATGCATTTTTAGGTCTAACTGTATAAATTGAGAATGGCTATGTCACTTTCTCAAAAGGAAACTAGGTTGGCTTTATTGAGGGAGCCTACAAATAGTGTTGAATACGAATGTGCAAAGTTCAGTAGATAAAAGCTGTTGCAGAAAAGACTGCAGCTACAATGGAAAAGCCCCAGGACTAAAAGCTCGAAATCATTAATTTCAGTACTTGGGCTCTGTCACTCATTGACTTTGTGACCTTTTCAAGTTATTTAGCCTTTTTGGGCCTCTGTTTCCCTGCTGTAAAATAATATCTATGGTGCTGTCTGGTTCTGTGTTTCTGAATCAGTATATTGTAGACATTGATCATCAGAGCAATCCTGTGCAAAAGATAGGGCAAGAACTATAACCCTATTTTACTGAAAGTGAAACACAGGCCCAAATAAATTAAGTGGCCTTTCAAGACCATACTATTTGTAAGTTGCAGAACCAGAACTGATATCCAAAGTGTCTAAACTCCTAGTCCAAAAAGTTTTTCAACCTTCCTGTTATTTTTTAACTTGAGCAGTCCATAGATTTTGGTCACCCAATTTTTCATGTGATGCCTGCTGGAAATGTGTTTTATTTTCATGATAATTTTGAGTAAGTCATTCTGAAGTAACCAGTTTACTTAAGATAAATTCTGTTGTGGGGTTACTTTTGGCTATTACAGAGCTTGAAATTCTGCTATGTACAAAGTGTTGATAAAGATCTGTTGTTAGTCATTCTTCGCTGTAGGTGGTGAGAGGTATAAAATTAAAAAAAAAAAAAAAATGTATCTGGCTGTGAGTCTGGTGCCCCTCCAAAGAAAGTAACCTTGGACATTGATTTAAAAATATGAAAAACTGTATTATCAGGCAAGCTATGAAAATGAAGTTCAGAGAATAATAATGTAATAGTTGCTTTGAATATGCCATTAATTGAAATTAAGTCTTGCCAAAGACTGTATGGTGTCAGAATATGCTAGCACCTGAAGCTCCTCTTTACCAGTTGTGAGCCCTTGGGTACATTACAGGCTCCCTAAGTTTGTTCTCAAGTGTAAAAGCAGTGGTGAGGTGGGGTGGTGATGGCCATACCAGCCTCACAATGTTTTGAAGGATTAAGTGAGCTGCATTTGTAAAGCCTGAAGCATAGTCGCAGCCTGTGTCCCTTTCTCCCTAATAACTTTTGTTATAATACAGGTATATCTTCTTTTATGAGATGTCCTGAAAAGTTGTGGGTAAATCTAACTTTACAAAATGCTTATGTGCATTCTAGGAACTTCTGTTTAGAGAATAATTTGTAAATAAATCATCACTCCTTATATATCTTTTCTGTAAATCTGGATTTTTGTATACAGCATTGGGTTTTTATAAAGTAGGGTTTTTATTATGATGGTGAATGGTACACTGGTTTGAATAGCAGCCTTTTCCTGATTGCTTAGGCAAATCATGACTTCTCATGTTACAGATCAAAAAAATAAGAACTGGCTGAACCAAATGGTCTATAAAGTTCTTTTCAGATATGGCCACCTTAGAATTTGTGAGTTTATCTTAGGACATCACGATGGAAAGCTCATAAATTTTTATAGAGCAGAAACTGTTCTCTTTATATGGTTTCCTTAGAAACATTAGGTGCCCTAATAAATGATAAGTAGAACACTAAATATAAATGGAAATGCTAAAGTGGCTTGCAGGAAGAAGAGAACATTTTAAATCGTTTTCCCCAATTTGAAAAACAAGGTTTTTTTTGTTTTTTTTTTTTCTGATTTTCATGCCTATAGTTGGTAGGTATAATAAAATATGAAGCACAATGCAGTGTACAAAGCAGATACAGGGTAATGTTTGAGGGCCTTGATTCCCCCACAAGAAGGAGATTACAGTCTACCTTGGAAATAAGATACACACGAGCTACCTAATTGGCAAAGGATTGCGTGCCTTATACCAGGAAAACAATCTGAAACATTTTCCTTTTCCCGTTTTATTTTCCAATTAAGGGCCTAATGTTAAGTTAAATAAGGAAGTTTCCTAAATTTAAACGAAAATATACAAAAGACATAGACTATCTGCCTAACTCTTTCTGTTCAAAATTGCCTTTTTTAAAGATAAAATTTTGGATTCTTGCCAAAGAGAATTCAAAATAATGAAACTGTTAGCAGAGAGTGATTATAATTCCTAAGGAATAAAGTTCAAGAAAACAAGAAATTTAGGGAAAAGGATCCAAGTTTTTACTCTGAAGTTTTAAAATGAATTATTCACATTGTGTGTTTTAAAAATATAATTCCATTGGTAGCTATATTAGTTAGGGTTCTCTAGGGAAACAGAACCAACAGGAGATATCTGTAAATACAAGCTTTTCTAAAAGTGTCTTACACAACTGTGGGGATGTACAAGTCCAAATTCCATAGGGCAGGCAGTGAACTGGCAACTCTGATGAAGGTGTTCGATGAACTTCTCAGGACAGGCTTTAGCCAAAGAAGTGAAGGTCCGCTTTCTTTCTCCCTTAAAAGTCTTCAACTGATTGGATTAAATACAGCTGATTGAATTCTCTCATTGCAGAAGAAGACATGCCTTTCGTTGATGTAATCAGACACAGGTACAGTCAATTGACTGATGATTTAACAAACCAGCCTTCTGGTTTATTAACCAGCCACAAATGTCCTTGCAGTAATGGTTAGGTCACTGCTTGCTTGACCAGACACCTGGGCACCATCTCCTGGCCAAGTTGACACATGAACCTAACCATCACAGTAGCTATGCAACAATATGTTCCTAAAAAAACAGTATAGGTTGAATTTTTGAAAATTGAATCATGTATTAGGGAAATTTTAAAATCCTAAAGACATAGTGACCGAAGAGTAGATTAGGGTTGCCAGGGACTGGGGTGAAGGAGGAATGGGAGTGACTGCTACTGGTGGTTTTGGAAATGTCCTAAAATTAGTGGTGAATGGTTGCACAGCTCTGTAATACACTGAAACTACTGTATTGTAAATAATGATGATAATATTAATAAGAGGGTCTACAGACACCATTTATTTGCCATGTGACCCTGGGAGTTTTTGTCTTTAGCTATGAAATGGGCATAACAATACCTATCCCCATAAATAAAGATAAAATTAAAAAGTATTATGATGCCTTTTAAAAAATCCTATGGTGAAGACACTTGTAAAAGTGAAAGAGTACTTGAAATCAATTGTATAATAAATTATACAAACCTCACATTCTGGATCATGTTTGCTTATTGCAGCATCCCCACATTCATTCACTTTGTTGAGTGAATGCCAGACACGGCACAGAGAGTAGGGGTACAAAGACAAATAGGACGTGGTCCATCCTGTAAAGGAATTCACAGTCTGGTCCTGGGAGGCAGACAAGCCAACAAGCAATTGCAGTGTCTTCGGTGCTATAGTGGAAGCATGTGCTGCTGGGACCTGGGAGCACAGTGCACCGAACTGCTTGGGAGAGGGCTGTCAGGGAGAGCTGACAGGGAGAGGACCAAGGACGTTTTTTAGCTGAACCATCCCTCCTGTGGCCCTGATTTCTTACTGACTCACACTCCATGTTTGGTTCCCTCATTATATTGTCATCTCCTTGACAGCAGGGATCAGGGATTGGGTCTCATTTGCATTGAGAACTCCCTTGGCAGCTAGCCCATAACTTTACACATAATAGGTTCTCGATGATTGTTCTTCGATTGAATTGGCCTAAACTTTTGATAAAGAGAAAGTGGAAGGGAAAGCAAGGAAGCTTAATGAGCTTCTTTGGGACTAAATTTTGAGCTTGGCACTTTACATGTATTTTCTCATTGAATCCTCACTACAACATTAAAATATATCACTTCCATTTTATGGATGAATAAAATTGGGGAATATGTCTCTAAAACGATTACTATACTTTGACTGAAGGTCTTTCAATACTCAGGGTCCTGAATGCTAGTTGTCTGGTGGTTCTTTTCTTGGCCTTTTCCCCTCCGTGGCAGGCACTGTGTTACGTGCTTTTCAGGGATTGGCTCATTTTACTCTACTAATAGGATAGGCACTGTTTTAGTTTCCTGGACTGCTCAAGCAAATATCAAGGGAATGTTCAGCTTAAACAATGGGAATTTATTTGCTTGCAGTTTTGAGGCTAAAAGAAAATCCAAATCAAGGCATCATCAAGGTGATGCTTTCTTCCTGAAGACTGGGGCATTCTGGGGCTGGCTGCTGCTGATCCTGGGGTCCTCAGCTTGTCACATGGCAGTGCACATGGTGGCCTCTCCTGGTCTCTCCCTTCTCTTCCGGGTTCAGCTTCTTGCCTCTTGTGGCGTGCTTGCTTTCTCTCTCTCTCTCTTAATTTCATTCGGCTTATAAAGGACTCCCGCAATAGGATTAAGACCCATCATGATGGAAGTGGGTCACACCTTAATTGAAGTAACCTCATCAAAAGGCCCTACTTACAATGGGTTCATACGCACAGGAATGGATTAAATTTAAGAATATGTTTTCTGGGGAACAGACAGCTTCAAACCACCACAGGCACTAATGCTATTTCCATTTTAAAGAAAACTAGACTTAGGTTAACTCATTCCACTGTCACATAGTACGAGCTGGATCTTGCATGTCAGTCTGTACTTTCGACTACTGTGAAGCACACTGGTTCTCAAAACCCCCTATCAACACGTAAGAATTACCTTTGCGTCTTACACACACACGCGCACACACACACCACCTGGGTCTTTCTCCCCTCTAGGCTAGTAGTTCTCAACTTGGGCTCTCCTTTCTGGATTCCAGGGCCCTACATCAGTCTAATTAAATCAGTACTGAAAGATTGAGTTTTCTTTGGCATATGTGTTTTTTAATGAGTAGGTGATTCAGATGCCTAGCCATGGTTGAAAAGCACTGCATTAGAAACTATCTAGAGTTAAAGTTCTTTTTCTATGTTTAGGCTAATGGTTTTAATTAGCTCCTTGAATGAGGTACATATCTTACGTGGTCATTTTTTTTATTCCTGCAACTCTGAGCCCTGTCCCTTGAACATAAGATCTCACAGGGAAATTGTTAAATTGAATCTAAAGCAGGAGTCTTCAAGGAACTCTTCATTGGCAATGGAGCTTAAAGAGCAGTAACAATTCTGCTCCAGATGACAAACATAGCTGTACAAGAAGGTTATGCCTGGGATTGTCTATGTTTATGCCTGAAGGGTATATTTAAGAATCTGTGTGTCTTTATTTAATTAAACCATACCACCAATAGAGAATGGAGCTGCGTTTAATAAATAGCATTAGATTAATAAATAATAATACAGTTAAATCCCTCTAATCACTAACTTCAGTTAAATGTCTTTGATCACAATGAAAATATAGAACAGAGGGCTGGTAAATATTGGAAATATTGAAATTTGGCAACTTTAGCAAGGCAGACAACTAACTGCTCACTTTGTACTTCTTCCAATGACTAAGCAGACCCCAGTGAAGGGCAAGTTCAAGAAAACCATAAGCATTTTAAGAAACTAATTTTCAGAGTGCCTCCAGAGGGATGTCAGAAAGAATTTTTCTACCTTGTAAATTTGTTTCTAGCAGTCACTGAAAGAGTCCCCAACTCTTCCATAGATTGCTGAAGAGGCTCGATTTAATTCCAAAAACATTTGTCGGGTGCCTACTACATTCAAAACTCAGTGTTGATTGTACAACTAGGTCATGACAGTGTGAGACACTGATTGTGTATATACGTTGGATGGAACATATGGTATGTGAATATATCTTAATAAAATTTGCAGATAATAAATAAGTAAATAAATAAAAACAGCAACAACAAAAACAACAACAAAACACTATGTTGAGTGTTGTGTGGAATATTGGACCATGGCTTGTTTCTCAGTCTTTTTTAGACATGTTTTTCTTAATTGCTTCTCACCAGATGTACTTTATACCTCTTTATGTATGGTATGTATATCTGAGCTTTATGCTTATAAAAAGAGTAAGAATTTTTTCACACTACTCCCACTCTGCAGCCTCACCCCCGCCAAGAACTAATGTTTAATCCTTTGGGGATGATATCTTAAGGCCCCTATCATCAAGGCCAGTGCATTTCTTCATTTTATAGCAGTCTCAGTGTTTCCTGGTTGGGGAGATATATCAATGTCCCTTTTTCCCCAAAGTGGATTAGGATCCTGACTAAAAGTCCTATTGGTTAAGTGAGGATCCCAATAAGTACATATAACTGGTTTCCCACAGTAAAGTAGGAAAGTTGTATCATAGTTCTAGGACTGAGTACATCAGAGCGATTCTCACGCATGGCTTCGTAACCCCAGGGAAGAGTACAATAACAAAGCTTGACATTCAGGGTTTTTCCTCTGTGAAGTATGTCTGTGATACATGGAATATGAAAAGATAGATAAAGAAAGACAGTGGGTAATAGAAACTTATCCTCCCTGTTATTCCAGAACTATGACTATAACATACCTTATGAGTGTTCTTTATCTGTTTTTGTGCCTTTTTCCCCCTTATTGTCATCTACCATACAGGAAGCACCCAGGATGCGGGAATATTGTGACATTTGCACAATTTTTATTTATTGCTGTGGAAGGCTTTCTCTTTGAAACTGATTTGGGAAGGAAGCGGCCAGCTATCCCAATAAGGTATGGCACATTGAAGTCTCTTTTTTTTTTTTTTTTAAGTTAAGAGCTTCTCTGGTATCGATATAAAAGAAGTGTGAGACATCCTTTTATAAGATTTGTATCAAAGATATCAACGGAATAACAATTCATTTTCTCAATTTAATATGTCATGAGACTTCAGGGCACCTGTTTTTAGTATGCCATTCCTGCCACAACACTCAAAATAACTATGACGGAGACAACGATGTGTATATATGTAGTATAGGGTCCGTCAAAAGGCTAGTGTGGCCATAAATTTTTTTAATTGTTATGTATGCTATCATCTGTGTTGGTAAAGTTATCAGATATGCTAAGAGTGGTATCATTGTTCCTTTTAGAAGATGAATGGCAAGCTAAGGCAAAACTGTTGGTTTTAGACCTCTGTGCATTAGTCCAGATTTGCATAGCTCCACTCCTGGGGCCAAATAGAAAACAAGACAGTTCTTATAGTAAACAATGTATTAAGAACTCGGCATTTTTGCTGTGAGAGACATTAGATAAAAGTGTAATCCATCCAATTTTGAGTATTTAGTAGGATGTTGTCATTTAATTGCTTTGAGGGTGACATTCTGGTGTGAACGTATCCATGTACTAAAATTAAGGTGCATTGCTGTTAGTGTTCTTTTACGGGATTCCTGAGTTGCCTGCTATAGAAAATCTGGCTGAATTTTGTTATCAATATTGTACTTTTTAATTTCCCAATGTGTTGCCAAATATTCTGAATACTTTTTTTGTGGGTCTTCATTTCAGTATCTGCATAAAACTTTCTGCTCCCGAAGGCTAGCATTTACATCACAGGAGGAGCCATAGCATTTCTGACTCCTCTGAACCTTACCCTCCTCCTTCCACTTTCTCTTCTCATCCCACTGCCACCAGCATAGTTCAGGAACTTATTCAGTCTTGCCATAACTTTTGTCATAGTGTCCTGGCTGTCTGTTCTCCATGCCTCCCACCTCTTCATTCTTCCATTTCAACATCCTATGATTTTATCATGTTATCTCCCTCTCACGAGCACTCAGTGGTTACCATGTGTTCAGAATGAAGTCCAGACTCCCGAACCTGCCCTTTGATCTTGCCCTAACAACTATGCTCCCATGTGTGTCCTATTTGTTGTGGGCATTTTATTTTCTGTGTGTAAAGCTGTAATAAAATCTTGCTTATGTCATTCATCCCCATAAGCGACTTCTAGGCAGTGCTATGAAGCAATGTGGAATAAATTAGAATCAATTACCCTGAAAGACCTTGATGAACTCTCTTTATCCCCAAATAGCATCTCTTAATGACAGGATGAAAAAAAATTGGCAAGAAATATTGTAAAGTTGCCACCAATGGTATATTATTTAGAAGCTGTGAAGAAGCTACTGCTGGGAATTTTGCATGTTTATAAGACTGTGTCCTAAACTCGTTGTAAAGCCCTCAAACTTTCCAGACTGTGTTAATTTAGCTCTGGCTTGGCTCCTATTAGGATATATGGCTCAATACTTAACCAAAAACAAAGAATATGTTCTTGCCAGGGAAGATAATCTGGGTCTCAGTGGTGTCATATACTTCAAATATGCAAACGTGGGAAAAGGTTAGGAATCTGTGCGAAAAATCATCATTAGATGAGGAATATGGAACTATTGGCACATAGAAAAAAAGAATTCCATGATTAAAATGTTAAGGCAACATTGGATATGATGTTTCAGAATCTTCAGTTTGTTACTGATTATCGTCAAATCTCCTAGGGACCATTCTTGGAAACTTTGCTTCCCCAATTTTTTTTACCCTTTTTCCATAAAACAGCTCTGGGGGACTAGTGGTCCAGGAAATATGCTTTGGGAAACATTATTGCAGGTATTCTAAAATCTATGCAAGTCAAGTGATCAATCCAGACCATCAGGTAGATCAGGCTTGACCTGTATCATTCTGCCCCAATATTACTGAAACCCCCATATTGCTGAATTGCTCTTTAACATTTTTTTGTTATTCTATGCTGAAAAATATCATTTGGAAGAGTCTATGAAATCCTTTAGTCCATTTGTTGAGAGGGTACTGTGTTGAGGACATTGTGCATGACATTGTAAAGAAACCTCTTTGTGAACACCCATGGGAGACATTTCTTTCCCGTCACAGTAAAAGAAATAATTAAATAGGTAAATATATGTAATATATGTTTTATATATATTCTAAATAGGTGAATATATGTAATGACTTAAATATTCATCCCCTTTTTGCCTTGGAATTAGAAAGCTTAGAACAATATTTGTGACTCACCACAAGTAAATATATAAGAACTTTTAGCAAAGTTAAACTTCTAATTTTATTGTTTATTTTTCTTACTTACCTTTACCCTGCATTCTGTAGTCATTTATTTTTATTTTTTTTTTCTTCCTGAATTGTTAGGTTGAATCCTATGAAATTGATGATATTTGACCCTTTTTGACTTGCAAAAAATGGCAATTTTTGTATGCCTAATGTGTATGAAAGACATCTTAAGTATTTTCTCTATCAAAATGGGGACATACAAATGTAAAATTATTTAATTCATTTATCTGTTCATACATTATTCATTTGTATTTGTCCTTTTATCTTTCTAAATTATTAGGATTACTGGAATTTTTTGACTTTTGTTTTTAATTATTATTTAAGACCTATAAACACTTAAAAACAGAGACCTTAATTTTAAATACAAAGCTCTACAAGTCAAGAGATGTCCTCATTAATTTAGAGGCCACTGATGCATAATGTGGGATAAATTTAACAGTTGCTGGACTGAGAATAACCCTTGGCTTGGCAAATCTTTTCTCTAGAAATAGTGAAAGTTAGTGGTAGAAGCAAGTGTATTGGAGTAAATATTTGTGAGAATGAACTGTTTTCAAGTTCTGCAGAGGTATGCGAAAATTACAAATAATTGATACAATAATAAAAAATTATTCATTCATTTCAAAAACTTACTGATGAGTGCCAGTTAATATTTGTAAAACCTAGTTGAAAGTTGCTATGTATACTTAAAAACAATAGTGTTTCTTTAAACATATATAATTCCAACTTTTGCCATGTTAGTCTGCCTTTATGAAGCATTTTTATATGTTCTTAGTATCTAAGTTCACTTGATAATAGTGATACAGTTTTTCACTACTGAAGAAGTAAGCAAAATTTATTTTTTTAACCAAAATTACAGTTGATGTCTATACTTGATTTTTCCTAAATTGTCAGAGCTGCGTAATGTGATGTTGTCTTTGCATTTCAGATACTATGCCGTCATGGTGACCATGTTTTTCACTGTCAGCGTGGTGAACAATTATGCCCTGAATCTCAACATCGCCATGCCCCTTCACATGATATTTAGATCTGTAAGTGCCGCTGGGTCACACGGGCGTGTTCCTCTGAAATAAGTAGCTTAAGTAGGTAGATTGAACACATGGCAAAATGAAGCAAGGTCTTTTACTAAGAGAAGTCTGGGGTATAAGAACAGTTCTGGTGAATGAGTGACCAGAGGCTGGCTTTCATCTGAAAAGTAAGGCAAAAAAGAGGGAAATGTGGATGTGGAGGATTTGCTTTTATTCCTTTTACTTTGGGTCTTATGGGTGATTGATAAAAGAGAAATTAACATGTCCCTGGGAAATAGATTTTACCTTTAATTTCCTTCCTCTAGTTGATTTTATATTCAAACTTGCTATTAATGTCATTTAACTTAATCCCTACCACTTACTTTTTGTTTCTTTCATACAATTAAGTTCACTTCAATACATGAAGCAGGTACATCTCTTTTCTGATTTTTTTTTAAGCAACGACTTGAGATAATTAAATAAAGGATAATTCTTGATAAAAGTAGATTTTTTCCCAAAGTATGGTGGGAGAGCTGTGTGTAGAATGCATATTGTTCCCTAAAGAGCAGGAAAGACTTGAAGGTGAATGTAGTTAGAATTGCAGAAGAATGCAAAATGGGTGATATTTGATATTTGGAAGTATAACATTCTGTGTGATCTGGGATTTTTGTGAGATTGAATCTGTTAATTCTAAAGGGGTCTCCAGGGCCAATGATAATTATAAGATCATCTTCAGAATATTAAACACATAGTAGACTTACAGTAAATACTTGTTGATTGGTTGACCTCTTTCCAGAGAAATAAAGGGGACATGACTTACACATTTTGACAAAAGATAAGTCTGTGATACAAGTTATTCCTGTTAGTCCTAGCATCAGCTATGACCATTTATTGAAAATCGATCATTCTTACTCTCATTGTCATCTTTTAAAGGTTTTATTATTTTATATGATAGTTTTTTTATGGTCTATACATTTTGCCATCATAAGAAAACTGAACCTTACTAATTATTCATCCTAGCCTCCTCTTTTCAGCTGTTTTTTCCCTGGTCTCTATTCATATTTTTTTTTTTTTTTTAATCATCATTTTATTGAGATATATTCACATACCACGCAGTCATACAAAACAAATTGTACTTTCGATTGTTTACAGTACCATTACATAGTTGTACATTCATCACCTAAATCAATCCCTGACACCTTCATTAGCACACACACAAAAATAACAAGAATAATAATTAGAGTGAAAAAGAGCAATTGAAGTAAAAAAGAACACTGGGTACCTTTGTCTGTTTGTTTGCTTCCCCTACTTTTCTACACATCCATCCATAAACTAGACAAAGTGGAGTTTGGTCCTTATGGCATTCCCAATCCCACTGTCACCCCTCATAAGCTACATTTTTATACAACTGTCTTCGAGATTCATGGGTTCTGGGTTGTAGTTTAATAGTTTCAGGTATCCACCACCAGCTACCCCAATTCTTTAGAACCTAAAAAAGGTTGTCTAAAGTGTGCGTAAGAGTGCCCACCAGAGTGATCTCTCGGCTCGTTTTGGAATCTCTCTGCCACTGAAGCTTATTTCATTTCCTTTCACATCCCCCTTTTGGTCAAGAAGATGTTCTCCATCCCACGATGCCGGGTCTACATTCCTCCCCGGGAGTCATATTCCACGTTGCCAGGGAGATTCACTTCCCTGGGTGTCTGATCCCACATAGGGGGGAGGGCAGTGATTTCACCTTTCAAGTTGGCTTAGCCAGAGAGAGAGGGCCACATCTGAGCAACAAAGAGGCATTCAGGAGGAGACTCTTAGGCACAAATACAGGGAGGCCTAGCCTCTCCTTTGCAGCAACCGTCTTCCCAAGGGTAAAACTTATGGTAGAGGGCTCAACCCATCAAACCACCAGTCCCCTATGTCTGTGGTCATGTTAGCAACCATGGAGGTGGGGTAGGCGAATACCCCTGCATTCTCCACAGGCTCCTCAAGGGGGCACTACATCTTTTTTTTTTTTTCCTTGTTTGTCTTTTTTCTTTTTCTTTTTTTTTTTTAACTTTCCCTTCTTTTTTAAATCAACTGTATGAAAAAAAAAGTTAAAAAGAAAACAAACATACAATAAAAGAACATTTCAAAGAGACCATAACAAGGGAGTAAGAAAAAGACAACTAACCTAAGATAACTGCTTAACTTCCAACATGTTCCTACTTTACCCCAAGAAAGTTACATAATATAGCAACATTTCAGTGAACTTGTTCCTACTACATCCATCAGAAATTAACAGACCATAGTCATTTCTGGGCATCCCCAGAACGTTAAATAGCTTATCTGTTCTTCTTGGATTATTGTTCCCCCTTCCTTAATTGCTCTCTACTGCTAGTTCCCCTACATTCTACATTATAAACCATTTGTTTTACATTTTTCAAAGTTCACATTAGTGGTAGCATATAATATTTCTCTTTTTGTGCCTGGCTTATTTCACTCAGCATTATGTCTTCAAGGTTCATCCATGTTGTCATATGTTTCACCAGATCGTTCCTTCTTACTGCCGCGTAGTATTCCATCGTGTGTATATACCACATTTTATTTATCCACTCATCTGTTGAAGGACATTTGGGTTGTTTCCATCTCTTGGCAATTGTGAATAATGCTGCTATGAACATTGGTGTGCAGATATCTGTTCGTGTCACTGCTTTCCGATCTTCCGGGTATATACCGAGAAGTGCAATCGCTGGATCGAATGGTAGCTCTATATCTAGTTTTCTAAGGAACTGCCAGACTGACTTCCAGAGTGGCTGAACCATTATACAGTCCCACCAACAATGAATAAGAGTTCCAATTTCTCCACATCCCCTCCAGCATTTGTAGTTTCCTGTTTGTTTAATGCAAGCCATTCTAACCGGTGTTAGATGGTATCTCATTGTGGTCTTAATTTGCATCTCTCTAATAGCTAGTGAAGCTGAACATTTTTTCATGTGTTTCTTGGCCATTTGTATTTCCTCTTCAGAGAACTGTCTTTTCATATCTTTTGCCCATTTTATAATTGGGCTGTCTGTACTATTGTCATTGAGTTGTAGGATTTCTTTGTATATGCAAGATATCAGTCTTTTGTCAGATACATGGTTTCCAAAAATTTTTTCCCATTGAGTTGGCTGCCTCTTTACCTTTTTGAGAAATTCCTTTGAGGTGCAGAAACTTCTAAGCTTGAGGAGTTCCCATTTATCTATTTTCTCTTTTGTTGCTTGTGCTTTGGGTGTAAAGTCTAGGAAGTGGCCTCCTAATACAAGGTCTTGAAGATGTTTTCCTACATTATCTTCTAGGAGTTTTATGGTACTTTCTTTTATATTGAGATCTTTGGTCCATTTTGAGTTAATTTTTGTGTAGGGGGTGAGGTAGGGGTCCTCTTTCATTCTTTTGGATATGGATATCCAACTCTCCCAGCCCCATTTGTTGAAAAGACCATTATGGCTCAGTTCGGTGACTTTGGGGGCCTTATCAAAGATCAGTCGGCCATAGATCTGAGGGTCTATCTCTGAATTCTCAATTCGATTCCATTGATCTATATGTCTATCTTTGTGCCAGTACCATGCTGTTTTGGCAACTGTGGCTTTATAATAAGCTTCAAAGTCAGGGAGTGTAAGTCCTCCCACTTCGTTTTTCTTTTTTAGAGTGTCTTTAGCAATTCGAGGCATCTTCCCTTTCCAAATAAATTTGATAACTAGCTTTTCCAAGTCTGCAAAGTAGGTTGTTGGAATTTTGATTGGGATTGCATTGAATCTGTAGATGAGTTTGGGTAGAATTGACATCTTAATGACATTTAGCCTTCCTATCCATGAACATGGAATATTTTTCCATCTTTTAAGGTCCCCTTCTATTTCTTTTAGTAGAGTTATGTAGTTTTCTTTGTATAGGTCTTTTACATCTTTGGTTAAGTTTATTCCTACGTACTTGATTTTTTTAGTTGCTATTGAAAATGGTATCTTTTTCTTGAGTGTCTCTTCAGTTTGTTCATTTCTAGCATATAGAAACATTACTGACTTATGTGCATTAATCTTGTATCCCGCTACTTTGCTAAATTTGTTTATTAGCTCTAGTAGGTGTATCGTTGATTTCTCAGGGTTTTCTAGATATAAGATCATATCATCTGCAAACAATGACAGTTTTACTTCTTCTTTTCCAATTTGGATGCCTTTTATTTCTTTGTCTTGCCGGATTGCCCTGGCTAGCACTTCCAGCACAATGTTGAATAACAGTGGTGACAGCGGGCATCCTTGTCTTGTTCCTGATCTTAGAGGGAAGGCTTTCAGTCTCTCACCATTGAGTACTATGCTGGCTGTGGGTTTTTCATATATGCTCTTTATCATGTTGAGGAAGTTTCCTTCAATTCCTACCTTTTGAAGTGTTTTTATCAAAAAGGGATGTTGGATTTTGTCAAATGCTTTTTCAGCATCTATTGAGATGATCAATTGATTTTTCCCTTTCGAGTTTTTAATGTGTTGTAATACATTGATTGTTTTTCTTATGTTGAACCATCCTTGCATGCCTGGAATGAACCCCACTTGGTCATGGTGTATGATTTTTTTAATGTGTCTTTGGATTCGATTTGCAAGTATTTTGTTGAGGCTTTTTGCATCTATATTCATTAGGGAGATTGGCCGGTAGTTTTCCTTTTTTGTAGCATCTTTGCCTGGTTTTGGTATTAGATTGATGTTAGCTTCATAAAATGAGTTAGGTAGTGTTCCATTTTTTTCAATGTTTTGAAAGAGTTTGAGTAAGATTGGTGTCAGTTCTTTCTGGAAAGTTTGGTAGAATTCCCCTGTGAAGCCATCTGGCCCTGGGCATTTATTTGTGGGAAGATTTTTGATGACTGATTGGATCTCTTTGCTTGTGATGGGTTGGTTGAGGTCTTCTATTTCTTCTCTGGTCAGTCTAGGTTGTTCATATGTTTCCAGGAAATTGTCCATTTCTTCTACATTATCCAGTTTGTTGCCATACAGTTGTTCATAATATCCTCTTATAATTTTTTTAATTTCTTCAGGATCTGCAGTTATGTCACCTTTTTCATTCATTATTTTGTTTATATGGGTCTTCTCTCTTTTTGATTTTGTCAGTCTAGCTAGGGGTTTGTCAATCTTGTTGATCTTCTCAAAGAACCAACTTTTGGTGATATTTATCCTTTCTATTGTTTTTTTGTTCTCTATGTCATTTATTTCTGCTTTAATCCTTGTTATTTCTTTTCTTCTACTTGGTTTAGGATTGGTTTGCTGTTCATTTTCTAGCTTCTTCAGTTGATCCATTAGTTCTTTGATTTTGGCTCTTTCTTCCTTTTTAATATATGCGTTTAGTGCTATAAATTTCCCCCTTAGCACTGCTTTTGCTGCATCCCATAGGTTTTGGTATGTTGTGTTCTCATTTTCATTCGTCTCTATATATTTAGCAATTTCTCTTGCTATTTCTTCTTTAACCCACTGATTGTTTAGGAGTGTGTTGTTTAACCTCCAGGTATTTGTGAATTTTCTAAGTCTCTGATGGTTATTGACTTCTAATTGTATTCCATTGTGGTCAGAGAATGTGCTTTGAATAATTTCAATCTTTTTAAATTTATTGAGGCTTGTTTTATGTCCCAGCATATGATCTATTCTGGAGAAAGTTCCGTGAGCACTAGAAAAGTATGTGTATCCTGGTGATTTGGGATGTAATGTCCTGTAGATGTCTGTTAAATCTAATTCATTTATCAGATTGTTTAGGTTTTCAATTTCCTTATTGGTCTTCTGTCTGGTTGATCTATCTATAGGAGAGAGTGATGTGTTGAAGTCTCCCACAATTATTGTGGAAACATCAATTGCTTCCTTTAGTTTTGCCAATGTTTCTCTCATGTATTTTGTGGCACCTTGATTGGGTGCATAGACATTTACGATTGGTATTTCTTCTTGCTGAATTGCCCCTTTTATTAGTATGTAGTGGCCTTCTTTGTCTCTCAAAACATCCCTGCATTTGAAGTCTATTTTATCTGAGATTAATATTGCTACACCTGCTTTCTTTTGGCTGTAGCTTGCATGAAATATTTTTTTCCATCCTTTCACTTTCAGTTTCTTTGTGTCCCTGTGTCTAAGATGAGTCTCTTGTATGCAACATATTGATGGTTCATTTTTTTTGATCCATTCTGCGAATCTATATCTTTTAATTGGGGAGTTTAATCCATTTACATTCAACGTTAAAACCGTGAAGGCATTTCTTGAATCGGCCATCTTATCCTTTGGATTATGTTTGCCATATTTTTCCCTCTCTCTATTAATATCCTTTATTGTACCCATACCGAATCTCTTTAGTACTGAACCTTTCTCCAGGTCTCTCTGTCCTGTCTTTGTTTCTCTGTCTGTAGGGCTCCCTTTAGTATCTCCAGTAGGGCAGGTCTCTTGTTAGCAAATTCTCTCAGCATTTCTTTGTCTGTGAAAAATTTAAGCTCTCCCTCAAATTTGAAGGAGAGCTTTGCTGGATAAAGTATTCTTGGCTGGAAATTCCTCTCACTCAGAATTTTAAATATATCGTGCCACTGCCTTCTTGCCTCCATGGTGGCTGCTGAGTAGTCACTACTTAGTCTTATGCTGTTTCCTTTGTATGTGGTGAATTGCTTTTCTCTTGCTGCTTTCAGAACTTGCTCCTTCTCTTCTATGTTTGACAGTGTGATCAGTATATGTCTCGGAGTGGGTTTTTTTGGATTTATTCTATTTGGAGTTCGCTGAGCATTTATGATTTGTGTATTTATGTTGTTTAGAAGATTTGGGAAGTTTTCCCCAACAATTTCTTTGAATACTCTTCCTAGACCTTTACCCTTTTCTTCCCCTTCTGGGACACCAATGAGTCTTATATTCGGACGTTTCATATTATCTATCATATCCCTGAGGTCCATTTCGAGTTTTTCAATTTTTTTCCCCATTCTTTCTTTTATGCTTTCGTTTTCCATTCTGTCATCTTCCAGGTCACTGATTCGTTGTTCAACTTCCTCTAGTCTTGTACTATGAGTGTCCAGAATCTTTTTAATTTGGTCAACAGTTTCTTTAATTTCCATAAGATCATCCATTTTTTTATTTAGTCTTGCAATGTCTTCTTTATGCTCTTCTAGGGTCTTCTTGATTTCCTTCATATCCCGTACTATGGTCTCATTGTTCATCTTTAGTTCTTTGAGTAGCTGCTCTAGGTGCTGTGTCTCTTCTGGTCTTTTGATTTGGGTGCTTGGGCTTGGGTTATCCATATCGTCTGGTTTTTTCATATGCTTTATAATTTTCTGTTGTTTTTGGCCTCGTGGCATTTGCTGAACTTGATAGGGTTCTTTTAGGGTTTGTAGACCAGTTGAAGTCCTTATCTCTAATTTATCAGATCTACAGCTTCGTGGAGTACACTTTCTCTAACTAACCAGCAGGTGGCATCCACGAGCCACCTGTTCTCCACAAGCCAGATCTCCCCTGCTTAGCCTTTTTGGTGAGTGGGGGAGTGAGTCTTGTGGGGCCCAATTGGTGTACCAAGCTTGCGTGTGTAGTTGGTGTTGCCTGCCCTGTATGTGGGGCGTGTTTCTGGGCAGTCGGGGAGGGGGGGGTGGCCCTAACAATCAAATCTCCCTGATGATCCTAGAGTTTTAAAGCTGCTGCAATAGTCTAATCCTTCAGTTCAGTCCTGCCACAGTTTGTCTCTGCCACTGACCCACAAGTCTTTGGTATTGGCGTATGGCTCCTGAGACTTGCAAGTGGGCCCCTCTTCCAGGCTGTGCACCCCGGGTCCTCTGTTGAGGGATGACTGTGCTATGTCACAGGTGAGTGCCGTCCCCCCAGGGCAGTTCTGGGCTGCTGGGCTGTGTTGGGAGGCTCCCAGTCTGCTCAAATGATGGCTGAATGGGGCTCTGTTAATTCACACTGCTCCCCCTTCCCAGCTCTGGGACATTCAGCTGAGGTTGCAGGGAAGGCTAATGTCCACGCCCAGTTTTGTGGTGTGTGCCTGTTATTTGAAGCACTTCCGTCACACTGGGTTGTCTGGGGCAGCTCTGGGCTATGGGGCTGGCGATGGGCAGGAGTGTTTCCTGTCCACCAGGATGGTGGCTGTGAGCGGACACCCCCCTTTTCTTGGGAAGTTGTGTTGTTTAGTGAATTTTCTCAGCCACTGGATTATTGCCTTTTGTCTCAGAGCTCTCTTAGTTCTGCTCTTGACTTGACGTGCCCAAATTTCAATTCTTTGAAGCTTTCTGTATTGAGCTTCTTAGAGTAATTGTTTTAGAAAAAGCAAAAAGGATTTAAAAAAAACAAAAAAAAAAACGGCCCTCCTCAGAGATCTAATGGGTTATTGAAATGCTAATAGACAAAGCAACCAGGGCCATTAAGGAAAGGTGCACAGGGCAGAGAGATCAGCTTTGCTTCAGGATTTGAATATGCGCCTTAAGGCCTGATCTCCGCCCTTCCCCTTTCTGTGTTCACCAGAACTCCAAAAATCCTCTGCTTTTATTTTGGAGTTTTTCGTGTTGTTTTTTTTCTATGCCTGTCTCCTCTCTGCTGGGCTGGCTGCTCTCAGAGTCTCTGGTGTCTGGTCTCAGTCTATCTATGGTTGGAGTTTGAATCAGTAGAATGAGTTTCCGATAAGAGCAGCCACTGCAATTCTCCCTTCTCCTTCCTGGAGCTGACAGCCCCTCCTCCCCCGGGACTGAGCCTGGCAGGGAGGGGCGCGGGTCCCCTGGCCGCAAAAACTTACAGATTTCGCTGATCTCAGCAGTTCCACGTTTTCATGAGTGTTGTATGAAGTATGCCCAAAGACAGATTGCTCTGTGGTGTCCAGTCCACGCAGTTCCTGGCTTTTTACCTACTTTCCTGGAGGAGTAACTAAAACATACAGCTCACCAGTCTGCCGTCTTGCCCCGCCTCTCTATTCATATTTATCTTGAATTATGTTTTCCCTGGGGCACTAACTCTGTTACTATTCTCTCCTTTTACAGGGTTCCCTAATTGCCAACATGATTCTAGGAATTATCATTTTAAAGAAAAGGTAAATAATACACTTTTGTATTTTATATGTGGGAGTGATACCCTGAGCAACCTTCCATAAACTGGTCATCTGGATTCCTTTTCCCATAGATGTGATAAGTTTGCTTTTGGCCATCTGCCTTTTCCCTTGGTTCTCTCTTGACCAATGATGCACATTCCTGAGGCATTTGACCAGGTTAGAGGCCCCACCTGTGAATTTAGAGCAGTGTTTTTACTGTGTAGAACTGACTAGCTCTTGCCATCATTGAAACTTTAGTACTATACTAACCTACTAAGCCAATTCATCTAGAACCACACTGTCCAATATGGACACCAGCCACATGTGACTATGTAAATTTAAAATTTAACATGTGCATTTAAATTTTTTAAAAGGAAATAAAATTAAATATTTAGTTTATCAATCTCACTAGTCACATTTGAAAACACTCAGTAGCCACATGTGGCTAGTGGCTACCACATTGGAGAGCCCAGATAGAGAACATTTCCAATACCCCAGAAGTTCTCTTGGACCATGCTGTCATAGAACGTGTTTATCAGTACAATGCAATGAACTAAGAAATAATCACACATATTAAAAAGGAAATTCCTAATAATAAAGGTCTAAGTGGCCAAGAAGATGGAATGGAATATTTCAGGACTGTTCTTTATGACTCTGTCACCAGTGGCTTTCTTGGAGGTAGGGATGGAAAATATCAGAAGTACCTGGATTTTTTCATGAAAGTATATGTCTCCCACTTTCACTCTGCCCAAGAAGGAGGTGCATTGAGGGAGAGATAGCACATACAGTCTGGAAAATTTCTCAGGGGATGTTCACCCTCACTGTGAAGACGAAAATTGTACCAGTTGATGCCAACTTCTTGGTATTATATATCCAGTGCCAGTATTGGGACTCTCTGTACCAGCTGAGAATGTAGCCTGTTGATGCAGAGTGTGGGAGCCCAGAGTTTTTAAGTAATAAGGGCTGTCATAAAAAAAGACAATTGGCCTGAAATACTAGGCTCTTTATCACAGAACCTTTATCTCCTGAGGCTTATGTATTCCCCAGATAAATACCAATGTAGTTGATTTCTTTCTTCTAGGGTCTCTGCATTTAAGCATACATATATAATGATCGGGCTTGTTAGGTCTGAAGTGACCATTGTGCTTCTTTGTAGCCTTGAAATCACCAGATCACTGCCTTGAGACTGACTTGTGGTCCTTCCAGCCTTTGATTTGGGCCCCATAACAGGGATACAAAAGACATGTTATAGAAGGACTTGTATGCTCCTGATACTGCCCCAAAATGTCAGGGTTCCTGTTCAATTATCTCAGTTTCCATTAGGAACTTGTTTTAGGTCTCTCATCTTATATCTGTTGAAGCCTTTTTGTCTCTCTTTTCAGTGTGTATCATCTTTAGGGTAGGAATTTCCATAAGTTAAATGTCTAGTAAAGTAATTTAGTAACTTAGTTCCTCCTTTTATTAATCCTGTGTAAAAGCCCCTCAGGTTCATAGTGTGCTCCTCATTCTGGGATCTGAAGACCAACTCTAGGTTTACCTGAACTTTGCCCTTCATTGCTTTTTAGGCCTGATTTTTAAACTCCTCATCTCTTTCTTTCCAGACTGAAAAGTTACGTTAATCTTCAGATTTGCCTCCAGTAGTGCCAGTTTCCTCACCCTGTCCTTCTTCTTTAACACGGTTCTCTTGGCCCTTTTAGTTCCCTTTTTGCTTCTTAGTCAGTTCTCTTGCTGTTTTATGAGGTACTGTAACCAGAACGCTACCAAGTATTTGAGTAGAAAACCTCAGATGATTCATCCTATAAACTTAATTTCTTTTAATTCTTGCCTAAGGCTTTTTACTTTATCAAGGGTCTGAGAGGGATGCTAACAATATTATTTTAGTTAATGTGAAATGCCACTGTCATTACTGCTAATAGTTCTGTAAATTGAATATTCCTCCCTTTACCCAACTATGCCAACATTTAAACAATTTAAGTCATTCAGAGACTTTTAAAATAATCTCCTCCCCTGAAAACGAATGGCTGATTTATTTTCTGAGCCTTGGCTCCTGCTGCTTATATCTGCTATTTTGCTCTTCCTCTTGCCTGATGTGTGTCTTACAGCCCAATTTGGATCTCCTAAAGACAGGAAAAGCAAGAGATGCCAGTTAAGAACTGAGTTAGGCTTTGATTTAGACTCTTGAGAGAAGAATGGAATGTCATGCCTGTTCTGTTTCTGTTTTTGTTTTTTAATAAAACAAACTATTGGTCAACAAATTATTGGAAACAAACTATTTTTAAACAATACCAGGGTAAGTATTGTTTAGAAATAAATCCGCCTTTTGATTGCTTCACATGTATACATATAGACTCTGCTGGGGAGTGATTCCCTAAGTCATATTTTAGCGATTTGTACTTTCATACAACTTCTGACTGTAAATATCATTTGCAGATTTGTATCTGTGCTTTCCTAAGGTGTTTTTGTTCTTATTTTTGCAGATACAGTATATTCAAATATACCTCCATTGCCCTGGTGTCTGTAGGGATATTTATTTGCACTTTGATGTCAGCAAAGCAGGTGGTAAGAACCAGTACACAAATCATTTTTACTCGATACTTGCCATAGGGGCCTAGGTATCAGGCACTTATTAATAAAATAAATTTAACTGTTTACATAATATAAGGATTCAGATCTCTTTCTGAAAGAGAAGAGTGGAGGGAAAGGGGTAGCATAAATATTTCCCTTATATTTAAGCATTTGAATATAGTTCTGGTGTTTGTACCTCATATCTTTTCTTATTTCCTAGACTTCCCAGTCCAGCTTGAGTGAAAATGATGGATTCCAAGCATTTGCCTGGTGGTTACTAGGCAAGTACAGTAATTACAACAAAGCTAATTGCCTCTGTAGTTCCATTTGCTGGGTTTTCTCCCAAGGGGCATGTCTCTTGGCAAGATTTGGCTAAACAAATTATGCCATAGAAGGGAGGGACACCTGGGATCATATATCTCTAAACATTAGTGTTCAAGAAATGAAAAAAGGAAGATGTTCACTCTCAAGGCAGTCTCTTCTACAACATGGATCCATGTTTTTCCTGGTTGCCACTGGTATAGCAAGAAAAATACATCTCTACTTGCCCTTCCCACTCTTTGGAAACAGTATTTGGAGTGTCATCCATTCTTCATGAACTATCTGATGTGTAGAAGCTTCTGCAAAAAAAGGGGCATGTTAGAACAATTTCTAGGTGACCCATTCCTAAATCTTAGATTTATTTTCTTCATAAGTTAGGTGTTCCTTATGGCAGTGTTCCCAAACCTGGCTGACCATTAGAATCTCCTGGAGATTTTTTTTTAAATGCAAGTATCTCTTTGTAGAATTAATGAAGACAACTGCTGTAGAGCTTTGTTCTCACATTATATGACATGAGAAGTGAAACTTTCCAGGTGCTGTCAGTGGTAGCAATAACAGATTGAGACTGATCAAAGGAGGAGTAATAGGATTGAAAGAACTATGTTCTCCTTGCTTCTTGGCTTTGAAATTTTATCTCCATAGGTTGCTATTCTTAACGTAGAAAGAGCTCTTATAAGCTATTAGAAAAATACTGTACCCAATAAGAAAAAGTTGCAAAGGATATGAACACACAGTTCATGGGGAAAAAATTAATGTCCAATAATTCTGTGTTCAGCATCAGCAGTCTAGTAATCAAAGAATGTAGCTTGAAACAAAAATGCAGTGATTTTTTAATCTTTGGCTTATCATATTGGCAAGATAATAAATAGTAATTCTCATTGTTGCTGAGGGTACAGTAAGACAACCTGTCTCATATAAACCATTGGAGGTACAAATTGATATAGCCTTTCTGGGGGTGGGGGGTGGGGCAGAATTTATATTGAGTTTTTAAAATGTTCGAAACCTTTGACTCCGTAATTCCACATATGAGAGTTTATCCTAAGGAAGTAATTGACATTTTGTTTAAAGATTTATACATGAGCATATACATTGATTTTAATAATGAAATAATTAGCAATAATTGAATCATTCTCATATTGTAAAACATTTAAGTTTGGTACATACACAATAGAATATCATGCTGCCAATTAAAACATGCTTTTGAAAAATTTTAATGTCTTGAAGGAAAAGTCCAGGGAAAAAATAGTGAAATAAGCAAGATATAAAATTTTATATGCAATCTGCTTCTGTCTTAGTGTCAAAAATATATACATAAATGTATACAGAGGTGTAGATAACCATCAAAGATGGGGTGGTATTGTTGGGGCTGCTTCTAATTTACTTTTTAAAATTTTCTGTATGTTCTACAATTAGTTTGTAATGTTTGTATGATTTTTAAAGAATCAATAAATGTTCTTTAAGAAAACTTCTGGAAATTGACAAATGCAGGTATCTTATAACACAACGTTTGCATTTTAGGTATCGGGGCACTGACTTTCGCTCTTCTGATGTCAGCAAGGATGGGTATATTCCAAGAGACTGTATACAAACAATTTGGGAAACATTCCAAGGAGGCTTTATTTTATAATGTAAGCAACTTTTTGAACCTAGGGAAGGTGAAAATTACTAAATTGCAATATGTATTTCAACAGAAAAGTGCTCTCCTTCTGATGTAGTTGAAGGATCAATCAGTTTATTATTGGTAAACCACTGTGGGACTGAAGTACTTTTAATAGGGTGCTAATGTGCAGTCTAAGCCACAGGATGGTCAGTTTCCCACACAGGATGATCATGATCAATCACTGTGAATAAAACATGTCTCTTAACCAGGGGCAACCTCACTTCCAATGTTCCTGAAGATGAAATCACCTTAAAACCAATAGGAAAACCTGGAAATGTAAAATAAGTTCCAAAAGCAAGATGCCAAGGGTGATAAATGCAGGCAGGCATTTGAGAGGTAGAGTTTGGAGAGGATGGGGATGAGGGGAGCAAATCCCCCAGAGGAACTTTATTCGTTTGATAGTTTAATTAGCTAATTACGTGTGTTTGAGCCTCTTTGTTTTAAATAGATGATCTAGAGCCACCTCCTCTAACTTTCCCTTTCCTTCTCCCTCTTTCTCATTGCTATAATGATCAAAGCATAGCGCCTCAAGGTCAGTGCGAGATAGTTGCCTCCAAGCTGTTACCCCAGGGATTGTTTTGCTGCCAACCATTGGTACTGAAGTTGCAAACATGCATTTTAATTGGAGACATTTAATTGGAGCTAGAGTATACTGGTGGGAATTTTTAAAATAAAGTAACATTCTCTTTGGTTCACATCTCTCTTTTAGAATATTAGCTAGCACATAGTAACTGCTCAGTAAACTGCTCAGTAGCTGTGATTTATTATTACTGTGCTGGTGATGCTGGGTTGTTGCTAAGTGCATTAAGGTGTGTTTACCTTATTGTTTCCTCTTCCTCTTCAACCTCTTTTCGTTCTTGTCCTCATTTCTTTTCCCCGACCTCTTATTTGTCCTCAAGTCTCCTTCCCCTCTAGTTCCTTAAACTCCTTGAAATCTGCCTTTGTAGTCTTCATAATTTTTAATCCATTATATTTTCTTAGCATTTAGTAGAATTTAGCATATCCTTTTGGGTAGAAAGACTATGTATTTAAATTTCCCCATTTACTTTTTGTTGAGGAACGAATGCTATCTCTGATTTTTGTTGTGTCTGTCTGTAATGGTCGCTCCATAAAGGCAAGAACTGTAATCTGGGGCTTGATACCATGCCATGCAATGCTAAGTGGTCAGAAGCACTAGGTACATTTAACTTAGTCAGTGTAACTTGCTTTTCTTACTTTATATTGCTTGTCAACTTGTAAAACTTTCAAACGTTGTGAAGCTACTCTATCATGTTTTTGCATTTAAATTTATGTAAAATTTTTTTTCCCGTAGCATGCCCTTCCGCTTCCTGGTTTCATCTTCTTGGCTTCTGATATTTATGAACATGCAGTGCAATTCAATAAGTCTGGTGAGTTTGAGCTTATATGGTAAAAATGCCTGACACTTTTGAGGCAGTCTCAGTTTTACTCTTGACACGACCATTGTTTTTTTCATGATCGTATCCAAATCATTCTGTCTGTCTTGAAACTGTCCCCCATTCTACCTTCCAAGAATGTAATGCTGGTAATGAGTAGTTGCAGCAGCAAAAGCATTTCTTAATTATTTGCAAATGAAGCAAGAGAATATCTTCAGTTTTTCTGTTTTGCTTTGGAATTTGTGTTTGCATTTGAGTGTGGATTGTTTGATGTTCTGAGAACACAAACAAAAACACTGCAGAAATTAGCATCATGAGAAGGCGGGCAGCAGTCCAGCTCTCTCCACTCCTGTTCATCCTTTTTTGCTGGGAAAAGAGCAGAGATGCTTTTGGGTCCAGTCCAAGCTGATAGGGCTGTTTTCTGAGTTACAGGTTGGACAGGCAGCAAGAATAAGTAAAATTAGTTTCAAATGTCTACAGTTTAAATTAGCTGCTAGTTACCATAGTGTCTAATAAATTAGCTATAGACTGTGGATTAACTTGAAAGGAATTGACTAGACAGAGTGTTACAGTGACGAATGAGCACATAAGGAACAAATCAACATGTTTAAAATCAAGGCTTTATGTTGTGCATACCTAGAATGGTAAGTATGTTCTGTAGAATGGAGGAGGCACTCAGTAAAAATTCCTTGGCTGTTTTTTGGGGAGTTGTGAAGTTGGGACTGCTCTCTGCTTGAATTTGCAGTCTTGGTTAAAAAATATTTGTGATGAAGGTGGTATGTAAGAAAGCCTTTAAGACTCTGAATTACTCAGAATCGTTTCTAATTTTTGACAATGGTTCTTAAGGTCTCTGAGATTCCCCTCACAGCAAAGGAGAAATATTATCAAATTCCTTGTAACTGAATTAGTTCCTAGAATGCTTTTTCTGAAAGTCTCGGTGCTGGGTTTTTTAATGATAAAAAGTGTTTTAAAATCTACCTTCAACTTCAGAATTATCCCTAATTATACATTTTTTTTCTCTTGCTTGTCTCAAGGTTAAATATATCAGATGAACCTGTTATCCCTTAGATTTTCGATGAGAACTAAATATCCATCTAAATATTTTAAGTCATACTGTTTGTCTTTTTCCTCAGGCAGTTTGATACAGTGCATCTCTGAAGTTATTAAACAGTGATCACATTTGTTAGCTGCCTTTTCATTTTCAATACTTGCTAAGTGTATCAAAGACAACAGAGTACCAGGTTACTGGGATTGCCTGCTAGTCCAGGACACACAGTGATAATGAATGGTCTTTTTTTATGCATATGACTATTTACTTTTTTGCAAAAGAAAATTAATATTCATTTACTAACCAGGTCTCACCATTATTTTATCAGAATTTCTGATGTTGTGCTTTCTAATTCAAACCCCAACAGAAATTTAACAATACAAAAACAAAAAACAAAAAACAAAACACCTGACCCATTAAGGAGGATTGCTACATCCTTATTCTCTTTGCTCTTGGATATTTATTTTCTCCCAAATATTATTTACAGTGTAAGAATTATTATATAAAACTAACATAAATTGATTTTAATTAAAAAGGGTTACTCACAGTTCCATTTCCCTACACATCAGTTAATTTCATTTTTTTCAGTTTCCTTCTGCATTGTCTTCTTGCGTATATTCTTACATAGTTGTAATCCTTGTGTAGATGTGAATTTATATTTGCTTTTTCACTTTCATTAGACTATATGATCTTTATGATATTTCTTTTTACCAAACGGAGAACACCTTATTTAGTTAAAATAAATTTGCTTACCTAGCCATTGCCCCATCATTGGACATTTAGATTGATTCTGGTTTTTCCTTCTTAAAAATAGTGCTACAGTGAATGCAGAACTTTTTTTCTTCTTTTGCATTATCTAGGGTTAATTCCTAAGAATGGGCATGAATACTTTTATGGCCCTTAATAAGTACTATGAAATTGATTTTTAAAAGAATGACACTAATTTATACTACCACAAACTAAATGACCACCAGTTCTACTACCACCTTGCCAGAATTAAGATATGATATATAAAATTTTTAATTGCTTATTTAATAGGTATAAAATGGTCCACTCTTGTTTAATTTGAAATTCTTTGATTACTGGTGGGATTGAACTAATTTCCAAATGGCATTTGGTTATCTTTCCTCTTGTATTTTAAGGTAATATTTTTCACTTCTTTGTGTGTAACAGTCCTTGGTAAAATGGAATCCTATTTAGGTGAATTTTAAAGAGTTTATTTAAACGTTAAAATAAATTATTGACTTTAAAAAACAAATTTAATGACTTTGGAGGCTGACGTACCCTGGAATCAAAGCAAGTAAAATGGTGTATGGTCCAAATCTATTTGTGATGCTGTGTCAGGGAAAAAATGTTGATGTCCCTGTTAGGTTCAATTTGTATTATTTTGCATAAAAAGATGACAAGTTTAGACTTCAGAAAGTAATATGACTATATTCTCTCTTTTCTTTATTAGAGAAATTCTGGGTTTACAGAACAATCATGCATAAAATACAGGATTCCCATATATCCCCCTATTATTAACACCTTGCATTGGCATGGTACATGTTACAATTGATGAAAGCACATTTTTATAATTGTGCTTATTAACTATAGTCCATGTTTAACTTGGGTTTCACTATGTAGTACTCTATATATACTGTGTACACTATGTAGTATATTTACATGGATTAAAATTTTTTTCTTCTGTTGCCAAATATGTATTGTCTTTTAACCTTTGCAGAATTATATCAAGTTCCAGTTGTTGGTGTGACAATGCCCATCATGTGGTTCTACCTCCTTATGAATGTTATCACTCAGTATCCTTTGGACTCCTCTACCATATTATCTCTTCTGTGTCGTTTTGGCATAGAAAATACTTATTCTTTTCTTCTAACAGTGCAGAGACGTGAGTTTTGTTTTTGCCTTGATTTATTCTGCAGTAAGTAGGAGACAGAGAGTATTCAGTGAGCGCCTTTGTGGAAGGTAAAAGAGATGTTAATGTGCAGTGGGTCACAGTGAGGGGAGTAAATCACCTAGCAATGTGAAGGAAATTCTCTGGCTAGAAATTTAGGAGTCCACTGAAGAATTAAGAAGTGGTATATGACACTACTGTTATTTCTACCTGGGGTTTTCTGGTATCTTGGATATTTCAGGATATCTCAAGTTGCCACAAAATTCTGAAAAAAAAAATTCAAGTTAATGAAAACTGATTTTTTAATAACTATTTTGAACGACCTTAAATTTATAATAAAATTTGTTGTCTTTGAAATAATGAAACAGATTGAGATTAATCTCTTTCCTCTGAAGTCACCTCCTAGAGTTGTCATACAGAGTTCCCTTTTTGGAGGAGAAGTTAGAAGGGCTGGGAATAAGATCAAATAAAGGAGGGGGGTGATCGTCCTTACTGAGAGTGTTGCTACTCTGTCATTACTTTGGAGATGACTTCCTTTGTAAACCATGGGAAGAATCCAGAATGAGAATAATGGGAGATTTTTAGGCGGTTTCCAATTGGGACCCCCACAAGATGTCAGGGCAGAAATTCTGCAGGATGTTTGACCAAGGAGGAGCTTCAGAGCAGCCCTAGCAGAACTCATGTTCTCTGGTTCTTAGAATAAAAATTTAAGCCAAGAAACATGCCGGATGGTTCTCCTCACTGATCTCCTGAGTAAAATCTGCGCCAAATGACCTTAACCCCAGTCCTTCAGGTACGTGTGCATCCGAGGCGTGTTCATCCTCACGACAGAATGTGCCTCCCTCACAGTCACACTCGTCGTGACTCTACGCAAGTTTGTGAGCCTCATCTTTTCCATCTTGTACTTCCAAAACCCATTCACTCTGTGGCATTGGCTCGGCACCTTGTTTGTTTTCATTGGGACCCTAATGTATACAGAGGTGTGGAACAACTTAGGGGCCACAAGAAGTCAACCTGGAAAGGAGGACAAGAAGAACTGAGGTCGGCCTGGAATAGATGGACGAGTGTCAGAGTGAAGGAGGGGCTTGGCGAAGGTCTGGCTGCCATTTCACGTTTGTTAATGCTGAATTACCCCACAGTATTGAGCCAGTTTGGAACAGAGAGTCCTCGGAAGGAGGAGACTTCTCAAATTTCCCATGGCTATACAGACTAACATTTGTAGACTCTGAATAGAAATCCCTCAACTCTGAAATAGAAAAAAAAAGTTCTATACTATTGAACAGCCTATTCATTTGTTATTTTTCTTTTGTTTACCAAAATGTTCAGTACTATACTTGTTTATTGAATTCTGAGTCACCAGAGGTACTAGTTTTATATCTGTCTTTTTGGACAAAGACTATCCCTTTTGTTGCTGTTCTGATGATTCTCTGCCATATCAGTCATTATCATCCTGTGGCCTCATCCCCTTTTCTCCTGTCATCCCCCCACTCGCAGCAGTACTTGTCAGTCAATCAGATGGTCCAGGTTGCATTATCAGGAACAACTACCTGGCCTGGTGAACTGAGACACCACTAATGTTGGAGCTGGACCTCCTCCAGCATGTGGGACAGGGAGCAGCTGTCCCTGTGAGCCGGGTGACACTGGAGCAGGAAAGTGGGAACCCTCTTTCCCACATTTTGCTGTTTCGTTTTTTTGGGGTTTTTTTTGTTTTGTTTTTCTATGCAAAAGTAAGATGCTTTCTCATCTGTTGCTTTTTGTGGTTAGAACAAACCTGTAGCACATCTATATGGCACAATGTTAATGAGAAAGAAAGGTTGCATATGGATTTGAAAAAGAGGCTTTTCCCCTCGATCTTTCACGTGAAGACCATTAGCCTCGAGCTGAGATGACAACGCCAGGAAGGCCCAGGGAGAGCAGCCGTGGAGCCGCAGCTCACTCTCCAGGCACAGGCAGGCACACGCAGGGCTGCTTCCGAGTGGGTCGGTTAAGGCTTCGAAAGGCTTCTGAGCCAGGGAGACGCAGCTCTGCCTGGCAACTCTAATAGAATCCCAACCAGTCAGGCTAATGAATAGACATATATATAACATATAGTTGGGGGCGGGTGTGTGTGTGTGTGTGTGTGTGTGTGTGTGTGTGTGTGTGTGTGTGTGTGTGTGTGGTATATAAATCAGGTTACTAAAACTGAATTTAAAATTTTTTCCTTTTTTCCTATAAAGTGTCTTGATGTTACAGATAGGTATTTGGGAGGGGTTGTGTGTGTTTTATTGTATGGAGAAATGTGCTTCCCTTTTACTAATCATTTAAGGATTTGGTATAGAAAGAGGAACACTGTCAGTTTAGCGTGTCCAATGTGCCTGCTCTCGTGCCTTTTGTATGTGATGACTTGGGAGGAGAGAAGAGCAGAGAAGTCAGTGTTCTTTTATTTCCTCTTTCTTTACTTATCTCCTGACCCTCATTGAGCTCACGCAAATACATGCTCTTCTGTAGGCAGTTCAGCTTACTTTCCATTTTCTTTGTGCATACAGAAAGAGGCCTTCCATTTTCTGCTCATGTAAATGGTGGTCTCCAACTGAGGGGTGGCTCCCAGGCCTCCTGGGCACCCTCCGTGGTGTGTGTGCTTATCCCACCGTCTATAGCATTCTCCCGTGTGTCTGAGCAGCAGCAGTGCAGACACGTGTCCTAGAAACCCCTGGGTAGCTTTGGGCAAGTCTCTTAAGCTGCCTCAGTTTTTTGTTATATAAAATGAGGATATTCTTTCTCCACCTAAGTTACAGGGGTTTTAGACTGATTAATTTTTCTGGATATTGACAACTCTCCAGTACCAGTGATGGTCTATTCTAAAACATATTGGATTGGCTGTGAACCCATTCATGCAATCAAAAGGTATTTTCTTCAAGATGTGTAGAGTTCCTCAGACTGACGGTGCTATAAATACCAAGTGTTAAATACTCTCTGAAAAAACAACAAAAGCCACTTTTCTTGGACATTTAATAGAAGAACCTGGCCCTGGGGCCTATTTTACTATGTAGCTGGAGTCTCTGGGTAACCCTTAACAGGATACAGCCTACACGACATCCTGTCACCCTTTTTATGTTGATGTAAATGTTACAGTTTTTCAGTCATTATAACTTGGACTGAGATACACAGACTTCGTTTAACTGGGTCATTAGGTTTCAGATCTGCTTCCGGATCCTGTCTGTTCCTCTTGGTCTCAGTACCTCTGCTGGACCTGTTAATAGAAGGTGTGTGTGCACAGTTAATAGATTAGAGCATTAGAGCACTCACAACGAAACAAGCGCACGTAGGACAGCATGCCTGAGATGCCTGCGGTTGCTTTTCTCTTTAGCCTTTGGATATAAGGAAATGTGTCTAGCAAACATGAATTAATACTTGTTTTAAGCCATGCTTTTTTTTTTTTTTTTTAAAACCATGTATTCACCTTGGTTAACTGATTTTCAATTCAGGTTGAAAATTTTTCCAGCCTTTGTTAGAAGAGCCAATAAACTATTTTGTAGAGGATCAGACTGAGTGAGACATGACTCTTAAATGACTGGGTCAAAATTGTGTAATTTTGTTCTTCAGAGATAGAGGATATAGTTTGTTTACAAAGGAATTTGGTGTTTAAGTTCTCTAAACCTCTCCTCTGGAGCAAAGATCAAATAGCAAATGGCACGAACCAGAAGATGTAACAGTTTGACCCATTACATAAGGTAAAGGAGATGGATAAGGTAAAGGAGAAATCAATGGATTTTTGAATTATATTGATTTATGTCTGTGTATCCTTAACCAAAATTCCATGGTCACATTCTAAATGCTATTTTTTCATTTTTATTTATTTTTGATTCTTTATTTTCTTTTGCATCCAACTAAAACAACCCTAATATACATAGGAACTTTATGTTTATATCAAGTTCTAAATTTTTTAGACTCAGTCCAAATAGTTTTGTTTTGTTTTTTCTTTTTCCTGCCCAGTTATCCATAATGAAATCCTGCAGTACTTTAATTTGGTCATTGCTACAAAAAGAAAACCCATGAAAGCTGAGCTGATCTGCACCACTCACAACAAACCTCTTCTGTCCTTTGGGAAGATTACATGATATTTTTTAAAGGATTCTAATAAATATCTTGAGGTCGCTTCTCAGCACCTGTCCTCTCTTCTGCCCGATTTTCTTTCACTTCCTTCCCCCATCTTTCTTCACTGCAGCCTCCATTCACTTGTATTGTTTTCTACTGAGGAAGACATATACTCTCATATCTATTTATGCCTCTATTCTTTGGGGCCCCTGGATGTTTTTGTGGATTTTAGCAAATATTTATATCTGTATGTAGTGTGTATTGTTACACGTTCTTGTAAGCAGTGACATCAGTAGTGTGCCTCTACAATGGTGAGGGAGGATAGCAGAGCATGTGAATATGTGCACAGCTGAGAATGAACATGAAAGGTTAATGTAGAAATGTTTGTATATTCTGTTAGAGCCCAAAGTTTGAGGTGAGAATCTTCACCACTATTCCCTTCTGTGTTTGGGAAACAGTAGTTTTCTTATTTTGCTCTTTTTACCCTACCTCTAGTTGGTTTCACCCAACAGTGCCAGGTGCCTATGGAGAAAAGAGGTGGAAAACAGTAGGTCAGGAATAATCCTAAACCACTGAATTGGCTGTAGGCTGGTGGACGTGTTCATCAGTGGACTGATTGGCATAATAGACAATGTAGCAAAGACCTGAGGAGATACACAAATACACATTGGGAAAGAACTGCATCACGGAGCTTTGAAATCAAGATCCTACATTTGTTGTAGTTTTTCTCTTTTGCTTTCACTTTAGAATACATAGAATTAGGAGTAAGTCTGCTTTTATTAGATAACCAAAGCATTTTGGTCTCAGTAGGTTTGTCCTGAAAAAATTATGATTGGTTCTTATCTACTAGTAGTTCATTCTCAGGTTGAAAGAACTATCAATATAGATATAATCCTTTCATTATTATTATTGATTGATGTGACATTTGAAAATAAGTATCAACAATATTTATAAGTAAAAGAACTAGTCATAAGCATTGGAATATGTTAAATATGTACTGAGGTGGGGTGAGAGACTGGCCTCTCAGCTTTGTAGTATGTTCTTTTCTCTTCCCAGCAGTCTCCTTGCAGTAGACATTCCAGGGAAGGGAAAGGCCAAGGATCATATCTTAATCTTTTCTGTATTGCCAGCCCCTGGCACAGTGTTTGCCTGTGTTCAGGGAATAAATGAATGCTTGCCAAGACTTCTTCTTCCCTCAAGTTTCTGGAAACCTTCTAATGGTTCCTGATACCTGTTCCCACTCTTCATCAGCTGGCTGGCAGGAACATGAATAAGAGGAAACATTCCTAAGTTTCAAGCAAGGAAAGGAATGGAGAAATACTGGGGGACAACACACCATGGATTACTGTCAGCATGCAACCTACACTCAGGTTTTTGCTCTCTTGATTGCCTGATGGTAGAAGGGAAGAGCATTATTTATTTAGCACCTTGCATCGTTTGATGCCCAGGAAGAAAGTACAAGAAGATGCCTGTTGGGGAAGCATTAAAGAGTAAAAGTTTTTGAAGTAGGCTGCCTGGGTGACCAGACCACTTTACATTTCCCTGACTGGCATAGTTGGCCGATGCATGGAGCTCATTGTTTGTTTGTCTATACCCAGTATCACATTGAGACACCTCCCTGAGCTTTCCCTCTTAAATTGATAACATTCCTATCAAAATTCCTCATTTTTGGTCAAGGGAGGCAAGTGCAAGAGAACCAGCGATAGGTGGGAAAAGAAAGCTTGGTCTACATTTAGAAGAAATAAAACCCATACTTTCATAGGAAAAAAATTGTAATAATTTCTTTAGCACATTGAATTATATTTTTGAGGTGTAAAGAAGACTCCTGTGAACAACAGAGAAGCAGTGGTTATTCCCCAGTGCAATAAAAATGTCTTTGTGTGTCACTTGCTATTGCAAGTCATTTCTGTGTTAGTTCCTTCATTCCAGAGAATGGGGGCGGTGAGGGAAGAAGATAATTTTAAAAGAAGGATTTCCTAGCAAATTATGTGGAGTGGCAGCAGGGATTTGATTTATCTAGCCTCTGAGCTCTTCATTCAGTATTTAGTTTTTTTCTTATATTTATTTTATTTATTGAGATAGTTCACATACCATACAACTACCCAGAAACCCAAAGTGTACAATCAATTGCCCGTGGTACCATCATACAGCTGTGCATCCATCAACACAACTAATTTTTTTTCAATTTTTAGAACATTTTCATTACTTCAGAAAAGAAATGAAAGACCAAAAAAAGGAAATTCAGATCCTCCCATACCCCTAACCACGCCCCCCTCCATTATTGATTCATAGTTTTGGTATAGCACATTTGTTACAGTTGATGAAAGAATGTTAAAATACTACTAACTGTAGTATATAGTTTGCAATAGGTATATATTTTTTCCCTATATGCCCCTCTATTATTAACTTCTAGTTATAGTGTCATACATTTGTTCTAGTTTGTGAGAGAGATTTCTAATATTTGTATAGTTAATCACAGACATTGTCCACCACAAGATTCACTGATTTATACATTCCCATCTTTTAACCTCCAGCTTTCCTTCTGGTGACATGCATGACTCTGAGCTTACCCTTTCTACCACCTTTACGTACCTTTCAGCACTGTTAGTTATTCTCACAACATGCTACCATCCCCCTTGTCCGTTTCTAAACATTTAAGTTCACCCTAGTTGAACATTCTGTCCATAATAAGCAACCACTCCCTGTTCTTTAGCCTCATCCTATATCCTGGTAACTTACATTTCATGTCTTTGAGTTTACATATTATAGTTAGTTCATATCAGTGATCCCTGCAATATTTGCCTGTATGTGTCTGTCTTATTTCACTCAATATAGTGCACTCAGGATTTCTTCATCAACCCATTTCTTTTAAGATGGTTTTTTTCACACACCATACATTCCATCCTAAGTAAACAATCATTGGTTCCCTGTCTAGTCATGGATTTATGTATTCATCATCGCCACTATCTATGTAAGGACATCTCCATTTCTTCCACAAAGATGGAGGAAGAGTCAAAGAAGGCAGAGAGGCAAAAGAAAAGAGAGAGAGAGAGAAAACAAACAAACAAAAAACAAAACTTGATAGCTAGAAAGTGACAAAAGGAAAGATACCATTAACCTAAAGTAGAATAAAGAGTCAAACCATCACCAATGCCAAGAGTCCCATACACTTCCCCTATTCCCCACCCCACCCCACCCCCATCATATGCATTTAGCTTTGGTATATTGCCTTTGTTATATTAAAGGAAGCATAATACAATGTTTCTGTTAATTATAGTCTCTAGTTTGCACTGATTGTATTTTCCCCCAATCCCACCCTATTTTTAGCTCCTTGCAATGTTGACATTCATTTGTTCTACCTCATGTAAAAACATACTTGTACCTTTTATTACAATTGTTCAGCACCCTAGGTTTCCCTGAGATACACAGTTCCAGTCTTTACTGTTTGTATTTGTTCTGGTGTCCCACATGGTCCCAGCCTTCCTCTTTCAACCATATTCACAGTCATCTTTGTTCAGTGTACTTAACATTACTGTGCTACTATCTCCCACAATTGTTTTCCAAACCTCTCACTCCTGTCTTTTCCTTTCTGTCTGCAGTGCTTCCTTTAGTGTTTCCTGTAGAGCAGATATCTTATGCACAAACTCTGTCATTGTCTGTTTGTCAGAGAATATTTTAAGCTCTCCCTCATATTTGAAGGATAGTTTTGCCAGATATAGGATTCTTGGTGGTTTTTCTCTTTCAGTATCTTAAATATATCACCCCACTTCCTTCCTGCCACCATGGTTTCTATTGAGAAATCCACATATAGTCTTATCAAGCTTACTTTGTATGTGATGGATCACATTTCTCTTGCTGCTTTCAGGATTCCCTCTTTATCTTTGATGTTTGGTAATCTGATTATTAATTGTCTTGGCATAGGCCTATTCAGATCTGTTCTGTTTGTAGTACACTGTGCTTCGTGGATCCGTAATTTTATGTCTTTCATAAGAGTTGGGAAATTTTCATTGATTATTTATTCTATTATTGCTTCTGCCCCTTTTCCCTTCTCTTCTCCTTCTGGGACACTAATGACACATACATTCTTGCTTTTCGTTTTGTTCCTAAGTTCCTGGAGACATTGCTCGTATTTTCCCATTCTTTTCTCTATCTGTTCTTTTGTGTGTAGGCTTTCAGGTGCCTTGTTCTCCAGTTCCTAAGTGTTTTCTTCTGCCTCTTGAGATCTGCTGTTGTATGTTTCCATTGTGTCTTTCATCTCTTGTGTTGTGCCTTTCATTTCCATAGATTCTGCCAGTTGGTTTTTTGAACTTTCAATTTCTACCTTATGTACGCCCAGTATTTTCATTATCCAGTTCAGCTTTCACCATATCTTCCCTAAACTTTTTGAATTGACTTATTATTAGTTGTTTAAATTCCTGTATCTCAGTTGAAATGTAAGTTTCTTCCTTTGACTGGGCCATAACTTCATTTTTCTTAGTGTAAGTTCTGGTTTTCTGTTGTCTAGGCATGGTTTCCTTGGTTACCCCAATCAGGTTTCCCCAGACCAGAACAGGCTCAGGTCACAGAAGGAGGAAATATTCAGTATCCAGTTTCCCTGAGTTTGTGTCTTAGAAAATTGGTACACCCTGTGATGCCTCAGGTCACTGTGCTTTTCTGCCCAGCAGGTAGTATCTGTCATCCTGTAATTCCAGACTGGTGTAAGGAGGTGTGGCCCATGGCTGTTTTCCCCCAGGCTCTGGGGTCTGGTTCTGAATGGAAGGCAGGTAGTAGAGTTGGACCCCACCCCTTTTCTCTTAGAGAAGATAGACCCCCTAGGCAGAGGTCATTAGCATTTTAATGGTCTCTGTCTGCCTGTGCTATCTCCACCCTTGTCTGGGTCAGGGCACTGGGAACTGAGAATGGCTGAGGCTTTCTCCACTGAGCTGAAACAGAGACAGAAAGTCCCTTTCAGGGCTAGTCCGCAGTGACCCTCCAGCTCTCCAAGGTCAGTCATCACCCAAAGCCTCTGTCTGCTTGTTGGGGATTCATAGCTCGTAGTGAGCAGTTCACACTCGCTAATTAAAACCCCAGTTGGCGCTCAGCTGAGCTATTTCCGCTTGCTGGGAGTGAGCTTCTCTCTAGCAGCATGAGACTTTGCAGCTCGGGCTGTGGGGAGAGGGGTCGCCCAGCTTGGATCTGCAGTTTTTACTTACAGATTTTATGCTATGATTTTGGGCATTCCTCCCAATTCAGATTAATGTATGATGAGTGGACAGTCATGTTTGTCCCCCGCAGTTATTCTGGATTATTTACTAGTGGTTCCTGGTTTTTTATTAGTTGTTCCAGGGGGGCTAACTAGCTTCTATTCCTCCCTATGCCACCATATTAGATCCTCAGTATTTAGTTTTAAGAACAAAGATTGAAGAAGGAGGGAGCTGAACATGTAGAATATGTAGAACAGCTAAAATACATCAGTGGGTATTCAGATTTAGAGCTGTGTAAATGTTAAACATCAGCTTCCAGCCTTATGTGTTATTTGAGCAGAGAGTTAAGAAGGAAAGAGAGTTTGTGAATAAAATGCTTTGCCAAACAAACTGAATGAGTCTTTTACCATTATTTCTTATAAAGAGTAAGTTTTTACCTTCTGAAACAAATCTCCAGACATCTGGATTTTATCATGAATTGTGCAATCATTGTTTCTTAATAAATGTGATACATTTCTTGCAGGTGTCTCCAATCACCATTACCTTTCAAGTGCTTGTGTGCAGTTTTATAAGCTCTCCAGTTTTTGTCCCGTGTTGTGGTAGTGATGCATTTTACTACAAACCGTTGTAAGCAACCTGTTGTCTTCCTAATGCCTAGCAGCTGGATCAATCATAAACTACTCAGCCTACGGGTCTGTTTCTGCTTCAGAAATTTAAAGACGAGGTTTTATAGGTTCATGACAGTGAATTTCTGCAAAAAATTTCTCAAAACCTCTTTGCCTTAATAGAAATATGTTGACTTTTGTTAATGCTGCAATGTCCAGCCCTCCTTTTTTGTTGCTTTTAAGTAAATCTTAAGGTGAAAGCAGCTCTCAAAGCAGTTTACCACACCCAGTCTACTTTTATTAATGTTATGCAACAGCCACTAGGTACAGAACACTGAGAAAAAAAAACAAATGAGAGATTTTGAACCAAGTATAGCATAATTAAAATTCATCCCTTTAAAGATTGCAGCACAACTTTATTCAAAGGACAGGGCTGAATGTTCTTAAGCAGTCCTGAGCCTGTAATTGCAAGGAAGTGTGGTCTCAGCTGCTTCTGAAACCTATCACTCTCAAATCATATTGTGTTGTAGACACAGGGTGTATGAACTCTAAATGTTTGGAACCGCAAGCCTAAAAAATGTGAAGTACTCTTTGGAAGACTGAATTTGGTTTAGTTCAATTCTAACAAATTATATAATTTCAAACTGTCTGATTCTGGTGCCAGTGGCAAAAAACCATTACAGATAACTGCAGTGGACTCCCTGTCTGAGATATCACTCCTAAAGAAGGGCTGCAGGCACAAAGGTGAATGAATGTCAGAAAAGATCTGATTTCTTTGCCCACCCTTTGACATTCAGCATTCAAGTAACTATCAGAAATGAGTCAAGATCAATGAATTAAGTATGCCCTGATGTTGAAAATTCTCTTTAAAAGAAAAAAAAAAAAACAAAAAAAGCCAGATTCCATCTGGCTGTGCAGCTACTTATTAAAGTTTTTCAGTGATGATCTTTGCTAATTCAGTTTTTAAAACATTTCACCATTAAAATTAAGTTTTTTGAATGTTGTTTCTGATTCTGCTCTTTAAGGACTTAGTATATGACTCCATCATTACATCTGACTCCATGATGCACAAATGTGGTCTAAAGCTAAGTGGGATTATGATTATAGTTAGTGGAGTCTTATTTCCTATAATAGTTTTGAATAAAGTTCACTGCATGAATGCATTCCTTTCATGAAGGCCATACGTCTGTATTGATTTGCCAGAATCTTCAGCATTATTGAAATAGTGGGTTTCATTCCAACAATTAAATGGAGTGACATAATAGCAATAGTAAACACATATTTACTGTGTGTGAGGCACTTTGCTCTACTTAATTTATTTAATTCTCATGGCAAATCATTGTAATAAGAAAATTATTTTCATTCTACAGATAAGAAAACTGAAGCAAAGGGGGGCTAATTTGCCTCAGTTACTTCTAAACAGTGGAGCTGGGATTTGAACCCAAGAAGACTGATTCCAGCATCTCTGCTCTCTTAACCACTGCAATAAGCTACTGCTGAAATCTCAGAGTCTGTAGAATCTTCCTCTGTCCTATGACTTCCTATTTGGTGCAGATCTCAATATCCTAAATGTCAACAGTAGTCCTTGAATCTATTTTTTGACCATGTCAACATAGATCTTTGAATCCAATTCTCTACCCTTCCTCTCTAAGAGTTTATGATCTATTCTGCAGATCAAGCAAGAAGGAAAGAAAATCCAGGAAGTTGGTAGCAAAAAAAAGGACTCTGCAAAGTTCTGGTTCTTAAATGTTCACATCAGAAGTTCCATTATTCCTTGAATGTGAAGCACATAACTTTCAGGTTAATCAACAATATCAAATATGTGCTATAGAAAATTAGGTAATTAAACCACAAAGCCTTTATCAATGATTTGCTTAAGTAGCTGTAATTTATAGAATGATTAATTACATGTTAACCATTCTTTTAGTTTCTCTAAGTTCTGTCCCAGAAAGCAAATTATATAAATTATATTATCTCATCCATCTGCATAAATGCTATTCCTGAATTATACTTTGATGATAAACCTTCAGCCATTATACAAGGATTGTTACAAGAGTTTCCATTTTCAGTGTTTCCCTATCATTGGCACAAATGGAGTTTAATGCATTATCCATTATCCACTGGATTACCTAATGCCCCCTTTCCAAACAAGAATTAATGTTATGTTATTGATCAAATTCCAGTTCTAGAAAAATGTCTCTGCCAATGTGTTTGCATATTTAATTTTGTCAGAAAATGAAAACTGTAACTGAGTGTCATCCTTTAATAAATTCTATTGGGATAATGTTTAACTGCATGTAATAGAAACCAAAACTACAATGACTTAACCTGATAGTTTATTTTCACAGGAGTTAGACAGTTTGGAGCTGGTTCAGCAACTCAAGGAAGTCGTGAAAGAAAACAGGTGGAAGTGGCTGTAAAATGGCACATCTGCAAAAGCCCACATGTTGCCCACAGTTGCCAGAAAGCAATTATATGGCTCCTGGCTTCCAAATCTCACGAGTACTGGTCAGAGGGGTCCATCCCAGAACAATGCTGGTGAAGAGTCTGGAAAATGTAGATTGCAGACTCCCAGATCCTGTGGTACAAGGGAGAGCTTAGATGGGGAAATAGTGCCGACTTGCCAATAGGCAATCCAGCAGAATGTACTCCTTTGGCTGTTCAGCAGTAATATCTAACCAGATAAACAATTGTAACAATTGCATGCTTCTGCCTAACCTGATGTGTGTATCCTTCATAGAAATGAGGGCACTCTTATTCTTTTCCCCCAAAGTGGAAACCCAAAGTCCCTTAAGTCATCATACCCATCTCTAGTTTAGTCACAATTTCCCTTTGATATCCTATAACCTAAAGACTAAATCAAAACATCTTACATAAAATGGGAGGGGGGAGATTTTGTTGCTAATAATGCAATCAACTTGTTCATGTTAATATACTAATATAGTCATAATGCAAGGAATAAAATATGCATAGTTGTTACAGTCTTTTGTTCATGTGATCATGCTTGGTATTGATAACTTTCTTTTTCCACTCTCTATTCCATGTACCCTTTGCCCTCAGCTCCTCAGCTGGTCAAAGGTGTTTACCCTGTAGAATGATCCAAACCTTCATTTCTGATTCTGTTCCTGCCTATTTTGGTGGTGGGATCGTCCCCAACTTTTACCTCTGGACAGGTAAGAGAAAAGAAAGGCCCCCAGGGAATGCCTTGAGTTTCAAAACATACCCATGGTGTAGCAGGAATCCTACTTCCCCTTGATAATAGGGATCAATTCCCCAGTGTATTTAGTAACCTCCTCTTTGCCTATTGTTTCAGTGGCATAAGGCCAGGGAGACAAGATGGCTGTCTCAATTTCCTCTTCAACTGCTCCTTTGCTGCATCTCTTGGCAAAACTATTTTTGGGAACTGAAATTTGTAGATGCAGCACCTGAAGTTGTTGAACCAAGAAACAAAAGTTTTGCAGGTGGGTCACAAAGAGTAACAAAGAAGCTACTTCATTTCTCCCTCCTACTTCCTGGACCAGTGTTTTCTATCTATGGGTAAAAACATACCATATATTGGTTGCTGGTTCAACCAGATACTGCATCTTAAAGGACAGCACTACATATCTAAAAGGAGTTGGCCAAATTAGTGCCATATCTGAATCTTCAATGGACTATTCCACCATTCTGTTAGACCACATGCTTCTGGGTGTTGGGATACCTTCAATAACAGTGGATCCCACAGACATGTGTCTGATGATTGCTTCTTTTCCTGTAAAAGGAGTTTATTGGTCAGAAGCAATGTGCAGGATAAAATATGGTGAGGAAGACATTTTGTAAGCCCATCAGTGCACTGACAAGCAGAAAAGGCAAATCCATATGCAGAGTAACTGTCTTGCTATGTCAGCAAGCCACTGTTCTATCTCTAATGGAAGGGGTGAAATGTATTATCAATCTGCCGCTAGATGGCTTGTGATGGTGTCATATTGAGGGCTCCATGTCGGTGTCTGCTGCTGGGAGGTTGGGCACTCAGCAGTAGAGAAAGCCAGATCAGCCTTGGCAAGAAGAGACCATATCATGAAAACTATACATAAACCATCCTTGCCACCGCGGCCATGTTATGTTGTTCATGGATCCAGCCAGCCAGCCAGCTGTGGATAAAAAGCAACTACAGGAGATTAACCACACACAGGTAATAAAAGTCTAGAGGTAAGTCATTTTGTCAATCTGATTAATACAAGGCTCCTGTGCAGTGAAACTTCTTTGATAAACATTCAAATGTGCCCAAGTGTCCTCACATTCTATGTCCATTCTGAGAGGTCTATTCAGATAGCATTGCCCTAGACCTCTTTGTTACCAGTCCTCTAACCTTGTTCCTTCCAAGTCCCTGACATCCAGCCAAATAATTAGCCACTTCCTATAAATCAGTGGAGATTCATCCCTCTGAACCAGATGAACTGTACTGCTCACTGGGAGGATTTCTGGTCCCCATATCCTTCAGGCCACCTCAAGAAGGTGTCATTGTGCACTTCCAGATGATTCTAGCATATTGAAAGGACGTTCTGTAAACCAGGCCCCAGTTTTTTTCTTTCTTAGTAAACTTGTCATAGGAAGTGTCCCATGAGGCCACTGGTGTGGGTTGAGGGAGAGGGGGGAAATGTCAAGGGAGTCTGGCTGTTCATTCTGTTTTCTTGTTGCCTTCAGGACCTGCAGAAGCCTGATCTTGTATGGACCACTTCCACCTGATGGGGCTCAGCTGCACAGGCCCAATCTTAAGGATTGGTGGATCAAATAATACCCAGTTCATGGTGGACACCTCAGTCTGCATATGGCATTTCCTGATGAGCAATTTACACTCTACCAAGGTCTATAACAAGTCAAGAGCTTTTTCTCAAATGAAGGCTGGAAGTCATTGGCGATGAGGAAAAAAGCTTGGAGTCAAGGGAGAGAGAAATACTCTGAGCAAGGACTCAAGTCAATAATTATGAGGGAAATACCAAGAGTTTCAGAGATGGTTATGGCAAGGAGGGCAAGAGGACACCACAGCCAGATGGTATGAGCAAGAAATTTGGCAAGAGGAATATGAACATTCTCTGATTAAAGGGTGAATTAATTAATTCAGTGATTAAAGGGTAGAGGGAGACCTTTGTTCCTAGGCTCCTCCCTTTCCTCTGACTAGACAACTTCTCCATTTGCCTCAGTTTCCACAGACAGACACTATACATACCTACATACATACATTTTCATTTTTGCTCTCCCTTGCTAAAGTGTTAACTTGTAATTGTTTGGGTGTGACCCCTGCTATTGGTGGTATTTGTATTTTTTTCCAGCAAATGCTTGTGGAGTTGCATTTTTTAAATAGGGGACACACAAAGGGCATCATTGTTCAGGGCTTGGTCTCTAGGTTCATTCTCTGGTTTCAGATCCTGGCTTCACCACTTGCTACCTGCGTGACCTTGAATAAATTATCTAACCTCTTTGTACCTCTGCCTGTGTAAAATGGGGATAGTACTACTACCTACCTGTTAGGGTTGTTGTAAAGATGATTGAGATCATGCATGTAAAGCACTTTGAACAATGCCTAGGACATCATGCTCAGTAATTGTTAGCTGCTATTATCATTATTATGGTTGCTATTTTTAAGGGATAAGAGCTTCTAAGACGCAGGGAATAAACTTTTAATTGTGAAATTAGAGTCAAAAGGGGAGTTCAATATGTAGCAGAATAATATTGTGGCATACAATATTACCAATACTCCCTGACACCTCTCCCCTCCCATACCCACTTGCTTCTTCATCCTTCCTCCTGGCTCTTTAGGTAGCACCAGAAGGCATTTCATAAGCACTACCCTCAGGGTAACTCAAGGTTGTTAACAAGAATGCTATAAAAGACCACCTTTCCTTCCACTACAGCTCCATTTGAAGGAGTCAAGATGGGGGTCCCAGAACGCTGGGTGCCCCTTGCAAGATTTTTCCCCCTCCATTCCAATCCCCACACACTTTCCAGCACTGGCTGCCTTGAGACCATCCCATTACATGCTATCTCAGGTGGGACCACATAATTTATCATCCAAAGTGGGATGTTAGAAATAATTAACAGGTGTTAATTGATCTTACAATAGGCTTACACTGAGCCTCAATCAGGCCCCAGGCTGTGTTAACTTCCCTGTATCTTTTTTCTAACTGTCACACAGCTAGGTCTCAGGTGTTTGTTACCAGTTTAGAACAATTGAGAGTGACACGGGGAGATTTAGCCTAGCTCTTAATCTGTCTGCCTATGACATCTTCCTAAACCATTGCTTAGACACATGCAAATGAAAGACACACATTCGCAGTTTTTCTGGTGCAAATCCTGAAAGCTACATTTTTTTTTCTTTTTCTTTTGAAGGCTTCCCAGGCACCACCACCCCCCCCACCCCCCCTCCAAACCACCACCACTACCAGTTTTCCTTTGGTGGGCCTATTTTAAATGCATTAAATCTAGGAAAAGATGCCATCAAAAAGAGAAAAACAGGTGGGGAAGAAGGAGATGAAAACACTCTGACAGTTCACTTCTGTTTTGCAGCTGTGAGAACTGCATATTTGAATTGTGCTACCTCCCTCACCAACCTAATTAATTCTCTTTTTAAAAAAGCCACATCTTCTTCCTTCAATCAGTGTCAACAGTCAATTACACTCTTTCATCACCCAAAGTGTAATAACACAAATGTTATCAAGGAAGAAAACAGTTGGACTGACAAGATTAGCAATTCACTCCTTTCTTGATCTTGTAATCACATGGTATGCAGTAGTTTACAATAATATACACCCAAGTTTGCCAGTAAATTACTCTCTAAAGGCCGTGTGTAAATTCCCCATCATGTCACGTCTAAGTTTGGCACAGAAACACGTGTCTTCCTGTAGGAGACATGGGATGAATTAAGACCAGCTCTTAAGAGCCCTTTCCTCATGCATTAACCACTGCAGAGGGGCTTTAATTACGTGAAGAAATGCAGACTTGCTGAAATATGTAACTCTGAATGGCATTTAGGGGCAACAGAAAACTGAGACAGCTGACAGTGACAGAAGGTATTTCACCAATACTAAGTTTAACACTTCACTGTCATTTGCTGGAAGACAAACCTTTCTTGCCTTAAGGGGGTCAAATCTTTGTTGATATGAGTTGGATTGTTCCCTAAAGTCTTTGGGGGATCCCAACTTTGTTATCAGTGCACAAGATTACACTTCCCCCAGGAGATGTGAGTGTAAAGGGTATGAATTTCAGCCCACAAACTGGAGTGTGAAAGGAATGTCACATATATTTGATTTAAAGAAATTCAACAAATCTGATTCCCAGCCCCCATCTGCCAGGCCGGTGGGATATGCAAACTCATCTTTTCCAGAGCTCCCTCATCTCTCTGGAGCTGCACAGAAATCCAAGAGGCTATGTAATATGTAGTAAATGAATGAGGAATTATGGATTTCTGTCCTTTCATAATTATTGGGGTCCTTTGAGCTTGGTAACCCTGGTTCCAGTGTCTGCTTGGCTTCAGAAATAGTGTCTTGCCACCCCTCTGGGTTACCTCTCACAGCATGTCCCTGGGTCCGAACCCTGGCTTTCTCAGGCAAGGGAGCACAAAGGGCCTGGCTACTTTCTTGGAATGGAGGAGTTAAAGAATGGGAAGGCAGAGGCAGATTAATGCTCAAAAAAATGCTGTGAAACTGTAGCTCTTGTTTCTCCCGCTGGGAGGAAGAGAAAATAGGGGCTTGGTTTAGAGCCTCTTCTCTACCTGGCATTATTCTTCTAGCTTCCAGGAGGACTCACTACCACTACCCTCACCAAAGAGGTGTGTGGCTTCTGCCCAGTGTGGTCTGTGGGGCCCCTTGCCTCACCATTTGTTGCTGCTGCATCATGCCCATTCCTTCACTTTAGACTATGAGGGAGAGTTTCTCCTCCCTTGGTGGCTTCAGAAATTTCCACCCATCATAGAAGATCCTATTTGACAGTGATCACACCTTTTCTGTCTACCTCTATTGAGAAACCTGGAACATATCCCCTACCTTCCCAAAGACCGTGTCATCATTTCATCACACTCATGCCAGGAGCATCATGATCCTGTAACAATACCCCAGGAAGGCAGGAAGATTAGGCCCCACAGAAACCACTGCTACAGTCACACAGTGTTAGAGCATTGTCAGATCTTGGCAACCAGCTGGTCATTCAGCAAAGGCAGACTATTTCTTAATGAAAACATATACCCAAATCATTTGTAACTAGCCAAAATATCAAAGTAGATAATTTATGTAAGAAATTGCCAAGGTCAGCATGTTCAGTGCATTCTGCTAGACAAACTCCCACCAAGACTGATTGAACATATATCTATTGCAAATTAAACAAAAAAATGCACACACGCTGCTTTGGATACTACATGCTGAGTTCATTTCACCCAGTGACAGCACAGATCCCACACACAGGCTTCAACATGCCAGTCTGCAGCCTGCAAATGTGCTGGTGGAAAGTGTGGTATGTGCCACTTCCACATCCAGTAGCCAGAATGCCCTTGGTGGATGTGACTGGTGGTGGCAAGAAGGAATATGGGATAGCAAGTGAAGAGCAATGCCAGAATAGAATAAGTGATCAATGATGTGATCAATGTTATTGACAATGGGCTATGAGGGATTAAGAATTCTTGTTATTTTTAAAGGCATTGTTCTAATTAATGAATTGTGAATACCGCAATTCCCAAGCTCTGTGCTAAACTATGGAAATAAAAAGCTGAAAGAACTCAGAGACTAATTTCAAGGAACTTGCAGTCTCATATGATCACTATGCTCATTGGTGATTTCCACCACACAGAGACAACTACTGAAAAATACTGGTATATTTTCTATGCCTACATACCATATGCCAAAATTAGGATCATACTAAATACACAGTTCTAATACTGTTTAATTCACTTAACACTGTTTTTATGTATTTCTTATATTCTTTGAAAATAGAAGTTTTAATGACTTCATGACATTTTATCATACGGATGTTCCATAATTGTTTAAATAAATTCAATGTGGAACACTGAATTTGTTTCCAGACTTACTTTATTATAAATAATGACCCCCATGAACATCCTATGTAAGTCTAACTGCATTTATCAGATTTCTTTCTTAGAATTCATTCCTAGAAGCAGTTTTATTGGGCAATAGGTTGTGAACATTCTAAGATTCTTAAAATATATGGTCATGCAGAGTTTCTATTTGGGTTAATGGGAAAGTTTTGGTAATGGATGGTGGTGATAGTAGCATATTGTAAATGCTATTAATAGTACTGAATAATATATTTGAATGTGGTTAAAAGGGGGAAATTTTAGGTTGTATGTGTGTTACTAGAATAAAAATTAAAAAAAACAAAACACAGGACTATACAACACAAATAGGGAACCCTATTGTAAATGATGGACTATAATTAATAGTATAATCACAACAGTGTTCTTTCATGAATTGTAACAAATGTACCACACTAATGTAAGGTGTTAATTGGGTATATGGGACTTTGTATTTTGTGCACAACTTTTCAGTAAACCTACAATTTCTCTAATAAAAAAAATAGTCAAATTTTTGTGGATCTTTACTTTACATAGCTTACTAGCAAGTATTTATTGAGCAACTACTGTTAGTACCAGACATGGTACTAAGTACTAGGAATACATTGGTGAACAAAATCAACAATGTCCCTGTCCTTGTAGTACCTGTAGCCAACTGAGAGAGAATCTAGAGCTAACCTGAGAACAAAAATCTTTGTCAATTCAATGTTAAATTTTGTATAGAGTTAAGAGTATCAGAGAAGGAAAAAAAGAATAATAAAAAAAAGCCTTAACTCTCAGAATACCATTTATGCAAATAATTCTGATAAACAAATGGTACTGGAATTTGCTAACCATTATAGCAGTTGTCATATTACCCATAAATTATGCATTGTATTTAGTTAGCTAAGGAGATGGAGGAATATTAGAAATTGGTTTAACTCCAAATGGTACCTCAAAGAGGGAAATAAAACATAATTATTTTACTTCCACCATTTAAAAAGGTAAAGCAATAACCCACATTTCAAATGAGTTTTCTATTTATTTTTACAAAAAGCTATCTAGCAAAAACTACCAATAATGTTAGGAAGGGGAAAATTTAAGAGGAAGAAAGATTCTACTGGAAATTTCTATATAATGTGGTGAAGTGGAGCTAATGTAGATGGCTCCCTCTCCCTCATCCTCTATACACAGAGAGATTTTGGGGGAAAGTATAACAAGGAAGAAAGAAAGGAAGAGAGGGTGGTAGGGAAAAGGAAAGAGGGTAGGTGTTCTGGTTTGCTAATGCTGCCATTATGCAAAACACCAGAAATGGATTGGCTTTTATAAACGAGGTTTATTTGGTTACAAATTTAAAGTTCTACCACCATAAAAGTGTCCAAACCAAGACATAAACACGAGTGTACCTTCACTGGAGAAAGGCCATTGGTGTCTGGAAAACCTCTGTTAGCTAGGAAGTTACATGGCTGGCATCTGCTTGCTCCCAGGTTGTGTTTCAAAATGGTGTTCTCCAAAATGTCAGCATCAGCTTTTAACGGCCATCTTCAAAATGTTTCTCTAAGCTGCAGCAGCGAGCTCCTTCTGTCTGAGCACTTACAGGACTTCAGTGATTAAATCAAGACTCATGCTGAATGGGTGGAGCCACATCTCTATGGAAATAATCTAATCAAAGGCATTACCCACAGTTGGGTGGGTCACATCTCCATGGAAACAACCCAATCCAAAGATTTCAACCTAATCAACAATAATACATCTGCCTCCACAAGACTGCATTAAAGAACATGGCATTTTGGGGGACATAATACATCCAAACCAGCACAGGGGGAGAAAGGAAAGGAAAAAAACATTACACGACAAAGTAGAAGAAAATATTCGTAACACACATAACTGATAAAAGGCTAATATATAGTGTTTATAAAGAACTCCTAAAATCAAGGAAAAGACAACCCAGTAGAAGAATAGGCCAAAAAGACATAAACTGTTTGTCACAGAGTTAAAAACACCCTTGGCCACTAAATATGAAAGGATGCTCAATCTCGTTAATAATTAGGGAAATGCATCCTGCAACTAGAATGATACATCATATCACATTCATCACACTGGCCAAAATTAAAAAGTCTGAAAATATCACATGTTGGTGAGGATTGAATCAATGGAATCTTTTACTACCCTGCAGTGAATTATAAATTGGTATCACCAACTTGGAAAACAATTTGATGTTTTATTTTAAAGTTGCAAAACATGCCAGAAATTCCACTTCTGGCTATAACCATGGAGAAACCCTTGCACAAATGCACCAATGGACATATACAAAATTGTTCACAACAGTACTAACTGCTTTGCAAAAAACTGGAAACAACCAAATGGCCATTGACAAGGAAACAGAAAAATAATGAACTATAACTTTATCCAATCAACAAAGATAAACCTCAAAACCATAATGCTGCATTTAAAAAAACAAGTCTCAGAAGATTACAAATGGAATGATAATGTTTTCATGAAGCTCAAAAATTAGCAGCCTCAAACAATGTATACTATTAAAAAGACATGGGAAGGAGCTAAGATGGCGGCATAGAGAGGAGTGGAAGACGGTTAGCCACCCCTGAACAATTCATAAATGACCAAAAAACTAGTAAATAACCTGGAATAACTGCAGGGAGACAAACGTGACTGTCCACTCATCATCCACCAACCTGAATTGGGAGGAATGCCCGAGATTGCAGCATAAAATCTGTAAGTAAAACTGTGGACCACGCTGAGAGCTGAGAGCCCCTCCCTCACGGAAGCCTCGCGGTGCTAGAGAGCAGCACTCTCTCAGCCCAGCTCCAACTGGGGTTTTAATGTTAACTGCTTAATACAGACAGTGAATCCTCAACATGCAGACAGAGGCTTTTGGTGACAACTGACCTTGGGAGACTCGGGGGGCATATCTGTCTCAGGACAGGGAGCCCAGAGGATTGGGTGCTATCTCTGGCTGATGGGTGAAACTGGGAACTTTTCTGTTCCTTTCTCTCTCTGTGGAGAAAACCTCAGCCATTTTCAGCCTGCAGCACTTTGCAGTAAAGACAGCCTCAGCCATTTTAAAATCAAAACACTTTGATCAGCAGAGTCAGAGAAACAAAGAACTTATTGATATGCAGTGACCTCTCTGGAGGGAGCATAGCTTCCCAAGAAGAAAGGGGGGGGCCCAGCTCTACTGCCCGCCTTTCCGGAACCAGACCCCAAAGCCTGGGGGAGGAGAGCCACAGGCCACATCCTCTTACACCAGCCGGTGACAGGCTGACAGGTGCACCTGCTGAGCAGAAAAGCACAGGTGTGTCAGCCCTCTAAGAAGAACCATCAGGGAAACCAGACACTGAATATTTCCTCCTTCTGTGACCTGCACCTGTTCTCGTCTGGGAAAACCTGATTGGGGTGGCCTAGGAGGTCAGATGCCTAGACAACAGAAAACTACATCCTACACTAAGAAAAACGAAGCTATGGCCCAGTCAAAGGAATAAACTTACACTTCAACTGAGATACAGGAATTTAAACAACTAAGGCTAAATCAATTCAAAAAGTTTAGAGAATATTTCGCAAAAGAGATAGAGGCTGTAAAGAAAACACTGGGCATACATAAGGCAGAAATCGAAAGTTCAAAAAAACAACTAGTAGAATCTATGGAAATGAAAGGCACAACACAAGAGACGAAAGACGCAATGGAAACATACAACAGCAGATCTCAAGAGGCAGAAGAAAACACTCAAGAACTGGAGAACAAAACACCTGAAAGCCTACACACAAAGGAGCAGATGGAGAAAAGAATGAAAAATATGAGCAACATCTCCGGAAACTTAAAGATGAAACAAAGTACAAGAATGTACATATCATTGGTGTCCCAGAAGGAGAAGAGAAGGAAAAAGGGGAAGAGGCAATAATAGAGGAAATAATCAATGATAATTTCCCATCTCTTATGAAAGACATAAAATTACAGATCCAAGAAGCGCAGCGTACTCCAAACAGAAGAGATATGAATAGGCCTATGCCAAGACACTTAATAATCAGATTATCAAATGTCAAAGACAAAGAGAGAATCCTGAAAGCAGCAAGAGAAAAAGCAATCCATCACATACAAAGGAAGCTTAATAAGACTATGTGTGGATCTCTCAGCAGAAACCATGGAGGAAAGAAGGAAGTGGTGTGATGTATTTAAGATACTGAAAGAGAAAAACCACCAACCAAGAATCCTATATCCAGCAAAGCTGTCCTTCAAATATGAGGGAGAGCTCAAAATATTTTCCAACATACAGACAATGAGAGACTTTGTGAACAAGACACCCATCCTACAGGAAATACTAAAGGGAGCACTACAGAGTGATAGGAGAAGACAGGAGTGTGTGATTTGGAACACAATTTTGGGAGATAGTAGCATAGCAATGTCATTACACCGAACGAAGATAACTATGAATACAGTTGAGAGAGGAAGGTTGGGAGCATGTGAGACACCAGAAGAAAGGAGGAAAGATGAAGAATGGGACTGTGTAACTTGATGAAATCTAGAGTGTTCAACAATTGTGATAAAATGTACAAATATGTTCTTTTACGAGGGAGAACAAGCAAATGTCAACCTTGCAAGGTGTTAAAAATGGGGAGGCATTGGGGGAGGGATGCAATCAATGTAAACTAGAAACTGTAACTAACGGAATCATTGTATTATGCTTCCTTTAATGTAACAAAGGCGATATACCAAGGTAAATGCAGATGAGAGGGGGGGATGGGGAGGCATGTTAGACACTTGACATTGGTGGTGTTGTCTCTTTATCCTACTTTGATTTAAGGTTCCTTTTCCTTTTGCTACTTCTTAGCTGTCATTTTTTTCCTCTCTCTTTTGCCTCTCTACCTTCTTTGACTCTCCCTCCTTCCTTGTGGAAGAAATGTAGATGCCCTTATATAGATAGTGGTGAAGGTGGTGAACGCATAAATATGTGACCACACAGAGAACCGTTGATTGTTTACTTAGGATGGAATGGATGGTGTGTGAACAAAACTATCTTAAAAAAAAAAAATGGGTTGATGACAAAACCTCAAGGGCAATATACTGAGTGAAATACGCCAGACACATAAGGACAAATATTGCAGGGTCTTACTGATAAGAACTAATTATAATATGTAAACTCATAGACATGAAATATAAGGTACCAAGATATAGGACGAGGCTTAAGAATGGGGAGTGGTTGCTTAGTATGAGCAGAATGTTCAACTAGGATGAACTTAAATATTTGGAAATGAAGAGAGGTGTTGGTAGCAAGATGTGAGAATAACTAACAGTGCTGAATGGTGTGTGAATGAGGCGGAAAGGGGAAGCTCAGAGTCATATATGTCACCAGAAGGAAAGTTGGAGGTCAAAAGATGGGAATGTATAAAACTGAATCCTATGGTGGGCAATGTCCATGATGTCCTTTTCTTTTTTCTTTTTTTTCTTTTTACATCTTTCATTTTATCTTTTGTCTGGAGTAATGAAAAGCTTCTAAAAATTGAACAAAATTTAAGTGCAGTGATGGATGCACAGCTGTATGAGGGTACCAGGGGCAACTGATTGTATGCTTTGGATCTTTGGATAATTGTATGGTATCTGAACAATCCCAATAAAAATTAAAAACAAAAAAAAAAGACACAAAGTAATGGCAAACTGAAAATTCAGAAGTGTGGTTATGGCTGTCCTCCTGGGACTTACATTAAGGGTAAATACACAGTAAACAAGATAAATTGTTAAAATATCTGTTAGACGATAAAAGTGCTTTGGAGAAAAATGAAACAGGGTATAGGAGTGCTCGGTGGGATGTGGTTGGGGGCTAGACTGAGAGATTTGTAAATAGGATCATCAGGGAAAATCTAAGAAAGTGACACATGAGCAAAGACTTGAAAAGGTGAGGGGGTGAGACATGTGGGCCAAACAAAATCTTTATTTTGCAGAATTCATAGGTCAATAATTTTGCTACAATTTCAGGGTAAATAGATTGGTTCTCTGAACCTAATCTCAATGATCCAGTAAATATAAAATTTAAATATTCCTCAGTGGCAATTCAGAACATTTTTGACTTTACAATTGTTAGGAACTCCTGTTTCTTCAAGGACTTAGAGAATTAGAGGCATGCATTAAGATAATAGAATTTTGAAGAGAACCTTATCAACCAGGGCGAAAATTAGATTTGGGGCTTTAGTTTCTGGGATTCTAATTTAACAAACTGTAGAATTCACCTCATCAAATTGCTAACCTAATCTCTCATGCCAACAACCGCCTGGGTTAATAAAAAACCTGGAGCGTTTCTCATTAATAAATAAAAGAAAATATAAAACTGCAGACCTTTCTCCCTTCTTTAATGCAAGTAAGAGGTATGGGACCTTAGCTGGGCCGCTTTGATTTATCAAGGCATCATAATTAATGGGTTAAATTCCTCTCATTTTTCATGGTTCTGTTCAGCAAAATTTGCTGCATATGCCATTTTAAAACAGTGAAGACATAGGTAGATTCTGTCTCGGGCTAGGTTGATGATTTATACTGAGGAGCTACTCCTAGTGTTGATTTCATCATCTTTGTAAAACAAAGTTCTGTCAGAGTTTGGGATTGAGGGGATTTTTTAATTAAATCCTTGAGTGAAGAGTTTTCACACATGACTTTTCAAAAAAGTATGAAAACAATAAAATGCAATACTTATGCGTTTGGAGATTCAAGAGACATATACAAGTATGCAATGTCTCACCAACATGTTATGAACAAGTCTTGTTTAACAGGTTTGCTGTGGTTTGGGGGAATCTCTGGGTGCCCTCACACCTCCTTTCCGTCCAGGGACTCTCGTCCAGTCCCATCTGAACACAGAAGTCTGCCAGGAATTGTCGCCATTCACTGGCTTCCAGCCAAAGGCTGGTTTCCATGACCTCTCCCCCCTCCCCCCACTGCCCTTTTATTTATTTATTTATTTATTTTTGGTACACTTATTTTGCTAAGGAGATAAATATTGTGTGTACATAGATATATAATAAACATGTGTGTGGGTGTCATATACAGATATATGTATTGTTTTAGTGGATTCCTTCATCTCTACTTCTATGGTTTTGTTTTCTATTTATATACGTATCCCATTTTACAATTTATCAATTGTTGTAAAAAAAGGGGGGGGGGGAGAACCACTTTATTTTGAGTAGTTTAACCAAAATTTCATTTAGAACATAATAAACATAGCTTCAAGCAATTTCTTCACAGTCAGTCCAAAGAACGACACTTCTAACTTCACTAAATATTCCCAAACACATCCATGTAAAGTTGGAATTTTAATCTTGCCTGATACTATGTTATACTATCCTAATTTTCGCTGTTCAACCATTTTTCTTGATCTTGCCGTCTGATTCCATACATTCCAGAATGTTCAGTGGATTTACAATAAACTTCAAAGAATAAGGGAAATTTCTTGCTCATTGTTCACCTGGAATCTTGGCTTGTGTTCATTCTACTTATTTATTTATTTATTTATTTAGAGAAGTTGTAGGTATACAGAAAAATGATGTAAAAATTACAGCATTCCCATATACTCCCTATTGTTGACACTTTGCATTAATGGGGTACCTTTGTTGCAATTGATGAAAGATATTAAAACTCAATTATTAACTATAGTCCATAGTTTACATTAGACGTATTTTTTTCCCCATATACTGCCCTATTATTAGCACTTGTATTAGTGTGGCACATTTGCTATACTTCCTGAAAGAACAGTTTTATATTTGTACTATTTACCATAGTTCATTGTTTACAATAGGGCTCACTTTGTTATACAGTCCTGTGTTTTACCTTTAAATTTTTATTCTAGTAACATACATATGACCTAATATTTCCTCTTTTAACCTCATTCACATATATATTTCGGTGCTGCTAATTACACTGATAACAATGTGCTAACATGACACCCATCCATAGCCAAAACTTTACATTCAACCTAAATAGAAATTCTAAATTAAGCATTAACTCCCCATTCTCTACCCCCAACCCAGCCCCTGGTAATCTATATTCTAGATTCTAACTCTATGAGTTTGTTTATTCAAATTATTTCATATCAATGAGATCATAGAATATTTGTTTCTTTGTGTCTGGCTTATTTCACTCAGCATAATGTCTTTAAAGTTCATCCATGTTGCCCCATGTATCAGGACTCCATTCCTTTTTATGGCTGAATAATATTCCATCGTATGTACACACCACATTTTGTTTATCCATTCATCAGTTGATGGACATTTGGGTTGCTTCCATATTTTGGCAGTTGTGAATAATGCCACTATGAACACTGGTGTGCAAATATCTGTTCAAGTCTTTGCTTTCAATTCTTTTGCATATACACCTAGTAGAAGGATTGCTGGGTCATATAGTAATTCTATACTTAGCTTTCTGAGGACCCACCAAACTGTTATTCATAGCAGCTGCACCATTTTACATTTGCACCAGCTATGAAAGTGTTCCTATTTCTCCATATCCTCTTCAACACTTGTAATTTTGTTTTTTTAAATAGCAGCCATTCTAGTAGGTATAAAATTGTATCTCACTGTGGTTTTGATTTGCATTTCCCTAAAAGCTAGTGATGTTTATCACCTTTTCATGCGCTTTTTGGCCATGAAACCTCTTTGGAGAAGTGTCTATTCAAGTCTTTTGCCCATTTTTAAATTGAGTTGTTTGTCTTTTTATTGTTTACTTGTAGAATTTCTTTGGAGAAGTGTCTATTCAAGTCTTTTGCCCATTTTTAAATTGAGTTGTTTATCTTTTTATTGTTTACTTGTAGAATTTCTTTATATATTCTGAGTATTAAACCTTTATCAGACATGTGGTTTCCAAATATTTTCTCCCATTGAGTAAGCAGTCTTTTCACTTTTGTGATAAAGCCCCTTTATGCACAAAAAAATTTGATGAGGCCCATTTATCTGTTTTCTTTCATTGCTTGTGCTTTGGGTGTAAAGTCACCCAAACTATTACTTGACATACGATCCTGAAGATGCTTCCCTACATTTTCTTCTAGGAGTTTTATAGTCCTAGTTCTTATATTTAGATCTTTGATTCACTTTGAGTTAATTTTTATATATGTGTGAGATAGGGGTCCTCTTTCATTCTTTTGCATTTGGGTACCCAGTTCTCCCCACAATCTGTTGAAGAGACTATTCTTTCCCAACTAAGTGGACTTGGCAGCCTTGTCAAAAATCAACCGGATTGTCAGGCCACTCAGGTCAGTTTGGCCTACGTTGTGTTTTATTTGGTAGGCATAATATTTCAAAACTTTTTGAACTTGAAAAGCCTTTAGATTGGGCATTCATTCCCCAGTTAACCACAGTCCAAAAACACTTGTAAAAACAAAAATAGCTAATTGTTCACAGAGCATTTATCACTGAACAAGCATTTTGCATGGAGGCTTCTTGGGGGGATGGGGTGTGAACTTCCCCTGAAGGTCATGTCGCCTCTTTGGGGACTGGGCCAGCCAGCTCTTCCACAGCCTGTCCTTCCTGAGCTGTGTACTCAACCAACAGAGGTCTCTGATACTCTTCCGGTGGTTGTGGGGCCAGCCTTGCTACCAGGCAGGAGGGAAAGAGCAGAGGGAGGGTCAACTGGGAATGATTTCCTGGCTGACCTGATAAACAAACAAAAATTACAGGACCAAAGGGAAGTGGCACTGAGGGGACCATGGTAGGCTGTCCACTTGCACTCTCCCTTCCCCTAGCATGTGTGTTCTTATGTGTATTTGTGGTTTGACCTTTCTCCCTCATTGCCAATAGGAGTTTCCTGGGATTTGCAGTCCTTGGCTCCTTCCCCTCATTAGGAGGAATTTGGAGAAAGAAGCTGACATGAGGGTTAATCCTAGTCGGGCTCCTTTTAAAATGACAGAACCATGCCTCTGCTGACGCCATCTCCTCATTGGACAGGACTCTAATGGCACAGCCCTGACCCTCACTGGTTGCTGGAACCTTCCAGGGCTCCATTCCACCTCCACAAACAGGCCTTGGTTGCCCCCTGAATAACAACTGATCTCTCTTAATAATTATCACTACCATATTTTATTGGACCTAAGATGTTATAAATTACAATGTGCACCATTGTTTGATATTACACCAAGAAAGAAAAGCAATGCTGCCAATTCAACTATGGCATATAATCAATTTTTAAATGTGCCCTGATTTTAGAGATACTAAAATGTGAAAATGTATTCTTTAGAATCAATAGAGTACTATTTTTTTTCTTCAGTTTTCCACCACTCGATTATTAATTCCCTTCCAAGTCCCAGCCCCAGGGGGTTGAGCACTGGAGCCTGGAGACTGCTTGCTATTGTTCATCCATCCATTACAACCTCCTCCCACCCCAGTTCTACGAAATGACAGCTCCATCAGTCCCTTTGTAACTGAAGCCTCACAGTGGAAGAAACAGTTGAGTACTGCCTAAGGTCAGACTCCTGGCAAAAGGCTGAATCAGGATTTGAACTCAGGAATCCAGAAGTGTGCTCAGAAGGTAAATCACTATGTTCTATCACCTCCCTATATATTTAGGCAGGGCCTCTCAAATAATTGCTTTATTATCTTTTATGAATCATGATTTTGTGTTACATAGTCTAAATTGAAGGACTATAAATATATACTATATACATGGCTTAGTTGTCAAGCCATAGTTTGGCAATGGCTGTGTCAAACTCCACACTGTATTTGATGCCTGTATAGTATTCAGAAAATCTCCACCCACTCATACAGCAACCCCTTTAGGAAAAAATGAGGAAAAATATATCTCTGAAGTCTCAACATTTAGAAAAGCGATGCTGCTCCTGGCAACTGGCTTGATTTTAACCTTGGGGCTTGAGAGAGCAGGAGTCCAACCTTTTCCAAGGGATTCTGAGGCAGCCCTTTTCTCTCCATACGCAGAGGTGAGTGCTCCAAAATATCCACACAATGGGGAGACCACCTTCTTCTCCGCCCCACCCTCCTCAAGCATCGGGGTGGCACTCGGACTCTCTTCCATCTCCGGGGCACATGCTCAACCCCTTCAGAACAGTGGGGTGGTGGCCAGGCTCTCCCCAATCCCTGGGGAATGTGCTCCACCCTCTCTGAGGCCTGGGCTGACAGCACTCTTCCTGAGCGTGGAGGTGGAAGGCCCCCCCTCTGCCTCCGGGGCAAACTCACCCTTTCCACATGCATGGGTTGCTCTGCTCTCCTTGCCCGAGATTTATTGACTCCAGACCTCAACTTCCATGGTTCTGTCTTTGAAGAAATTTTTCCTTCAATTTGTTCCTTCTCCATCCCCTCCAGACTGGCAGTGGTTCTGCCTATATAGATCTCGCAGAAAAATCTGTTGGCTTGGCATGCAGCTTATAGGGGTCAAAACCATTAGACGATAGGACTTGCCACAAATCCTTTCTGGATAACTCCATCTCCAATCCTGGCTTTTATTGGAATGGCTGGCTGGTTCCAGATTTCATTAAATCCTCATGTGGGGCTGTAGCCTTTTGGGTTTCACTTTCTGGTAGCCCACAGTTTTCCAGACCATCAATTTCTGCTTTCTTTGAACCCAAGAGTTCATTTCTCAGCTTATCTCTTTCCTCTTGCATTTTACTATAAGCTGCAAGAAAAGCCAGGCTGCATTTTCAACTTTTTGCTTGAAGATCTCTTTAGCTAAGTATCCTAGCTCGTCAATTTCAAATTCTGCCATCCATCCAACATCAGGACTCAGTTTTGCCAAATTCTCCACCACTTTAAAGCAGGGATCACCTTTCTTCCAGTTTGCAAGGCCACATTCAGCATTTCCATTCAAGACCTCATCAAAGCTATCTTTACAGTCCATATTTCTACCAACAGTCTCTTCAAAGCAATCTAGGCCTTTTCTATCAAGCTCCTCACAATTCTTTCAGCATCTTCCCCTTATCCATTTAAAAAAGCCATTCCAACATATTTGGTATTTGGCAACTCAGCCACTTCTCTGGTACCAAAATCTGTTTCGGTTTGCTAGAGCTTCTGTTATGCAAAATACCAGAAATGGATTGGCTTTTATAAAGGGGGTTTATTAGGTTATAAATTTAAGTCTGAAGGCCATGAAAATGTCCAAATTAAGGCATCAACAAGGATATACCTTCACGGAAGAACGGGTGATGGCTCTGTCATCTGGGAAGGCATGTGGCTGGTGTCTTCTATTCCTTTGCTCCCAGATTGTGTTTCAAAATGGATTTCTCCAAAATGTCTCTGGGTTTGTCTCTCTTAGCTTCTCCAGAGCAAACTCTAGGCTAGCATTTCTTAGCTAAGCATCTCCAAACTTTTCCGTCCATGTCTCCAAGCATCTCTAAGCATCAGCAAGACTCAGCAAGCATCTGGGCCTATGTGGCTCTTCTTCTTTTTTTTAATTCAGTTTTATTGAGATATATTCACATACCATACAATCATCCATGGTGTACAATCAACTGTTCACAGTACCGTCTCATAGTTGTGCATTCATTACCCCAATCTATTTTTGAACATTTTCCTTACACCAGAAAAAATAAGAATAAAAAATAAAAATAAAACAAAAGAACACCCAAATCACCCCTCCCCATCCCATCCTATTTTTCATTTAGGTTTTGTCCCCATTTTTCTACTCATCCATCCATATACTGGATAAAGGGAGTGTGATCCACAGGGTTTTCACAATCACACTGTCACCCCTTGTAAGCTACATTGTTATACAATCATCCTCAAGAGTCAAGGCTACTGGTTTGGAGTTTGGTAGTTTCAGGTATTTACTTCTAGCTATTCCAATATATTAAAGCCTAAAAAGTATTATCCATATAGTGCGTAAAAATGTCCACCAGAGTGACTTCTCAACTCCACTTGAAATCTCTCAGCCACTGAAGCTTTATTTCGTTTCATTTTGCATCCCCCTTTTGGTCAAGAAGATGTTCTCAATCCCATGATGCCAGGTCCAGATTCATCCCCGGGAGTCATATCCTGCACTGCCAGGGAGATTTACACCCCTGGGACTCAGGTCCCAAGTAGGGGGGATGGCAGCGAGATCACCCACCAAGGTGGCTTAGCTAGAGAGAGAGGGCCACATCTGAGCAACAAAGAGGCACTCAGGGGGAGACTCCTAGGAACAATCACAAGCAGGTTTAGCCTCTCCTTACAGCAACAAGCTTCACAGGGGCCAGCCCCAAGACAGTGGGCTCAGCACATCAAGCTGTCAGTCCCCAATGTTTGTGAGAACATCAGCAACAATCCAGGTGAGGAAGTCCAACACCTCTGCATTCTCCCCCAGCTCTTCAAGGGGGCCCCGAATATGTATTTTTATTCTCCTGTGTGGCTCTTTTTAAAGGACTCTAGTAAACTAATCAAGACCTACACTGAACAGGCAAGGCTACACCTCCATGGAAATAATTCAATCAGAGTTACCACCTAGAATTGGGTGAGCCACATCTCCATGGAAACAACTAATCTGAATATCCCACAAGATTGCATTACAGAATATGGCTTTTTGGGGTAAATAATATATCCAAACCAGCACAGATACCATGTACTTAAGAAACTAATCATGCTTCCTTCTTTGCTGTGACTGCTAGAAAGCTTAATTTTGTGACCTAACAATTAGGGCTTGCATTTGGTTTATTAAACATTACCTTTTTTTGTCTTGGCCCCTTTTCATGTTTTTTTCTGATTGATTTGAATGTATTATGTTAACGGCCTCAAATACTTTTTGAGTGAGGTGGTATACAAATATACATATACATACATATACACATCTTTATGAACTTTTGAAAACTTAGAGCTTACTAGAGATTGAAATGCAGATGTCCAGGTTAATGGAAGCACATTAGCAGCTACCTATCCTACTTCCCATTTGATGAATTATGAAAGTTACCCCCCCACATAAAGTCCAAACAAAAAATAATAAAAGCAATTGGCACTAGGAACGACACCTAAAATTAAACACATATCCCAAAATCTGGTATTTCCACTGAGCACAGCTTCCTGGGGATAGCAGAAAGAAAACATATGCTGATAATAGCAGGATAAACGTAAAAATAAAGTACAGTCACCCCACACCTCTCCTATCAGTCTACAGGAAGGCAAGCAGGCTGTACCTTACTAGAGAACTATTTTCTGAAATGCATCCTCATTGGCTCATCTCCTTCCCTTCTGGCTTTCCAATTAAGAATTTGACAATGAGAAAGTAATCATAAAAGAATTGGTAGTAAACTCTGAAATCATTGAAAAATTCATAGACAAATAAAATAACATAAATATTGACTATAAAGCCAAAACTCTTGAAAAAGATTGATTTGGCAAAAAGAAAAGGTGCTGGGTGGGGTGGGGGAGGCCTGAGACTCTATAAACTGAGTCTATAATTCCTAATTAAATTTATAATCATGGGAAGGGAAAAAAACATGGAGAAATAAAATCATTTAAACTTCTATAACATACAGCAGGGTAAGAAAAAATGTACCTTCCAAATTGCTATCAAGGAGAAAAGCAAAATATATAGTAAAAGTCATAAACCAATAAATGAAACAGCAAAAAACCACAGTCTCAAACTCACCAGAAAACATACAACAAAGTGATAGAAATAGGACTGAACTTATCCATTTTAAAAACAAACAAAAATAGTTAACTCCACAACTAAAGTCAAAATCAGAGACTCTCAGAGTTGTCAAATAGGAAAATACAATCACATGTTTCTTACAAAAGTGAGTCAAAAATAAATTTTGTAAAAAAAACAAGATTAAAAGGATAGGCTGAAAAATATTAGGCAAACACAGAAATGCAGATATCATCAAAGGAAAAATGATTCAATGAAACAATGAAACAAAAAAGATCCTTTTATATTGAGACAAGGTGAAATTCATAATTATGACATAATAGTCCCTGTACTCATTAACACAACATGGAAATTTATAAAGCAAAAATCTATTTTTTACATGTAAGAAGAAAGACACAAAAAACACAACTATAATGAGATACTAAAATACTGATATCATCTATGACAGAGCAAGTTGACATAAAAATAAAAAAGGTCATATTTCACATTAGTAAAATTGAACCAGTAGATGTAGCAAAATTTTATACCATAGACTTTCCTTTTAATTTCACTGAAGATTTTTTTTAATTGAGCATGTACCAAAGCATACAGAACTTTAAAATTTATAAAATAGAAATTAGACAAGCCATATAATAATTTCTTCTTTAAAATCCACACAAACTAGAACTTAAAAAGGGGAAAAAAAATACTCTCAAAATAACTGTTGGGCCCAAAAGAACAAAACTGTGACGATAAACTCTTGGAAAGAAAAGAAGACAAGAGAAAGAGAAAAGGAACAGAAACCCAAACATAGTAGGAAGTTTTTTTTTTTTAACATATCAGTAGGATTAAGTAAAAAAACAAAGATGAGACAAATAGCTTGAATAATTTAATTAATATGACTGAATTCATACACAAGTCAAATGTTTGTATCCTACAAAGAAAACACTTTATTTTCAACACTGATTTATGGTAAAACTTTTAGTAAACCAGGAATAAAAGAGAACTGTATTTTTCCAAGGAAGTTTATGTACCAAAAATCTATAGCAAATATCATCCTTAATAAAATAATAAAGCATTAGAAATAGTCTTTTTAAAATCAGGAATAAGATAAGGATGCCCACTATCATGGCTTCTATTCAACATTGACTTGGATGTTCAACCTGTGCATTTCAAAAAGAAAGAAATGAAAAGAAAAAAGAAAAAAATTAAAAGGAATGGAAAGAAAGGAAAAATTTGTCATATTTGATGATATTATTATTGGCATTGAAATCCTGAAGGAATCTATGAATACATTGTTCAAATTAGAAATACATGGCATATATAGAAATGAATTGTATTGTATACACCAGTGACAGAATATATAATCTTAAAAGAATATTGTATTTACAATAACCAAAATAAAAGGAATAAATATCAGTAAAGATATGTATGTTCTTTATGGAGAAAATTATATAACTTTATTAAAATAATTAAAGAAACCTAATAAATGGAGTAACATAGCATGTTTATAGATAGGAAGATTCCATATCATAAAGAAGACAACCCACCCAAATTTATGAATTAAATTGTAATTAATTTTTTAAAATGACATTTGATTTGATTGATTAATTTTATTTAATTTAGCAAATCTATTAAGGCATTTGTAGAATTTGATAAACTCTAAAAGTACCTGGAAAAGCAAAATTTTAAAAATAGCGAAGATAATTTTGAAGAAAATCGAAGTTGCATAACTTGTCCTTCCATGTACCCAGCCTTATTATAATGGCATAGTAAATAAGGCAGTAGCATAGAGCATAGAGCCCAGAAATAGATACAAGCATTTATGGAAACAATATATGAGAGACAGGGTCTTACAGATTAGATGGGAAGTGATTTGAACAATTGCAAAAATAAATTCAATCCTACCTCATACCATGCACAAAAATCCTTTCCAGACAGAATATAAACCTAAATAGGAAAAGCAAAACTTGTAAAAAAAGTTTTTTAAAGAATATACAGCCATATTCATGGCAATGGGTTAGGGAATGAATTCATAAGACATAAAAAGTATAAATCATACAGAAAAAGATTCATAAATTAGGCCATAATAAAATGAAAAAATTATTCATTAAAAGAGATCATTTACAAAACTGAGAAGTAGCCACAGTCTGGGGAAAGATATTTTCAATACACATAATTAACAGAGATTCAGCAAACAGAATATATAACTAAATCTTACAAACAAGAAAAGGATAACAGCCCAATTCAAAAACAGGCAAAGCATAAATAGGCAATTCACAGAAGAAGAAACATAAATGGCCAATTAACTTATTTAAAAAAAATACAGTAGATACTTCATAAATGGGGAAATGAAAATTAAACATCGAAAGGAGATAACATTTAACATCCATTGGATTAGCAATAAGAACACTGTCAGTGTCAATGCCATTTGTCAGTGAGGATATGGAGAAATGGGAATTCTTATACGTGTTCATGAGAACATATTTACTTTAGCAATACCTGGTAAACTTAAACATTTGTATACCTTTAACCCAGCAATTTCAACCCACCCCTAGACAAGAATGTTCTTGAGCTGCATTGTTTGTAATAGAAAAAAAAAGTGACTTTGCTGCATTTACTGCAAGAATGCAGACCGTTTTCAGCAACCAGAATGCTGACATTCCAAAAAATGCTGAAGGATGCATAGCTGTTGCAAAGGGCCCCAGAGGAACCCTGCCAAGGGACTCCAATCACTTCAGTGTAGAACTCAGTGTTTTAGTTTGCTGAAGTTGCTAAATTTCAGAAATTTTGGTACACTGGCTTTTTTTTTTTTTTTTTTTTTTTAATTTTTCTGATACTTTTTTTTTTATCTTCATTTTATTGAGATATATTCACATACCACGCAGTCATACAAAACAAATCGTACTTTCGATTGTTTACAGTACCATTACATAGTTGTACATTCATCACCTAAATCAATCCCTGACACCTTCATTAGCACACACACAAAAATAACAAGAATAATAATTAGAGTGAAAAAGAGCAATTGAAGTAAAAAAGAACACTGGGTACCTTTGTCTGTTTGTTTCCTTCCCCTATTTTTCTACTCATCCACCCATAAACTAGACAAAGTGGAGTGTGGTCCTTATGGCTTTCCTAATCCCATTGTCACCCCTCATAAGCTACATTTTTATACAACTGTCTTCGAGATTCATGGGTTCTGGGTTGTAGTTTGATAGTTTCAGGTATCCACCACCAGCTACCCCAATTCTTTGGAACCTAAAAAGGTTTGTCTAAAGTGTGCGTAAGAGTGCCCACCAGAGTGACCTCTCGGCTCCTTTTGGAATCTCTCTGCCACTGAAGCTTATTTCATTTCCTTTCACATCCCCCTTTTGGTCAAGAAGATGTTCTCCGTCCCACGATGCCGGGTCTACATTCCTCCCCGGGAGTCATATTCCACATTGCCAGGGAGATTCACTCCCCTGGGTGTCTGATCCCACGTAGGGGGGAGGGCAGTGATTTCACCTTTCAAGTTGGCTTAGCCAGAGAGAGAGGGCCACATCTGAGCAACAAAGAGGCATTCGGGAGGAGGCTCTTAGGCACAACCATAGGGAGGCCTAGCCTCTCCTTTGCAGCAACCGTCTTCCCAAGGGTAAAACTTATGGTAGAGGGCTCAACCCATCAAACCACCAGTCCCCTATGTCTGTGGTCATGTTAGCAACCATGGAGGTGGGGTAGGCAAATACCCCTGCATTCTCCACAAGCTCCTCAAGGGGGCACTACATCTTTTTTTTTCCTTGTTTTTCTTTTTTTTTTTTTTTAATTTTCCCTTCTTTTTTAAATCAACTGTATGAAAAAAAAAGTTAAAAAGAAAACAAACATACAATAAAAGAACATTTCAAAGAGACCAAAACAAGGGAGTAAGAAAAAGACAACTAACCTAAGATAACTGCTTAACTTCCAACATGTTCCTACTTTACCCCAAGAAAGTTACATAATATAGCAAAATTTCTGTGAACTTGTTCCTACTATATCCATCAGAAATTAACAGACCATAGTCATTCCTGGGCATCCCCAGAACGTTAAATAGCTTATCTGTTCTTCTTGGATTATTGTTCCCCCTTCCTTAATTGCTATATATTGCTAGTTCCCCTACATTCTACATTATAAACCATTTGTTTTACATTTTTCAAAGTTCACATTAGTGGTAGCATATAATATTTCTCTTTTTGTGCCTGGCTTATTTCGCTCAGCATTATGTCTTCAAGGTTCATCCATGTTGTCATATGTTTCACGAGATCGTTCCTTCTTACTGCCGCGTGGTATTCCATCGTGTGTATATACCACATTTTGTTTATCCACTCATCTGTTGAAGGACATTGGGTTGTTTCCATCTCTTGGCAATTGTGAATAATGCTGCTATGAACATTGGCGTGCAGATATCTGTTCGTGTCACTGCTTTCCGACCTTCCGGGTATATACCGAGAAGTGCAGTCGCTGGATCTAACGGTAACTCTATATCTAGTTTTCTAAGGAACTGCCAGACTGACTTCCAGAGTGGCTGAACCATTATACAGTCCCACCAACAATGAATAAGAGTTCCAATTTCTCCACATCCCCTCCAGCATTTGTAGTTTCCTGTTTGTTTAATGGCAGCCATTCTAACCGGTGTTAGATGGTATCTCATTGTGGTCTTAATTTGCATCTCTCTAATAGCTAGTGAAGCTGAACATTTTTTCATGTGTTTCTTGGCCATTTGTATTTCCTCTTCAGAGAACTGTCTTTTCATATCTTTTGCCCATTTTATAATTGGGCTGTCTGTACTACTGTCATTGAGTTGTAGGATTTCTTTGTATATGCAAGATATCAGTCTTTTGTCAGATACATGGTTTCCAAAAATTTTTTCCCATTGAGTTGGCTGCCTCTTTACCTTTTTGAGAAATTCCTTTGAGGTGCAGAAACTTCTAAGCTTGAGGAGTTCCCATTTATCTATTTTCTCTTTTGTTGCTTGTGCTTTGGGTGTAAAGTCTAGGAAGTGGCCGCCTAATACAAGGTCTTGAAGATGTTTTCCTACATTATCTTCTAGGAGTTTTATGGTTCTTTCTTTTATATTGAGATCTCTGGTCCATTTTGAGTTAATTTTTGTGTAGGGGGTGAGGTAGGGGTCCTCTTTCATTCTTTTGGATATGGATATCCAACTCTCCCAGCCCCATTTGTTGAAAAGACCATTATGACTCAGTTCAGTGACTTTGGGGGCCTTATCAAAGATCAGTCGGCCATAGATCTGACGGTCTATCTCTGAATTCTCAATTCGATTCCATTGATCTATATGTCTGTCTTTGTGCCAGTACCATGCTGTTTTGGCAACTGTGGCTTTATAATAAGCTTCAAAGTCAGGGAGTGTAAGTCCTCCCACTTCGTTTTTCTTTTTTAGAGTGTCTTTAGCAATTCGAGGCATCTTCCCTTTCCAAATAAATTTGATAACTAGCTTTTCCAAGTCTGCAAAGTAGGTTGTTGGAATTTTGATTGGGATTGCATTGAATCTGTAGATGAGTTTGGGTAGAATTGACATCTTAATGACATTTAGCCTTCCTATCCATGAACATGGAATATTTTTCCATCTTTTAAGGTCCCCTTCTATTTCTTTTAGTAGAGTTATGTAGTTTTCTTTGTATAGGTCTTTTACATCTTTGGTTAAGTTTATTCCTAGGTACTTGATTTTTTTAGTTGCTATTGAAAATGGTATCTTTTTCTTGAGTGTCTCTTCAGTTTGTTCATTTCTAGCATATAGAAACATTACTGACTTATGTGCATTAATCTTGTATCCCGCTACTTTGCTAAATTTGTTTATTAGCTCTAGTAGCTGTATCGTCGATTTCCCAGGGTTTTCTAGATATAAGATCATATCATCTGCAAACAATGACAGTTTTACTTCTTCTTTTCCAATTTGGATGCCTTTTATTTCTTTGTCTTGCCGGATTGCCCTGGCTAGCACTTCCAGCACAATGTTGAATAACAGTGGTGACAGCGGGCATCCTTGTCTTGTTCCTGATCTTAGAGGGAAGGCTTTCAGTCTCTCACCATTGAGTACTATGCTGGCTGTGGGTTTTTCATATATGCTGTTTATCATGTTGAGGAAGTTTCCTTCAATTCCTACCTTTTGAAGTGTTTTTATCAAAAAGGGATGTTGGATTTTGTCAAATGCTTTTTCAGCATCTATTGAGATGATCAATTGATTTTTCCCTTTTGACTTGTTAATGTGTTGTAATACATTGATTGATTTTCTTATGTTGAACCATCCTTTCATGCCTGGAATGAACCCCACTTGGTCATGGTGTATGATTTTTTTAATGTGTCTTTGGATTCGATTTGCAAGTATTTTGTTGAGGATTTTTGCATCTATATTCATTAGGGAGATTGGCCGGTAGTTTTCCTTTTTTGTAGCATCTTTGCCTGGTTTTGGTATTAGATTGATTTTAGCTTCATAAAATGAGTTAGGTAGTGTTCCATTTTCTTCTATGTTTTCAAAGAGTTTGAGTAAGATTGGTGTCAGTTCTTTCTGGGAAGTTTGGTAGAATTCCCCTGTGAAACCATCTTGCCCTGGGCATTTATTTGTGGGAAGATTTTTGATGACTGATTGGATCTCTTTGCTTGTGATGGGTTGGTTGAGGTCTTCTATTTCCTCTCTGGTCAGTCTAGGTTGTTCATATGTTTCCAGGAAATTGTCCATTTCTTCTACATTATCCAGTTTGTTGCCATACAGTTGTTCATAATATCCTCTTATAATTTTTTTAATTTCTTCAGGATCTGCAGTTATGGCACCTTTTTCATTCATTATTTTGTTGATATGGGTCTTCTCTCTTTTTGATTTTGTCAATCTAGCTAGGGGCTTGTCAATCTTGTTGATCTTCTCAAAGAACCAACTTTTGGTGATATTTATCCTTTCTATTGTTTTTTTGTTCTCTGTCATTTATTTCTGCTTTAATCCTTGTTATTTCTTTTCTTCTACTTGGTTTAGGATTGGTTTGCTGTTCATTTTCTAGCTTCTTCAGTTGATCCATTAGTTCTTTGATTTTGGCTCTTTCTTCCTTTTTAATATATGTGTTTAGTGCTATAAATTTCCCCCTCAGCACTGTTTTTGCTGCATCTCATAGGTTTTGGTATGTTGTGTTCTCATTTTCATTCGTCTCTATATATTTAGCAATTTCTCTTGCTATTTCTTCTTTAACCCACTGATTGTTTAGGAGTGTGCTGTTTAACCTCCAGGTATTTGTGAATTTTCTAAGTCTCTGATGGTTATTGACTTCTAATTGTATTCCATTGTGGTCAGAGAATGTGCTTTGAATACTTTCAATCTTTTTAAATTTATTGAGGCTTGTTTTATGTCCCAGCATATGATCTATTCTGGAGAAAGTTCCATGAGCACTAGAAAAGTATGTGTATCCTGGTGATTTGGGATGTAATGTCCTGTATATGTCTGTTAAATCTAATTCATTTATCAGATTGTTTAGGTTTTCAGTTTCCTTATTGGTCTTCTGTCTGGTTGATCTATCTATAGGAGAGAGTGATGTGTTGAAGTCTCCCACAATTATTGTGGAAACATCAATTGCTTCCTTTAGTTTTGCCAGTGTTTCTCTCATGTATTTTGTGGCAGCTTGATTGGGTGCGTAGAAATTTAAGATTGTTATTTCTTCTTGTTGAATTGCCCCTTTTATTAGTATGTAGTGGCCTTCTTTGTCTCTCAAAACATCCCTGCATTTGAAGTCTATTTTATCTGAGATTAATATTGCTACACCTGCTTTCTTTTGGCTGTAGCTTGCATGAAATATTTTTTTCCATCCTTTCACTTTCAGTTTCTTTGTGTCCCTGTGTCTAAGATGAGTCTCTTGTATGCAACATATTGATGGTTCATTTTTTTTGATCCATTCTGCAAATCTATATCTTTTAATTGGGGAGTTTAATCCATTTACATTCAACTTTATAACCGTGAAGGCATTTCTTGAATCGGCCATCTTATCCTTTGGTTTATGTTTGTCATATTTTTCCCCTCTCTCTATTAATATCCTTTATTGTACCCATACCGAATCTCTTTAGTACTGAACCTTTCTCCAAGTCTCTCCGTCCTTTCTTTGTTTCTCTGTCTGTAGGGCTCCCTTTAGTATCTCCAGTAGGGCAGGTCTCTTGTTAGCAAATTCTCTCAGCATTTGTTTGTCTGTGAAAAATTTAAGCTCTCCCTCAAATTTGAAGGAGAGCTCTGCTGGATAAAGTATTCTTGGCTGGAAATTTTTCTCACTCAGAATTTTAAATATATCGTGCCACTGCCTTCTCGCCTCCATGGTGGCTGCTGAGTAGTCACTACTTAGTCTTATGCTGTTTCCTTTGTATGTGGTGAATTGCTTTTCTCTTGCTGCTTTCAGAACTTGCTCCTTCTCTTCTGTGTTTGACAGTGTGATCAGTATATGTCTCAGAGTGGGTTTATTTGGATTTATTCTATTTGGAGTTCACTGAGCATTTATGATTTGTGTATTTATGTCGTTTAGAAGATTTGGGAAGTTTTCCCCAACAATTTCTTTGAATACTCTTCCTAGACCTTTACCCTTTTCTTCCCTTTCTGGGACACCAATGAGTCTTATATTCGGACGTTTCATATTATCTATCATATACCTGAGGTCCGTTTCGATTTTTTCAATTTTTTTCCCCATTCTTTGTTTTATGCTTTCATTTTCCATTCTGTCATCTTCCAGGTCACTGATTCGTTGTTCAACTTCCTCTAGTCTTGTACTAGGAGTGTCCAGAATCTTTTTAATTTGGTCAACAGTTTCTTTAATTTCCATAAGATCATCCATTTTTTTATTTAGTCTTGCAATGTCTTCTTTATGCTCTTCTAGGGTCTTCTTGATTTCCTTTGTATCCCGTACTATGGTCTCATTGTTCATCTTTAGTTCTTTGAGTAGCTGCTCTAGGTGCTGTGTCTCTTCTGAGCTTTTGATTTGGGTGCTTGGGCTTGGGATATCCATATCGTCTGGTTTTTTCATATGCTTTATAATTTTCTGTTGTTTTTGGCCTCGTGGCATTTGCTGAACTTGATAGGGTTCTTTTAGGATTTGTAGACCAATTGAAGTCCTTATCTCTAATTTATAAGATCTACAGCTTCGTGGAGTACACTTTCTCTAACTAACCAGCAGGTGGCGTCCACGAGCCACCTGTTCTCCACAAGCCAGTTCTCCCCTGCTTAGCCTTTTTGGTGAGTGGGGGAGTGAGTCTTGTGGGGCCCAATTGGTGTACCAAGCTTGCGTGTGTAGTTGGTGTTGCCTGCCCTGTATATGGGGCGTGTTTCTGGGCAGTCAGGGAGGGGGGGTGGCCCTAACAATCAAATCTCCCTGGTGATCCTAGAGTTTTAAAGCTGCTGCAATAGTCTAATCCTTCAGTTCAGTCCTGCCACAGTTTGTCTCTGCCACTGACCCACAAGTCCTTGGTATTGGTGTATGGCTCCTGAGACTTGCTAGTGGGTCCCTCTTCCAGGCTGTGCACCCCGGGTCCTCTGTTGAGGGATGACTGTGCTATGTCACAGGTGAGTGCCGTCCCCCCAGGCCAGTTCTGGGCTGCTGGGCTGTGTAGGGAGGCTCCCAGTCTGCTGAAATGATGGTTGAATGGGGCTTTGTTAATTCACACTGCTCCACCTTCCCAAATCTGGGACAATCAGCTGAGGTTGCAGGGAAGGCTAATGTCCGCGCCCAGTTTTGTGGTGTTTGCCTGTTATTTGAAGCACTTCCATCACACTGGGTTGTCTGGGGCAGCTCTGGGCTATGGGGCTGGTGATGGGCAGGAGAGTTTCCTGTCCACCAGGATGATGGCTGTGAGCGGACACCCCCTTTTTCTTGGGAAGTTGTGGTGTTTAGTGAATTTTCTCAGCCACTGGATTATTGCCTTTTGTCTCAGAGCTCTCTTAGTTCTGCTCTTGACTTGACCTGCCCAAATTGCAAGTCTTTGAAGTTTTCTGTATTGGGCTTCTTAGAGTAATTGTTTTAGAAAAAGAAAAAAGGATTAAAAAAAAAAAAAAAAAAAAGGGCCCTCCTCAGAGATCTAATGGGTTATTGAAATGCTAAGAGACAAAGCAACCAGGGCCATTAAGGAAAGGTCCACAGGGCAGAGAGATCAGCTTTTCTTCGGGATTTGCATATGCACCTCAGGGCCTGAGCTCTGCCCTTCCCCTTTCTATGTTCACCAGAACTCCAAAAATCCTCCGCTTTTATTTTGGAGTTTTTCATGTTGTTTTTTTTCTATGCCTGTCTCCTCTCTGCTGGGCTGGCTGTTCTCAGATTCTCTGGTGTCTGGTCTCAGTCTATCTATGGTTGGAGTCTGGATCAGTAGAATGAGTTTCCAATAAGGGCTGCCACTGCAGTTCTCCCTTCTCCTTCCCGGAGCTGACAGCCCCTCCTCCTACAGGACTGAGCCTGGCAGGGAGGGGCGCGGGTCCCCTGGCTGCAAAAACTTACAGATTTCGCTGATCTCAGCAGTTCCACTTTTTCATGAGTGTTGTATGAAGTATGCCCAAAGTCAGATTGCTCTGTGGTGTCCAGTCCACGCAGTTCCTGGCTTTCTACCTACTTTCCTGGAGGAGTAACTAAAACATACAGCTCACCAGTCCGCCATCTTGCCCCGCCTCCGGTACACTGGCTTTTAACAATGGGGAGTTAGCTTACAAGTTTACAGTTCTGAAGCTGTGAAAATGTTCAAATCAAGGCATCATCAGACAATACCTGAACTCCTCTGTCAGACGGCAAGGCACACTGCATCTGCTGGTCTCTCCCTTCTCTTCTGGGCTTCATTGCTTCCAGCTACTGGCTTCAATGGCTTCCTCTCTGTTACTGTGGCTCTCTCTCTCAGTTTCTGTGTGTATTCTGCTCTCCTAGCTTCTATTCTTTTTCTGTCTTCCATCCTCTTATAAAGTACTCCAGTAAGAGGATTAAGACCCACCTGGGGAAAGCCTCAGTTGAAATAACCTATTCAAAAGGTCCCACCCACAACAGGTTTACACCCACAGGAATGGATTAGCTTTAAGAACATGATCTTCTGTGGTACACACAACTTCAAACCATCACACTAAGTTACCTGGGAAAGAAAAAGAAGAGACTTTGGGTTGACAATGGTAGGGAAATAAAAAGGAACTGGGTACAGTTCACACTACCTGCAGCATGTGCAAAACATGATCAAGGGTGTTACACTGGGCTTCTGTTACAAGATGAAGTCTGCGCATGTGCACTTCTCCATCAATGTTATCATTTAGGAGAATGGGTCTCTTCTCCTGTTGAAATCTGAAATTTCTTGGGTGAATATTTCTGCAGGGTTTGGATGAGGTAAGGCATTGCTTGTTCAGTATCTCAAGCCCAGAAAGGTGAGTTAATTCTTGAAGGAGATGACATCGAACTTGTGTCAAATTCAGCTGCTCTGACTCAGCAAGTCATAACAATTAAAAACAAGGATATCAGAAAAATTTTGGATGATATCTATGTCTATGAAAAAGGAATAGTTCAGCAGGCTGATGAATAAGATGTAAGAGTTATCCACCTATGGAAACAATAAGATGCCGGATGATTCCTAACACCTATTTGTGATATTTTAAAGATGCAATAAAACTCATCTGTTGAAAACAACAGCAGAAATAAATTTACTATTCACTAAAAGAAAAATCAATAAATTTGTGACATACTATTACAATGGACTATCATACAGCTAAGAAACTAAACACTGCAGAGGATTGTGGGAAGATGGAGGAGTAGGAAGCTCCAGGGATCAGTCCCTCACCAGCACAACTATCAAACAGGCAGAACTATCTAAATCAACTATTTCAAAACTCCAGAATCCAGTAGAACACTGTACAGAATCCCGGGAAGAGTGGGAGGAAGAGGCTGGTGAATTATGGTAAAGACCAGGGAACTTATCTCTCTACATGGTGGTTACCGGCATCTACCCCCCACTCTCACCACAGGCCACAGTGTGGTCCAGCCCCTGGCATAGCTTGCGGTGCCAGAAAAGGACATAGAAATCCAATTTCTCAAGATCCAGGGTGGGCACAGGCCAATTGCTGAACACAGCATTTGATTAGCCACTTCAAATCACTGGGGTCCTTACTCTGAGGGTGGCCATTGTTCCAACCCACCCCAGACAAAGGAAGTGGAGGACACTTAAACAGGGTTCACTTCCTCAGAGCTGTAGAGGGCAGCTGAAGGGCTGCTTTGCTGGGCAGGTTAGAAAGTACAGCTTGGGGAGCTGTGGAAGAAGCTCCTGGTCCCCTTCCTACCCTCCCTCGTTCCCTCCCCAGGCAGTTTGGAGCCGCCCTGCTTTGTAGATCCCTGACCTTGTTCTGGCTTGGAAAAACAGACTTGGGAAACTCCTCTCCATCAGGCCCCTCTCCCAGAATTTTCCCTGGGCAAAAGAAACTTGAGACAACAAAAGCAGTATGTAATATATAATAAAAGCAAAGGCTTACTACCTGCCTTAAGTCTGGCAGTGGAACACCCACAAGAGGAGAAGGTCTGTCTCCTGGGAGTAGAGGGGGCATTAAAACTCCTGTAAACAGACTGAAAGCTTTCCCTCTAAGATGAGGAACAAGACCAGAGGTCCAAAGCCACCACTGTTATTCAACATTGTACTGGAAGTTCTAGCCAGAGCAAGTAGTCAAGAAAAAGAAATAAAAGGCATCCAAATTGGAAAGGAAGAAGTAAAACTTTCTCTATTTGCAGATGACATGATCTTATATACAGAAAATCCTAAAAAAAAAAAAAAAAAAAAAAAAAAAAAAAAATACACAACAAGGCTCCTAAACCTATTAAATGAATTCGACAAAGTGGCAAGATACAACATCAATATGCTAAAATCAGCAGTGTTTCTATGCAAACAACTGGAAGGAAAAAAATCCGTTTACAATAACAACTAAAAGAATCAAATATCACGGAATAAATCTAACCAAGAATGTAAAGGACTTGCATGCAGAAAACTACAAAACTTTGTTAAAAGTAATCAAAGAATACCTAAATAAATGGAAAAGATTCCATGCTTATGGATTGGAAGAATAAATATTGTTAAGATGTTAATTCCACCCAAAGCGATATAAAGATTCAATGCAATCCCAAACAAAATTCCAACAGCCTACTTTGCAGAAATGGAAAAGCCAGACATCAAATGTATATGGAAGGATAAGGGGCCCAAATAACCAAAGTCATCTTGAAAAAGAATAATAAAGTTGGTAGACACACACTTCCTGGTCTTAAAATGTATTACAAAGCCACTGTAATCAAAACAGCATGGCACTGGCATCATGACAGATATATAGAACAATGGAAGAGAATTAGGAGCTCATAAATCTACCCCCACATTTACAGCCAACTGATTTTTGGCAAGGGGGCAATGACCACTCAATTAGGAAAGACCAGTCTCTTCAACAAATGTTACTGGCAGAACTGAATATCCAAAGCCAAAAGAATGAAGGGGAGGGAGACTCCTATCTCAAACCATATTTAAAAAATCAACTCAAAATAGATCAAATATCTAAATATAACAGTCAGAATTTTAAAACTTCTAGAAGAAAATGTAAGGAAGCATCTTTAGGACCTTGTATCAGGCAATGGTTTCTTAGACTTTATACCCAAAGCACAAGCAACAAAAGAAAAAAAAAATAGATAAATGGGACCTCATCAAAATTAAATCTTTTGTGCCTCAAAGACTTTTTCATGAAAGTAAAATGACAATCTACACAATGGGAGAAAATATTTGGAAACCACATAACTGATAAGGGTTTAATATCCAGAATGTATTATGAAATTTCAACTCAACAACAAAAAAGACCAACAACCCAATTTTAAAATGTCCAAAGAAGATACACAAATAGCCAAAAAGCATATGGAAAGATGTTCACCCTTATTAGCCAGTAGGGAAATGCAAATCAAAACCACAATGAGATAGCATTTCATACCCACTAGAAAGGTTACTAGAAATGGGAAATTACAAATGTTGGCGAGGATGTGGAGAAATAGGAACACTCATTCATTGCTGGTGGGAATGTAAAATGATGTAGCCACTGTGGAAGATAGTTTGGTGGTTCCTCAGAAAGTTAACTACAGAATTACCATATGACCCAGAAATCTCACTTTTAGGTATATAACCCAAAGAATTGAAAGCAGGGAGTCAAACAGATATCTACACACTGATGTTCCTAGTGACATTATTCACAGTTGCCAAAAGATGGAAGCAACCCAAGTGTCTATCAACTGATGAATGGATAAACAACATGGGGTATATACACACAATGAACTATTATTTAGCCATAAAAAGTTCTGATACATGCAACAAAATGGATGAACCTTGAAGACATCATGTTGAGTGAAATAAGCCAGACCCCAAAGAACAAATATTGTATGATCCCACTGATATAAATAAGCAAATTCATAGAGTTAGAATCTAGAATATAGGTTACAATGGGATGGGGTAGAGGTAGGTATAGAGGGTTGACTTAAAATGTACAGAGTTTCTATTTGGGAAGATGGAAACCTTTTGGTAATGGATGGTGGTGATGATAGCATACATTGTGTACATAATTAATGAATTATATATTTGAATGTAGTTAAAAGGGGAAATTTAAGGTTGTATATATGTTACTAGAATAAAAGTTTTAAAAAAATCCATGGAACTGTACAATACAAACAGTGAGCCCTAAGTTAAACAAACCATGGACTATAGTTAATAGTACGATTGTAAAAATATGCTGTCATCAATTGTAACAAATGTTCCACAGCAATGCAAGGTGTTGATAATAGGGTGGTATACGGGAATCCTGTGTTTTATGTATTATTATTCTGTAAACCCACAACTTCTCTAATAAAAAATAAATCTAAACTCTACAAGAGCACAGTCTACATGTGTTAATATCATAAACACAATGATGAGAAAAAGTTAATTACTAAATACATATAGCCGAACATGAAGTTTAAAATCATGGAGAACAAAAGTATGTATTATTTAGGGATAGATACATGTGTATCAAAAGTACTAAGAATTACAGTGGATTCTTGCTATTCATGGTAGTTATGTTCTATGTCCCCACAAATACTACATTAGCCTTGTTCTACCTCAGCTGGGAATTTTTCACCACTCTGTACTTGCACACATCCACAAATGACTGAGAAAGCGTCCTAAGCATTTTTACAACTACCTGATTTGTGAATATGCAATCCATGAAAAATGAGGATTGACTGTAGATGGGAATGATGAAAACCAAATTAGAATAATGGTTCTTCTGGGTGGGAAATAAGGAGGATACAAAATGGGCTTCAATGGTAATGGTAAAGTTTTATTTGTTCACAGGGGTATAAGAGCACAATTGTAAAAATTGTACGAAGTATCTAAGATGGCGGCATAGAGAGGAGTGGAAGCTAAGTAGTCCCCCTGGAACAACTAAAAAAAACCAGAAACAACTAGTAAATAATCCGGAACAACTGCAGGGGGACAAACGTGACCGTCCACTCATCATACAACAGCCTGAATTGGGAGGAATGCCCAAAATCACAGCATAAAATCTGTAAGCAAAAACTGTGGATCCAAATCGGGAGACCCCTCCCCCATAGCCTGAGCTACAAAGCCTTGTGGTGCCAGAGAGAAGCTCTCTCCCAGCAAGCGAATATAGCTCAGCTGAGCTCCAGCTGGGGTTTTAATTAGCGAGTGTGAACTGCTCACTACAGGTACGCATCCCCAAAAAACAGACAGAGGCTTTGGGTCACGACTGACCTTGGAGAGCCAGAGGGTCGCCTTGGACTAGCTCTGTTCCTTTTTCAACTCAGTGGAGAAAGCCTCAGCCATCTTCAGTTCCCAGTTCTGTGACCCAGACAAGGGTATAGCACAGACAGAGAGAGACCACTGAAATGGTAATGACCTCCCCCTAGGGCATCCATCTTCTCCAAGAGGAAAGGGGTGGGGCCCAGCACTACTACCTGCCTTTCATTCAGAACTTAACACCAGTCAAGAATTATAGGCTAACAGATACCACCTGCTGGGCAGAAAAGCACAGTGACCGGAGGCATCAGAGGGTGTACCAATTTTCTAAGACACACCCTCAGAGAAACCGGATACTGCAAATTTCTTCCTTCTGGGACCTTAGCCCATTCTGGTCTGGGGAGGCCTGATTGGGGTAACCAAGGAAACCATGCCTAGACAACAGAAAACTACAACCTACACCAAGAAAAATGAGGTTATGGCCCGGTCAGGGGAACAAACTTGCACTTCAACTGTGATGCAGGAATTGAAACAACTAATAATAACTGAATTCAAAAAGTTTAGGGAAGACATGGCAAAAGAGATGAACCGTATAATGAAAACACTGGGCATGCATAAGGTAGAAACTGAAAGTTCAAAAAACCAACTGGCAGAATCTATGGAAATGAAAGCCACAACACAAGAGATGAAAGACACAATGGAAACATACAACAGCAGATCTCAAGAGATAGAAGAAAACACTCAGGAACTGGAGAACAAGGCACCTGAAATCCTACACACAAAAGAACAGATAGAGAAAAGAATGGAAAAATACGAGCATCATCTCTGGGAACTTAAAGACAAAATGAAAAGCAAGAATTTACGTGTCATTGGTGTCCCAGAAGGAGAAGAGAAGGGAAAAGGGGCAGAAGCAATAATAGAGGAAATAATCAATGAAAATTTCCCATCTCTTATGAAAGACATAAAATTACGGATCCAAGAAGTGCAGCGTACGCCAAACAGAATAGATCTGAATAGGCCTACGTCAAGACACTTAATAATCAGATTATCAAACATCAAAGATAAAGAGAGAATCCTGAAAGCAGCAAGAGAGAAACAATCTATCACATACAAAGGAAGCTTGATAAGACTATGTGCGGATTTCTCAATAGAAACCATGGAGGCAAGAAGGAAGTGGGGTGATATATTGAAGATACTGAAAGAGAAAAACCACCAACCAAGAATCCTATATCCGGCAAAACTATCCTTCAGATATGAGGGAAAGCTTAAAATAGTCTCTGACAAACAGACAATGACAGAGTTTGTGAACAAGAAACCTGTTATACAGGAAACACTAAAGGAAACACTGCAGACAGAAAGGAAAAGACAGGAGTGAGAGGTTTGGAAAACAATTTCGGGAGATAGTAGCACAGCAATGTAAGTACATTGAACAAAGATGACTGTGAATATGGTTGAAAGAGGAAGGCTGGGATCATGTGGGATACCAGAACAAAAGATGAACAATAAAGACTGGGACTGTGTAACTCAGGGAAACCTAGGATGCTCAATGATTGTAATAAGAGGTACAAATATGTTTTTACATGAGGTAGAACAAATGAATATCAACACTGCAAGGTGTTAAAAATAGGGTGGGATTGGGGGGAAAATACAATCAATGCAAACCAGAGGCTAGAATTAACAGAAACATTGTATTATGCTTCCTTTAATGTAACAAAAGCAATATACCAAAGCTAAATGCATATGGGGGGCATGCGGAATAGGGGAATGGTATGGGACTCCAGGCATTGGTGATGTTGTCTGACTCTTTTTTTTTTTTATTAATCTTCATTTTATTGAGATATATTCATATACCACGCAGTCATACAAAACAAATCGTACTTTCGATTGTTCACAGTACCATTACATAGTTGTACATTCATCACCCAAATCAATCCCTGACACCTTCATTAGCACACACACAAGAATAACAAGAATAATAATTAGAGTGAAAAAGAGCAATTGAAGTAAAAAAGAACACTGGGTACCTTTGTCTGTTTGTTTCCTTCCCCTATTTTTCTACTCATCCATCCATAAACTAGACAAAGTGGAGTGTGGTCCTTATGGCTTTCCCAATCCCATTGTCACCCCTCATAAGCTACATTTTTACACAATTGTCTTTGAGATTCATGGGTTCTGGGTTGTAGTTTGACAGTTTTAGGTATCCACCACCAGCTACCCCAATTCTTTAGAACCTAAAAAAGGTTCTCTAAAGTGTGCGTAAGAGTGCCCACCAGAGTGACCTCTCGGCTCCTTTTGGATTCTCTCTGCCACTGAAGCTTATTTCATTTCCTTTCACATCCCCCTTTTGGTCAAGAAGATGTTCTCCGTCCCACGATGCCAGGTCTACATTCCTCCCCGGGAGTCATATTCCACGTTGTCAGGGAGATTCACTCCCCTGGGTGTCTGATCCCACGTAGGGGGGAGGGCAGTGATTTCACCTTTCAAGTTGGCTTAGCTAGAGTCTGACTCTTTATTCTACTTTAGGTTAATGCTATCTTTCGTCACCTTCTAGCTACCAAGTTTTTTGTTTGTTTGTTTGTTTTCTCTCTTTCTCTTTTCTTTTTCTTTTGCCTCTCTGCCTTCTTTGACTCTTCCTCCGTCTTTGTTCAAGAAATGTCCTTATATAGAGAGTGGTGATGATGCTCAATACATAAATACATGACTATACGGGGAACCGACAATTGTTTACTTAGGACGGAATGTATAGTGTTTGAACAAAACCATCTTAAAAGAAATGGGTTGATGAAGAAAACTTGAGGGCACTATATTGAGTGAAAGAAGACAGACACATAAAGGCAAATATTGCAGGGTCTCAATGATATGAACTAATTATAATATGTAAACTCACAGACATGAAATATAAGTCACCAGGATACAGAATGAGGCTAAAGAATGAGGAGCAGTTGCTTATTATGAGCAGAATGTTCAACTAGGGTGAACTTAAACATTTGGAAATGGACAGGGGGGATGGTAGCATGTTGTGAGAATAACTAACAGTGCTGAAATGTGTGTGAAGGTGGTGGAAAGGGTAAGCTCAGAGTCACATATGTCACCAGAAGGAAAGCTGAAGGTTAAATGATGGGATGGGAATGTATAAAACAGTGAATCTTGTGGTGGACAATGTCCATGATTAACTATACAAATATTAGAAATCTCTCTCACGAACTAGAACAAATATATGTCACTCTAACTAGAGGTTAATAAGAGAGAGGCATATAGGAAAAAATATATACCTGTTGCAAACTATATACTACAGTGAGTAGCATTTTAACATTCTTTCATCAACAGTAACAAATGTACTATACCAAAACTATGAATCAATAATGGAGGTGGGGGGCATGGTTAGGGGTATGGGAGGATGTGAGTTTCCTTTTTTTTGTCTTTGTTTCTTTTCTGGAGTAGTGAAAATGTTCTAAACATTGAAAAAAAAATTGTGTTGATTAATGCACAGCTGTATGGTGGTGCCATGGGCAATTGATAGTACACTTTAGATCTTTGGGTAGTTGTATGGTATCTGAACAATCTCAAAAAAAAAATAATTTATAGAAAAAAATTGTACTAAGTATAAATATACTCAAGGGGTATATTATGGGTATACAGATACAGTTATATTATTTTCAGTTTATGGCATACAAATCTTGTACTTTTTTATATTTATATTTAAGTATTTCATTTTCTGAAGGATTGTAACTATTTCTGTTTACATGTTCATTTCTAGTAGGTAGATTTTCTCTGCAGACCATCATGTCATCTGCAAAAAGGGACAGTTTTATTTCTTCCTTTACAATCTGCATGCTCTTTACTTACTTTTCTTGCCTTATCATGCTGGCCAGGACTTCTAGTCTATTGACTAGGAGTGGTGAGAGTGGTAATCCTTGCCTTGTTTGTGATCTTAGGGGGGAAGCATTCAATCTTTATTAAGTATGATGTTAACCGTAGATTTTTTTGTAGATGTTCTTTATCAAATTGAGGAAGTCCCCTCTGTTCCTAATTTTTTATCATGAATAGGTGTTTGGATTTTGTCAAATGCTTTTTCTTCATCAGTTGATATGATTATCTGAATTTTCTTCTTTAGCCAGTTATGGTGAATTACATCAGTCAATTTTTGAATATTGAATTAGCCTTACCATCCTTGAGATAAACTTCATTTGCTCATGGTGTATAATTCTTTTTATGTATAGCTGAATTTTATTTGCATCTAAATTCAGGAGAGATAGGGGTGTTTAGTTTTCTTTTCTTGAACTGTCTTTTTCTGATTTTGATATCAGGGTAACACTGGCCTCATAAGAAGATTTCATTCACTATTTTCTGTCTGGGGATTTAGCTGTACTTAGTGGGAGAAATAGGGGACAGTGCACCTACTCCATGTTGTCTGGTACCAGAAGTATTATTTTTATATTTCCTAGTGCTTTTTTTAAACATTTCATAATAATTTTTAAAACATTAAATGATGCTGGTGAAACAAACTCTTCTCTCTTGAAGAGTCTTGGAACACAGTGATTGTCTTCCCTTTCCCTGCTCAGCTTTGTCCTCTCTTCCATGTTCCCCCTACTCCTCTTCCAGCAATCACAAGAAAAAAACCTTAACTAGATTCTGGTTAAGAATGAGCTAGGTGGAAGAGAAGAGCCAATTGCAAATCATGTTACACCCACATTTGAGTATGGGGAGGGTCTTGGTATTTGTTTTGTTTTGTTTTTTGTTTTAAATTTCAAACAGAAACAATTATTTTAATTAAACAATTTCTTTGCATGGTTTAAAACATTAATCAAGCCATTATCCCATAAAACATTTTTCTTTACAAAGGAAAATATCCAATCTTGGTTTTAAAAAAGGCAAAGTAGTAAGCTACATTTGAAATTGGATAATAATATTCAGCCTATGCAGCCACATGAGAAATAGTTTCTGCTGCTGTTATTACACAGGTAGTTGCCTCCTTCAGCTAAAGCCTGGAGTCTGTATTTGTTTTACGCATGTTGGGTTTTGTTTTATTACTTGGCAGGAGATTGTACTCCCCTTGAGTCAGCTGCGTTCTTTGGTCTAGCATCTGACACCAATCCCATTAATCACAGAGTAGCTTGAATAAGATAATATAAAGGCAAAAATAGTTGAATGGTGAAGATTGTTTATGTACGTATGCTATTCAGTAATATAGAAGAGATTTGAGATAATCTTCTGAGTTCAGGATGTACGAAACTATCTATCAAAAAGGATAAAATTCTCCTACATGAAACACTTTATCCCCAGGCAAAAGGTATATGAATCAAGTAGTACATCCTGTACTGATATTCCTTAATACCTCCACCATGAAAGAGTTTAGGTTTCCCCAAGAATTTCCCCATGAAGCCTCCTTTGTTATTTCTTTACATACAAATGATAGGTGACTTAGAATGAAAGACTTTGGGGATATTTCATGATTGTGCTTTATCGATACAGAACAGAATTTAGTTTCTAGAATTCAATTTCTTAATTCAATGGTTAAAAATAACTTTCTCCATGAGTAAGATGTTACATTTCAAAACAAAGCATAACAGTTTACAAGCCGCTCTGCATAATAAACAGCTAGTTGTAGTCCCTTTGAGAAAAATGACTTTATACCGTTACATATGTACATTTAGATTTTCATTAAGGACAACTGAAGGGGTAGATTAGACTGAAACCTTTGTGACACTCTTTCTACTTCCTTCTGATTGGACCACGTATAGGGTTATAAGAGTTTGTTCACACATTCATAACTGTTTCATCTCTTTTTTTCCAATTAGGACTTAAGGGATGCACTGAGACAAAGTTGGCTTCAATGATCAGGCTATTTCAAGTCTTGAAATTCAAATTGCTGTTCTAAAATTTTATTAACAATCAATATTGTGATTATGAAGCAATTTTAAATCTGAAACTTTGAAACAATAGCATTTAGAGATGGGGTAACCTAGGTTATTACTGTGTAGTATTTTTCATATCTTTAAGCATCACAAAGTCAATAGAAATATAATCTATTCACAGGGCCATTTGCTCCTTTCTGCAATTTGAAGCAACTTACATGGTTTTAATCCTATATTAACGGCCTCCTTTAACTTTATGAATGGAAATATTTAGACATTTCACATGCTTTGTAAAACCACATTTAAAAACTTCTGAGAGGCAGAAATTTACAATGATTGTTATCAAATGTAGAACTGTCTTTGTGAAGCATCTTAAGTGTCGTATTAATTACTAGCGTATCTCTGATTCTTAACCAGAATATGGAGCTGGATAGCACTCTTCTTTCATACTGGAAAATCGGCTACTTATTATGGTATAGTATGTGCAAATGTATATACTGAAGAACAGCAAAATTTTAATCAAAATCCACTTTCAATTTGCTAAATAATTTCTTGGTGGAACCACTGAATCTCTTCAGAATTAATTCTACTAAAGGCAATTTTGATTATGTTGATCCAAGTAACACAGTGGTGGCAAGATGGGTAAAGGCAAAGTTTTATTGTTAGTTTCCCCACATGCTGTCTCACTTGATTTGGAAGGCTTGGGAATACGCAAGAATTACCTTCTTGGGAATTTCTGCCATAAGAAAGTTTGTACCATTATTAGGAATGGATCTCATTATCTGTCTACAATTGGAGAAGTGATTTCTTGGATAAAATTTTTATATGTCCTGGTAAAGGGGAAGATGTGGTGTGATAAAGAGCTTTACCATTTGGTGGAAGAGTGGTATGTCTTTCATACATTGTGGCAAAATTCATCAAGAGCAGTTTTGTGTTATCTTTTCCAAGGTCTTCAACACATCCTACTGATTGCAGTCGGGGTTTTCAGTTTTCTTAGTAGTTCAGCTTAAACTTGAATCACCGAATGTAAATTAGACATTTCCCTCTTCAGTTCCCAGTATGTCTGTTGTATATTATCTCTTGAAATGCTTAGTCTTTGGAGATCTCTGCTCTTCAGACTGTCTTTCTGAGACAGATCCATTTGCTTGGATTTTGGTAGCTCTATTTCAAGATCATTATGTTCTTTCCTCATCAGCTCCAGCTCTTGTTCCAAACCGTGCATCTTCAAGTCACAGCTCAATTTTTCCACCTCTCAGTTAGATGAATGGGGACTGAAAGTCCTTATCACATTTTATCTAATTTGCTCTTCAATTTATGTCTATCAGTGCAGACCTCTTGATAGGCATGATAGGCCTTTTTTACTTGTTCTCATCCCACAGAACTTGTTTCTCCATCTACTTGAGCTCCTATAAGCTTTTCTTCCAAAAATCTTAAATTCTTTTTTTTAAGAGTTATCTTTTTCTGAATTCTTAAGTCATTTTTTGATGGCTTCATATGCAGTGACAAGAGCAAGATGTGAAGCAACAGACTCATCTCCTGAATATACTGAGACTGGAGTCACTGTATCTCTCCTATGGACTTTTTCATGATTCAGAATGCAAATATCATCTTCTACTAGTTTATCCATGACAGCTTGCATGTAGTAGTCACTCAGCAAATAACCAAAACGCATAGTGAATTACACAGGTTAGACACTGGAGAAATCACGGATACCATCTGGTAGCCCTGAGAACGTGCAGGACGTTAGTATCTGCCACTCAGAAGCCCCAGGTAGTGCCGTCCTAGCCACACGTCCAACCCGGAGCCAGGTAGCCAGGTTACGTAGGGCCATATCCAGGGCCACTGAGGTTTTGATATTTTATAAGGGATGCAATTAATGGGCTTTGAGAATCAAAATATTTAATAATTATCCCAGTACTAAGAGGAAGCTCCTGTAAAGAGGACTCAGAGAAGAAGCCCTTTACAACCCACAGTAATGTGTTTCAATGTTTTCACAACCAGGATAGCTCTACTGAAACCTACCAGTGGAATACCAGCCTTGCCTTTAACTACACAATATTTTTTTTCTGCAACAGTCAGGGAATAAAGCCAATCGGATGGTGAAAATTGTTTAAAAACATTTCTAAGGGCAAACCACACATAATCAAGAGTCAGAAAAGGGTGAAATAAAATAGTTACCTGTTATTCTTTATTTCTTCATACTGCTTAATCAAGTCGAGAACCATGAAAACTTACAACTAAAACCAAGTTGAGGAAATTGCTATTAATATTTTTAAATGTAAACTTAAAATACGCAAAAGCAGTTAATTTCCTTTGAGAGATGCAGTTCCTATCATGTTGGTCAAAAGTTAAATGTAACTCTACAACATTTTTATAATCAGAACAACAAAATAATTTGATCATTAGAGTATATACTAATATTAAAAGGGTACACATTGTAACTTCATGAGCACAATCCCAGTTGTATATATTCAGACCTCCCCATGCATATAGCAATGCAGGGATCTTGGGAGAATTTGTCATCTGATACTTCAGAGCAGGATGCAGCTGGAAAAATCATTTACAGCTATGGGAAAAACTGAAAAACTCACATTAGAAAAAAGGTACACACTGTTCAGAGATTCACAAAAGAAATTGAGAGAATTAAGGCAGGAGGAATATTCTTTTGTAAGTAGTTGGTTGAGCAAGAAAAAACTGGGATCCATCACCAGGTAAGATGAAGGGATTAGACATGATCAGAGCAAGTTTTCCATGTGAAGATCAGATGTCAAGCACTGGGTTACTTGCGGCCCTGAGGAATTGGTGGAAGGATGGGTTTGGTGTTGGAACCCGGGCGAATGATAACTGAGATCGAGTGCCTTCTGTTTCGGAGAGGTGCTTTTTCATGTAACAACGATTGTTTCTGTAGTTCTGTAAAACATTAAGAAAAAAAGATAAGGGACATATAGTTAACCCAATGGTACACTAAACAAAGAAAATAAGCTCTGCATAATGTAAGCACCAGAATATTTTTAGAATTTATTCATAACAAACTATAAGGAATAAATGACAACCATACAAGAAAAATGGGGACAAGCTTCAGAATATATCATCTATATCATCTGCATGGCTGGATGAGCCTTGGGTCGTTTCAACTTGTTCGGTGACCAGCAGGTTGCTACAGAAAGCAATGCCTTCACTACCCTTACACCCCACTTGAACCCTCTGTAACGACAGCCCTGGTCATACTCTTTCATTGGCATGCATATTGGGCCCAAGCATACACACACTCTTTAGTCCTTCCTGGAAAAACTTCATCTAACACTCTCCAGATTTTATCCGTGCAACATTGGTCTGTTTGCCCAGGATGAAGTCATTAGGTGTTGGGTGTCTTCTGGGATGGGGGAAAGCAGGAGGAGTTTGGAAGATAGAGACTGAGCACAGAGGCATGGTGGCCATAGAGGAAGCAGAATTCTTAATGGGGAGAAAGCAGTGCAGCAAGGGTTGAGAAAGTGAGGCAGCGAGTTCTATGGGGAGTGAGAAACAAGGAGTGACTGACAAAATAAGACCAGGAAGACTGAATCTATTGGGCAAACCAAAGCAACCCAAAAAGTTAAAAGCAAAATGGACCTTGCTTTTAATCTTGCTTGAGAAGATGATATCATGCTAACAGAAGACAGAAACACACACACACAAAGCTTCTCTTTGTTTGTTTCTTTCTTTTCCACCATGGAGATATTTTTTAACTGAAAAGGTAAATGAAACATTTTAAAAGAATAAAGGTCCTAAAGAAGAGAGAAAGCAATAGAAACGTGTGTCTCCTTTTTCAATAGGTTCAAATTTCCAAACCCAGACAAGTTACAGCCCAGGGTTCTGAAATAACTTGCAGAAGTATCTTAGAGAGTCTGGTCTTTGAGAATTCTTTGGCAGTGAAGAAAGTACCAGAGGCAAATAATATTGCCATTTAAAAATGGGAATAGAGATTTACAAAGCTATATGCCTGACTTTAAAACTTAGAATTAATTTGTTCAAGAGATGGTTCATGCATTTAGAGAATATTGTGATGACTGATGAATGCTGGACATAGTTTGCAAAGAAAAATTATTTCAAATTAATTTAATTTCCCATTTAATTTTTTTATCATCATTTTATTGAGATATATTCACATACCACGCAGTCATACAAAACAAATCGTACTTTGATTGTTTACAGTACCATTACATAGTTGTATTTTCATCACCTAAATCAATCCCTGACACCTTCATTAGCACACACACAAAAATAACAAGAATAATAATTAGAGTGAAAAAGAGCAATTGAAGTAAAAAAGAACACTGGGTACCTTTGTCTGTTTGTTTCCTTCCCCTATTTTTCTACTCATCCATCCATAAACTAGACAAAGTGGAGTGTGGTCCTTATGGCCTTCCCAATCCCACCATCACCCCCCATAAGCTATATTTTTATACAACCGTCTTCGAGATTCATGGGTTCTGGGTTGTAGTTTGATAGTTTCAGGTATCCACCACCAGCTACCCCAATTCTTTAGAACCTAAAAAGGGTTGTCTCAAGTGTGCGTAAGAGTGCCCACCAGAGTGACCTCTCGGCTCCTTTTGGAATCTCTCTGCCACTGAAGCTTATTTCATTTCCTTTCACATCCCCCTTTTGGTCAAGAAGATGTTCTCCGTCCCACGATGCCAGGTCTACATTCCTCCCCGGGAGTCATATTCTACGTTGCCAGGGAGATTCACTCCCCTGGGTGTCTGATCCCACGTGGGGGGAGGGCAGTGATTTCACCTTTCAAGTTGGCTTAGCCAGAGAGAGAGGGCCACATCTGAGCAACAAAGAGGCATTCAGGAGGAGACTCTTAGGCACAAATATAGGGAGGCCTAGCCTCTCCTTTGCAGCAACCGTCTTCCCAAGGGTAAAACTTATGGTAGAGGGCTCAACCCATCAAACCACCAGTCCCCTATGTCCGTGGTCATGTTAGCAACCATGGAGGTGGGGTAGGCAAATACCCCTGCATTCTCCACAGGCTCCTCAAGGGGGCACTACATCATTTTTTTTTCCTTGTTTTTCTTTCTTTTTTTTTTTTTCTTTCCCTTCTTTTTTAGATCAACTGTATGAAAAAAAAAGTTAAAAAGAAAACAAACATACAGTAAAAGAACATTTCAAAGAGGCCATAACAAGGGAGTAAGAAAAAGACAACTAACCTAAGATAACTGCTTAACTTCCAACATGTTCCTACTTTACCCCAAGAAAGTTACATAATATAGCAACATTTCTGTGAACTTGCTCCTACTATATCCATCAGAAATTAACAGACCATAGTCATTTCTGGGCATCCCCAGAATGTTAAATAGCTTATCTGTTCTTCTTGGATTATTGTTCCCCCTTCCTTAATTGCTCTCTACTGCTAGTTCCCCTACATTCTACATTATAAACCATTTGTTTTACATTTTTCAAAGTTCACATTAGTGGTAGCATATAATATTTCTCTTTTTGTGCCTGGCTTATTTCGCTCAGCATTATGTCTTCGAGGTTCATCCATGTTGTTATATGTTTCACAAGATCGTTCCTTCTTACTGCCGTGTAGTATTCCATCGTGTGTATATACCACATTTTATTTATCCACTCATCTGTTGAAGGACATTTGGGTTGTTTCCATCTCTTGGCAATTGTGAATAATGCCGCTATGAACATTGGCGTGCAGATATCTGTTCGTGTCACTGCTTTCCGATCTTCCGGGTATATACCGAGAAGTGCAATCGCTGGATCGAATGGTAGCTCTATATCTAGTTTTCTAAGGAACTGCCAGACTGACTTCCAGAGTGGCTGAACCATTATACAGTCCCACCAACAATGAATAAGAGTTCCAATTTCTCCACATCCCCTCCAGCATTTGTAGTTTCCTGTTTGTTTAATGGCAGCCATTCTAACCGGTGTTAGATGGTATCTCATTGTGGTTTTAATTTGCATCTCTCTAATAGCTAGTGAAGCTGAACATTTTTTCATGTGTTTCTTGGCCATTTGTATTTCCTCTTCAGAGAACTGTCTTTTCATATCTTTTGCCCATTTTATAATTGGGCTGTCTGTACTACTGTCATTGAGTTGTAGGATTTCTTTGTATATGCAAGATATCAGTCTTTTGTCAGATACATGGTTTCCAAAAATTTTTTCCCATTGAGTTGGCTGCCTCTTTACCTTTTTGAGAAATTCCTTTGAGGTGCAGAAACTTCTAAGCTTGAGGAGTTCCCATTTATCTATTTTCTCTTTTGTTGCTTGTGCTTTGGGTGTAAAGTCTAAGAAGTGGCCGCCTAATACAAGGTCTTGAAGATGTTTTCCTACATTCTCTTCTAGGAGTTTTATGGTACTTTCTTTTATATTGAGATCTTTGGTCCATTTTGAGTTAATTTTTGTGTAGGGGGTGAGGTAGGGGTCCTCTTTCATTCTTTTGGATATGGATATCCAACTCTCCCAGCCCCATTTGTTGAAAAGACCATTATGGCTCAGTTCAGTGACTTTGGGGGCCTTATCAAAGATCAGTCGGCCATAGATCTGAGGCTCTATCTCTGAATTCTCAATTCGATTCCATTGATCTATATGTCTATCTTTGTGCCAGTACCATGCTGTTTTGGCAACTGTGGCTTTATAATAAGCTTCAAAGTCAGGGAGTGTAAGTCCTCCCACTTCGTTTTTCTTTTTTAGAGTGTCTTTAGCAATTCGAGGCATCTTCCCTTTCCAAATAAATTTGATAACTAGCTTTTCCAAGTCTGCAAAGTAGGTTGTTGGAATTTTGATTGGGATTGCATTGAATCTGTAGATGAGTTTGGGTAGAATTGACATCTTAATGACATTTAGCCTTTCTATCCATGAACATGGAATATTTTTCCATCTTTTAAGGTCTCCTTCTATTTCTTTTAGTAGAGTTATGTAGTTTTCTTTGTATAGGTCTTTTACATCTTTGGTTAAGTTTATTCCTAGGTACTTGATTTTTTTAGTTGCTATTGAAAATGGTATCTTTTTCTTGAGTGTCTCTTCAGTTTGTTCATTTCTAGCATATAGAAACATTACTGACTTATGTGCATTAATCTTGTATCCCGCTACTTTGCTAAATTTGTTTATTAGCTCTAGTAGCTGTATCGTCGATTTCTCAGGGTTTTCTAGACATAAGATCATATCATCTGCAAACAATGACAGTTTTACTTCTTCTTTTCCAATTTGGATGCCTTTTATTTCTTTGTCTTGCCGGATTGCCCTGGCTAGCACTTCCAGCACAATGTTGAATAACAGTGGTGACAGCGGGCATCCTTGTCTTGTTCCTGATCTTAGAGGGAAGGCTTTCAGTCTCTCACCATTGAGTACTATGCTGGCTGTGGGTTTTTCATATATGCTGTTTATCATGTTGAGGAAGTTTCCTTCAATTCCTACCTTTTGAAGTGTTTTTATCAAAAAGAGATGTTGGATTTTGTCAAATGCTTTTTCAGCATCTATTGAGATGATCAATTGATTTTTCCCTTTCGAGTTTTTCCATTTAATTTGACAAAGGTCAACAAACGATGGTCCAATGGCCAAATCTGGCCCTCAGCCTCTTTTTGTAAATAAAGCTTTATTGTAACCCAGCCACACGCATTCATTTACTATTGCCTATGGCTGCTTTGATGCTACAAAGGCAGAGTTGAGTAGTTGCAACAGAGCCATATGGCTCACAAAGCCACACCCTTCAGCATTCTGACAAATACCCACTGAAGCAAACTGGACAGCAACATGAAACCCTCTATGCTTCTCGTTACCTTCACTGAATGGCGCCCGAGAGTGCCAAAGACCTACCCCCAGAGAGCACCTGCCCCGCCTCTGGCCTTCTGCAGGTGGTGCGGTATCTTCCACTCTGCCTCTAACTAGCTCAGTGACCTTGGTCACATTCCCAGACCCCTCTAAACTTCAGTTTTTCATCTACAACAATAGGGGATTAAATAACTCACCTGACTTCAAGGAAGCATTCAGTAACAGTCAAAAAAGCAGTGGGAAATTGTGTGTGTGTGCATGTGCACACGTGTGTAAACTGTATGAAAAATAGTTCGTACCTTTTGAGGCATCATCCCCCTCCCTATCACTTTTTCCTGATCCCGGAAGTGGAGAAATGCTGCCCTCTGGAGGCTGTAATGAACATTCTTTTGACAACAGACAAGAAGTTAATCCAGGATATTTGCCGGTATCATGGGCATCCTTGCCACTGAAAAGTGAAAAATGAATGTTCTTTTTTAAGGTGCAAGACTATTAATGGCCAAACAATCTTTCCCTATGACTTCAATTGGTTACCTTTACCAAAGTTATGTCAGTAGTTTGAGAAAACGTCTAGTGAGCTAGTTTAAAATGCTATCTGTACCAAGCGCTATTTAGCAGTTGACACATCTTAAAAGCCTGCTAAGTACTTTAGCATATTAGCATAAACATTTCATCCATTAAGCAAAACATACCTGAGTATGTAAGAACTAAGAATTTATAAAATGAATAAGGCATAATCCCTGTAATCCCGAGGACTTCAAATTCGAATGCTATTTGTATACTGCAGGTACTGCCATTTCAAGGATAGAGCAAATCAAAGTATGCTGGGGAGGCTGACCTGGACAGTACATTGGGCATATCAAATGCTTGGTGGGGGACTGTGATTTTTCTTCCCTTTCTGGGATAAGGTAGGGGTATGATCTGGGCGCCTGAAATCCCTGTTTCTGTGTCAATAAACTTCTGCCCCTTAGGCTCCTCTGCTTTGGAATTCACCTGTTTCCTGGTTTCCTGCTGGGTAAGTCAGCTCCACCAGCAGAGCACTGTGAAGTAGCTGACACTGGATTTCAATCCTTGGGTCTCACAATTCTGGACCAATTATCCCTATGATTATGCCTCACCCACGCCCATTAAAGATCCTGAAATGAATCCCATGAAAATGGCTGATACTTGCTTAACTCATTACTTTTTGAAGAATCCGGCTTTTTAACAAGGGCCAAAGTCTCAAGGAATACAACTCAAATGGCAGATCTTCAGACATAAACCAGAGGGTGGGAGAGATTTATTTAGTGAGGTTTCCTAAAACTACTTGTTGTAGTCCCTGATTGAGTCTACAACTAAGGACTCTTTTGATCCTGCTTGACAAAAAGGTAGACATGCTCCTCTCCCCTGACTCCTGCTTTGGGACCTCACAGTTTGTTTGAGCTCTTGCCCCTCTTTGCCATCACTGGCAGCACTGAGGAGGTACAGGGGATATAAGAGTTAATGGGAGATCTAGAACCTGCCCTCATGCAGTTTACAGGCTTGCAGGCTCATTTAATCACACAAATGCTTTTTAATAATTATGAAAGTGATATGAAGGCAAGCACAGGACACTAAGAGAGGATGCATTAGGGATGCCAGAGCAGATCTCCTTGAGGAAGTGATAGTTCAGTTAAGACCTGAATGATGAATTAGCCAGACAAAGCAAGAAGATAGGGAGGAGGCTGGGGTTGGAGAGACAGAGAAAAAATGTTCCAAGCAGAGGAAAGCATCACATCTGAAAGCCCTCCCTGGGGGAGCAGGTTTCCTTTCCCCAACTTAAGGGTTCTAGGAACACTTAATAGATGTTCCAGTTTGCTAATGCTGCTGTAATGCAAAACACCAGAGACGTTCTGGCTTTTATAAGGGGGGTTTATTTGGTTATAAAGTTACAGTCTTAAGGCCATAAAGTGTCCAAGATAAGGTGTCAACAATTGGGTTCCTTCACTGGAGGATGGCCAATGGCATCCGGAAAACCTCTGTTAGCTGGGAAGGCATGTGGCTGGCATCTGCTCCAGAGTTCTGGTTTCAAAATGGCTTTCTCCCAGGACGTTCCTCTCTAGGCTACAGCTCCTCAAAAATGTCACTCTTAGTTGCTCTTGGGGTATTTGTCCTCTCTTAGCTTCTCCAAACCAAAAGTCTGCTTTCAAAAGCTGTCTCCAAAATGTCTCTGTAACCTGCAGCTCCTCTCTCAGCTCCTGTGCTTTCTTCAAAGTGTTCCTCTTGGCTGTAGCATGCTCGCTCCTTCTGTCTGAGTTTATATAGTGCTCTAGTAAACTAATCAAGGCCCATGCTGAATGGGGGGGGCCACACCTCTGTGGAAATTATCCAATGAAAGATCTCACCTACAGTTGAGTGATCACATCTCCACGGAAACATCCAATCAAAAGTCTCCAACCTAATCAACACCAACATGTTTCCTGCCCACACAAGACTGCACCAAAGCTAATGGCATTTTGGGGGATATAATAACATCCAAACCAGCACAACAGACAAGGTGGGACTTCAAGAATGGGAGAAAGAAACTGACTTGGACTTAGGGGACAAAGACAAGGGGTAGTCACTTTGAAAGAGAAGGCTCAGGGGTGGGAGGGAGTAGTTCAACTAATAAAGGGGCATGTTGGGGAAAGCATGGGACATTGGGCTGTAGAGTTTTACCATCACTGACCTTGGGGAGAGGATGCTGTGGCCAAAGTGATGTGCAGTACTCCTCTGAGATGGGGCAATGAGGGGCTTTTCCAACCCCTGATTCTGGGTCTCTCAGGCCAGTGAATCCAGAACCAGATGGTAGTGGATTAAGCATTTTACAGACTGTGCCCTTGTCCTGTCTCACCTGCTGTCTCACTAACTGATGCCCCCTGTTTCTTGGCAAGGGATCATGCTGAGGCCAAGCAAAAAGTCCCCTCACAGAAAAGGAAAGATTTCCAGTCAACAGCAGTTGTCAAAAAGAATAGTTATAAATTGAGGTGAACCCCTCAAACATGTGAATATGGGGCCTTAATATTTTTAAAGGTTTATTGCGGTTCCTTTAGGAAGCAACAGAGAATCTGAGCTCAGGCTGAGGGGTGCCTTCAGCTTTGCTAGAAGAATAAATGTCTTATGCGGGATTTAGCAAATAAGACGTGGTTTGGAGAAAAAAACAGGGAAAGTAGAAAAAAGCCTCGGATAAAAAATAATAAAAACAAGACAACAGAAATGTCTGAACTAATCATTTTCTCATTTGTCACATTCCTTTTTGTTTTTATCGGTTTTCCTCTCGTATGTGCCATTTTTTCGGTTAGATTCTAAGACTTAGAGGCAGCATAGTCAGGAGGCTTAGCTCATAGACTCTGGGGGCCTTTCAGCCTGGGTTCAAATTGCACTCCGAGAAGTTTCTTAACCTACTTTGCCTCAGTTGCCACATCATTGAAATGGGGATTTTAAAGTACCTACATCTCATGGGTTTTGTTATAAGTGAATACGTGTATTCAGATAACATATCTCATGCTCTTAGAGCAGGACCTGGCACACCATAAGTGCTATTCAAGATCTGCCATTGCTGTAATTCTGCTCCTCTCATATCCCATGCATGTTCATACTTTAATAATTTGGGGTTGCTTTACCTTTACTACTCACTTTCTATTTCTTCAGAATGAAGTTTACTAATTTTTTCTCATCATAAAAGTAACATATAAGCATTATAGATAATTTAGAAAATATCACAAACTAGAAGGAAAAGGGAATGTCACACAGAGAAAGCCAATATTACATTTTTTCTATGTATAGTTTTAATTTTTGTTTTACATAATTGTGCACATTTTTCAATGCACAACTTTATGTTATTAACTATTCTTTGAAGCCTTATATTTGATGGCTGCTTAACAGTGCATTGTGTATCCATCATACTTCATTTGACCATTCCCTTATTATTGGACATTTAGGTTATTTTGAAGTTTTTCTGCTATAATGAATACTGCACTGAGCATCTTTGCATACAATGATTTTTCCATATTTTGAGCTATTTCATTAATATAGATTCCCAGAACTGGAATAACTGAATCAGTGAGTAAAAATATTTTTTAGGATTTTGGTCTAAATTGCCAAATTACTTTCCAAAAGATTGTGAAAATTTATACCCCAAACATACTCTGGTCCCTTCAGCAATGTCCTTCTCTTTGCATCATTTTTATAATAATAATAATAATAAAAATAATAATAATAGTAAGTTCTGCTAATTCACCAAGCAAAACGTATCATATTCTTTGAAATTACTTTCTAATAATAAGCAGGATTAAACATTATTTCTTAAATTTATTAATTAGCCTTTTCCCCTCTTTTGTGAACTGTTATTCTTTTGCTGATTTATCTGTTGAGGATCTTGTGATACTCATATTGATTTGTGTGAACTCTTTATATATTGAGCATTAACACTTTTGTTCCATTTTACCTAGTTTGATATTTTCTTTTTAAATTTGTTTTGGTCCTAGAGAAACTTAAAATGTTCATATAATCAAAATATATCGAACTTTTCTTCTGCGATTTATTTCCACATTTCTAAAAACATTTCTTTAATATTTTAATCCATCTACTATATATAAACTAAATCACAGTGTACAGAAGGGCTTTTAATAAAAAGCAACAATCCCAAGCCCCACCACCCCCAACCCCAGTTCCACTCCCTGAAAGTCAACCATTTTTAACCATGCCTGTTTTTAAATCTTCTAACAATTATCTTTTGTCATGTATAGATAATGTGGACAAGTTGTCTCCAGGCCCTTGCCAGTTCATTTAACACTTTCCACCTCCAACTCTTAAACTTTGTCATTAGAGCTCTACTTTTTTACATTGTCAAAGTTCATTATATTAAGTTTTGCATTCTCAGTTGTGTCCATTCATTATTTGGTAAAAGGCTGATTAAAAATGTTGAAAATTAATAGATAATTGTTCATTGCAGAACCTCATAGTTGGCTATGAATACACTTTCTTCTCTGTAGTTCCAGTGTCATGATCCTGATCCCAGCAAAGAATAATATTTCTAGTATCAAGTCCAAGATGACCTCTACTTTTTCACGCTCCACATTTAAATTGGGTCCAGTAGCAAAGTTCTGATGCAACTTAGGACTATTCAGGATAAAATCAGTAATTAAAAGAGTGTCTACATCTAAATGATGTTATAAATGTGTCAGTGATGAAAAGATTAGAAGCTGGTCTTCATGAGGTGTCTGCAGGAGTTCAGAGCTCTATAATTGAACCAGCATTCCTCTTAGCTATCCAGGCCTGTCCTTGACCCAAGAGGAAAGGTAGTAGCTGATGTAGGCACACTGAGGGTGACATGTCCAATAAGGGGCCACCCAAAGTGTCCACATCTTTGATTGGTAAGTGGAGGTTGTGGCACCTGGGTGCTAGTTCATGGCTAGAATTCCAAACCAGCTTTCCTGGAAAGTTCCCACACTGTTGAACATGGACATCTATCTACTGCTTGGATCTGAGCTTCCTGTCAACTATAGCTAGGGCTAGATGGCATCAACAATCCCAGACATGTATAGTCCAGGATGGGGATGTCCTGCTACACCAGGGAGTCTGCTGAGAAGTTTTGGCTACTTGTTATCAACTGGTAAAGAAGTTTAATTGCTTGCTTGAAGGAAGGAGTCCATTTTATCAACTTGGACTGAGTTCCTGGGTCTGTTTTTTGCTGGACAACAGCTTTTGGAACCCTCTCACAGAATTCTAGGCCCTCTTTGGGTGGAAGATCCTGTTCCTAGAAGGCCTTGCTTCCAAATTTCTTGCTCCCACATGGGGTTATTTAGCATGCCCTATAGAAGTGCAAACTGAGACCCAGCTTGCCAATATCTGGGTATTCCAGTGACTAACTCATTCCTTTTCCCTTGCAGTGGAAAAGTGTCATTATTAACCCATGCTTCTGATCTTCTCTCTAGATTTATACCTAGACTGAGTCTTTCCCCACTAAATACAGCCTTAGATGCACTTATGTTTTATGGTCCAGTCTTTTACTCCAAACAAGAGAAGCATAAAGATGTTCTTCCCTCTTTAAGTGAACAACATAATAACCCATAGATTGTATGGCCAAATCTCCAAAATGATATAATATAAATATTGTATGTTGAAAGGAACACAGAAAGAAAATGGCAAGAAAAACTCCACTGGATTTTTAATATATGTTTTGGTCCTTTATTTGTAGAAAAGAACATGTCTTTACTTAAAACACATACAAAAAATGGATCAAAGAGCAAGTTCTTCCTTTCAACAATTATTTTTCCTTTGTAAAAGAAAGTATTAAACGAAAATGTTTTGAAAGTCAGGGATGGTGGTGTTGAAAGTCACATGTACTACCACATGTGAAGGGTCAAACTTGAGTGATAGGCCTGACCCTTTTGCCATGGGAACAGATGATGCATAAGCACACAGTGGCCCATTAGGCATTCTCTTCTCCATTTTTCACTGTATTCTCATCAGTCTACCTCACTGTACTAAAAATTCAGAGCTCGAACAAATCCTTAGAGAGCCACAGTTTTTTGTTACAGTAGGCTAACCAACTCATTATAATGCTAGAGTCTCTACTAGCTAGTGAAATGGGAGACCTAGATGGGACCATTTAGAGGGGGTAATTATTGTCCATCATCAACTTTCTGGAAAAAATACCCAACATGTCACAACAGTAAAACTCAGAAATGGAAAAAATCATTACTCACATTTTCAATTGTCACTCTCATTATGTCAGATCACCCTTGTGTAGGTAGTACCCCATTTATTCTGGGAAACATTTTAAAATAACTTATTAAAGTTATATTAACACTTAAAAATTATAAGAAGGTTATTGTTGAAAATATGGGGAAAAAAAACAAAGAAAATTGAAATTGGCCATAATCCCATCACCAGATGATAATAACCTATTTTTTTGGTTTATTTCTTTTCAGTGTCTTTTTTTTATGCATAACTAGAATATTTTTACATCTGTATTATGTTCTATATACATTTGTATCTGACTTTATCACTTATTATAGTAATTATTCTACTTTGATGCTTTAATTTATCTAAAATTTGTTTTAACATCTCAAGTGATGTGAGAAACTTAGTTCTCTTTAGAGTCAATTTTACCCCTTTACTGAATATTTCATCAAATTCTCAGGATTTTTGATAGTTTTTTAGTATATAAAAATAAAACACATATTCTAGACAGAAAACTTAAAAGTTACAGAAAAAGAATAAGAGTGAATATAAAATGACTGGTAATTCTACAGGAATACCCATTGTTAACATTTTGGTCTACTTCCTTCCAGTGACACACTTCCTGTCTACTACACTGTCATGCTTTCGGACACTCTGGAGAGACTGACATGCCCACAGACCCCTTCTGACGAATTCTTTACTTGGTTCCATGACATCCCACTGGTCTGGCTACAGATGACTGGATAAAAGAAAAGCTGCCTGACTCTGAGGTGCTTGACTAGAAACCTCTCCCCGAGAAGGGCACCCCACTGAAAGTGGTGATCAGTCCAACCCATCAGATCTTTTCTTGGAATGTTTGTATTCAAGACCTACAGAGAGATGGTGAATTACAGCAGCAGGAGAAGCAGAAGCAGGAGCAGATCCTAGCGGAAGCCCACAGAAGCACAGCACTAAAACCAAGCATGGAAGCCTGCTCTGGCCTATCCTGTGTTCTCAACTTACTCATGTTCAGTTTTTGAACCATACTTATATATTAAACATTGAGAATCTGAAATGGCATTATAGTGAACAATTCTGGCTAATTTGAACATACACAAGGTATTTATTAGAAGGCTATCAGGTGGTTTATAGAATTAATAGAAAATTAGAGAACCAGGCTTAAAGACTGGGCAGGAACCAAGGTAGGTGAGAAGTCAAAAACAAAGCCAAGTCACAACATGGGTAGACTGGTAGAACTTCATAATTTGCTCTCTCACAATGGTCACTGGGACCATCCCTCTGGATTCTTGACTCTTCTACTACTAGTGACTTAAATACTCTCTAACTGTCCCTGGGTCTTTTTGCCACTCTCTTGAGAGTCAAAGTCCCAGATTAAATCTTTCAGTTGAACAAGTCTAGGTAATGTGCCTGTGCTCTCCCTAGAGAGACAAATTTCATGGTGAGGGGCGAGCCCTGCTTCCCAGTTTGGGAAATCCACTAAAGCTTAGGGGCAAGTGCCATGATTTTAGCTAACTAGCAGAAAGTTAACTACTCCATTCAACAAAATTCCTCAACTTACCTCTTTTCAGAATATGGTCTAGTAGGAATTAGAATATAATCTTCACAGAACTCAAAACCTTTCTGTGATTCTCCTAAATCTTTAAAATAATGTAGATCACTGACAATGGGTGCTGGTGTCGGTACTGGACCCCTGAAATTGAGAAAAACAAATCCAAAGGATTTTGAAATGATACCAAAAACAGGCATGTCTAATACCTATTTACTGATCAGTATATACCATTCAAATGCAAATGCCAACAAAACCTATGTGGAATAATGTAATATATCCACTCATAAACATTCACTTCAAAGCTTATGTTAGACACTGGCTTTATTACATTCTAATTGGTAGATTATGCAAGCTCATATTATTGTGAATGTTCCTTATTCATTAAACTATTATTATAGGCAAATTATCTTCCCTGGTGATTAGTATATATTTTATTGTAAACCCTTGGTCTATTGTTATATAAAGCCAACAATATATTAACTTCCATAAAAATGGAAACAGATGTTTCCCAATTTTGTTTATAAGCTAATGCTTTGGAATGGTAGCCAAATAAAATATTTCTAAAAACTCTAATATCACACACTCAACTAAACTCAAAAGTTCAATATTCTTTCTTCATCCAGCCATATATATTTATAAACTACCCTCTATCCCAGAATGATTTGAAAGACTCATTCACCAGTGTTAACAAATAAGTCCTGTGCCATTCACCCCAGACTTGCTATAAGAGTTGCCATGTGCAAAGCAGTGCTGTTGCAAATGAAGGGGAGCAAATTCAAAGCAGCTGCCTTTGTGGAGATCCATTTGGAGGTAATACTTAAAATGGCTTGATTTCTCTGTACACAGTGTTTAGGCAAGCTTCTCTGCAGATCAATGGTCACACAGCCCTCAGCTTCAGACCATCTGGAAGACACTGTTTATTTCCTGGCCCCCAGCCTCCCCACCCCCAGGGGAATTTTGTATGCACCACACAGACTGTCTTTTGAATCAGATTATCCAAAGATAGCCTACAAAATGGAGAAAAGTAATCAGACTTTTGGTATACAGTAGCAGACAAAAACTTAATCTCATTTATATTGATCACAGGTTCTCCATAAATAGCTTTAAATTGCAGACAATAAGAACTGAAATTGAAAATTTTAAATGGCTCTTTTCAGTTTGCTTCCTTAAATCATTTCATTCTTAGCTCTACAAACAAGCTAAAATATGCTGTAATTAAGATCGTGTCAGTGCTCTTGGTAACTTTCCGAGAACAGGAACTTCTCCATTTTATCAATCGAGTTTTCTAAAAGGTCACACAGAAAGGAGAATTCAGAATACTAAAGCATGAAACATTAATGATAAGATAAATTGCAATCATTTCATAACCACACTTTGATCTGGTTATTCATTTTAAGTAAAACTTAAACCTAAATGTTTCTCTCTGCATCTAATAATTCATAGTATAATAATTATTATGGCCACTAACATCTACAAAGCCCTTACTATGTGGCAGGCACTAAGTGAGACATTTTTCACTAGGGAATAAGAATTCATCGATTAATGAAGATGCAATGGTCCCTGCCCTCATGAAATTTACAGTCTAATACAGAAATGAGATATTTAACAATTTATTCCACATATAATTAATTACTATTGTTTTAAGGGTAATGAAGGACAAGTACAGGGTGCTCAATAGCGTATAATTAACCTTCAGTCATGAACAGCCATGGTGAAGGCTGATATTTACATTCAGACACTAACAGAACTATCACTCTTTGCAATCATCAAAGACTGCAAAACTCATCACTTTCTAGTAGCCTATGAGCATATTGTGCCTTCTAAAAACACATATAAATGAAAGGGAAATACAACCTCTAGAACTGGTCTTACTACTGAATCACCGGGCCCATTTTAGTGCAGAGTTCTTGTTTATGTTGATGATTTAGGACTAATTTGATATATTTGGACAATAAAAAGTCAATCTAAAGATGCCCAGCTGTAAATAAATCTGATAAATCATTACCTATGAAATAGGAATATGTGATCAGCGGGTGTCTTTCCCACAAGAGCCTTCCGGGCTGTCTCATGCTGTTTCTGCAGAGAAACTCTCTCCTAGGCAAGAAAAATGATCAGCAAATGATACTGATATTAAAAATATGTCAATTAACTGAAACAGTTATAATTTTTTTTTACTAGACATTTCCAAATATGTGGAAAGAAAAAGAACAAAATGACAGGCATGAAAAACAATTGCTATTTGTTCAGTGGAAAGAAAAGGACAAATTTTATATATAGTGTCAAAATATTTTAAGACTGCAATTTAATATATAAAATTTATCTGACATATAAATAATAATATAAATAATAATGACATCTAAATAAAAATAGAAAACAATTAATTTATTATTTTCATGTTTGCATTTTTAATCTTTATAATGAGATTATAAACTTCTTGAAGGCACAGATGATTATTATTGTATGTGTTTGTTGTCTTCCCAGATACTAGCATACATAGTAAATAACTGATTGAATGAACATATCTGACAATGTTTAAGTATGATACTGAAATATGAAAAATTGAAGATCTTCCTCCCATTTCATCATCATCACCATCATCAATAAATAATGAACATCTGATGGGGATACAAAGATACAAAAAGGAACAGTCTTTGCATTTAAGAGGTGTATAATATGATGGTAAAGGAGGATATAAAATACAGAGAATAACAGCAAGATAGCACATGCTGCTTTATACATAGTATAACTCGTGTTTATACACACATGATTTGAAGCATGACATATTTAATTACTGCTCAGGTACAGGATTTTCTCACCTTAAGCCACCCTAAAATATAAAATTTTTAATTTATGGAAAAGATTAATTAGCAAGTGATTTTTTTTTTACATAAAATAATCCATCACTTATAAAGGGATTTATAATAAAATATATTTAAACAATAAGTTCCCTTAGCGCATTAAATATACATTAATCTTTGTTTGCAGTAACTTAATCTGAAATAAGCCTGGCTGTTTGGGTTTTTATATCATTGCCAGGCTCCACTACAAGTTGACACTGACTTAAAGTCACACAGGTTTTTTTTTTGGAGTAATGAAAATGTTCAAAAATTGATTGTGGTGATGAACGCACAACTATAGGATGATACTCTGAACATTCTATGTACACTTTGGATGACTGTACGGTATTTAACTTTATCTCAATAAAGTTGCAGGAAAAAAAATTTTTAAGTCACATAGGAAATACCCACAGACTAGTATACTAAAGAAAGGATACATGTCATAGCAATGGCAGTGAGATTGCAAATCCAGGTTAATCACCTGTTTCAGTTTTAGAAGCACTTCTACAGGCATTGGAAGTTTGCTCATAAAATAAATAAAATCTGTAATCTGCTATTTAAAAATAAACTAAAATACCTTAAGAAAATGGTTATGAAATATGAATGAACAACATAAATTACAATTTCAAAAACTCATAGATGAGGTGACAGAACTCAATTAAGAATTAGATAAAAGAGAAAAAAAATCACTTCAGAAATGAAAACTAAACCAGAAGGAATACAAGAATGAATAAACACAAGTAATGCCAAAAGAAAAGCAGAAAGTGAAAACAAGAAAATTTTAAAACTCAAAATGTAATGAAAAGGTAAAAAAAAAAAAGAGTCCAAAGAAAACTACAAATATTGGAGGTAGCAAAGAAGATCCAACATGTAAACATTAGGAGTACTTAAAGAAGAAAACCAAAACAAGGAAAGTATAAATGATAAAAACTACATTCCAAGTACAAAGGGCACAGACTATTATCAAAGTGCAAGAACTTGAAAATATTGTTCCCATGAGCCCTTTTTGAGGAATCTAGTGGAGAATAAGCTTAGACAAAAAAACAAAAAAAAAGAAAAAAACAGAAAGGGCATTGACCTATGGACTAATATGCATACATGAAAAGTAAAATTAAATGAACGTTAAAAGGAAGAGTATAGTATGTAATGACTATAGGCTCTGACAGTGTAGATATAACACAACCATAAAAAATGGGGGAAGGACATTTGTAAAAAAGTTTTTTTAACTGTTTTCAATTTTCATAATGGGTGCAGGATATTATGATTACAATCCCCAGCAACTGAGCAACAACAGCTACTAACATTACAAAAAGGGAACCAGAATTTATGTGCCTTTTAATGAAAGACTATATCACCACCTATGACCTTTACAGTTTATATTTACAGTTCTTCAGGAAGCATTTAGAGATGCTCAAATTAATGTGCTTTAGGAGTCATTTGAAAAAATAAACTCCACTTAAGATATGAACAGAGAACAAATAAAGCAACAGAGGATTGTATGAGCAAGAAATGAGAAAATGAGTAAATTGACTATTTAACTTAATTCCTTACATTCAGGTTACATTATGGTCATTTTCATAGAAAGCACTTTCTGTTGATATACTGTTGGAATGACAAGCAATAAAAGTGACATCAGTAGATTTCTTTCAGACTTAGAGAGCAAAGAATAATATTCTTGGCCATTTTCTTGCTAGGAAAGATAAGTCAATTGGGTCCTAGAGTAAAAACCCCAATGACCTTAGAGATGAGGAATAAAAAACAACTGTCAGTATATCGGAAATCAGTAATACTGAAGATCTCCACACACCATTAGCCCATTTTCTACTCAAAGAAAGAAGGTAGTAGTACAAGGGCTAGAGATAAACTGTCCTCACCCCACCAATGAAAGGAGACCAGAAGGCCCCACTACTAGACTGTAAATCCCATAAAGGCAGGGACCAGATATGCCTTGTTCTAATGTCTGGAACAGGATCAGATCAGTGAATAACTGCTCTATTCTGTAATAGCAAATCCAGATCCTAGATTGATGGTAGAAATTCAACAAATACATATTGGATTGACAGATGAATAAGTGAGGGAATGGGAAGAAGGAAGGAAGCAAAGGAGGAAGTCCTTTTGCATATCGGAATGGAGAGGATGGCTTTGAGAGCAAAGACCCATGCTAGGCTTGCTAAACTAGCAAAGGCACAAGAAGGTCATCCACCAATCAACTGCCGCACAAACTAAGAATACTACTCCTTTCACACATGGCCACATTTCCCTTAGCTCATCACTTCACTTTTCTCAGGTTTACATCCAGTGAGGTGGTGAGCTGGGTCTGAGTCCTCAACAACTACCACCCTAATCTGGTATGTTGCTGTGATCTGGACTCTTCACTCTCTCCAAATCCTTCAGATTGATCATCTGGTTGGACTTCTGTCTGGTTTTAGTTTCATCACCATCCTTGGACCCCACCTTATGGATTACCCCTGATTTCTTAAGCTGAAGCCCTCAAGAAATCCTACCCAATCCCAGAGTTTTAAGCAACTCACTGAGGCTTGCTCACCTAATGAGCAGAACAAATGACACTCATTCTACTCCACCAGATTAGCTCCTACGCCTCACACAAAAAAATTGCCAGCATCTCTCAAGTCCTTCGGGTCCCTTTACAATCATTACCACCTTCTCCTCCCTTCAGAGATAAGCACTCTCTAACTTAATGGTAACCGCTTTTTCTTTTTAATTTGATCACCTAAACCTGCATTCCCAAATATTATGATTTAGTATTGCCTATTTTTCAATTGTATATTCATGGGATTGTAGTGTCTGCATGCTTTCGAGTTAGAATTCTTTGGTTCGACATTATGTTTGTGAAATACGTCCATGGAGAGAATTTGTTCATTTACATATACATTTGATATAATAACACGGAGGAGGAAAGCAGTTAACTTGCTTTTGCAAGGTCACCCAGTAGGCGGCAAGACTAACACGTGAACTCAAATTTAGTGCGTTTTCCTTTTGGGTGAAGGAACCAATAGTTAAACAAGAGTAGACCAAAAACACAAAAAGATACAAATGCACATACATAAACATATAGTTACACAACTAGTTCTGACATATAGTATATGTGAATACCAAGGAATGACCAACTTCCATAAGCCACACAGAAAACCAGTCTCATCATTTTGCAATCACACCTTGACAAACATGTAGTTGCAAGCTATGCAACATGGAAAGAGTGGAATATGAAATGAAAGTGATTGAACTGAAAAGGACTCATGCATATGGTGAGTTTTGAAGTGGGTTTGGGCAGGAGAGGAAGAGTGAGTCTTAAATGAGGACAACGTTTCAGAGAAATAGAACATAACGGCCTTGGAAATGGGAATTTCTACTTTGTCCATTGCTGTCAAATGGCTTTTTTGATGGTTCCCAAAGGAAAATATGGATACATTAAATCTACAGCTAAGACACTGTCTTAGTTTCCTGGCTGCTAAAACAAATACCATACAATGGGTTGGCTTAAGCAACAGGAATTTATTGCTCACAGTTTTGAGGGTAAAAGTCAAAAATCGAGGCATCAGCAAAGCAATGCTTTCTCCCTGAAGACTGAGGCATTGTGGGGCTGGCTGCTGGTGATCCAGGGGCCCTTGGTGTTTCTGTCACAGGGCAGTGCACATGGCAGTGTCTTCTTCCTCCTCCAGGTTCCCTTGCCTTCCAGCTTCTGGCTCCTTCCTGTGGCTTTCTTCTCTATATGGTCTCCAGTAATAGGATTAAGACCCATCCTGATTCAGTGGGCCACACCTTAACTAAAAATAACATCTTCAGAATGTCCTATTTATGATGTGTTCACACCCACAGGAAGGGATTAAGGTTAAGAACATGTTTTCCTGGGGTACATAATTCAACCTACCACAGAAATCTCTACTTTTCTTTCTTTCTTTTTCTTTCTTTTTTTCTTTTTTTTAATGGGATGATTTAGGGAGCGAACCATTAAGACCCAGGTTTTGACAGTGGAAGTTGCAATTACTTTCTCCAATTCACTAAAAAGTTCCAAAAATACATGGAACTTTATGTTGGTTAAGAAAAATGAGGAAAATAACATCTTAGGGTTGCAGTGAGGGGTACAACAAGATAATGCACATGAAAGCCATTTTAAAGCTATAAATGCTCTATGAAGGCTATTTATGCTCTCTGACATAATATCATTAAGGTTTCTTACATTAAGCCATGTTAAGGCTTCTGTTGTGATGATCTTAAAACATGTGCTGCTCATTTCATAGCATTATAACAACGGTGCAAAAGGTGAATAACCTATGAAATATCCTAACATTTGATAAATACTTGAAATTTCAAAATAGCTTTGAATTCATAGACTTTAATAGAAAAACGAGGCATCAAAAATAATCTTAGGTGAATTCACCCCATACATATTAACAGCAGCAATTTAGTATTACATTTGCAAGAATTTCTGAAAAGTGAATCTGGTTCTTGGGGGATTTGATTTGCTGTTTTATGAAACTATCCTGTTACATTATATCTCCACTTAAACTAATTGCACTGAAAAACAAAGGTGACAAAATCTTAAGGTTGCAAGGGGTTTGAGCATTGTTACCACCATGGACCAGTAACTGCCAACTCTCGGACACGGGACGCAATGGAGTTTCTAGGGCTCTGGAGGCCTTGGATTATGGGGACTGAACAGTTTCTCAGGGCAGTGCACTGTAGGTAAGGAGGGACACTGGGAGTCTTAGTTTTCCAGGGCTGCTGTGACAAATACCACAAACTGTTTGGCTTAAACAACAGGAATTTATTGTCTCAGTTTTAAAGGCTAGAAGTACAAAATCAAGGTATTGCCAGGCTGTGCTTTTTCCAAAGCCTGTAGCTTCCTGGGGGGTGACCCAATCTCTGCCTCCATCATAGGCAACTGTCTCTGTCCTTCTCTGGCTTCTACTTCTGTGTCCAATTTCATTTGCTTTCAAGGACTTCATCCATGTTGGATTCAGGCCCACCCTTATTCAATTTGGCTTACTCGTCCATGACCACACAGCACCCCAGGGTATGGCAAGATCTCCAGGTTAAGTACTAGGTAAACCTGCTAATGGGAGAGGATATGGAGAATATCAGAGCCACTGGGTTGGAATGGAACACAGAGGCTTAGACAAGGAGCATCTCCATGGTAACCATGATAGTCTGGAGGATGGAGGCCCTTCCCTAATTTTCCACTGTGGTGTAAACCTCAGGATTCTTGAACTAATGCAGGAGGGAGGTGAGCTCTACTCCTCGTGACTGATATTTGATTTCCCACAAATCCTGGTGGAGGGGAACAATTCCAGTTTTAAATTCTTTTGGATTAATATGATGTTTCCTGCACTCAAGTGTCATGGCACAAATCCCTACTGTTTATAGCCGTTTAGATTGCCGTAATTGGTACAAAGTGGCACTACACTTTGCCCTGCTACAGGTGACTGGACAAGCAGTCTAATATGCATGAGTGGCACAGTTTGAAAAGTTAAGCTGGGCCATTCAGATTCTCTTGAAGTTGGCTATGTGAATAAAAAAGACAGAAGTTGCGGGGAACTGTGGGCATAAAGCCAAGAGGTCATGGGAGAAGAACCTGTGAGTGAGTGGAGAAGGCTGGCAGGCAGAGAGAGGACAACAGAATTTAGGAGAAATAGACGCAGTGTTGAGGGGACCAAAGCCTCTGGAAGACAGGAGCTTTGCACCTTACTTTCCAATCCTAGGTCCATTTCTGGTGAGGTCTGTACTTAATTCCTGACCAACTCCTTGTGTTCTTTATAATGGAATTTCCTCTGGCTTAAATGAGTCTCTGTTTCTTGAGCCTAGAACACCCAGCAAATATTGTGATTTAATCTGAGTAAAATGTATAGCTGTGCCTGGATATAAAACAGTCGGGGGCATTTTGTCTCAAGTGACAAGTCGCATTCTTTCTTGACCACTGCTGATGATTCCAACTTTAGATGATGTGATTATTTGCTTAGAACAGATTAGCCTAAAGGAAACACAACCAAGGAGTGGAGAAAATAAAAGTTCGTGGCTTCTGCTGTGGATCGCAATTGCAATTATTTAGCCCTCCTTGTATTCCAGGATCATCACATAAAAAGTAATGCAAATGGAAAATGAGCACAATTGAATTCACACACAATTCTGCATTTCATGTTACTGTACATGCTGATTTCTGTAAGTTCTCAGAGAACTGAGTTGGGACTAAGTTATGTGACTCATTGAAATAATGCCGTGCTATAAAACACAGACTCTCTTCAAGTGTACTACTCCCTTTTGAGGTTCAGCACAAGAACACTGAAAACTATAACCCAACAACAAAGTAATGTTTCCCTTGAAATGCCGCTTTTACAGCATTTATTTTATGATAGTGCTTTTCTACTCTTGCTAAATAGAAGAGTTCCAAGAGTGTCAGGTTTTCACTGGGAAGAAAGCCTGGGGGAAAGGTACTCAGTTCAATCTTGTACTGAATATCCTAATTTTAGAACTAATGCCTATTCTTAGGGGTGTAAGAAGAGACTAAAAAATAATGTCTATAGCTGACACCAGTGGGAGCATAGTTTTGGGGAAATTTATTAGTCTCATAGTATTAAATCCCGTTTTTGTCTGACATTGTAATGATGACTACTGCTTCACCCCCTCTGTCCTTCCCTTACCGCTGGTGTTTTGCTGGCTGCAAGTTTGGTGCCCAGTTTAACAAAGTAGTTTCTGTATGTAGAATCCAGGAAATCACTTGTATTCAAAGTAGTAAGCTTCCTAGGAGGTTCTTCAGATTTCATGTGAGATGTCTTAACATCTGGTAGGGAAACAAAAAAGTTTAAAATAAAAGGCTTAAAGTGGGATGAGGAAACTTTCTGGAGTGATAAAAATATTTTAGAGTTTGATTTGCCCAAACACAACAACTGTACACTTAAAAATCTGTGCATTTTTAACTTGAAAATAAAATAAATAAAAATATGAGTTTTGGAATAAAATAATAACAATAAGGTATAACATAACAAGTCAGCCCACAGCACCTAGTAGACTCTTGCTATGAGTATACCATGTGTTCAATTAATACAGGCGTATGAATGGAATTAAAGAAAGTAAAACGTTGGCAAAGGCAATGGCTTCTACATACTTAATTGAAAAATCACCCTTATCATTACTTTCCATTTGACAAATTTCTGAAAGGTTAAAAATAAAATAAAATGTGCAAAGCAAAGAAGAAATAGAATGGAATGGACGATGAGATCACTGCTTAACAAAATTCACTTATAAATGTCTAATGTTTCCTTTAAAATATTAGAATGTCCAGAGACCCAGAAAATAAAGAATCTAAATTTCTATCATTGCTGATCTACAGAGGACCCAAGTGTAAATACCTTTCGATACCCAGGAGCATCAACACTTACAGAAATATTGCTTAAAATGCTAAGATAAATGGTTTCCACTTGTACCTTCAGTCAATATGGCTGACTATGCAGATGTGGAAATACTAGATAATATACAACTGAAATTTGTCTTCTTTTTAATGCAGAGCAAAATTCAAAACCGAAGAAAGAAAAATTTCCAGATGCTAGAAATGGAGACTACAAGATAGAGGTGTGGAAATTGATGCCAAGCGGACCTCAGTGTCTCAGGACCAGTTACTTGCCTTAGTGACTGAGGTTTGAGCACCTGGATGGAAGGAGAGGCCAGAGTCCTGTGTGTTTGGCATACAAGACCTGCGCTCTTTGATAATGTGAGAAGCTGGAAAGGGGGTGCCTGGAAATCTCAGTCCATAGGCCTAGCAACTTTCCCTGGGTACAGACTCTTCACCTGGACTGAGAGTAGAGACACCTGTGGGAATTTGGACTCTAATCCTGTGCTGTGTGCTGGTATGAGATCTGAATTTGAACTCCCACCATAATGTGTGGCAATCCAAAGCCAATAAAAGATGACAGCTCTTGCAGATTGGTAAAAGCCACAGAACCCTTGCTGAGCAAAGCCTAAATCTCCATAACCCAGCACCTGTCTTGAGAAAAGAGAGAGACTCAACGTATGCAACATACAGGCAAGTCCACATCCAAGGAATTCCAGGTAACAAAGCAACCTGAAAAGGGAAGCTGAAATAGCTATTTTCATAATAATGAAAGTGATAAAATGAGACAATTGCACGTAGAAGCATTCTTTATTAAATCTTTATGACAAGAAAGTCATTTGCCCCATGTTTACCGAGCACCTACTATGTGCCAGACAGTGCTCTGATGTTTTGGACATAGCAGTAAATAAATATAGCAATAATGCCTTTGTGGGAATTACATTCTAAAGCTGGTGGCAGACAAATAATACCTTAGTCAACATCAGGCACAATGAAGTGCAATGAGGGAAAAGGAAGCCAGAGAAGGTGACATGGAGTCAGGAAAGCCCTCTTGGGTGTGGTGATGGTTGAATACAGATCTAAAGAAGAAAGGCATTCAAATAATTGGGGGTGGGCATATCAGGCATAAGGCGAATGGCACGTATTGACATCACTGAATTATGGTAGAGTTTGGTTAGACTCAAGCAAAAGAAGTGAAATGGAGGGTGGATCTGTGCTCACCTAAAAAAAAATCACATGTCCTTGATTGAACACTAAGGACAGACCATTATGAAAAACATCAGATGGATTCAAAAAAATAAATACAAATTAAAGAAATGGAAAATATGCTCATTGAAATAATTTCCATACAAAAGATCCGATACATATATATATATGTAAACAAATCAATGATACAATGTGGCTGTGTTATTTAGTGTTCTTAATTGTTTCTTAGCAACAAAGCATTCTGAGTAAAGATAATGTATGTTGGATTACTATTAGACTACATTGTAATGCCACCACTTTAATGACTTGGACTCCTATAATAAAGGGTTTCATGCAATTCTTAATATATTGTCTAATGTCTTAATATTTTAATGGACAAAAGATCTTACACCCTAATTAAAAACAAAAACCAAAAAATTAAATTACCAATGTTATAATACCCTGCAACTAAGCTTCATAATGGAATTTTATACAAAGTATCTAAATTAAAGTCAATCTTGAGGCAACATTGAAAAAAAATTGCTTTACAGTCCACAAAAAGAACCAAGTTCTTCAGTATATAGGCTAGTTAGAATTATTTAAACATCTACAATGAAGCATAAATGAATTTAATGAGGCATGGCAGATTTTAAAGTTATTTTATGGATTAGTATCATTACTAAATGCAGGAAAAATAAATGAAATATTTGGAGCAACCAGAACTACATCTCAAATGAATTAAATGGCTTAAATGTTTTGTTTAGACTTATATTCTTTCAGAGTCAAGTGAGTCAAAACAATGTGTATGAAACATTTCAAAAGAATAAGCTTAGAATCCAAAGTAAACAACAGATGTAGTAGAGGCCACATACCTAAGAATAAAAAATTGGTATATCTAGTAACATCATAGCATCACACAGACTAAACAAAGCCTTTTACTGCATAAAAGAAAGGAGAAAAAAAGATGTTGGTGATCTGGTATTATAGGCACATAGAAATTTCAATAATTGGTAATAAAAAGTTATTTGGGAATTGAATTATAAATATTTTGAGAAAGAAAAATCCCTACTTTAATGGCCAATTGTTCTGCACTGATAAGACTATCTGTATAGTGAAGCAATTTAGTCTCTCTCCTGTCCAAATACATAAGACTGATCACTCTCAATATAAACTTTTTTTAACATTTAAATAAAACCTTGCAAAAAAATATAAAGAATCTCTCTTCAAAAGTGCTTGGAAATGGAGGACTTGGAAATAGACTTTAACTTTCAAACAAAAGTCCTCAGATGCCCAAATGGCTTCAGACTCATTCATTTTTCCCCCCACCCAAATAGGGCTTTAAAAAAAAATGTTTATTTAGGGTAGCAGTGAGGATTTTTGTAAATAAAAAAATGCAAGTTATATCTATCATGATTAAATACACACACATATATAAAAAGGCAAATACTTATGAAATTCCTAAAAAGGGATTCACCACTGAAATATGTAACCATGAAAGGGGCTTGAAACAAATTAAAGTACAATAATCTGCCAGAGAATTAAAAATATTTATTTTTAATAGGATAATTAAAGAATTTGTAGTGGGAAATGGAGGAAAAAGTTAACTTCATAAGGAAGTGCTATCACAAAAACAAAAGTGCCAAAAAGAAGCTGTTTTTTCCAAGATGGAATCGGATCTTACAAGTCTTTTTTTGTCTGTGCTTCTAAGAAAGGAATAATAGCAACTAGAAAAAAATAATCATTTCTACAATTCTACAATATCTATAATAATTTTCCAGAGAAAATATGCTTTTATAGTAGAAAGCTACCATATAAGTCCAAGGAAATATAGTATAACATTCATGTCATATATGGCAAAATGAACACATTTATTAAACTATTCTAACAATAAAGTGCTATATCTATGAGTGTCCAATCAAAGGTAATCAGCTATTTAAACAGGAACAAATTCTACATCATGGAAACAGAAAGCAGATGAATGTATATTTTCACACAGAAAGGAGGAGATGCAAAAACTTTTATTTCCACGTAAACTCCTACTCTGAAATGTCTTCAGTCAAGATGAAATAACAGGTTCAAAATTTGGGCACTGTGTCCAGAATGTCCCAATCAAAACATATAAAAATAGTGCCTTGGATTTCATAAACGAATGAATACGTTTATCATGAAGTAGTTAGTTGACACTTCGCAGGAGATGAAACAGACAAGTTCAATAGCAGAAGCCTGGTACATAAGCTCTGTACGTGTACAGAATTTGGGAAAGGGGGAGGAGAGGAAGACAGTAGCAATGATTTCCAGAAAATCAGATAAAAAAACTTCAGAGGGCTTGAATAAAGGGGTTTCCTCCCCTTTGAGCCACTCATTTGAATAATTAAATTATTGATGTGATTGCCACCTAACCCCACACCTCCAACACTGGTAAGTGTGTTCTTTGCTTTGCTAAGAGCTCATCCTGAAAAAACAACTTCTAAAAATGTTATTTTACTGGTCACTTCTTCCAGCAAAGATATGTTGTGTCTTCCTTCTTTTTGCTTTTCTGCCTTTGTCCTTGGAACCTGAGGGTCTTTAGATCTGGTGGCTTATGGAAGCCAGTCTTCCTCTCAACTCACCATAAAGAGAAAACAGAATGTCCACCATCTGGTAGTTTATTCATTCCTGAGACAAGTCACCTGATGGCACTGACCATCTAACCATCTGAAACCCAGAACACAAATGCTCTTGATTTCACCAATAATGAAATAACATTAGTAAAATAATAAACTGCATTCATCAACTGTGTACTCTGTGTTAGATGCTACTACAAATCTTTCACATGTGTATCACTAATAAACCTTAGAACTGAGGTCTCCCCACTCAGTTCTCCAAGCTGCAATGCTGTCTGTAAATGCCCATTAAAGAACCTCTTGATCTTAACATTTTGCTGAACAACAATTCTTCCCAAGATTATTCTAATTTTATCTAAGCCCCTTAATTAAATGCACGCTCTCAACGTTTTTTAAAGGATTTCCAGGGAAGACCATTCTATTTACCAACATTTCCACTTAGCTTGAACAGTGTTCAAGTAAATATTCCAATTACTGTTAAAGTGAAAATTGTCTGCTGCTTACATGTTAATACTAACAAACACTAATTTGCTCTGGGTGCTTTCCACAAATTAGCTCATTTAATCCTCACAACAATCATAAGGAAGGTATTATTTCTAATTTATACATGAGAAAACTGTAACTTGCCCAAGGTCTCACAGCTAGAATGTAAGGGAACTGGAATTTCCAGTGATTTTGATTTTCAGTGTTACTTGCAATCATGAATTTCTAAGGTTACAACCTTTTGATGATCTTTAAAAAGGGTCTTCAGTGTTTGCTAATCATGGCTGCACTCTCATAATCACCTTTCAGATTACAGGTTTGGTCTTCTAACACCATTTATCCATCAGCACCAGGAGAGGGTTAGGCTCTTCTTAGCCTCTGCTCTGAATGTCAGGTCAATAAATAAAAGTGATTTCTAGAATTATGTATTTCAAATTGAATTAAGCAATTAAAGTCACTTGTGGACATACTGTACTAGGTACAACATAAATAGTGCAATTAGCTGAAGTGGAATTTGGAAAATTTTTTATGGTAAGATGATTTTCAGGGTTGTCATGGAGCAAAAGAAAGGGAGTCAGTAAATACTTAGCGGTGAAAACACTTTGATTAAGATTGTTTTGAAGTTTTTATTCTTTAGCTTTACATAAGAAATTATTACTACACATGTGAATTTTGGATATCTCTCATCCCAAGCCCTAATATTCACAAAGAACATAACTTCCCATACAGTGGATCCTTGCTATGGGCCCAGAGAAGATTTCAGACCCATCAAACCTCACTTGGCAACCAGAGCAGGGAGACAGCCTGGTAATAGGCCTCTAAGGGCAGCACCATAGCAAAGCTCCAGGGCACTCAGTGCAGGGTTTTTCAAACCGCAGGTTGCAAACTAAATTGTCACTTCAATTAGGTAGGTCATGGCCAGCATTTAAAAAAAAAACAAAAAACTGAAATTGAGCAGAATAGAAAAAACATCAGAGTGCATCAACATGGTAAGGATGTTTTAAGATACTTTTGTTTCCAAGGTGTGTGTGAGTAGGGCATGATACTGTAAAATGTATACCTAGTAGGATTAGAGTTTCCTTTTCTTTTTTTCTTTTTTCATCTTTCACTTTATTTCTTGTCTGGAGTAATGAAAAGTTTCTAAAAATTGAACAAAAATTAAGTGTGATGGATACACAGCTGTATGAGGGTACCCAGGGGCAAGTGATTGTACACTTTGGATCTTTGGATAATTGTATGGTATCTGAACAATCTCAATAAAAATGAAAAAAAAAAAACATAAAAAAATGTATACTGAGTTATGAATCCTGATCTAAAGAGTTTGCACCCTACTGTTCTGGTACTAACTACATGCAATTTTCTAGTAGTAAGCCCTATATTTAATAAAAACAGAGTGCTGAATTCTTCATAGCCATCAGACAGAGCACTAGTAGCTAATGGAGAGTAGATCATGAAAGGAATTACATTTCATCCAGGCCAACTAATCACCCCATCTATAAAGACTTCCTATAAGGTTAGTATCACAGAGTCTAACCTCTATGTGATGACTTTTGGAGTAAGCCTGCTTTTTCCTTTGTGCATCATCTTTAACTCTTAGAAACTTCTTTCTTATGCAAAATCTAAATAGAACACAAGGCTGCTACTTTCACATGGCAAAGGGGGTGTGTGTGTGTGTGTGTGTGTGTGTGTGTGTGAATTTAATTTTATGTAACGTTTTCTGAGTTCATAATAAATGTTCATTGTAGAAAATTTAGAAATTACTAACAAGCATAAAGGAAAATATTAAAATTATCCATAATCTAACAACTCACAGCAAACAATTAGAGCCATATGAGACATAACTCTTAAACCTGCTTTTTAAAAAAAAGTAATATGTAATGAATATTTTCCTTTCATTAAATATTCTTCTACAATATGATTATCATGGCTTCGTAGCATGCTAGCATTTAGCTGTATTATAACTTATTTTCAAAATCACATTAGATAATAAAAACTAAAAGTAATCTAGCTATTTAAAAAAATTCAAACAAACAACTCTACACATAAATGATTTCCTTATGATAATTCTTGAATTAGAATTCTAGGTCCATTTGCCCTCAGCCTCACCAAGAACGGGCATAAATTTGCTTTCCATCTTTACCAACTTGGCACCCAAAGAAAAGGGTATTTTATTTTAATTTATAATAAATTGAATACTTTTGACATACTTATTGGTCATTTTTATATCTTCTCTCGTGAATTGCCCAATCATGCCCTTTGTCCAATTAGGTTTTGAGGTTTTTAAAATAATAGATTTAGCTCTTTAAATTCTTGACAAAAGTTCTCATGCCTGGGGGGAACTATTGTCTCTGTTTATTTGAATGTAAGGTGCCAAACTTCTTTAAAGAAGTTGAAGATTGCATTAGCTAATAGAATGACTAAAATACACAATTTTTTCCCAAAGACATCATATTCTTGAGGAACATATCAAACTGACGTGATATACTCTTTGTAAATGTAGATGGAAAAAGACCATTTCTAAATATTTACATTTTACATCTAAAAATTGGAAATTTCCTTTAAACCAAAAAAAATCACTAATCATATTACAGGGCAAGTAAAAACCTCTCACTGGTCAAAGGAGTTGCTAATATTTTCTACTCCTTGCCTCTGACTGCAATCAAAATTTTATCCAGTTGCACCAAAACAAAAACACAAACACAAACAAAAAACATCACCATCAAACATCTCAGGAAAGAGGAACTAGAACTTCCTCCAAGTCAGATGAAGGAAATTTGATTTATCACTTCTCATTAGTGCCCTAATGAAAATGCAACTCCAAATGCCTCAAGGAACCTCAGAAACAGTTGCCTAAAGAAGCAGCCAATTAAATTGCCAGTTTTTCCCATAAGGTATTGGTGTCCCTTAAAGTGTCCCCATATCAGCTCATAGAAAATGGATAGATATCCTATTTTCTTCCTCTCTTTTACAATCTACCCTCCTCCTACATCCAATCTAAATACTTGGATCTGTCCATCCTGCTACCACTGCCTTATTGCAAGCCTTTTACCATCCTGTCCAGACTATAGCAATAGCTTCCCAGCCATTCTTGCTGCCTCCTCCATTTCCCTCCTTAAAGTTATCCTCTATACCACCACTAGATGGATCCCTCAAAGATACTAACTGAAACATTTGATGCTCCCCATTGTTACAGGATCAAGTTTCCATGCTTATTAGCATAGCACAAAAAGCTCTTTGGTTCTACATAAACCTACTACTCTCATGGCATGTGGGTCCTTGGAAGATGTTATGCCTGCTCATTCCACCAGGCTTAGGTGTATGCTGTTGCCTTTTCTGGGAAGCCTTCCCCTGCTGCCATCAGCACACCCCTGATGACTTCTCCAAGCACTTCTCTTGCAAGTGTTTCCTAATTCAATTCTCTCATCCCAGGCTGAATTCAGTGTCCTCCCATGGTATTCTTATGACATTCTGGAAAAGTTCATAAACGGGTTTTCTCATCCATGGGATAGTCTAACATGCTTCTGGGACTCCAGATGCCCTAATCTCATGATGTCATAATGAACTGTCTTATCTGTCTCCCTTGATAAAAAGTGAACTCCTTGAAATGTCATCATCAATCATCTCAATACATCTAGCAACTACCATAGTGCCTGGCATGTAGGAAGTGCTCAATAAATGCTTGATGGATGAATGAACTAGTAAGAAAAATAAGTTATGATATGTGTTTAAAAATTCACCTTAAGACTCCAATCTTAAATTGGAGGGTAATTACTAGCTTTATACAGGCTCTTAATTTTACAAGAGGATTCCTACATCCTGGATTTTAAAAATAGCAATATCCTCTACTGCATTTAAAATAATATTTGACATAGACACAATTTGGTGGAAACATATCTTTTGTGTAATATAAGACACATTCATAAAGGCATTTAGAACATGGTTTATTCATCAAGCATTCTGATAGCTAGCTTTGCACCCCTAAGTAAAGCATTCTCCTGGGAATCACTGGTATTTTCCCAGGTCCCAGCCTCAGACACACTACTGGTACACCACCAATACCCACTAAACACTTGAAAGTTAGTCATCAACTACATTTTAACAGTACAGCCAAATTACAGTTTAGCATGGTAAGTGCTCAATAAATATGTGTTACATTTTAAGGGCCGATTCTTGAATTGGTTGCTCTGGTAACAATTATTCTCTTTTCTTGGAATGCAACCTCCATACATGAGTGGGACCAATGGGTGTCTAAATGTGACGCTTTCCCCCAGCCACAGTAGATGGTTTACGAATGAGCACCTGACCAAGCTGGATCAATCAGAGCCTTTCCCTCGGATTATTTTTTAATCTTAGGAGTGAAGAACATGCAAGTTAATCCTTTTCTAGTAGTCAGAACTGCCAGATGTTAAATCTGAGATCTGTTGGTGGCCAAGTTCCCTACTGTGTGTGGAAACTGATATTTAGTCATTTGTATTCAAAAAAAATGAACACAGTGTGGAGAAAAACAAAGAGATGAGAAATGATGAGAGTCCTAGAAAAGAGTCCAGAAGATGACAAGGGCCTGGAGATGACAAGAGTACTGGAGATGATGATAGTCCTGGAGTTGATAGGAGTCCTGGAAATGACAAGAGTCCAGGAGATGATGAGAATCCTGGAGATGATGAGAGTCCTGGAGACGATTAGAGTCCTGGAGATGATGAGAATCCTGGATTTGATGAAAGTCCAGGAGATGATGAGCATCCTGGAGACAATGGGAGTCCTGGGGATGACAAGAGTCCACGAGATAACAAGAGACCTGGGAATTATGAGCATTCTGGATATGATGAGAGCCCGAGAAATGACGAGAATCTTGGAGACAACAACGTCCAGGAGATGATGAGAGCTCTGTTATATTCCATAACTGGCTCCCAGTCCCTCTGAGGCCCAGCTGCACCTCTGCCCTTGCCATAGTTTGGCTGTGTGAGATATTCTACTCCCTGCTAATAAATTCACATAAGCTGGCTCACGTTGGACTCCTTGTCACTGGCAAGCAAAAGAATCCTGACAGTATGAATAGATAAATGAAAAACTGATTTGCCTCCATTTTTTCCCCACTAGTTCTTTTAACTGACTCAACCAGATGGTCTGGCATAATGAAGGAGTGGTATAATTTACATAAGATTCCTATTCAGAGAGAAAAGGAAGGTATTCAGTTTGAAACACATTTCAAACAAAATCAAGTTTCAGGCACTATATACCAATGCAAATCTGAAGCATTCAATCACAATGTCATGCAAGTAAAGAACTTGTCCTCTTCTCTTCAGAAGATTCCCACAGATTAACTGTGGATTTGAAATCTCTGTGGGAGAGACCAAGACCTGGAAAGAGCAAAGCCTTCCTTTCTCAGAGTTCTTTTTGCTTCTGAACCCCTCATAAAGGCATAAAAGAATTTTCTAATCTAGAAGTGGATTTTCCTAAAGAATAGAACAAAATTTAATTCAATACGACACTGACACTGCTTAAGCTAGAGTTGGAATTCATGTTGGAATTCATGTCTGGACACAAAGGTTCCTTGCTGACACTACCCTTCAAAACTGGCCCATCAGAGGAACTGCTTGCTGCTGCATCTTTCTGCAGGAATTGCTTTTCCAGGCTATAATGGCTAGCCACAAAAGAGGCACAGAAGTGCAAAGATTGGCTGCCTTCTAAGAATCCAATGGCTGGACCTCATGGCCACTCCACCTGTGCTGACTTGAGGTTGCAGAGAAAGCCACTGTATAATATCATAACCCTAGCCCTAGCCTTTCATTACGTGACAGCACCACTTCAGGAGTTCACGGATGTAAACGACCTGATGGCTTCAGGAATGGGTTAAATCTTGGTGCTCTGACTGCCCCTGGCACGCAATCTTCCTTTCTGGTTGCCCTGCTCCTCAGCAGACAATTGATTCTGAGGAGTGGCAGGGTTTTTGTCCTCTGGCATCCCTCCATTTTTTCGGGTCCGTCTCTCTTTGGGTTGCTGCTTGGTCACAACTGCATTGTCCCTTTGGACAGAGCTCTCTCTGGTCTGACTAGTCCCCCTATGGGCTTGTGTCTCTTTTACTGGCTGCTGGGTGGGGACAATGCTTTCCTGCTCTGTGGGCTCAGAAGTCTTTGTCTTCTGAGAACTTTCTTTTTCATGAACCAGTTCTTTTCTCACTGGACCTTCCACAGGAGCAGAGCTCTCCTGTACTGACTCTGGAGAGGCCTTTTTACTCTGGTGAGGTCTCTTGTGTGGGAGTTGACCCTCTTGACTTGGTTGGTCGTCACTAAGAGTAGAGTTATTATCTTCAGATAATCTTACAGAAATCTCTCTTTTCAAAGATGTTTCTTTTTTGGACACACTCACATTCTGAACCTGGTCATTTTGGGGGAGGCTGGTATGGACCTTTTTTCTGGAATGATGGACTTTTTCACTTTTCTCTCCCTGTAATTCGCTATTGTTAGGCAGTGTTTCAGCGTGGGGTGGATCAGGAATTTCCTGTTTATGGACTTTTCTTCTCTGGTTCCTCTGAGGACTCAGAGTAGGGCTGGAGTTATGACGATCAAGGCCCTTTTTGGCAGTCTGCTTACTATGGGATTCTATCTGCAAAGCTGTCTGATGGCGTCCAGGCGGCACCTTTTTCAGATGTGGTGGTCCTTTAGCTGTCTCATTTTGGATACGGAGTTTTTTTTTTCTAGCTCCTGTCTGCTGCATTGGCTCTTGGTTTTGAGGTGAAGCCAGCATATCTGGAATCTTCCTGCTGGAGGAGTGGCCTACGTTAGGAGTTTTCCTTTCCTTTGCAGGCCTTGAATTATGCTGAACCTCTGTGTTCTGATGCAGCTGTTGTTCTGTGAAAGGAGTAGCAATGAGAGGGAGCTTAATTTTCTGTGCCTCCTCTTCTTGGGACGGATTGGGACTGTGCTGTGGTGCTTGTTCCTGGATGGGAGGACTGATAAGAGGGAGTTTCACCTCACTGACTTTATGGACTTGCTGAGGATTTGGGGCGGGATTGGGGCTCAGATTCTCTGGAGGTTTGGTGTGGGGAAGGCTGATGGGAGGAAGTTTATTGGTGTCTCCTTCCTGAGATAGCAGAAGCCTGGGAGAGGGAGTCAAGTTTTGGTCAGAGGCTGTTCCTGAAGCCTCTTCCCTGCTGGGTGAGAGGAGTTTGGGTGTGGGCCTCCTACTCTGGAGGGGAGCGAGTGTCTGAGGCTGCGGCAGCCTGGTGGGAGCCAAATGGCTCTGAGGAAGCAAAGACATGGGGTCTTCCCTGCCCTGCATCTGTGTTGTATTCGTTGATAAGTGTTGGGGAGGTGACAATTCTGGGTAAGGAGTACTGACCCGGACAACTTCTGTTTGGGAGTTTTCTTTATTTAGAGGTTGTTGAGAATCTCCCAGAGATGGCTCAAGTTCCTTTGCTGAGTCAGGGTGGGAAGGATCTTGTGGAGGACTGTGATGAGAAGAACTGCTGGGCGGAAGTTTGGCCGACTCAGTTTCCTCATCCTGAGTTATCTGAGGACTGAGGGAAGTTGGGCCAGGCCCCTGTGGAGGTTCGGATGGAGGGGGATTGGTAGGGAGCACTTTGGCCTCCCCCGATTCCTCATCCTGGTCCGGCTGAGGGTCGCGGGCTGGCAGTGATTCGGGTTGCTGTGGAGACGCTTGGGAAGGAGAGGCAGAGGACGGCCCTGCTTCACTTGCTTTCACCTCAGATGACAGGGTCTCATTTTCAGGGAAATCTGTCTTATTGGTCAATGTTTTTGGAGAAAGATCTGATTGTTGGACATCTTCTACCTTCTGGTTTGGGGATAAGTCTTGGGTCTGCTGGGGAATATCAAGTGCTGATGAGCTGGGCTGTTGAGGAGGCTCAGAACTGGCATGGCTATTGAGAGAAAGCTCTCTTTTATGGGTTTCTCCCTCCTGATTCAATTCGTGGTTCTGGGAATGAGCCAGGTTCTGATCTTCAGGCACCTTTGCCTGCGTCTGCATTCCAGAGAAATGTTCTGTTATCTGACCATCTGCTTGCAGTTTCGCCAAGCGCCTTGGGGAAGGAACCAGGTGTGCTGGTACCCCAGAGAGAGTCTTCTTACTAGAGGCAGCTCCTGCTTTAATATGAAAAGAAGTTAGCTAAAATCAGTCTTAACATATAAGACTATGTAACTTTAAAAATTAACGATGGAAAACATCTTTCCCTTTTTTGATGCACATAGGCATTAGAAAAAAACAAAATCACATATATAGAACTTAATCTTCCCTTCTCTTTCAGGATACCAAGAACCAGAATTGTCTTGTTCAATGGAACCTAGAACAATTTTAGTCAATGGAGAACATGAAGTTTAGTGAATAAATATAAAAAGGCTTATTCACAGATGCAAAATTTATATCCAGGTTGGTAGGTAGCAAGACATTTTTCTAAGCAAGTGAGATTTTAGATTTTTACCACCTTAGAAAATCACTACTGCTTTTGACTGTAGAGGATGGACATCTAAGGCAGAAGAAGTCCCATTTATTTGTTTCCTTGTGTGCCAGTTTGAATGTATTATGTCCCCCAGAAAAAGCCATATTCTTTGATGCAATCTTGTGGGGCAGACATAATAGTGGGGATTAAGTTGGAAAGTATGGATTAGGTTGTTTGCATGGAGATGCGCCCCACCCAACTGTAGATGATAACTGATGGGATATTTCCATGGAGGCATGGCCCCACCCATTGAGGGTGGGCCTTGATCAGTGGAGCCATATAAACGTGCTGACTCAGAGATGGAACTGAGTGCAGCTGTGAGTGACGTTTTGAAGAGAAGCAAGCTTGCTAGAGAGGAACGTCCTGGGAGAAAGCCATTCTGAAACCAGAACTTTGGAGCAGACACCAGCCACGTGCCTTCCCAGCTAACAGAGGTTTTCCAGACGCTATTGGCCATCCTCCAGTGAAGGTACCCGATTACTGATGTGTATATGGACTTAAGACTGTAACTGTGTAGCCAAATAAACCCCCTTTTTATAAAAGCCAATCCATCTCTGGTGTTTTGCATTCCTCAGCATTAGCAAACTAGAACACCTTGTTTAATGGAAGTCTTAAAAACCTGTGAGCTTTGTGAGGGGTCATCTGTTTACCAATACCTAGCAGGGTGCATGAAGTTCAGCAGGCACTGAATGAATAAGTGATGAATGGAAGAAGGAAGGAAGGAAAGAGAGAGGAAGAACTTGGTCCAATGGAGCCATAAGGCCCCATGGCTGAGAGACACTGACCCCAAGCATGTTCAGTCTGCTACCCCCACTCCCCAACCCCTGCCTACCTATATCCTCAGGGTTACCCTTTACCCTCAAAGTCTACCCTGGTTTCAAAAATGACTGTCAGAGGGCTGCAGTAATGCTGATGTTGCAGAGAACTCCTTCCTTCAGTCATCATGGGATCAAGTTCTCAGATTGACTCTTGTCTCATGGACAGTCTCATGCATCACCCCAGTAGGAATTTTTTTATTATAGAAGCCCTGATATATTGTGGTGGCCCTATATATGATCTTCAGCCTAGTCCTAAGGACATGGGTCTGAAATGCAGAGTGGTCAGAGGTAGCCCACCACTCTGGAGGAGCTTTGAAGAAAGTAACCTCAGCTTACTGTGGGAAGACTTGATACTCAGAGATTCCCAACCAAATCAGACATCCAAGGTGACCCCAGAGCATTCCAGTCCCACAGCTCCTAGCTACATTCCCCTTCCCCTGAAGTAGAGTGAGCTTGGACTACTCTGGGTTCTCACTGAACCTCCTAGTCTAGACTTACACCCTTTGCATCCAGTCAAACCAAAGGCCTCTTGGGAGAAAGAAGGAGTAGCAAGAGGATAAGGAAAAGCTTGCTTCTTGGGAGGGTTTCTAAGGGGATGCCTATTCATCATTCTCATCTCTCTAATTTATGACAGTTATATACTACAATACTAATTTAGACAAGGTAACAAGGTTGAGACAAAATATAAGACCAGCGAAACCCAATACTGAAGGTTCTTACCATCTTTACTCTCCTCCTTGTGTCCTACAATCAGACATAGAAGGATATTTTTTCCACTTTAATGATTTATCAAATCACCTAATTTGGCAAATGACACCATGCCCTTTATTAAAGATAAAGTCACCATTTTATGGACTGGTAAATTGCTCAATTTTCCTCTGTTTGACTTATTATCACCATCACCATTTTCCTCTATCATTAGTCAGAATTCTGAATTATGATTTGCAAATATAATTTTATTTTATGATCTTTATAGCAAGAACTCAAGCTGGTAGTTGGTTCAGCTTTTTAAAAGCTTTATTGGAAGCACTAACTATCCCAGAAATAGGATGTAAAGAGACAAATGGAGGGTAAAGACATCCTTTACACCCAGAGTTATGAACCTAATAACTTTTCTCATTTTATAGAAATTATTTTGTTTACTCAGGGTTTTTATAGTCTTCATGCTTTAGAAGCAAACACTACCTGCATTACTATAGGAAAAAAATAAGACAATTTTGTATCTAAATCAGTATACATTTTCAATCAGTGGTATAACTAAAGATCTCAAGAGTTTATAATCACTCTGTAGCTAGAGGTACAATCTACTTTACCTGCATTAAGTGAAAATTCAACTAATCTCTCTATTGGTGAAAGCTTATATTTCTGGGTCCAGGCTAATGGACCTGCTGAACTTAGGACTGATAGACCTTATGTTCATTTTTCCACTTTATTGCACTCTCATTGTTAAAAATAGAAACTAAAACTGCAATCTCAGTTACAAATTAGCAACATAAAATTACAAAAGAACCCACAAAACTATGTATTACTACCTCAAATATTTGGGAATAATTTTCCATTCCTATTGATACAAGATTACACCTTTTCTGAAACCTATGTTGTTAGCCATAAGATTTCTGTAAGATAGTCTAATCCAATTGAGAAAAAAACCTCAGCTCTAGAAGGTCAATACATTCTAAAAATATCCCATAATATACACTTTTCTTTAGAAATGGGAATTCAGGTGATTTTGCTAATCAAATTCATGATTATTGGTGAGATTTAGAATAGAAAGCTGAGGCTTCATATTTCCAGTCCTTTCCTAATTGCTTAGTCAAAACTGTCTTCCATAGAGTCTTAAATATTTTTTATTTCAATTTCTTACCTTTGACAGGTCAATTATACTCACACACACACAAAAATCCACTATACTTTTTTCTAGGAGTTCATTTATGAAAGTATATATGGGCCCGTGATGGTGACGCTGCTGTGGCTCTGGGGCCCTGTTGGGGGTTATGACCCTAGTTTTGAGGTGATGATGGTTGAGCCCCACTCTCCAGTAGGGAGCCTATAAACATTGGCCCATGCTCCTTGGCACATATGTCATATCCTGAAACTCAGAGAGGCCACTGGATCTACTTCTTGAGCCACAGAAGATATTGGTTAATAGATCAGTATCTGATAGTGATAGCTGATTAATAAGGACTATGTTAATTAGAACTTTTTTATATTCACTTTTTTAACTGGCAAGTTATATGCGAGTTTATTCTTATATCATCAACTGAAAAAAAGTAGTGTACTCAGCAAATTAACTATTCAAATAAGATAAGGTTGTTCTCCAAAATGCTAAAACTGCCAGAAAAACAGAGATCTGTTTAGGCTAGCGATTTCATATATTAATTACAAACCTCTCCCATATACTTTTTAAAGCAAGAATTGTATTAGTCATTAACCAGATGTATGTGGGAGTGATAACATTTTTACAAATTCCATAATTCACACTTTTCATTAAATCAGACAGACCTAAATAATTAGCCTAAATAAATAGTTTTATCACACGCTTTAAAATGGGAGTCCGTTTTCCTATGTGCAAATTATCTGGTCTATTAATTTGCCAAATGGCAAATGCACTGAGTAGTCAATGTTCCTGATGGCTGTAGAAGAAGAGATGTCAGAGATGGTGGCGCCCTGGCTGTTGAGACCAAGTCCTGTTCAAAGGCCACCGTTGAGAGGTGTGCTCTCAGTGTAGTTGATTCAGAAATACACTTTTATCAGTTACTCAGAACTAGTCAGGCTCAGGGGGACTGACTCATGTTTAGCCAAATCCACAAGAGGCTGATTTAAAAGCCAGAATACCAATTTACTAATTTACAATGGGAGATGTGCCTGGCTCAGGGACCAAGGCAGGGTGTGCTAACATAGAGTACAGTCCCCAGAGGGGCTGGGGTACCCCAGGGACCAAATTAAATATCAGAAGGTTGCTTGGTTAGCAAAGAATTAAAGCAATGGGAGCCAGATTTCCTCAAGAGAAACTTCTATCCAGCTACGGAAGCCTTGTTACATACATTGCACTATTTGTTGGTCCTGGTTTTTTAAAGAACCAGTACCTATTATGGAGAATCAAAGCATTGCTAGATAAATACACAAACATGCTCTGATTTTAATTTCTCCCCCCTTTTAGACTAAGCACAGTTCACTCCTCTATCAATGCATATTTTCAGACAGGTTGCACTTTCTTCAGGTAATTTCCAGTCAGAAGATTGAATAACTTTGTCTCCTACATGACATAAGATAGAAAATCTTGCCATTACCTTTACCAGTTTCACACTGACCTCATTCCCAAATTCCAGAGGTACCTGACCTGGGAAAAGCATGTAAAATTGTACAATAGTACAATTAGTTTGAACTCTGGTTAAATCATGACCTGGCCTGCTGCAGCCTGGAAGAACTGCAATGGTCAGGATGCAACCAGGCAAGCAAAATCATATTTAGACAAAGAAATCACAGAGGCTAACGCACAGATATATGCAAAACTGCATGACATCTGCATAACAGCAAAAATCTCTTGTTAACATTTTACAAATGTGATATGTGAATGGAGTTTAGTCTGTCAGGGGGACCTTTTAAATACATCTCGAATATTCATGTACCAAAATTCTAAGTTAGGGCTTTAGAATTCCTAGATTCCAAGGAGATACACTTATTTTTTTCCAAAAAAAAAAATTAAACAAAAGAGATGTACTTTTATATCCTTGAGGCAAGTGGGGAGTATGAACCCCACTTAGCAGGAAAATAAACTGAAGTTCAGAACAATTAATAAGCTTGCCCCAGGATGGCAGAGCTAGGACTAGGATCACATCTTCTGACCAGTGTCCTTTCCATATACTATACAGTGTAACATTTTGAAAACTGGGGCAATGAGAAGGAAAGGGGAAAGAAAACCCTTAGACAAGCAGTGCCAAGTGGAAAAATGGCTCATCCTCCTACCTAAAGGGAGCCAATCTTCCAGTTCTGTAGGTGAGGTGAACCCTTATCTATTACCTACCTCCAAGGTGCTTCCCAGACTGTCCCTGTAGGGCAGTCCCCAGAGTTCCATTATGGGAACAAAGAGGTACAGAGCTTCAGGTCTAGAAGGCAGGCTGACAGGCCTATTTGTGGAGACAACTGCCCCAGAAGAAGTATGGGGATGAAAGAGTTAGAACAAGTTTTAATGTGGCTGATGAGTATCTGTGCTGGTTTGGATTTATTATGTCCCCTCAAACGCCATTATCTTTGATGCAGTCTTGTGTGGGCAGGAAACATATTGGTGTTGATTGGGTTGGAGACTTTTGATTGGATGTTTCCGTGGGGATGTGATCACTCAACTGTGGACGAGACCTTTCACTGGATAGTTTCCATGGAGGTGTAGCCCCGCAGATTCAGTATGGGCCTTGATTCATTACTGGAGCACTATATAAGCTCAGACAGAAAGGGCGAGCTTGCTATAGCCAAGAGAGACACTTTAAAGAAAGCACAGGAGCTGAGAGAGGAGTTGCAGATGAGACACAGTTTGAAAGTGGCCGTTGAAAGCAGACTCTTGCCCCAGAGAAGCTAAGAGAGGATAAATACGCCAAGAGCAACTAAGAGTGACATTTTTGAGGAGCTGAAGCCTAGAGAGGAATGTCCTGAGAGAAAGCATTTCGAAACCAGAACTTGGAGCAGACACCAGCCACGTGCCTTCCCAGCTAACAGAGGTTTTCCGGACACCACTGGCCATCCTCCAGTGACGGTACACGATTGTTGACATGTTACCTTGGACACTTATGGCCTTAAGACTGTAACTGTGTAACCAAATAAACCCCCTTTATAAAAGCCAGCCCATTTCTGGTGTTTTGCATTCTGACAACACTGGCAAACTAGAACAGTATCCAAAAAACAACTAGCGGGTTTGTTTTCCTTTCCATGAAAAAAATAATTTCTGACCCAAAGGGGATAGGACAGTACCTGCAGTTGGTGCCAAACCCTTGGCAGATTCCTCAGTCAATCCAAGATATTCTCTAATAAGCTGACTCAGCTTTTGGTAGGCAGCATCCAGATCATCTACAGTAAATGAGAGAATGTACTTTAAAGCAACAGAATCATATCAAAATACAGTCTATTTTCAACTATTGTCCATGGTAATGGTTTTTAATGGTATTTAATTTTGTGATCACTGTCTTAAGGAGAAGTCAAAGATGACCCCCAAGGTCTCTTCGCCCTTGTATAATCTCCTCCCTTTGGAGTGGGTGGAACCTGTAAATGTGATGGGCTATCACTCCCATAATAATATTACTTTCTATGGCAAAAGGGAGTTTTGCAGATATAATTAACACTTCTAATTAGGTGATTTTGGATTAAACAAAAAGGGAGATTATCCAGGTGGGCCTAACCTACTCTCACATGCCCTTTAACAGCAGGGGTTTTTCTCTGACTAAGGCAGAAGAGGAAGCCAGAGCTTTGAAGTCTGAGGAGGATTTGATGTGCCGCTGCTGGTTTGAAGATGGGGGAGGCACATAGAAAGGAACTGAAAGTAATCCCCGGCAGATTACCAACAAGGAAGCAGAGACCTCAGTCCCACAACCGCAAGGAACTGAATTTTGCCAACAAGAAGAATGAGCTTTGAAGTAGATTCCTCCCTAGTGCTTCCAGAAGAGAGCTCAACCAGGTTGACATTTTAATCTCAGCCTTGTACTACCCTGAAAAGAAAACCCAGTTGTACCAGACTTCTGACCTCCAGAACTGAGTTAACAAACGGCTGTTGTTTTAAGCCACTAAGTGTGAAAATTTATCATGCAGCAATAGAAAACTAATACAAATATGTAATACATTTACATGTTTCAGAATTCAACAAGTATTAGCTTTTGCTATAGGAAACTGCTGCTTTTGTTGCTCAAAATATGAGAAACTTCATGTGGTTAAACCTAATGCCCCCTTTCCATCCAATGCCCCACCAAAATGTAACTGTTTCTTGAGGATTCATCCAGACATTTTTCTTTATGCAGTATATGAAAATATGGTTACATAATTTTTTTTTACATAAATGACAGTATACTGTATCTACAGTTTTGAACCTGGCCTTTTCAGTAACAGTATAGCTTGAAGATCTTTCCTTATCAATACATAGAGAGTTTTCTCATTCCTTTTTATGGCTGCAAATGTAATGAAGTTAAAAAATATACAGAAATTTCCATATAATCACAAATTCTCCCACTGACCACTATTTCAAATAAGTGGCCGTTTCTAAGCTAATGCTTGAACATGTTTGTTTTACACAGATATTTTTATGGTTGTGATATTTTTAGTAGCTGGATTTTTAGCTATATGTAGATTATGGTAAAATTGCCTGAGATTCCTATATATCTTCTTGGAAATTTAAATATGTATTTCAAATGATATATTATCTAACTTGTTCTCATAATGTCCTTAAGGAAGAAACCTAATCCTTGTTTTACACAAATCTTATTTAGTTAAGACCTTAAGAAATAACAGAGATAATTCTCAGATTGAAACAGTGGAAGGTTAAAAGGTGTTAGCAAGGCTAGATCCCAAGAGCTCTTGAATTCTTACCCCTCTCTGCAGTCCTTTGTGATTCACTGTTACAAGGAAAATACCTTTTCCCAAGAATTTTCTTCCCATTAAACAAACTTTTAACCCAGTGAGCACACACTTAAAAATCAAAACTTTTCTGAAAGTTACTGACCTGCATTGATTACTGCATCAAAATATCCTGGAAATTTCTGATTAATTTTAATATAAAGGTCTACTCTGGAGACAGCACATTCAATCTCTGCACGACTGAATAATCCTTTTCGCCGCAAGTACCCCTCATATTTTTTCTTATTCATGGGCACCACCAGGATGTATCGAGGTTCAAAATAGGAACATTTCAAACTTCTTACACCCTTTGAGATTAAAGGAAAGATAATAAACTGGAAACAGATACACAACTTAGAATCATTTTGGAGACATCTGACAACATAGGTACAGTAAGTTGTACTATATTGAAGTATTTATTTTATCTGTATAATTAGTTACTATTTTTCTATGAATATCTCCAGGTTGGATTACTTTCCTATGTTTATCAAATATTAAAATGTCTTTGGAAATATTAGAATTCATTCCACCTGGTATCCTCTAATTAATCATTCTAATGAATATGAGTGTTATAAAAGAAGATTGCTAGATACAAAATAGCTATATTCACAGCAGCACTGTATCTTTATTACTGAAAAATAATTTAAACTCTACATTTTAAAAGGCATCCTTGCAGCACGAGGAGATAAAGATCTTGCCAGGAGAGGAAAGGCTTCTCTGTTACTCCTTCGTCGTCTTCTTGGGAACCTGGCTGGTTTCTAACCCAGCAACCTGTGTGGGCTGGCTCTCATTACATCGCTCAACCTCTATCCAGAGCATGGCAAGACCAAGTTCCTGACAACTGGGAAACCACAGAGTGAAGCACGGTAAGGTAGATGTCTGGGAACCTGGAAAGCTCGGTTATCACCTCATTTCTACAGCTAACTCTTCGCAAATCCCTCAGGTTCTCTGGGTATCAGGTATCTCATGGGCAAAATGAAAGAGTTATTCCAAATGAACTCTAAGTCCCTTCTATTCAATCACCATCAGTTTAACTCAGTGTTCTCTTCTAAAAGACAGTGTCTGAAAGAATCAATGACAAGAGCAGACTAGAAAAATGCTTAAGCTGGGGAGAATTGTGGGAATAAAGCATGGTTTATAGACTCAACCTCTTGTAAATGAGTAGGAGTAAACCCTCAAGGAGAAAAAATAAAAACAGGAGCCAGTGCTTGGAGAACAGCTGAATGAGGAAAAAGCAGACACAAGAAATTGGAGAATTTCTGCACACAAGGACAGGTTGAGTTTTGTTTCTGCCTTGCCCAAGGAAGAAATTTTAGGGGAAAGGTCTTTCTTGTTTTTGCTAACTAGAATGGAAACAAAGAAAAACTCCTTAAAAATGCAAAACCAACCAATTTCATAAAGATTGGAAAGACTTGAAGGATTTTGAAGTTAAAACTAAATAGCCAAAGGAAACATGACCAATTTTGTTGAAGCAAGAGACAACATACACCTATAAGTAGCCAAAAAAGAATAAAGGTCTCCTGCTCTGTGAAGTTACAACAGAAAAGAGTAGGAAAGATTCAGAGTCCACAGTATAGGAATACCAGACTTGCTTAGGTTTTTTCTGTACGATCAGTTCAACTGAATCATTTTTATAATTTTTTTCTGTTTGCAAAAAGTGTTTAAGCTCAGTGAAGATAACTTGAAAAAAAAACATCAATTGTCTTTGAAGATTTCAAATATTTAATAAAGCTAAATACTTTAAAAGCAAGTAAGTGGGATATTCATGGTTTTATTCTGGATCTTAATTTTGGAGAATCATCTGTATAAATAATTAGGGGCAGGACAGAATACTGGGACAGGCAGAGAAATCTTCAGAAATCTGAAGTCTAAATTGCTAGAAGTATGACAAATATTGCAAGCAGTGAGCAACTGAAGTCAAATGACAGCACAGCCCACAGATCTCCCATAAAGAATGAAGGAACAAAAAAAAAAATGAAGAAACAATGTCAAGTGCACAGGGCTGCTGTTCTCCTGTGGGGATAGGGAACCGGTTCCACACCTTGTAAGAATCTGCCTTTGTCTTCTGTCACTATATTATAAACAGAGAATATGGTCTAAAAGAAAAAGGAAGCGAATTCTCATAGAGACAGAAAGTAGAGTAGAGGTAGTGGCTAGGGGGAGGGAGAATAGGGAATTATTGCATATCAGGTAGAGAGTTTGTTTTGAGTAATGAAAACGTTTTGGTAATGGAAGTTGGTGATGGTAGCACAACATTGTAAATATAATTAATGCCAATGAATTGTACACTCAAAAATGGTTACAACGGCAATTTTTTTTTTTTTTTATGTAAAAAGAAAAAGGGAGGGAAAAAAACCTAGAAAATAAATCTTGGGTGGCAGTTTTACTCATACTAATGTGAGATTTCTTGTATTGTAATCCCACTCCTGTCATTTAACTTTTTCACATCTTGCTTCCTCCATACTAATGATAAACTTAATATCTCATACTTTGGTATTCATTCTTCTTGTGGCTAGCACAGTGTCCTGCCTACACATTGTAGCCTATCCCCAAATCTTTCCTTCTAGATATATCCAAACTCCCACATACATGAAAAATAAATCGATTGCATGAAAAACACTTACTTCTATTTCCATATGAATACAGCTTGCTAAACCATCTCTTGCGATGCCTTCTATGGTATCCCTATTTAATCCATAATTGTGATTACTATAATTAAATGTTAGAATGAATTTCCCCTGAAATTTGAAAAGTACAAAAATTTTCATATAAGAGCCACCATAATGGAATTTTATGTAAATAATCTGATGCTTATTTTTATATGATTCCATAAAATTTTCAAATATTAGCAACTATATGACAATGACAGTTAAAACTTAATATCAAACTCTGATAGAGAAATGTATTCAGAATCTTAGCTAACAAAAACAAGGGTTTTGGAAATAATCTGCTGACAAAACATTAGGGAGTGAAGGCCGTGAAGCTTATGGTAGAACAGACCATTTTGCTTACCCCTTCCTGCCAAACCTGAACTACATACTTCCTCATTATTGAGGGAGCAAAACTAAAAGCTTCCTCTTTGCCTCTGCCATTTCAGCCATGCCAGCATACCAGGTAGCCCAGAAAAGGCTTCCATTCCCAAAAGCCTTGCATTCCAAGATAAACTGAATAATGGGTAATTCCTCCCTGAATTGTATACAGGGACTTCCTAAAAGCTTTGCATTCTGAGATAAGCCAAGAAAAACAGACCCATCTTGTTTTTCCATATAAAAGTAGCTTTTTATTAAAATTGCCCCACATAGTATTCAACATGATTGTTGTCTACCCTATAGTCATTTGAACTATAAATACTGCCTTTTCTCTGTATTCTGGAAACCCCATTCTTCTGAAAGCAGTACTCCCTCCCAAAAAATGCAAGCAAAAATGCATCTCTCAAAATTATCTGCAAGTTTTTCTTTAACAATATTATGTTTATTAAACCACTAGGTCTAACCTAAGCTGGGAGGCTGATGACAATAGAAGGAATAAAAATGAAGGTAACCTTGGCAAGTCTGACTTCTCATAGACATTATTTTGGAAATAAATAATGAAGTGAAAACTCCCAAGGCTGCAATGAATCAAGTCAAATAGTAACAGCAGTTAAGAGCCCTCTGCTACCCTAAGCCTCTTGGTCCCAGATATTCTGGAGATCTGTGGGGATGGGAGAGGCCATATCTGTCACAAGAGATATGTGGGAAGGCCAGGAGACAGAGGGGGCCCCTTGGGATGGTGGGGTGTCGGTGGGGGAAGTATCTGTTGTGAATGATGATAATTCAAAGTTAATCTAAAAGTTTAAAACTCTATAATTAATATCTTTAATGTTTTATTCCCTTAATTTGTTCTTGGTAACAAATTCTTGACTCCCTTTCTCTCTTTCTTTCTCTTTCTTTCTCACAGTGCTTTCAGTTCTATTGTCTTAAAATACCTACTCATTCAGTTTTACTGAAATTTTGCAATATTTTCTTGAAGATCATAACATCCAGAAGGATATGAACAATGATGTGGTTTTAGAAAACAACCCAATAAGAGCACATCTCTCATAACACAAACTTAATTCTTCTCTTTTTTAAATTTCTATTTCCTATATTTCTGCCAAAAAACATGCATTTCTTGTGCCATAAAAATAAAGAACATTCTTACCATACTTAGCATTTCATCAAAAGTTTCTTGAGAGATAAAATGATAATCAACTCGATCCCCTTCTCCAAAGTAAGGAGGTCTTGTGGTGTGGCAGGCCCTGAAAATATAAAATAAATAACCTGGTCTATTTCTACTGACTTGACATTCAGAATGCGAACTGTTTTCAGAATCATGTATGTTTTAAAAAGCAAAACTGATCCATGAATCATAAATCATAAAGTAACATAAATGTGAAAACACTGTGATCTTGAAAGTATTAGGCTCAGTTGCTATGTTCTATAGGGATTATACAAATTTTGTATTATCAACAATAATAATTTGTTATTACACTTCTGAATCATCTCCTCTGCCAGCATAAAATGACTCAGAAGAATAAACAGTCACCACTTACTTTCTATCCAAGTGCTTTCACGTTCTCTCTGATCTGTCGGTATTTCCCTCATCCGTCCCCTCCTTCCCCACTCCTGGCCAACCCACTTGTCTCTCAGGACTCGGTTTAAGTATTACCTCCTCCAAAAAGCCTTTCCAGACCCCCTATGGCTGGACTGTGCACCTCTGTCTGCCAATTACATCCCAATTACTTGTTCACGACCCCATCTCCTCCAGGCTCGAGTGCAGAGGCTATCTACCTCATGCTCTGCTGCCAGTGCTGACTGACACTGTGTAGGATCCTTCTTTGGGAATCCATGAGGCAAATGCCAAATGGAATTCTCAACTGAACCAGAGAGGTTTTGCTGACCACCATCTAAAGAGGCACCCCTCCCACTACACCTTCAGGGCTCTCTATTACTGGAAACGTCTTCTTTTATATAGTCTGTTTTCTGTGTATCTTCTCTGGTAAAACACAGGAATCATGAGGGGAGGACTTTGTCTTGTTTACCTTGTTCACCACTGCCTTTACCATGCCTGGCACTAAGGAGGCATTCAAATAGATATTTGTAAGATGAATGAGCAAAGGAAACATGTGAAGTGGATCATGGCTGTTATGAACTCTGATTTCTAGATGACTATAAAAGAGACTTGCCCAAGGTCACACAGCAAACAAGTACCAGTCCCAGAACTAGAATATGGGGGACCCGACTAGCCCAGGATTCTCGTTTTCTTATCATTCCATATCATTTTGCCTTCCCAAAGTTAAATTCTGGCAATACAAACTGATTTTTAGATTATCTGGTAGTTTTAAAATAGGAAAAGAGGATAGCTGAATACTTGACATGTCAGTTCATATATCCCTCACAAAAACCATGGGGTAGGTGCTATTATTTTTATTTTACAGATGATGAAACTGATACATAGCAGTTAAGTAGTGCTAGTCAATAACAATGCCAGGATGACTCAAAAGCCAATTATTTATAAAATCACACTAATTAAGAGGGTACTTTTGCAACCTTGAAAACCTCTCTATTATGAGGCCAAAGACAAATAGCTTTTTATAATTCATACCACTGTCCCCCATCCATTATAATCAAGAAGGAACAATAGTAGTAAATTTTAAGGTCCCAACATTACATTCAAATTATATACTCAAGAAAGAGAGTACATTCCAATAGAAGACTGTCAAAACACTGTGACATTTGTTTTGTTGTTTGAATACACTGGCATTTCCTCAGATGCCCTGGCAGAGACCTGAGACCCTCTGTCTACTGGTGTCCTTGACAGTCAGGAAAGATAAATCAGTTATTTGGCATCCTGTGCTGCAAATCCTAGCATAGCCCTTACACACCACACTGAATTTACATTTCCCAACAAAGGAATTGAGCGGCAGGAATTTTTTCAGAATTTCTCAAAGGAAGACAAAGCAAAGAAGCAATTTGAAGCTTCCAGGCAGGTAAATAAAGAGTCGGCTTCATTGACATGGAGAATGCTGATGACGGAAGCTGTATCCACTGTGGAACTTTCTATAAGCAGGACTTTAAGATGACCTGTGGTTTTTTAAATCTGTCATCCAATTTTCACAGAGAGAAATCTTCACTGCATCATATGCTGTCTAAATAGGAATATCTTAGAAAAGGAACACTTCGTAGTGAAAGCAATGTTTCACTAAACTTACTTAGAAAAAATAATGCCATGTTTTAGACAAAGAAATTGGCTGAAGCCATTGCTTTCAGTATCCCTCCTCTCCCGTCTAAATATAGACAAGAGTTTGTTATTTATCAATCAGTTAAATCATAGTTTGCAACGGAAGTCATATTCCCTCTTAGTTTCCCTTGACAGACAAAATAATTGAGTCAGTCAACAACACTGGTCCTCAAGGTCCAAGGGCGAACCTAGACATGTTATGGCCCTAAATGGACCAACTCAATGCTCCAATTCATTGGCCACTGGTTATTGCTGATCCTAACAAACCAAGTTCCTGGAGAAGAGGCATACAGGAAGATCCAGAAGGCCAGGACAAATAATAGAATATTTAAAAATTCAGGGCAATGTAACAGGAAGAAAGGGTGCCTGGGAAGAACTAGAAGGTGGATGAGGAAGTAGAATTTCTAAGGGTGATTCAGAAGCATGCAGATTTACAATTTCAATTCTGGGTCAGATTGCCTCAGGAAATAATGAACTTCTTGTTACTGCAAATTCTAAGCAGAAGCTTCTTGGCTGTGAGCTCATCTAAATTCAAGCATATTACAGCATGCCATATTGTTAGTAAATAAACTCTATGAATGGCAGTTGGTAGTTAAGTTAATATGGTCTTAATGCCCAATGCAAATATACGTTAATCCATTACTGGGCACAATTTAAAGGATCATGAAACCAGAAGATTTCAGCACATACTGTGGCTGAGTATCAAATTCCACATAGTCACGATTCTGTCTACTTTCCAGTAACTACACACTACTTTCCTAACTCATGGCACCATCACCTGCCACTACATTCTAACTGGTCTCCTGGGCTCCTGCTCACCCCTCCCAAGCCCTTTCCCAAACTGTGGACAGTGGCAACGGTGATCATGCCACTCCCCTGCGTAGAACCCTTAATGATCAGACCCGTTCTATTTTTCTTGCCTTACTTTTGCCTCTTCCCTTCATATTTTAAGCTTAGCCATAGGACAATGTGTGCTTCCAGTTAATCAACTGCCTGATATTCTCCCTTCCTGGACTGAGGGGCCCCCTCCAGCCCCACATTCTTGTCCTCCTTTACTTCTAACACATAAGTGCTTTTCTTCCCTCATCATAGCACTCATCACGCTATCTTGGTAGGCAGCATTTACCTGTCAAAATCCCCTAGTAAATTGCACACTCCCAGAACAAGGCCCAGGTCTGTTTCACAGTTTTAGCACCAGAACACGGCACATGGGCAGTGCTCAATAAATATTGATTAAATGAATAAATGAACCATTTCACTAGTTTGTCCCATCTGTATAAACAGACACATTAGACCAGTCTGCATTTAGATATCTGAAGCTCATACCATGTATTTGGCCAAATAGCTATGGTCTTTTAGTTGACTGTATTGTACTGTTAAAAATTAAAGAAAAAAACAAACATACTTGATAGTCAACATTCAGGAGAAGGTTATGAAAATAGAAATTGCTGCAAAATAGAGATCTAAGGGATAAGAATAAATCTGTGCTTTCATGACTGTCCAGATCACTCACTGCCTTGAATCTAGAAGATAAACGAGTAACCTGGGTATCATTTTGTGTTTCCCTCATCATCTAACATTCTTCTGGGAAGCCACTGATTTGTGTGGTAATGTAAGGTTGGAAGTAGAAAGATTTTGAAGGCAGTAAATATATATCTCCAGGCCACTCATAACTAATACAGAAAAAACAGCCAACCTATTTCTGAAATCAAGAAAAAACAGTAAAATCAAAACCTAAGACTAGAGGAAAATCACTCAGCCACACTGATATTTGTTATACCCCTGAGTTATATTTTTAATATTTATGTATGTGGATATGTAGCTTAGCATATGAAAATTTCATTAAATTTCTTGGTCTTCAGTCAATGCAATTTAAAAAGGAAGATTAAATATCAGGAGAAAATAAAGAGGAGAGAAAGTAAAGATTCAAGCAAATGGCAGAGAAAGTGGCTTTGTAAATGTTTATGTTTCCTTGTGCAACTGTTATCATGTCTTTTTTCTTCTGTTTAATTAAAAATCCATAGAATTTGTTGATAAAGAATAAAAGAAGAGAAACTGAAACAAGAGCAATGGCTTGCCCCTGAGAATATGCCTTGTTTTTATCTTTAGCTTTCATTAGAAAGTTGCTGCATACAATGATGATACTATCTTGCTTCTTCAGTGGATGAAATTACTAGGTATTTAACACCCCCTTTTTACCCAGTGATATGGTCTTTGATCCATGCCTTGATGGAATTCTTAAATGGAACAAAGGCTGATCTCCTCCTCCGTGAGGGTACAATGAGAGGCTGGGTGATGGGATGGAGCCTGTGAGGAGGTGGATGGGTAGGGTGGGTAGGGGAGTGAGTGTGTGAGTGTGGAGGGCAGGGTCTTGTTAGAAGTATATTTCCTCTTGCCAGTAATTCCATTCAGGAAAGAAAAATAGCAGTGGCAGCTATTTTTAGGATTCTGTATTGTCATTTTGTGCCTCCACACAAATTTCACATGGCACTAATAATTGAAGGACTGTGTTCCCCACTAGATTACAAATTTCATTATGGCCAGGACCTCACCAATCCTGTTCCCACTGTATCCTCGGGGCCTAGCATGTGGGAGGAACACAATAAATATTTACTGAAAAAATGGATGAACAAATGAATGAATCCATCTATCATTCCACATATCCATCAGTGGAGGCTGGGGAGAGTTGCCTATGCTATTTCTTGTCACAGTAATCTCCCACTTAATGTTGCATATGATGCCATTAATTCATTCATCCATTCACTCAAGCAATCAGTTAGTTATTCATTTAACAAATATTTTTCAAGCACGTATCATGTACCTGGCCACAAGCAGGGCACTGAGAACTCAATGGTGAATAAGGCAGACATAGTCCCTACCCTCACTGAATTGAGAGATGAGCAGAGAAAACAGACATTGAATAAATCAGTTACAAGCATGACAGAATAAGCATTCTAATAGGGAAATGCTGGATTCAATGAAGATGAATAATTTCGGGTGCCTATCCAGGTGAGAATGTAAGGGTGGATTGGTCAGAATCATGATGATGAATCAATAAACACCTTCAAGAACACATATGGCCAAGCATCCCTCAAACAGTACATATTAAAAGTAAATAAGAAGAACTGGGCTACCAACCATTTTCAACCTAATTAGTGTCAAAAGATGCGAAAGGAATTCTAACTAGAGAAAGGCATGGTCCCCATAAGTCACTCTAGTTTGCTGAAAGGTTCCAAATTTAAACATTAGTACCATAGTCAGGATACCTCTGAAATATATTTTGTCCTAGTTTGAGCCTCCATTCATTGTGTCAAACTTATATTTTCAAACAGGTTCAATACTCCCATCCCACCATATGAGCATAATGGCACTCTATACATTTTTATTCTAATATTAACTTCTAATTTATTTATGTTTCTTCAGGGAATTTAAAGCATTTAAGCAATAAATGATTCTGTAGTATTTGTATCCTACAGTTGCTGAAATAAGGATTGTAACTTCAGATATCTAAATAAATGCACCTGTTTAAAATAGTGTTTACATTGTCTGAACACATGTAGCTTGAGAGGGAACTTTTTGTAACATTAAAAAATAATTTGCATTTATTTTTCTTGCTAACCTGCAGATCTTTGTAGTCACATCCTCAGATCATTGACAGACACCATTTATCTAAAAGCAATTTCTTTATACCATATGTGAAAAATAAGAAACCAGTTTAAGAGATGTTCTAGTTTGCTAATGCTGCCAGAATGCAAAACACCAGAAGTGGACTGGCTTTTATAAAAGGGGGTTTATTTGGAAACAAGTTACAGTCTTAAAGCTGTAAAGTGTCCAAGGTAATGCATCAACAGTTGGGTACCTTCACTGGAGGATGGCCAACGGCATCTGGAAAACCTGTTAGCTGGGAAGGCATGTGACTGGAGTCTGCTCCAAGTTCTGGTTTCAAAATGGATTTCTCCCAAGACCTTCTTCGATAGACTGCAGCTTCTCTTCAAAATGTCACTTCCAGTTGCTCTTGGGGCATTTGTCCTCTCTTAGCTTCTCTGGACAAGAGTCTGCTTTCAACGGCCATCTTCAAACTGTCTCTCATCTACAGCTCCTCTCTCAGCTTCTGTGCATTCTTCAAAGTGTCCCTCTTGGTTGTAGCAAGCTCGCTCCTTCTGTCTGAGCTTGTATAGCGCTCCAGTAAACTAATCAAGGCCTATGCTGAATGGGTGGGGCCACACCTCCATGGAAATTATCCAATGAAAGATCCTGCCCACAGTTGACTGATCACATCTCCACAGAAACATCCAATCAAAAGTCTCCAACCCAGTAAACACCAATACATTTCCTGCCCACACAAGACTGCATCAAAGATAATGGCGTTTTGGGGGACATAATATATCCAGACAAGCACAAGAGACCACAATGAAAATTATAAATTTAATGTCCAGAAACCTTTCCAGAGTCTGTAAATCCTGCTGGAGCTCATTTTGGATGGTCTTAGTTTTTCTGATACTTTCTTCTATTTTGACTGATCATAAGGAAATCACTCAGTAAAATATTTGCTCCAGAAAACCAAAACTGTATTAAACGCTAACCTGAGGGAAAGGAAAGGAAAATTTTTTGCCATGTCTTCTCTTTTCTTCCTCCTAAAATAAGCCACTAACAGGGAATACCTTTCTGGAGATAAAGAAGCTAAAATACTGTCAGCATGTATTCCAGAAAGAGACTACGAGAGGGCTGTCACTGGGGCACAGACTTGCCCATCACATGTCACCATATTGTGATTCACACTGTCACATGGCATGGCAACAGAACAATCCTACTTACAGACACCATTATGCTTAATTAAAAAGAATGTGTATTTTCAACCCTTGAGAGGGATCTGGGCTAGTGCTGAGTTAAGTTAAATTTTTGGAAGATTGAAGTTAAAAAAAAAATACAGTGATATCACAATGTAATAAATGGCAAAGAAGTTGATGAGTTTTCTATGGAAAATGTGCCTAACGTTAGGGATGAGTCATGTTGGTAGGAAGGGTCCCTGATACATGTTTGCTGTCTGGGTCACAAGAGACAAATTTCCTTTTTCTTCTTGCTAACTATAAGTTCTTGTATCATCATGAGTATACTTTAGCAATCAGTCTAACACACGGACCAGAATGGCACAAGAATCAAATACCTACTCATTCCAAAACCATGCAAGCACATTGATTCAATATTATCAATAATTAACCCTCAAGGACTAAAACTCTCATCGTGCTTTATTCCTACCAAGAGTTAATGTCTACTGAACACTCCACTTACTACTTCCAGTTCTGCTATAAAATGTAACTTAAATATTAGGCTATTTTGCAGAATTTTGAACTTGCTTAGAATAGACTAAATTATCTATATCTGAGATTTTATAGCCTTATAAGTCAGTAAACAAACTTACCCATATCTGAAGTAAGTACTAAACTGTCTGCAGAGGCGATGGGCAAGTTCTCGTTTACCACAAGCTTGAGGACCAGCTAATATCAACATGGGATAAGGGGCATCCAGACTAGGAAGGGTGCTACAACACAGGACAAGAGACAATTATTGTCCTATTCCAGTCAAATAGTCAAGGTATTAATTACATCCAATACGTAAAGTTTCTGTCATGGGCATAATTAATTCAATTAAATTAGTACTTGCTATATGTAGACCCAGAAAAGGATTGTCCTAACTTTCAGAAAGAAATTGATATAATATGCCAAAAATAATATGCACAGCATAGATAACAAATCAGGTAAAATTCAAATACATATAAATTTACTTCAACAGGAGTTTTTAAAAAGAAAAATATGGTAAGATATATTAGTTCTTGATTGCTAGAGTAAAGTATTACACAAGAACCTGAAAATGAAAGAAATAAAACTGGCCTCTGAGAAATAAACTTTAATATCCACACCTATTGGATTAGAACAAACTTAACAGAAATAACTAAAATTTACCTGGGCAATTACTATCTGCCAGGCACTCTTCTAGGAACTTTACATGTATTACTTCATCTAATTATCACAGAAGCTTATTATCCCCATTTAGCACATGAGGAAATCGAAGTTCATTAAAGTTAATGAACTTGCTCAAAGTCATAGCTCATAAGTAAAAGCTGATACATGAGCATGGCTTCTAGGCTTTAAAGACTGGACTAAGGAATGAGTATATTAATGAAATTTCCTGCAATATGCTGGATTGAGCTGATGGGTCTGGACCTCACTCATGATACAAATTAAAGAAATATAGACTAAGATATATTTTTATGTTTTAAAAGAATTCATGCTGAGTTTTTGATTATGTGCAGATGTGGGTGGTGGCAGCAGAATTTTCAATCTCTCCAAATACCCACATAAAATCAGAAAAAACAAACAAACCAACCCATGGAAATATATTTATTTGTAAAGGTATCTCCATGTACAAATGGGCAGAGACAGATCACCAAAGCCACAAGACCTGTGTGGCACTGGAGTCGGTGCAGAAGAAGAAGAAGCAGGGAGCCATGAGGCAACATCGGACAGATATGAGAACAAGGGGACTCCAGAACAGCCAATGGGTCATCTGTAGAAAGCAAGCAGGCTGACACTAGGAAGGGTTTGCACTCTCCAGTACTCAATAAGTTCAGTGAGAAGGTAAGAAGGATTGACCCATCAAATCCTGCTTCTCAAACAAAGACCCACGTTGAGGAGAAAACTGAGCAAAAGAGTGTAAACAGAGACAAAAGAATGAGAAATTACAGACTGAAGTAGGGGAGAAGAACAGAGACAGTTCATCTCAGAAAGCAAGCTACCACATATTTTTGAACACTTTATGAAATCAACAGAACAAGAAAATACTACAAGGCATTAAAAAAAACAAAAACAAAAATCATAATTAGAAAAATTCAAGAAATTATTAGAAATAAAAGAAAAAATTCATATCAGATATAAAGACTAAACTGGAGGGAACATAAAAGAGAAAAAGTACCACACTTAATGCTTTAAGAGAAACTGGTTTAAAATTGTTTTTAATTAAAAAGAAATGAAGGCCCACCAAAACATGACCAATGGATTTCTGACAAAGGGGCAATAAGCAATTCAATGGGAGAATGACACCCTCTTCAAAAAGTGGTGCTGGAGCAACTGGGCATCCATAGGCTAAAAAATGAAGCTAAACCTAAACCTTACCTCTTATACAAAAATTAACTATAAAAGGATCATGGACTTAAATGGGAAATATAAATTATAAAATTTTTAGGAAAAAACATATGACTGAGGAAGAGTTCCTAAACTTGACACCCAAAGCGTGATTCACAAAAGGGTAAACTGATAAATTAGGCTTCATTAACATTTAAAAATTTTGTTCTACGAAAAGCCCTGTGAAAAGTTTAGACAAAAAAGACAAAGTAGAAACTAGAAGAAAATATTTGCAAATCACATATCTGACAAAGGACTAGCATCTAGAATACATAAAGCACTCTCAAAACTCAACAATGACTAAATAATCAAACTAGGAAATGGGCCAAAGACATGAAGAGACATCTCACTAAAAAGAATATAAGATGGCAAATAAGCAAGTGAAAATATGTTCAATATCATCAGCCATTAGAGAAATACAAATTAAAACCACAATGGGATTTCACTACACACTTAATCAGAATGGCTAAAATTTTCTAAAAAGAAATGACACCAAATACTGGTGAGGACACAGCAGGTGAACTCACTGCCCTCCCGACTACGTGGGACGTGACTCCCAGAGGCGTGAATCCCTCTGGCAACGTGGGATACAACTCCTGGAGATGAGCACTGTGGGATTGAGGGGATGTTCTTGACCAAAAGGGGGAAGAGAATTGAAATAAAATAAAGTTCCAGTGGCTGAGAGATTTCAAATGGAGTCGAGAGGTCACTCCGGAGGGTATTCCTATGCTCTATATAGATATCACCTATAGTGTGATAGAATGGATAGAGGAAATACCTGAAGCTTTCAAACTGCAACCCAGTGAACTTGATTCTTGAAGAAGATTGTATAACTATGTAGATTGCATAGTGTGACTGTGTGACTGTGAAAACCTTGTGGCTCTCATTCCCTTTAACCAGAGTATGGACAGATGAGTGGAAAAATGGGGACAAAAATTAGATGAAGAATAGGGTGGGACGGAGGGGATGGAAAGAAGTAGGGGTTATTTTTTGCTTTTATTTTCTTTTGGAGTAAGGAAAAGTTTCAAAAATTGATTCTGGTGATGAACACACAACTGTATGATGGTGCTGTAAATAACTGATCACATACTGTGGATGTCTGTAGGGTGTGTGAATATATCTCAATTAAACTGTATTAAAAAAGTAAATGAACAGTGGGAGGAGGAGGGGAATGGGATGTTTTGGATATTCTTTTTATTTTAATTTTTATTTTATTTTCTGGAATAATGAAAATGTTCAAAGTTTGACTGTGGTGATGAAAGCACAGCTATATGATGATACTGTGAAACACTGATTGTACACTTTGAATGATTGTATGTTATGTGATTATATATCAATAAAATTGAAAAAAAAATACTGGTGAGGATGCAGAGAAACTGGATCACTCATCCATTGGTGGTGGGTATCTAAAATGGTACAGCCTATCTGGAAAAGTTGGCACATTTTTGAAAACCAAATATGTGCTTACCATATGACCCTGCAAATGAAACTTACATTCACACAAAAATCTGTACATGAATGCTCATAGCATCTTTATTTGTAATAGCCAAAAACTGGAATCAGCCCAAACATCCTTATCCTTCAAATGGGTAAATGGTTAAACTGATTATGGTATGTACATACCATGGAACACTAGTCAGCAATTAAAAAGAATGAAATATTGATACACGTAACAATTTTGATGAATCTCCAGGGAATTATTTTGAGTGAAAAAAAAGGCCAATCATAAAAGTTATATGATCCTATTCTTGACACATTATATAGAGATGGAGAATGGATTAATGGTTGTTAGGACTTAGTGTAGGGGAGCGGCTATGGCTAGAAAAGGGTAGCACAAGGGATCCTTGTGATGAAACTGTGCTGTATCTTAACTGTGGTGGTGCTCACACGAATCTACTCATGGGAAAAAATTGCAGAGAACTAAATACACACACACACACACACACACACACACGTATATGCAAAACAGGTGATACATGATAATTGTATCCATTACATCAATGTCAATTTCCTGGTTTTGATGTTATACTACAGTTATGCAAGATGTTATCATGGAGGAAACTGTGTGAAAGGTATAAGGAATCCCTCCAAATTATTCCTTATAATTGCACATGAATCTGCAATTACCTCAAAATAAAAAGCAAAAGAAAAATAAATGACAAAAGAGAGAAAAAGAATTTGAGAAACAGTGACACGTACGGAAGACAGGCAAGAAGATCTAACAGATGGATAATAATTGCTCCAGAAGAAGAAATCCAACGCAAAGGAACAGAACAAACATTGAAGACTGTAATTGAAAAAAAAATTGTTCTTAAATAAAAGTAAAATGAAAATTTAAAAATTTACTTTGAAAGAGCACCCAGCATATCTGAGAATATAAGTCCAGAATGTCTAATATTAAGATATAGTCTAGTTAAATTACTGGTGTTTAAAGAAAAAGAAAAAAAAAGACATTTGGTCAACTAGAGAAAGAGAGTACATGACTTATAAGGAAGAGTAAATTAAATTATTATCAAACTTTGACAGCAATGTTTTATTCCAAAAGAAAATGGAGTAACATTTTTAATATATTTGAGGGAAAAAGTATAAACCACTGACTGATTGTCAATTATAAAGGGCACAAATTATTAACAACATTCAAGAATTCAACAGCCACTGATCCCACAGCCCCTCCAAAGAAGTCTTTTAGAGAACAACCTTCTTACAATCAAACTGACTAGAGATAAATACAAGGACTGCTGGAAAGCAATAAATATACAGTTACCCACAGGGCTAATACTAAATGAGAACTAAGAGGGAAAAAGTAAAGTATATGATGGCTATACGTTCTGATAATATAAATGTAGTACAATATTTTTTAAATGGGGGGGGGTGTTGAATAAGGAGAGCATAGGCAAAGCATGTTTTTAATGTTTTCAGTAATTTTATTGGCAGTATTAATAATTGTGATTCTGAGACTGTTGTGTGTAATACAGGATAAAAAAGAAAGGAGTCATTATGGGATATTCTAATTCCATCATCCTCTGTATCCATGAGAACCAAGATTTTTGTTGTGGAAGAAAGGAGATACAGATATAATAGGGAAGACATTAAGTAAAATCTCTGTAGTCTTGAAATTGAATTGTAAGTACCAATATTCTACATATAGATAGGTAGATACAGATAGATTGGCTATAGATAGCTAGGTACAGATAGAATAGATAGATTAGATAGACAGATAGATAGATACGATAGATGTGCGTGAGAGGAGAGAGAGAAAAAAGAGAGGGGGAGGTGGGGAGAGAGAGAGAAAGAGAGTCCTAGCTTTGTCTACTAAAAGGCTTAGAAACAATTACCAACTCAGTAGCAATACGTATGAGTATCCCTGCTGCCCAGAATGTGATTGTGAAATATGATTTCTCACGAAAACAAACCAGGACTTCCTGGAGAAATGGCTGATTCCAGATTGCCAGTTTGGGTTCAGGAAATGTACAAGATGAGCCTGGATAACCTTATCATACCAGACATCAAGGAAGCTATCAATGAGTACTAGGCCAGAGCCAAGGTTCTGCCATGTCCTTTTAATAATGTATCCTCTCTCTGATCATGCCAGGAGAGGGGAGAGTGATTCCCCAATAATGCAACATAAAAGCCCCATGGTCCAGGGTTCCTCTCTTGGAGTCAGATATCTGGTGCTGCTAGAGAGCTGAGCACTGCACACTACCTACTGAACCTTCTCCCTGAGTTTCCGCAATGACTGTTTCTCCATCCTGGAGCATCCTGACTGCTTAGCCATTTGCTCTTGTTTGCCTGACAGCCAGAAATGATCAAGAAATACATGTTTACCAAGCATTGCTGCAAATTTCTTCAACACATATTTTTATATAAATGTACCCTAAAGCATGAAACTAGCAATCTAGGAAACTAGAAAAGAAAAACAATGAGGCCCTAAATGTCCTTCTTTTAAGTAAAATGTGCTTTTCCAGATGTATGCAAATAAATGATAAATCATTTCACCTAGCGGGCCACCATAAACATATAAAACTGTCAATGTCGATATTATTAAATTAAATATAAAAATCATGTCCTGCGTGCAAAATAAAACATTTTGCTCTCTGTAGGAAACCAACCATGTGAACTACAAGAGCAAATACTTGTACTGCATGAAGAAAAGAAACTACTTATTCTAAGATATTTTTACAAGTATTTTTAAAACAACTTTGGGTATTGATAGAATTTCTGAATTATACTTATAGCATAAACGACCATCTGCTCCAACAGATTGTTTAAAAAGAAATGGAGAAACCATGGTAAATCGGTCTCCAAACTTAGAGGTGAGAGACTCTACCCCATGTGTTCGACCAAGTTGGGTTTGATTGTAACACAATGAAAAGACTATTTCGGGGTTTCCTTTGTCTAGCTGGGCTTCCTTTTAGGGACTCTCTAATAATCTGAGAGAATTCATAGAATGCTCTTTGGCAGGGGTATTTAGCGTTCACTCCCAGCTAAGGAAAATTTTATACAATGGATATAAATGATCACAATTCTCTGTTGATGAGGCTATAAGGTCTGTGATTCCATCCTAAGGCAGAAAAGTTGACAAACTTTGTTTTTATTTCACCATTGAATATCACAGGTTAGCCACCAAACTAGGGACCAAATGAAAGAATGAAGATGAATCAACTCATCACTGCTCTTGGGAAAACACCGACAAAAGAGCAGAATATTCAAGCATGTGATAATAATCTGCTCTGAGACAACACAGTCTCTTGAAGAAAGGCCTGACCCCTGCCTTAGAGAAGGAGAAAAAGCAGCATTTATAGGAACTGAATGTGTCACAAAACAGAAATTTAGGGAAAATGATGAGGTTGTCTTGTGCTTGCCAGCCCTGAGTTCTACCCTGTGGAATCCCAATAAATACCTGTCAAAGATCCTCTGTGGCTGCATCATGCTGTTTACAATGTGGGTCAGGTGGTCTCGGGCTGCCACCACTTCAGGGGGAGGGTTGTATTTATTCACCGCAGCAACCTGTTCCGGAATTAGAAATGTAAAAGGGAGAAGAAGCTTCTAAAAAGAAGACTAGTTTAGATTTTTATTAATGAATATTTCAAACACACAACCAGGCACAGAACACATTCACACATTCATTAACCTTTAGGTTCAAGTCTTCATGTCTGATCTAAATTCTAAATAATGGTAATTATTTTTTAGTGGCGATCTGGAACTCTTTACTCCTTTACTTCTTTATTCTTCCTCGTTTGCGAGAGGAAAAGCAAAAGAGGCCTCTAAAGTCCATGATTGCTTTCAATATAGTAAATATTCCAACTATAGGAATAAAATGAAATAAAAAAAGGATAAAAATCAGAGTTCTAAATTCCAGGTACTTGACACTGCTGAATTTTTTCTCATGCCAACTATTCTCAAATTTTCAAATTTTACCCAAACTTCTGCCTCTTTCAGCAAAACTTTCTCCGTTCAAGGGCCTGGGCTCTTACCTCATAAAGTACAGTTCCTCTATCCCCTTCTCTTTGTCATCCCTCTAAATATATTATCCTCATCTACCACACTTTTACTTAATATATGGCTTTTACATTTTATTCTCCTTGCAAAATATTCAAGGAAAATAGAAATCTAATAAGTGCCGTTGAGCATGAAAATAATAACTGACTAGAATCTGCAACTAATTTTTAACCAAGATTTCAGAAAGGCATTTATGAGATGGAATTTCTGCCTCACTACATATTTACACATATTTTCATTCCCACTTTCAAATCTGCATCCAGTCTAAGAAAGCCCTCATTAGTGGAGATTTCAGCTATCATCAGTCACTAAAGCCAGACAAGCAGATACCACAGGTAGGGTGGGGAGGGGGCAGGTGGTAGCATTCAAGATCTGTTTACTCTGGGATTGTGACCATATGAATCATTATTTTAAAGAGCAAAATTAAGGATTTAAAATACCAGAGTAATGATTTATGCGTGTTTCTTTTGATTATATGGTAGAATGACATCATAATACATTTTATTAAATAATTTTTTAAACTAGCAGAAACATACACCCTCCAAATAAGATACTTATCCATATTAATGGCCTGTCATAACACTGCCAGTCTGTATAAGTGGAGTGCTGCTTTTGTTCCCCTATAGCAATCTTTTCACTGTGTCAGTAGCAGGGCTTTCACTGCATTTGCACTGATGTTCAGTTTTACAGAGGGTCACACTGCCAGATTCTAGGACAAGGAAACATTCCCTAAATAAATAATTAGTTTACATATTGTTATATGTGTTACTGATTTATGATATCAGCCCTGCAACAGGCACCATGAGCTTTGGAACATGTTAACCCACTGTGCTGGTTTGTATATATTATGTCCCCTAGAAAAAGCCATATTCTTTAATGCAATCTTGCAGGGGCAGATGTATTAGTGTTGATAAGGTTGGAATCCTTTGATTGGGTGTTTCCATAGAGATGTGACTCAATCAACTGTGAGTGAAATGTTTGATTGGATAATTTCCATGGAGGTGTTACCCCGTCCATTCAGGGTGGGTGTTAATTGGAGCACTGGAGTCATATAAAGGAGTTCACAGACAGAAGGACTTCAAGGCAGCTAAGAGTGGCATTTTGGAGAGCAACTGAGAGTGATATTTTGAAGAGGAACCTCAGCTAAGAGAGGACAAAACGCCCCAAGGGCAACATTTTGGAGAAAGCCATTTTGAAACATACCCTGGGAGCAAAGGAACAGCAGAACCGCCAGCCACATGTCTTCCCAGCTGACAGAGGTTTTCCGGATGCCAATAGCCATCCTTCAGTGAAGCTACCTGATTGTTGATGCCTTACCTTGGACACTTTATGGCCTTAAGACTGTAACTTTGTAACCAAACAAACAGCTTTTATAAAAGCCAATCGATTTCTGGTGTTTTGCAAAATGGCAGCATTAGCAAACTGGAACACCCATAAATACACGAAATTATATAATTACATACCTTTTCTTCCACTTTAATCTTCTTCTGATCTAATTCTGTTAATCGTAGTAGCATAAAAATTACGAAGAGCCAATATTCAGATTTTTCCTATTTAAAGCATCAAGAAAACTATTCAATTATGTTTCTTTTCCCTGATAAACAAACACCAGCACTCCATTTTCATGATCTTAGATCTTTCATTCACATACACCATCACAGATCTCCATGTTTTCACATTTACCAGTCCCCTTACATTGACAACTGAAATGCAGACTGTGCCTTACAATTTATAAGGCTCTTCAAATGTGTGATCTAGTCAATCTCCCTGTGAGATAAGCAGGACAGGTATGATTATCCTCATTTCTAAAAAGAAAAAGAACTAAGCCTCAGAGAGTTGAAGCTCCTCATTTAGGATTCCACGGCCAGTGAATGACTAAAACCCTGTCTTGTAACTCCAAAGACTGACATTTTATTATCATAAAACAAATTCCTTATTCCTCTCTAGGTTTATCAGTCTTTCAGAAATGTAACTAGAAGTTTTTTGTTTTTTTTTTACAAATTAAGAAACTACATCTCTTTGAAGGGAAAAATATTAATGGATAATGCATTTTATAGATGAGAATGTACATGAAATGAATCAACAAAGGTATCTTTTATTACTTTACTGTGTGAATGGAGGGGGGTTACTTTGTGTATCTAAGTGAGTTAACATATGCAAGGCTTATGCATATGCACAAACGCTTTCATGGATCTGAAACTGGGGTGGGATGGCCAGTTTAAGCCCTGGTTCCCCAGAGATGTTTTTAATTTGCCTATCACAATTCCCATACAAAGGATTTCCATTTTAAAATTTCTTATTATTAAACATGTTCACCAAGATATGCACAAAAAGAAAGGGACCCGGTGATACACACAAATTCAAAAGCATTTAGGCAAAGGTAAGTGGAGGATGTAGGTAGAAAAGTGGCATAAAGAACAAATGGTTAAAAAAGGAGAGAAGGAAGCCAGGAGAAAGGATTTGTCAATGGAGAGCAAAAGTAGGGCCTGAAAAAAGAGCAGTGGGATCCATGAATCCCAGAGGTTAAAAATTCCTAGGAAATACATTCTCTTGTTCTATGATTATTTTACAACCACACCAATTTCACAGCTACATCCAGGCAAATTACTTTAGACTTTCATTCCCCTGCAATGAAAGAAGGAACCATATTCGGTCTACATTTCTGGGATCATTCATTCTTTAATATAAAAGGACATTGCTTTTCAATCTCAATAGCTATCTCCTGGAATATTCAATCCCAGGGTTTACTTTCACTGACAGTGGATGTGAGAGCTTGTTAGTCATGAAAAAAGAACTTATTTCTAAAAAAACAAATAGTTTTAGTTGTTACTTTGACTGACCTTTCTAGTTGTTTCCTAAGAGACAGAGAATGAAGACAAGTACACTGTATTCCTTGTTACTCTTTAACAGAAGTACTTCTTAAAGAATAATTCCAAGAGAGTCCATGTTCGTTTCCCCCTCCACCTGATATAAATGATCTCTCACCTGAATTGGATTTCTTAGAAGATTTAGAACTCGAAGGAGAGGTAGATTTGCAATGCATTCTATTTCACCCAGCTCAGAAACCTGTTTAATCAAAATATTACCAACAAACTAAATGCACAAAGATATTAGAAAACATAATATAATAGAAGCTAGTGTGGGTAATTTAAATTCAACTTATTTAAAATATTCTGTTCTGGGATATTTCACTTTTTAAGGAGAATTCTAAACCTACACAGGAACAAGGGAATTACTGCAACCCTTTCGATAGATGTGAATGTGCACACCCACATTTTCTTTTTTCCTCTGTAGCTAGAGATCATACAGTGTTCCTCGACTCATCCATGTCTGTTTTAAGGCAGAAATAAAATAATATGCAGAGTTGGAGGAACAGTACCGAGAAATGCATGCAAGGGCTAACTGGTCCCCCACCCCACCCCAGCTCCCTCCACCCTTCTACCCCTGCTTCTGCTTTACTAGTTATTTGTGACGGTTGAAGACATTTTACTGCATGTACATGTGTAACTTGATTACTCTTTCCACAGGAGAGAATTATTTTAAGGAAAGAGAAAAATTGAAAATCGTATGACATATTCTTGTCCTGGGTGTTACATGATCGTTTACCTTAAAATTATTTGTTAAACTGTACATTTATATTTTATGCACTCTTCTGTATAGGCTATGTTCCACAATTGTGAACAGTAAGAAAAAAAAGGAGGGGGGAAAAAAAAAGATGGCTTGACTATTCCTTAATTTGATAGAGCCTGAGTTGCAGCAGGCCTGAATTCTCCAGCAGCCTGGGCTCACTAAACTAAAGACAAACAGTTTTATTTAAATCTCTTGTAATTAGCATAATTACCATTTTATTGCAAGCATAGATACTGAAGTTTTCCAAAAAGTTAATAATTGATTGCTCATTTATTTTTCCCCAAAACATTTCTGCGTGCATTGTAAAAGCACCCCAACAACAGAGTCACCAACACTACTGAGTTATCCAACCAGAAAACACAGATAAAATGTAAACTATTCTCACTCCTAAATCAGAGGAAAAACACATGTACCACGTTCAACAGAGGCCATTTTCAAAGACGAATACAAAAGGCAAACGTTACATTAAATAAGGTGCCCACATTAATGTGGTTAGAGCAACAATATGCTATTTTACACGTTTTTTTTCCCCATAAAGTGACTAGTCCAGTCCATTAGACTGCCATTTGTACTCTCTATAAGAAAAAGGGATCATATTTTTATATTGTATTACTCAGGAAGATGAAAAAGTAAACTTGGTTCACACTGCTCAGTCAGAATGTTCATACAATGGATTGATTTCCCCTCAAGTGCAGTTCTTGGTTCTTGAACCTAACACAAACACGAGGAGATGTCTTCCTGCAGCCACCATGGCTCACTAAGTGCTGGACTCATGAGCACTACTGATGACAGTGGAAATCAGTACATTCTTTCCAAAGGGCAATCTGACATGTTAAATATGCATAAGCTATCAACCAGCTATCCCACTTTAAGAGGTTTATTTTGAAGAGGCATCAGACATGCAGAAGTACAGATACTAAAACGTTCAGTCTAATGTTATTTGTCAAAGTAAAAAATTTCTAAATTCCTAAAAACTCCATCATTATGTGATGGAATGAGTCATGGTACATCCCATAATAGTAACACTAGGCAACCATTTTAGAAGATGGTGGTGGTGATACTTATGGTGATCGACATGGAAATATCTCCTTCACGGGTTGCAAACACTACGAAGTGAACATCATGGGATATACAAAATTACATGTCTCCCAGGTGTCCTTTGGAATCAGTGGCTTTCTGAGAGTTAAATGAAAGTTCCAGCTTCCCTCTGAGTCCTCCTATGGGTGGGATGAGGCAGGTTAAGGGCAGAGGGGAGCGAGCATGGAGTCCTCTAGCTCCAAGTTCCTATTTCTGCTGAATGAGCAGAATATACACCTGCAGTTCAGTGTATGCCCCGCTTTCCTGTACCAGCTATCCTGCACCGTCTGAATGCACAGCAGACCCCACCCTCATGTCTTCTTTCCACGGACCCAAAGCTCTGGGTGTGGCAGACTTTTACAGAAGGTGTAGAGACAACAGCGCTCCAAACTACTTAAAATGGCATATTACCAGAAATTTATATTCTTCAAGGAATTTCAGCCATCTGCTGCCAAGAATGTCTGAAAGTCTCACCAGCATGTTTGATCCACAGATTCTAGTCTACTCATCTTCCCTAACCCCCTTGCCTCTCCCAGACAAGGCCACCTCCCATACCCAGAAGCCTGCCAACTTCCTGTGGTGAGTTGTTTAGATAGCCCTTTGTCTGCCCTTTCTTTCAGGCCTCACCATCCATGCCTAGAGTGGCCTGTTTAGGGCTTTCCTTAAACAAAAATAAAATTGTCTCCTTTGAGAAAAATTGGGTGCACCAATTTAAAAATTTTTTTCACTGCTACATAATATGAATCTGTAGAGCCATATTGTAGAAAGAGGTCTAGAACACTGTTTTCAAACTGTGTAGCTCTATCCACCAGTAGATCCTAAAATCAATTCAGTGGGTCTAAACTAGCAGTTTCCAACCAGCAGGTTTTTTAATGGACAACAATGAAATAGAAACAAAATACTGAAATGCATCACTTACAATGTAAAGGTTAATACCGTTTCAATAAATTTTGGTTTCAGTTGTTTTCTTTTTTTTTTTTTTAAATGTACGTGTGTATGCTTGGATGTGGGTACTAGGTTACAACATAAAATGTATTTCTTGCTGAAGGTTATGGTCAAAAAAGTTTGAAAGCTCTGGTTGAGAAGGATGTTTTACTCAAATGCTAATGGTGAATTGGGGTTCAAGAGATTGTTATTTTCTTCTTTACACTTCTGTATTATTTTAATTTTCTACAAGCACATATTTTCTTTACATACAGAGTTTTAAAAAATCAACTTTTTAAAAACAATTTCCATATACCCTGAAGGAGTTCACTTGCAAAAATATTACTACTATCTGTGGGTTATAAAAAATACAACTTCTTTATAGCTAAATCCATAATTATAAGTTTCTAAAAAACTACCCAACAGTTTCAGAGTAACTTATGAAAAAAAGAAAAAGTAAATTCTTCTGTGCAGAAAACCACCCTGAGAACAGTTAGAACTGGCTTATTTTTTCAAGGCATCATCAGGTAGATTACTGGACTGCTTTGCCCAGCCCTCCTTGCCGAGTTCTTTATTTCTCTCACCTTGTTTGGTGGCTTGTATAGGAATTTGTTTCTGCTCCACTACGTTTGACAATTCCTTTTCCAGAACATACTGCTGATTCTACTCACTACTTTGTGAGAATATAAAACTTGAATTAAAATCCATGCCTTCTTGACTTTAATTTAGGATACACACATTCTTTAAGGGGTTTGCAAATTTATCAGGTTCTGTGGATAGACCATCTCTTTCAAATAGGGTGCTCTATGTCACAAGCCATTTAAGTCAGAAACCATAAGTTCTAAGAAAATGCAGCTTTAATTAGTAAGCTTTAGAATTAAATAAATGCCAATGATTGACTAAAAGGGGGTCAGAGAGATTACTCAAAGAGGAAACATTACGTCCTAGCAATCGCCTAATGGGAACCACCATAAAGGAAAACAATGGGCTTCAGGTGGACCACTGATGGCTTTTATTTCACTTTTTTACTTCATCACAGGTTGCAGAGAAATACAAAGAAGAGATGGGATATATAACTGGTTTAATTAAACAAGAAGAGATGTAATCTGGTTTAAGGAATCAAATTTTATGGATAAACAATTAGTTTACAATTGTTTACAAAATAGCCAAATACTGAATGGTATATGTTTGGCTTTCCCAAGACAATTTTCCTTGGTTATTTCCCTGACCAAAGATGGAAGAGACCCACGAGAGTGGCATGTTATATACTGTGCAAGGATAGACTCTGATGGTGGAAAGAGAGGGAGGGAGAGGAAGAGGAAGGGATGGAGGGAGGAAAAGGGAAGGAAGGAGGGAGAGAAGGAAGCAGCAGGTACCACTATCACCCGTCACCAGAGCTAGAAACATGGAGGTCTACTTCAGTTCCATCTTCTTCCTCATCCACCAACTCAATCTGTCCTAGTAATTCTACCTAAGAAGTATCTCTGGAGTCCATCCTTTCTTCTCCTTCCCCACTACCACTGCCTTATTTTAGGTCCTCATCATCTCTCAGCTAAACTGCTTCCTCTGATCTCCAGGCTCTGTCTCCTCTTCACCCAGCAGAACACACAAGTCTCAGATCTAATATACAATCATTCCAGAATATTATGGATACTGCAAACACCAACCAAGCATTTGATAAAATAGAGGCAAATCTAGGTATTCCTGAGAGCTCCTGAAAGTCATGCATTCATTCAACAAATATCCTTCACTGCCAATTATGAACCAGGCATTGTGGCAAAGTGAACAAGATAAAGTCCCTGAGCTCATGAAGCTAACATTTAGTGAAAAAGATAATGAACTCCTAAAGAAGCAAAAATATATGATATGATATAATCTCAGTGCTAATGAAAAATAAAGCAGTGTAAAGGGATAAAGGAAATAGGCAGGGGTGCTAGAGAGAGTTACTCGAGGTAGGTTGGTCAAAGAGGCCTCTCTGTAAAGGTTTGCACAGAGGCTTGAAGGGAAAGAGTGGAGAGTTTTGGAAAACTGGGGAAAAGTTTCCAGCAGAGGGACCAGAAGGGATGGAGTTCCTGAGGTGAGAATAACCTTGGGCTGTTTGAGGGTCAGAAGAAAGTTTCTACAACTTGGCATTCCAACCCTCTAACCACTGGAGATGGTTCTACAAAGGAGCACTTCTCTCCATCAGCTGCCCCCATGAGTGCTGGTGTCTGAATCCAGTCATGTGAACTGGCCACAATAGGCCCTCCATCTGCACTGCTGGCATAACCAAAGCAGTCAGCTGAGGGATACATGGTGTGATGGTTAGGTTCATGTGTCAACTTGGCCAGGTATCTGGTCAAGCAAGCACCGGCCTAACTGTTTCTGCAAGGACATTTGTGCCTGGTTAATAAACCAAAAGGCTGGTTTATTAAATCACAAGTCAATTGACTGCACCTATGACTGATTACATCAACAAAGGGTGTGTCTTCTGCAATGAGAGAATTCAATCACCTGGATTTATCCAATCAGCTGAAGACTTTTAAGGGAGAGAGAGAAAGGACTGTCACTTCTTCTTCGGCTAGCCCACGAACTATTTCCTGAGGAGTTCATCGAACACCTTCATCAGAGTTGCCAGTTCGTTGCCTGCCCCACAGTTGCGTGAGACACCTCTATAAAATCTTATATTTATAGATATCTCTTGCTGGTTCTGTTTCCCTAGAAAACCTTAACTAGTATACATGGCCCCAGGGTCAACAGCCTGCCCCAGAATCAGTGATTCAGTGCTAGGGCAAGGCCTGGGGACAACTGGGAAGGCTGTCTCCATCACCATGGAGCCAGGCCACCTGCAGGCAGGACTAGTTGGCCACCATGAAGTAGGCATTAAGTCAGGGACCACGGAGTGGGGCAAGGGTAAAGTGATGTTAGCACTGGTCTGAAAGTTCAAAAAGCATTTGGAATAGTTATTCAGGCAGCATCAGGACCTGGGCTCCAACTGTCCATCCATCAGCGCTCTGCAGAGAGCCAAGGCTAATTGGAGACAGCATTTGCTCTGACAGCTTCTGCTGTCTTGCCCAGCCCTCCTGACCCAAAAAGCATCCAAAGAGATCTCCTTCCTATCTGCTTCCCATGGCAGGGGTACCTTTCCCAGGGGGAACAAGGACTGATTTTAAAAGGTCTGATCATCCCAGCATCTTCTGTGTTCTTCCCAGCTGACTCTGAATCACTGCTTTAAATGCTTGGAAGCCCAGATACCTTGTGCCAGTTTGAATGTATTGTGTCCCCCAAATGCCATTATCTTTGATGTAGTCTTGTGGGATAGACTTTTGGTGCTGATTAGATTTGCTTGGAATGTGCCCCACCCAGCTGTGGGTGGTGACTTTGGTGGGATACTCCCATGGAGGTGTGACCCCACCCATTCAGGGTGGGCCTTGATCAGTGGAGCCATATAAAACATGCCGAAAAAGAGACTGAACGGAGTGCAGCTGTGAGTGACGTTTTGAAGAAGGGCAAGCTTGCTAGAGAGGAATGTCCTGGGAGAAAGCCATTTTGAAACCAGAACTTTGGAGCAGACGCCAGCCACGTGCCTTCCCAGCTAAAAGAGGTTTTCCGGACGCCATCGGCCATTCTCCAGTGAAGGTACCCGATTACTGATGTGTTACTTTGGATACTTTATGGCCTTAAGACTGTAACTGTATAGCCAAATAAACCCTCATTTTATAAAAGCCTATCCATCTCTAGTGTCTTGCATTCTGCAGCATTAGCAAACTAGAACATACCTCAAGGAATCTTCTAGTCTAACCCCTCAGCTGAAAAGCCTAACAAACTCAAATCCAGAGAGAAATTCACTTCATAGCCAGATTGTGTTGTTTCCCCCAAAATTCCTTTTGATCATGTACACGAACAGAAGTATGAATGAGGACCCAATGAAAGCAGGAGTAATGTCCTGTTTGCTGCTTGGCTTCAGCATTAAATGGCATCTATCCATGAACAATAAGCAAGAATACCTCCACAAGGAATGTGAAATCTATATAAAGCATCACAAAAATAAAGAATAGGATAATGGTTTTCTGCTGCAATACCGTCCATCAGCCTTCAGGGCAAGTGATTTAGAAGAAAAGGCCAGACCCCTGTAAAAACTGTAGGAAAGGAGGAGTTGTGAGTACAATGCTATTGCTACCTAGGATTTAAATTATTTCCATGGCTCTATTGCTTTCTAAGTATTGTCTTGTTCATGCTTATAATGACAAAGCATTGAGGGAAATTACTGTGAAATAATGGAACTAAGACTCAGAGAAGTAAAACATCATTCTCTTGCCATGTCCAGTCCAATATCTTGCTGCTATGCCAAACTGTCTTCCTTGGAAGAAAGAATTGAGGTTATAATAGAGATACTGTTTTTGGAATTAATTTTAAATGCTAGAAATGACTTCAAATTTAACGAGGAGCGGACAGGGACAAAGACTCCCGAATCCCCAGGTGATGGTAAATACTTGCAAGGAACTCAAAAGAGACATTCAAATGATCGCAGGTGCTCCTGCAGTGTTTCAGCAGCTAAAAACAAGTAAATAATATTGATGAAAGTGCTACCAATAAAACAATGTCCCTAATATCAAATTAACCATATGAGAAGCAAGAGTCACGTATGTTTCTTTTAAATGATAAATTTTCCATCCTTGATACATAGTATTCTCAGTAGTCCTGGTAGAATCTCTGAGGAAATCTCTGAACGGCTCAAAGAATATTTCAAAGTACTGTTGGTTGCTTCCCAACCTGCCCAGTAGGGAGTTAGGGAATCATGTTATCGTTACAGACTCAATCGTTGCCAAAGGATCCGCCCCTTTGGGACACTTGGCCCCTTTTTTTTAATAGACTCTCTTTAACATTTGAAAATTATGAACTCCTTTCTTCACTTCATGATTCCCCTTTTTTTTCATTAAACTCTTTCAGTTGTGATTTGAAAATTCTTTTGAAATGGAAGAGAACAATAAACTATTTGTGAGATGTTTCTAGATCTGTTCTAGAAATGTCCGGTATGATAGTTACTGGCCACATGTGGCTACTTAGCACTTAAAATGGGGCTAGACTAAGAGTCTCCCCAAGAGAACCTCTTTGTTGCTCAGATGGGGCCTCTCTCTCTAAGCCCACTCAGTAGGCAAACTCACTGCCCTCCCCCCTACATGGGACATGACTCCCAGAGGTGTAAATCTCCCTGGCAACATGGGACATGACTCCCAGGGATGAGCCTGGACCTGGCATTATGGAATTGAAAAAGTCTTCTTGACCAAAAAGAGGAAAGGAAATGAAACAAAATAAAGTTTCAGAGCCTGAGAGATATCAAATGGAGTCAAGAAGCCATTATGGAGGTTATTCTTATGCATTATATAGATACCCCTTTTTAGTTTTTAGTGTATTAGAATAGCTAGAAGGAAATACCTGAAACTGTTGAACTAGTAGCCTTGATTTTTGAAGATGACTGCATAACAATGTAGCTTACATGGTGTGACTGTGTGATTGTGAAAATCTTGTGGCTCACACTCCCTTTATCCAGTGTATGGACAGATGAGTAGAAAAATGGGGACAAAAACTAAATGAATGGGCTGTTTTGGGTGTTCTTCTTTATTTATATTTTTATTCTTATTTTAATTTTTTTTGGAGTAATGAAAATGTTCAAAAATTGATTTTGGTAATGAATGCACACTATATGATGGTACTGTGAACAACTGATTGTACACTGTGGATGACTGTAGGGTATGTGAATATATCTCAATAAAACTGAATTTAAAAAAAAAGTTTTTTTAAATGTGGCTAGAACAAACTGAGATGTGCTGCATGTATAAAATACACACCTGATTTTAAAAATTCAGTATGAAACCAAAGAATGTAAAATTTCTAATCAATAATTTTTACGTATATTATATGTTGAAACGATAATATTTTGGATATATTGGGTTAACTAAAACATAATATTAAAAATAATTTCACCTGTTTCTTTTTACTTTTTTATTGTGGCTATTAGAAAATCTAAAATTACATATGTGGCTCGCATTTATGGCTCCCATTATATTTCTGTTGATAGCACTGTTCTAGGGCATTACACAATTCCCTTTTTTGAAGGGATGGCCATTTGAATTTGATTTACTGTATGACCCTGCCGAGGTTAAGGACATTGGCTTTGGAGATAAACTGCCCTATATTTGAATCCTGGCTCTGCCATTTGATATATATAAGCAAGTTACTTAGCCTCTCTGTGTCCCCATTTCTTCATCTGAAAATAGCAATAATAGAGTTACAATAAAGATTAAATGAGATGATGTAGGTAAAGTGCTTAGAACGTGCCTGCTATACTCAACAACTATCTCTAGATTATATTATTACCCCAATTATTAGTAGTAGTATTACTATAACTACTTTTTCTAAATCCTGAGATGCATTGATTTTGAATTTAATAAATGCATTCCAGCTTTCCATTACCACCCATATATATGTGAGGATCATTTCAAGTAGATTTTCAACATTCAGCCTTCAATGGCAGTTGCATGAAAAGAACATTAAAACCATAGGAAAGAATTAAAAAAAAAAACCATAGGAAAGAGATTGTGCAAACTTCTTAAGACACACAGCACAGTGAACAGTGGTAGCCCATTAGAATTAGTTCACTCTAGAAGTTGTCCAAACAATTTAACATACAAATTAAGTGAGTCTGAGGATAAACAGTTTGTCTTTGCTTGAAAAAAAATCACTGATTCCCTGACCTAATGACTAACTTACCTTGATTTTTTTAGAAACCTAACAGATGATGAAAATTTGCTTGAGAAACAGACAAAACTGATAAGAACCATCACAGCCAAACAGAGAAATTTCTCCACAACCTCACAACTGGCTCAAGGCACTGTCTCTTTCTGGGTCAGCACAGTTTTCAATTTTCAAGAAGAAATAAACATTCAACTTCCTTAAGAAATCTTTCAAAAAATGTGAAATATAAATATAAAATATGAATAAAATCATCTTGTAGACTTTACCATACAAGAAGTCAGCTATGGTACCAACTTAATATACCATGATTAGAAGCACAAATCATTTATTAAAAATAAATTTTAATTAAGAGTGAAAAACAATTTATACAATTTGTGCAGTAAAGCATGCATTAAGCTGGATATGTATACTTGAATAAATCCAACCCGCTACTCATCATGCAGATTGAGAACATACACTATTCTTACAAATAGGATATAGTAATTCACTTCCTGTGCCTCTTCTCTCTAAACAGTAGGCATGGAGAAACACCAGCTTGTAGCTATTTTTACATCTCCAGTTTCCTTGCTCTGACATTTCAGACACTTCTAATGCCAACTTTCTACACAAAATTTCCCACAATCTACTACACAAAACTCTGCACACTTAGATGCAGCTTAACCCTTTAAAACAATGTAATTAGGAGTCATCAAATTTTCAAAAATTAAGAATTCTAAGTATTTATTTTAAAAAACAGGCACGTAACTACTGCTCTGGGAGATCTGCTAGAATAACATTTCTAAGGTGGCATTTAATGGTACAGCCTTGAGTAACCAATAATGGGGCATTTGTGCTGTCTCTAATATGTCCTCTTACGAAAACACTGAAACCAAGATATGGAAAGTATATTACCTTATTGTCCTCCAGGTTGATCACTTCCAAGAACTCATGATTCTCTAAGCCTTGGAGACTCGTGATCTGATTGTGGGACAGATCCAGGTTTTGTAGTGCTTTCAGGTCTCCCAAACCTGTGATCTTCTCAATCTGGTTATTACTCTAAAATTGATTTAAAAAAATACATTTAATATTGTCATGGCCTCTAGTAGGAAAAGTCGTCATGACAAGTTTTCATTTCAGAAACTGCCCCAAATCCCTTACAATTAGCAAGCCATTCTTATTTTTTACCCCGTTGCTGTCATTCACCTCCCTAAACCTATGCACACACACACACACACACACACACACACCCACCAGAAAGAAATCTCAGTTTTTCAGCTGGAAGACTCACTCTATAATATTTTCATTAAAGTTAAAGCAAGATGAGTGTTCATTTCAGCAGGCATGACAAAAGCTAGGTAGTATAAGCTTTTAACATTGCATACATAAAGCCTAATGGCAGCATAATTCCATGTTTAACTTTAGAAATATAAATTAATGAAATTCTTTCATCACATCACAATCAATCACTTGAATTTTGTAAATCCTACATGCCCTTCATTTTCAGAAGCATTCTAAATATAATTTCTTCATATCATGAGGGTTTTCAGGCTCTTATTGCAGTTCCCTCCTCTTGAATGTAGGCTGGACGTATGGCTTGCTTTAATCAAAAAAAAACATGGTGTAACAAAAAGAGAAATATTATATGCTACCACTAATGTGAACATTGCTGGGGGAGAATGCAGGGGTTTTGGGCTTTCCCACCTCGATGGTTGCTGATGTGCTCACAGACATTGGGGACTTTGGTTTGATGGGCTGAGCCCTCAATCACAGGACTTGCCCTTGAGAGGACTGTTACTGCAAAGGAGAGGCTAGGCCTGCTTATAATTGTGCCTAAGTGTCTCCTGAATGCCTCTCTGTTGCTCAGATGTGGCCCTCTCTCTCTAGCTAAGCCAACTTGGCAGGTGAAATCACTGCCCTCCCCCCTACGTGGGATCTGTCACCCAGGGGTGTAAATACCCCTGGCAACATGGAATATGACTCCCGGGGAGGAATCTGGACCTGGCATCGTGGGATGCAGAACATCTTCTTGACCAAAAGGGGGATGTGAAATGAAATGAAATCAGTTTCAGTGACTGAGAGATTCCAAAAGGAGCCGAGAAGTCACTCTGGTGAGCACTCTTACCTCCAATATAGATAACCCTTTTTAAGTTCTAATGAATTGGAATAGCTAGCAGTAAATACCTGAAACTATCAAACCACAGCCCAGAACCCTTGAATCTTGAAGACAATTGTATAAAAATGTAGCTTATGAGGGGTGACAATGTGATTGGGAAAGCCATGTGGATCACACTCCCCTTTGTCCAGCGTATGGATGGATGAGTAGAAAAACGGGGGCAAAAAAAAAGCACCCAGTGTTCTTTTTTACTTTAATTGTTCTTTTTCACTTTAATTGTTATTCTTATTACTTTTGGGTGTGTGGTAATGAAAATGTTCAAAAATTAATTTTGGTGATGGACACATAACTATGTGGTGGTACTGTGAACAACTGATTGTACGCTTTGTATGACTGCATGGTATGTGAATACATCTCAATAAAATTGAATTATTAAAAAAAATATATATATGGTGCAAGTGTGAAATTTGCAAGCCTAGGACTTAAGAGGCCTAACAGTTGCTGCTTTTGTTTGTTTTGGGAGCCCTGAGCTTCTACGTAAGAACTCTAGATACCTCCTGGAAAGACTCTGGAAAGGCCACACGGAGTAGGAGAGCCCGCATGGAGATAGGCCTTGAGACTAAATAATGAGAAAACCCCAACCACCCCAGTGTCCCAGCTGAGTCTATTCCCAGCCAATCTGCCAGCTGAATGTAGCAAGACCAGCAGAAAAAGCACCAAAGTCAGACCGTTGAATCATTAACAAATAAATGCTTATTTCTCTAAGCCACTACCATTTCAGGGCGGCTTGTTATGGAACAGTAGATACCCAATTAAATTCTTCAATACTTCATACATTAACGTCTTGTATGAGAAACACAGTGAGCACAAAACAAGGAAAGATTCAATACTCAAATGCTACCCTCTTCCCCAACTTCCATATATGTCCTTGTCCCAAGCCCCTATACCAATAAATAATAGGGATGACAGTAATTTGCATTTTCTTGTCTGTTTTCCAATACCTCATCATTCCTTGGGTTTCTTAGCCTTGGGGTAAAAGAATATGTCTTGGTAAAACTAAACGTTTAGGTTGAGTTAACAATCATAATAAAGAGTGATTTTGAGGTTTCAGTTAATACTGTGTTATTTTGCTCATCCTTAAACTCTTAAAAATTTTAATAAGCATTTTAAGAACTGAAAAGTTAAATGATAATATTGTTCTTCCATACTTTTCCTGGTTCATGTTTCTTGGTTCATGTTTCCTGGTACACTTAATAGCAAGAGCCCATTTTCATCCTATTTTTCATACAATTTCACTTCAACAATGAGCAAGATTTGTGTTCATTAGTATAATTCTATGGTTCTTTAAAATATTTTAATAGAATGTTGAGGATCTATAAAGCTAGATCATAGTACATGGGGGTTCATTACACTATTCTCTTTATTTTTACATATATTTGAAATTCCATAATAAAAAGAAAAAAATACTCATAATCCCATTTGCAAAATTAAGTCAAATTTCCTACTGTTCAGAATTCAAAAAATTCTAATAGAAATAGGAAAGAAAAGCTACATAAACTTAACATGATATCCATACTAATTAAACTTACTGAAATAAGACCTCAATATCCTCTTCAAAATATGCCCAATTATCAATTTTATATACAATGCACTTCTTCCCAAAGAACCTTGAATTACAGAGAGATTATAATTCTTCTCTACAGTCTCTAATGGCTTTCAAGGTGGTAGATGCATGAGTAGAATGAGGCATTAAAAAGTTTAATTAGATAGCTTATGGTCTTAAAAGATATCAGAATTGGGAAATTTTCAAAATCACCAAAATTCTGAGTTGAAAGTCATCAAGTTGAAACCCTTTATCCAATGCTGAAAAACTGATGCATCATTCCAATGAGTGGAGATCCAGTTTCTCCTTGAACGATTCTACTGGTTTGTTATATAATGATTAGGAGCGGGGCGGGGGGGAGGCTTTTAGAAAGTGGTTATCTTCTTAAATAAATGAAATTAGAAATATTCTCAATCTGTAAATTATTTAACAACAAGCGACTCTTGCTCAGAAAATGAATTTCAAAGTTTGAAATTCATTGTCGTTATTTCCTAAGAAGCTGATCAACAGAACTATTTTTCCCTTACGTTTATAGCAAAAGTTGATGTCAGAGAATTAGAAATTGTTATACATAATGAGTTGTTTTTTTTCTCTAAATGGTTAAATGAATTATTTTCCACAGTGACTGAAGTAATTGGTTTTCTACTTCAATGAATTAAAAGTAAAAACTGTTGTAATAAATGGTAACCATTATATTTTATAGATTTTATTAAAATTTGGAAAATAAAACCTTCCTATTCTCACAAATTTTAAGGAAAATGAATGATAGCATATTCATTATTTTCTAGTTCATCTTAGGTGATGGGGACAGGGATTGGGAACAACCAACTTAATCTATTTGTAGAAAAAAATAAGAATTTTATGCTTTGTCTAAAAGCTACTTAAGATGGAACTGTCAACCTGTCTTATTTAGTTGTTGAAACAAACTCTTAGGAAGAAAGTGCTATATGTTATTATTCTTAATACTGGCTCAATTCTCATTCCCTTAAGCACATCCCCATATATCTTTCCACATACGCTCCACTTAAAGTTAATGGGAGTGCTAATACAGAGAAGACGTGTGAAGAAAATAATACGGTTCTAACCAACTACAAAATGAATAATACATATTGCCAATAATATTTCAAAATTATAATAATTTAAAATGCTACTTTCTTTTATAATTCTTAAATTTTCAAACCAATTTACCAAATTCATTTTCATTTATGCTTTGCTAACCTTAGTGGGCAGAAAACATGAAACTGCGTATAAATTATTAAATGTTTCCATGCCTCAGTTCCATCCTAGGAAATGACAAGCCAGTACTTTACCCTCACCTAACTCACTGTAAGGAATGAAGGGTCTTGAAAAAGCACTTCAAGCTCCAGGCTAATTGGAAGAAAAATCAACACATACCACCTTCAGTTAACTATGTTTAAAATAAAACAGGAATAGCATATCGGATATGTCAAAAATCTGCAGATACCCCAAAGACGTCATTTCAAACAACAGTATCAACATCCTCCCGTGGGAGAGTTCACTTAAGAAATTAATAAACCAAAAGTCTTGCTGTTTTAAAAATTCTCCCTGCCCACCTTGTAATAGAATAAAGAACAGTAAAGCCATGTAAGAGTAGAAAGTGGGAGTGAGGGAGAAAGGAAGAAGGAAGAATCCTGAATAATCCATAAACTATGTTATTGGCCCTCAAATTAATGAGCTATTATACTGTTATTTCAAAAATAATACGTATATCTTTTGGACTATTACAATCCTGCTGATTTTTTTGTAAATGAACTCTATTTTCCTTGAGTGAGAGTCACAAAGCATGTCACACAGTTTATTAAAAAGAGTGTTCTGCATGGGAAAAATAAATTTAAACTTTCTGATTAGAAATGTTTACTCACAGCACAAGGTCTGATTTTCTAGAAAGGGAAACTAACATATTAATATAAAAGGACTGCCAAAATTCAGTGCACAGAGAACATTTTGTGATCCATTTGAAAGCAATAATCAGCAATAAATGTTATGCTTAAATGTGCCTGAATGTTATTTTTACCAATAAGACACTGCAAAATGTAGATGTAATAATTGATAAAATTATACCTTTCCCAGTGTAGAAAGTCAATCTTTTAAAAAATTGAATTTGGATACCAGATTAGAAAATCATTTTAATTTAGCATGAAATATTGATAACACACAAAAAACAGATATGGAAAAGAGCAAACAAAACTGAAGACAGTAACATTTCATAAAAGTTTAATTTTTCATGAACTTGAAAGATTCTAAATAATCATAATTCATACATTTACTAAAACATTAACTACCACTTCTATAAAGAATAACATTTTTGTTAGACTCACCAGACAAAGTATTTTGATTGGTAACATGCTCAAGCCATTAATTGATGTGATCTTGTTTCTGGCCAGGCTAAGGTGAGTTAGATTGATGCATAGCTCTAGTCCTTTGATTTCTTCTATTTCATTGCCTATATACCATGACTATGTTTAAGGAAAATGTTATTAAAAGATGTTGAAGGAAAAAGAATCAGTACTAAAATCATTAGAAGAATCAGTCTAAACAAAGCAGTATAAATGTGCCAACTATAGGATGCACATGAAATCTTGAAACATATTTTTTCACATAGAATATGTTACACTAGCACCACTTAAAGCTGATTGTTTTTGTTTCCTAGGCTGCTCGAGCAAATACCATTAAATGGGTCGGGTTAAACAATGGGAATTTATATGCTCACAGTTTTGAGGCTAAATGAAGTCTAAATCAAGGCATCATCAAGCTGATGCTTTCTTCCCAAAGACTGTGGTGTTCTGGGGCCGGCTGCCGACGAGCCTTGGTCCAGAGCTTGTCACATGGCAAGGTACATGGTGGCATCTCATGGTCTCTCACTTCTCTTTCTGGACCACTGATTTCAGCTTCTTGCTTCTGTGGTTTTCTCCCCCTGTCTGAATTTCACTCAGCTTATTAAGGACTCCGGTAACAGGATTAAGACCCACCCTGATTGAGGTGGGCCATACTTTCTTAACTGAGGTAATATCATCAAAAGATCCTACTTACAATGGGTTCACACCCACAGGAATAAATTAAATTTAAGAATATGTTTTTCTGGGGTCCACACAGCTTCAAGCCACTACACTGATCTTTTAAAAAGGAATAGCTTTTGGGTGTGCAGAGTTGCACTTGGATTCAAATGTGATTCCATTTAATCGGCGAAGAAGGAAATATTACAGGGGTACATATTGCCTCCTTGGCAGTGTATGTTTCTTTGGTTACTTAATGGTCTCCATGAGAAACTCATGTGCTTTTCCACCAGCAAGACTTCTGAACACAGGTTGCCCTGGAGAGGAATACATCCCAGGCTTTACCACCCTTGTGACCAGGTTAACAGTCTCAGGGATGTTATCTGAGACTTTGGTGGTCCAAAGTCCAACACCCCATTATAGACAGCAACAGCCCTTTCTATCTGTATTGGCTTTTCATTGCTCTTTAAAATGAATGAGACTTCAATGCTGCCTGGATTTCCTCAATCATTGATTAACTTTGTTTCCATTCATTGTTAAAAATTTAACTTCTGTCTTCCATCCTTATAGTCACGTAAAACTGCAATCTCAAAGTCACCAAATTCATTCACATCTCTCTGTCCTCAATCTCTTTGTCCAGTTTCTAGGATTTAACATCATTTCCCCAGCAAAGTTCAGTTTTCCCTCCCAATTAGCCAATGATGTCACCATTCTCTCAGCCACCTGTAAACTTCCAGGAATCCCATCAATTGCCAAAACTTGGATATTTTTTTCTTCAAAACACCTCTTTAATTATTCTCTTCCTTTACATTCACCCCTCTGCCAACTTAGCTCACCTTTAGCACCAATGTGCACCTCTAATATCTTATTCTTCTTTTCCTCAAGTCACTCTACGCACAGTAGTCAGGTTAATTTTTTCAAAATAATTATTGGATACCATGCTTCAATTTAAAAATTCTCATTGGAATCTCTTTTGTTGCTCAGATGTGGCCTCTCTCTCTAAGCCCACTCAGCAGGCAAACTCACTGCCCTTCCTGCTACATGGGACATGACTCCCAGAGGTGTAAATCTCCCTGGCAACTTGGGACATGACTCCTAGGGATGAGCCTGTACCCGGCATTGTGGGACTGAGAAAGCCTTCCTGACCAAAAGGGGGAAAACTAACGATACAAAATAAAGTTTCAGTGGCTGAGAGATTTCAAATGGAGTTAAGAGGTCATTCTGGAGGTTATTCTTATGCATTATATAGATACACCTTTTTAGTTTTTAGTGTATTAGAATAGTTAGAAGGAAATACCTGAAACTGTTGAACTGCAACCTAGTAGCCTTGATTATTGAAGACGATTGCATAACTATGTAGCTTACATGGTGTGACTGTGTGATTGTGAAAACCTTGTGGCTCACACTCCCTTTATCCAGTTTATGGACAGATGAGTAGAAAAACGGGGACAAAAACTAAATGAATAACTGGGGGACTAGGGGAATGGGATGTTTGGGTTGTTCTTCTTTACTTATATTTTTATTCTTATTTAATTTTTTTTGGAGTAATGAAAATGTTCAAAAATTGATTTTGGTGATGAATGCACAACTATATTACGGTACTGTGAACAACTGATTGTCCACTGTGGATGACTGCATGGTATGTGACTACGTCTCAAGAAATTACATTTAAAAAATCTCATAGGACAAATTCCAAATTCCTCAATCTGGAATCTAAAGCCTTTCACAAGAAGCAAAACCTATTTATCCAACATTATCTCCCAGTATAATCCAAAGGGAATTCTCTATTTCTGACAGGTCAATCTTCACAATAGTTCTCAAACGTATCAAGAATATTCTTACATGGCAGTATGTCTTCTTCTCAGGCTGCTTTCCTGCACCTTTCTAAACCCTATCCCATCTTTAGGACTTAACACCAGGTTCCACTTTTTTTCTCTCTCTTTCTTTTTCTTTTTGAATGTTCACATTATATCAACATCTTAAGTATTTATTCTTGACAGCTAGCCTTCATTTTCTTATTATTTCTTCTTTATTACTTTTTAATTACACAAGTAAGGGCAAATGATGAGTGGGAGAAAGTATTCACAACACACACAGTAGACAAAGGATTACTATCTAGAATACATAAAGAATGACCATAAATCAATAGAAAAAAAGACAAAACAAACCAAGAGAAAATGGACAAAGAATATGCCCAGGCAATTCTCCAAAGAGTAAATCTAAATGGCTAATAAACATATGAAAAGATGTTGTGCTTCATCTGTAGTCAAGGGAATGCAAATGAAGACAAGATGCCATTCTTCACCCATCAGCTTGGCAAACATTTTAAAATGCCATAAGGTTTTGAAAACAGATATTTTCATACTATTGAGTGGGAGCATTCATTACTATATAGCTGCTTTGGAAGCAATTTGGCAGTGTCCATTAAAATTGTAAAAATTACATAGCAATTCCACTTCTTGTTATCCACTCTAGAAAAAAAAAATTTCTTAAGGCCTTTTCTGATCATCTTATAACCCACAGTTATTTCCTCCCCATTAATCATAGAATAAAATAAATTTTTAAGGAGGAAGGAATCCTAAATATCACAAGACACAGCATATATTTTTCCTGATATTATAATTAATGGTAGTCAACATAACCCTACTTACTATGTCTTTAACATCTCTGGTCATATTTTTCATTTGTAAAATGGGGTTAACATCAGATGGCCAAGAAGGTCAAAAATTAGAGAATGGTGAAAAATTAGAAAATTCATGTATATGTGCTGCGCAAACCATAAATTTATGCACCTCAGAATTACAAAGCATTATCATTAAGTTACAAACACATGAGGCCAAGATATCATGTCTTCCTACCTCTTGGCAAACAGCACATTTCACAAAATAAATATTTAATGGACAACTGAATAAATGAGCACAAAAATGGAAGATTCAAGGCTGGGATTGAGTCTGAAAAGACCTAGGACTGAGAAAAGTGAAAAAGGAAACTGGAAACAATGATGAGAATATATTGCTAAATGAACCAGAAATTCCTAGTTTTTCCTCACTGGTTTCAGATTCAATCCTTGGGTTAAAACATATGTTTAACATCCTGTCAACACTGTTTCTCCTTTCTTCCCCATAGTTCCGTTTGTTGCCAATATGGATTTTCAAGTCTACTTTCATTAAGCTCATTGACAGAATAGTCCTACAAATAGACATTTATGCTCACAAACGCTACCCTCCTTTCTGCTTCCATTTTCTTTGGGCTGTGTAAATAATTATTCTGGAATGAGAACAAAGACTGGATCTTTGTAGATATGGGTCATCATGCAGGCTGAATGTGAAATATAGGAAACAGTAGATTAAACTAACTATACAGTTATAGATCAAATATCCTTGGAGTAGGCAAGCTTTGGTATCAACAATTAAGCAAGGAAAATTTCAAAAGACCCTCCGTCTTAGTTTTGCAGAAGTAGCAATAGACTTCAAGATCTATTTCAGGAGCACCGGTGCCCCTGTAGCCCTGCTTTAAGCAAGGTGAAGATACTGAATGAATTATGCCAGAGTAAAACAGATGTTTGTGGGTAGCCAGGTCAGCAAGCATTCCCATAGGAAGCTGACAAGGATGAAAAAAACTAGAAACTGAAACTAGAGAGGAATTGAAAAGTTTGTTTATTGTGTATACTGTAATTTTCCAAGTCATTAGAGGCTAACAACAGTCCCCTTAGTACATGCAGCTTTGATAGTACAGTAAGTTGTGTTTATGAAATTTGTATTGCCAGGACAAAAAGGAAGAGGAATTCAGATGCCTCACTGCGACTGTCACCCATTGCTGCCACTCAGCGCTGGGGCAAAGCGTGAGGAATTTGACTGGACATCTGTTGAGACCATGATCATTTTGGAAAATTGCCCTCTCTTATTTCTCAACTGTTCATTCCCCTTTAAATTAAGGAATTTCAGGCACTAGAAACTAATCAGGCCCTTGAGTAAATGTGGTTAGGAGTACTTGTTACAGTGGCAAAACAGCTTTTGTCCCCTCCTAATTACTCATACAAACAGCGGATACATCCTATATGACTATCTGCAATGATAAAAGCCAAAATGCAGGACTGGTTCATACAGAATTCTGAGTTCACAGTTTGCTTTCAGGAATACCCTATCTCCTTGATCTTCGTTTTTCTTATTTTAAGAACCTTCACAAAACTACTGTGGCTTGCCCACTCTCCTAACACTTGATTCTTTCATGGCCTTTCATGGGTCTTGGGACTTTCCTGATAAGAAATATAATCTGATAAACCATTAAACTATTACAACGAATTAGCTTACTGGGTTAATCCTCTTAGGTATAATTCAATTTTAAAAGACCACTATCAAGAGAAAGAGACTCAAAATTATCATATTGCATTCCAGCTCTAAAGTTTTAGGATTCTGTGCATAAATCTTTTACAGTGGAAGTTTAGGCTCTTGTGGAAACTGAGGGGAGTAATTCTGTGGCACATAAACATAGCTTTACAACTAGGGGAAAGCCCAACAACATATTTTTACATTTTGGCAATACTGTCAGTAGTTGACAGTGTTTGACATGAATTATTCACTAGTTCAGTATTCACACTTACTCATTTGTCTACAACCATAAAATACGGTTCGAGTGTATAGAAAACAGTTACTGAGAGATAAGTAGGAAATCCATCACAATTCCCTTAGTAGAGAAAGCCACAATAATGACTTTAATCAAAACCAATCCTAAAAGATCTCTATCACCTCTCTGGTGAAAAATGTTCTTCTCTATAGGAGTGAATCTCTCTAAGAAATTAAACATACATACAGATTAAATGGCTATGTGATGAAAGTGATAATTATTCAGTGAATTGCAACACGGGAAAAACAACGGAATTCAGATGACTAGTTTCATTTCAACCATTTACCAAATAATCTCAGGCAAGTCACTGAACCTCCCTGGCCCCAGGCTCCTCTTCCATAAAATAAAGGGTTGCATTAGATGATCTATAAAGTCTTGTCTGAATTTAAAATTCTATGAGTCATTTTTTTTTAACTCCATGATTCCATACTCATAAAACAAATTTCAAATAAACAACCAGTTAGTTGATATTTGCAGTTAAAGAGTAAACTGCATTCTCTCTGAAGAATAAATAAATGTACTTATCCTTGGCAATGTCTATCATCTTACAACTTAGGATGATTATCAATTAATCATCAGTTAAACACACATGGAAGGACAAAATAGCATAATAAACTAAAAGATTGATATCTTGTAGTTGTTAACAATTTATTCTGAGGTATTAATATAACCTAATACAATAACATTGTCAGTATTAATAGCTCAATTAATTGACTTCTTTTTACTTCAAATGACTGACTGCAAAGAAATTAATTTATAATATTCAGGGTTTTAAAAATTTTTAATGGACACAGGTACATAGAACCAGGTTAAGTTTAATACTTGATTCATCATTGGTCCCTGCATGGCCCACTTGTATTGATTTTCAAAAATATAAGGAATATTCTTGAAACCATGTCCCAGCCCAAGAACTAGAACATCTGCTTAATGTAAAGCTACCTATATACAACTCTCCTGTCGCATCCTTGGGTTTCCCTCTGAGAGAGAACAACTAGGCTGAATTTTCTCCTTCCTCTTACCTTCACCTTTAGTTTTATAACTGAATTATATTATTTAGTTTTATTAAGATTCATCTTTATTGCTGCATATAGATATATTTCATTTATTTCCACTGCTGTATGATACTCTATTGTGTGACTACACCATAATGCATTTATGTTTTCTTTTAACAACGGGCATTTGGGTTGTTTTCAGTTCTTTGCTCTTACAAGCAATGCCACTGTGAACATTCTTATACAAGCCTATAGGTACACACACACTAAACTTTCCATATGCAGGAATGAAAGTCCTGGGTCACAGGGAATTTGGATGTTCAACTCCACAAGATAATATTAAACTGTTTTCCAAAGTGGTTGAACTAATGCCATACCCAGAAGCAAGGTATGAAGAGATCCTCTTGATCCACATGTTTTCCAACACTCCGTATTTTTACATTTCTTAAATTTTGTCTACGGAATGAATATAATGCAGTATCTCATTATGGTCTCAAGTTGCAGTTCCCTGAACACAAATGAGGTTGAGCATCTCTTCATATGTTTATTAGTCTTATCTGTTTCATTTTCTATAAAATTCCTTTTCACATCTTTTGTCCATCTTCTTTTTATCCAGGGACATGGGATATATCTCTATTTAATTAGGTCTTTCATGTTCTTCATTAAAGATTTATTACGTTTTCCTCACAGGTCTTATTCACCTTTAAAAAGATTAATTTTCATCTCTCATATAAATAGTGTATTGTTTTAAAATGTGTTTTCTAATTACTTGCTTCTAGTGCAGAGAAATGCAATCAATTTCTATATACTGAACTTATATACAGCCATCTTGTTAAACTCTCTTAAGTCTCCCTGTAATTCTAGTCATTTCATGTTCTTGTCTATATTCTCTGTAGATAATCATGTCATCTGCAGACAATGACTGTTATTTTCTTCTTAACAATCTTTAGTTTCTTTCTCTTGTTTTATGGTGCTGGTTAGGACCTCTCAAAACAGTGATGGATAGAAGTGGCAATGGTGGGTATCCATGTATTGTTACCGATTTTAAAAAAGAATATTTACAATGTTATGAATCAGGATAAAATTTTCTTCTAATTTTTTGGTAGGCATTCTTTATCACATTGAGTAAATTCTCTACTACTACTTTACTAAGAGTTTTTATTGTGAATGAGTGCTGGATTTTATCAAATGCTTTTCTGTATCTATAGAGTTTCCATATCCATAACTATAGATCATTTGGTTTATTTCCCCTAAGCTGTTAATACAGTTAATGACATTTATAGATTTTCCAATATTAAACCATCGTTACATTCCTGAGATAAACCCAACTTAGTCATGGTATACTATCCTTTTTATACACTGTCAGATTTAGTTTGCTAATATTTTGCTTAGGATTTTTACCACTATAACATGGTGAAATGAGCCCGCCATTTTCCTTTCTCTTATTGTTCCTTGTCTGGTTTGGGTATCAAAGTTACTTCATCAGAATGAATTGGAAATATGTATTCTAGTTTTAATGTTTGAGATAATTTGATTGGTAGTGAATGCCTGTTCCTTGCAAGTTTAGGTTTGTAATTTCCTTTGAATGAAGATTTTAAATCCTGCTTTAATAGCTACAGGACTACCCAGGACTTCAATTTCCAAGCCAGCATTTTGGTGAGTAAGCTTTTTGTAGAAATTTGTCCATTCTGTTTAAGTCTTCAAATATAATGGCAGAAAAGTTAAGATTATCTTATTATCTTTTTTATTTCAATTAGAGCTTGTTAGTCTTTTCAAAAACAATCCTATCTAGTGTGCTCCCCCCAAAGAGATTTATAATCTTGTTAGAGATATATCTGCTTTTAGCTGGACAAAAAAAACTTGTCAAACTCCATTATCTGCATTGTGGACAATATGATAAACTTGAACAGCACAAAAGTGTGGGGATAGGAGGGTGGCATGTGTAGTACCTGTTTAGAAACTAGCCTACTAACTTTTTAAAACTGTAAGATATCTAAAAAGTTTATTTCATTAATAGTTCATGAAAAGTACCTTGTTTTGGCTACTTGTCTTCTTTGCATTTTTTTAAATGCAAGTGAGGAATGGTGCCATGTTACATTCCAATTATATGCTCATGTTCTGAATTTCAATTGGTTCTTATGTAATAATTACAGCTTTTGATACTTCAAAGACTCCATTGTTGCATATAATGTCAAGAAAAAAACACTAATTCCTTTCTTCATGATACTCGAAATCTATAAAGTCATAATAGTTCAGGTTTTACATGGAAAGATAAAATTATATATAAATTATGACTCTCGCATTAGAAATTTTGAAACTTCATCTTCTGTTTTGAGTTGGGTTTTTTTGTGTTTGTTCCCTTTGACAGTTTTGTTCTGTACACAGAAGAGAATCCTCATTCACAGCACCCTGAATGATCAGAAGGAGCTCTGGATGCTCAATCCCTTCCAGCTCTTAAGAGTTTAGGGGGGTGGCCAACTCTTGGATCAGTGCTTCTCAAGTTTTAATGTCAAGTAAATTGCATTGGGGGCTTGTTAAAATGCAGATTCTGATTTAGTAGGTCTGAGGGTAGAGCCCCAGATTCTGCATTTCTAAGAGGCTGCAGGTGATGCTGATGCTGCGAGTCTTCCTTGAACAGTGCCCTCCTGGCTGGCCTGAGAGTGCTTCTGGTGAGGGGACTTCTGGACCACACGACTTCTGGACAATGAGATTGTGTCCATTTGCAAATTCAATATATATATAACATGAGCACAAATTGAAGGTTCTATGAACAGATGCTGTTAATGTGTACTACTTCCAGTTTGTCATCAAAACAGAAATCTATTAGGCTACATTCAGGAGAATTTGCACATTTCAAGAGCACCCTCTAAATATCCTCCAAATGCTCATTCTCACATGCAAGTTCTAATGGGAGTGGTGTTATGTTCTAAACTTTCCATCACGAAAGAATAAGGTTTTCTTCTACAAAATACGTCCTCAAGAAAATGGACCTGCAGATATTCCTCCATCTCAGCTTGGTAATAAAGATAGTGTACTAACTGCTGCCACATCCCTGGAATGAGGCACCTGGGGACAATCAATTCATTTTCTACCCTGCCTCCCTCCAAATCCTCAGGTGGGTAGAAAGATACTTACAGAGAAAGAAGAGCTGTTCCCTTTATCACTCAGAGAAACACCCAGTCTCTGGTGTAAAGAAGAGACTCAAGCTCATTAAACTTACCAATCCCTTTATCCCTTTAGGCTCTAGAAATTGGAGCATACTAACTTTAGAGTAGGGGTTCTGTTTGCATGGGAGCCTGACTCATACAGTAGATGTGTTCCTGAAGTTGGTTGAAAATAAAAAGTTTTACAGTTTTTTTTATGAAAGTGTATTTTAAATACACTCAAGATCCCTGCTATTTAAAGAGTGTAATATGAATTATTTGTGAAACAATTTTACTTATTTTTACTTATGACCAAACCTCGATTTTCAAATACTGAATTTACTTTTTTAAAAAATAGGGCACATCTTTAAGTAAATTTGAGAAAGGAGTTAAAGTCAATTAAAACAGAACTTCTTATCTGATTGCACCATTAAGAATAAATATACATTTTTTGGAAAAATGTCTTTCTTACTTTCAACTTTTCAGGTACAAGACACTCTTGGCAAGTTCTGACTTGCAGTTTTATTCTTAGGTAAATAAAATAGCTTTCCTTGCCTTGTGAATATCAATTCCTAGTCATTTAAATGAGTCACATATCTCTAGCAAATTGCCATCTGGTACACTTCCTTAACGTATCTGTTAACCAAAATTTTCCCTTTACTCATTCAAAGGATACTGTCCAAAATTAGTTTAGTGAGAGCCTGGTACGAAGACAAATCACGCATTTCAGAAATTTGGTTGCAGGAAAAATCTGCGCTCTGGTGAGAAAAAGAGAACAATACACCATACTTGGTTTTCCATTCATCTTCACCACATTAATGAATTTCACATGAGTTAGGTAATTCTGGGTGTACAATTAGACTCCATTACTAAGAATCCACTGAGGCTAAAACATTTGAGATCTACCTCAATTTCACTCTTACTTACCATCATTTCTTTCATTTTCTCTAATTCCCAGTAAATTGTGTTCAGTTAATTTATATGCATATCTTGTTTCCCTTTTCTTTGCCTTTTCTATTCCTATCTCAATATATTCTCCCAAGTCACCCCCTAAATGCCAGAATTAACTTTCTTATCCATTCTTTGGGCCTTATCTCTTCAACTTTACATCTTTTCTCAAAATTGCCCATTTTAGGAAAGCATTTTCAGCAACTTCATTTGTTCCTATTAAAAAAATTGAGCCCCACCAACATAAAGAAACATAAAGTTAAATAACTTTGTTTAACTACATGCTTCCCGGCAAAAATACACAAAAATGATTTTTTTGAAAAAGGAAAGAAAAATCCAAGTTTTTTTAAATACTTACATTGATAAATTGCCAGGCACAATGTAACCATTTTCTGGATAACTATCAAGTAATTTTATAATAAGTGCCATGCAAATATTTTTATCTTCTCATTCCCTTTAAAAGACTGATTCCCCACCCCCCAAAATTTACTAAGATTATTTTAGCAATGCATTAAATACTAAATACTTCAAATCCTAGGTGCTTTAAATACTTAAAAAAAAAAAACAAAACAAAGCAGAAAACAACTCAAATCACCAGAGCAGAAAAATGGTGTCAATTACAATATAGCGTGTGAACCATATCAAGAAATGGAAATGAGCAAATGAAATAGTGTTAGGTAAAAATAAATAAATAAATAAGAACACAAAACTATGCATATACAAATTGCAGCTATGTGGAACATACCATGACAGAATCAGAAGTCAGTTTGGCATGATGTGAAATGGGTTTGATATTTACTTTTTTCTTCTATATTATAAATAAGTCCCAAATGATGGACTAGGAATAAACTTACAATTCTCTGGGCTCAGTGATGATTAACACTTTCTTATCAACTCCTTTCATCTTCTTGCCAGAGCATGTGTCTGCTCATATCTATCTGACTACACCTCAGTCAGCGCTACAGCTGACTCCATGTACCTATGACATTGGGTTCACTGAGACACCCTAAAGGGTCATGACATTGCTCTGATATCCATCTGAACCCAGATGTCCAACTGAAGTACCTATCAAATCAAATTAGCACTAACTTCACCTACAAAGAGCAAAAACATTCCAATAAATACAAAAAGAGTACAAGTAGAAGCCCCTGCTCTTCAGGAAATGCATTCCTTCTCAGGTTGGTGTCCAATGCTTACATATATTAAATTAAAAGGAGGCAGAGCTTCCCAAGAGAGAGACTTTGGGATTGCAGACATTGGGTTCAATTCCAGCTTTGTTATCTACTGGTTATTTAACCTTTCTATGCTTCAGTGTCCTCATGAGTAACCATCAGTAAAATGGCACAGTACCAGCAGCCCGGCAGCTTTCAGGGTAGGGTCAAATAAGATAATACATGGGAAAACACCTGCAATGTCTCAGTCATTTCCTTCCCATATTCACAGTGAGTTGGAAAACCTGATCAGGGACAACCTGACACTTTGCAAGCACTTCTCTAAAGTTACCAATATATTTGTTCTTAATTCTCTCAGAGCTTGGTACCTTCAGAATGGAGTATATGATTTATTTTTGTTCATTTGAGGGGTCTTTGGGGAAGGGGAGAAGATAGAGGTATGAATGGAAGAAACTCCTTGGAAGTTTTTCCCAGGGTGTCCCAGTTAAGTTACCATGACTGATTTCACTGGGGCTCAGGGCAAGAAGTAATGGGACAGCAAAGGAGAATTGAAGCAGCTCTTCAAATACAATTTCTGAGTAGTCTCAAGAGCACGTGGTCCCATGTGGAGTACAAACAGGCACCTTGTGTGACTTACTGGGACAAAGGAATATCACCCTGGCAATTACTGTAATTTCAAAGAGGAAAAACACACTACTGATAAAAATGAAATAATGTGAAGCAACAGAAGAAAATCAAGAAAGGCATCTCATTGTCAGTATGAGGTATGTCAGATTCTTGATAACAGATTTTGTATTTCCCATTGTGTGTGAAAGCCTCAGCAAATATTTGGATCTAACTTAATTTCTTTGTCAATAAAATAAAACCAATAAAATGCAATAGCTGATCTCCATTCCTTAAAATAACTTTTTATTAAAGTTTTGAGTCCAATACAAGAACACTAATCACAAGCTCTCTGCCAATAATTTCCAAATTTGTCAGCACATTAGAACCACTTGAGGATCTTTTAAAAATTCCAAAGCCCAGGCCCCTACTCACCCAATTAAATCAGACTCCCTAGCAGTGGGACGCAGGCATCAGTAGTTTTTGGAACTCCCCAGGTGATTCCAATGTGCAGAAGAGATTAGGAACCACTGCTTTATGTCCTTTCTACTCAAGAGCGGTCCCTGGACCAGCAGCAGTGCACCACCTGGAGCTTATAGGCATCACAACCTCAGGCTCCACCACAGGCCTTCTGAGTAGGACCTCATTTTAGCTAGAACTACAGGTGAGTCACACCACTCTACGGCATAGTGAACTGCTCTATAAACACTATTCACAGATAATTTATTTGTCTCAGAAATGCAAAAGCAAGTTTAGAGAAGAATGAAGGTCTGAAATAATTTTCTTTTCTAAAAAATAAATAAATAAATAAATAATAAAGACAAATTTGAGCCCACAGGAAATTGTGACAGATCAGATTATAAATTTGATATAGTGTTCTGCCATAATAAAAATATACAATAACTAGTATTTAAATGAGGGAGAGGTAAATGAAAGGAAATTTGTTCTTGGGTTTGATCACTAAATTTTAGTAAACCTTTCTAAAAAGACGATCCATTACAGACCATCTCACTTTCCCACAATAAATGACGTATAAATCTGGCTACTCTTTTTTTTCTTTCATTTCAGACACTTATACCATTTAACCCTACATCTTATTCTCCTTGAATTCACTCTTTATATTTAGCTCTGTTTTGCCTATTTAATGTACTCTGCAGCACACTTAATTTATGTAATTAATATCTAGATAATGTTTACCTTGAGATTTTTAGGTGGCTTGAAATCGAAGAAAGTAGTCAGTTTATTCTGAGACGCATTAAGTTCTAGAAGATAAGGCATATAACCCACGCAAGACAAATCTGAGGAGGAAACAGAAATATAGAATAAGGTAAGCCAATAAAAGAAAAATTAGACAAAGTCATTAAAAACAGCATACATTATATCAGAAAATCAAAAAATTACGCCAGTTGCAAGCACATCTTAATTATTCCAGACAAGTGAAATGAATAAAAACAAGAGTGTGTGTGAAATATTTAAAAAAAAAAAAAAGAAAAAAAGTGTGGAAAACTCTCCACGAGCCCATAGTTGAACCTTTTTTCCAGGGCCTCCCCACCACTTCCATTCCTTTTCCCAAGATAGCCAAATAAGAAATGGCAGAGGCCACCTCCCTTTCCCAGCTCACTCCCCCAGGAGCTGGTAACAAATCCTTTGAAAACTGTCAGCCTTAGAGGAAAGGATGAGAAACTAAACCTTAGATACACCGCTTGATAATTAGCTCCTAAATAACCGAATTAGGCCTTTTCAGCAAGATTGGAAATGCCACAGAGAACTCTCTCTGTTGCAAATTAAATTTTGTTTTCATTTGACTTAATCCTAAATCTCATAAATTCTTGAAGTGATTTAAAGAATTGCTATTACTTTACTTTGACTCTGAATTGGTTCAAAAGTACATCTGAGTTTGGCATTTTATCCCAAGCAAACATTCTAAGTATCCTTGAATACTCAGAAAAGGACTACTGTCCTAGCAAAGGGTACTCATGGTGAAATTAACATATAAAACATAAAACCAGTGAAATATTTTGTCCTTTCCTGCCACATTAGGGCATGAATGAGGGAGAGAATTAGGAAGAATTACGTGACTGGGGTAACGGTCCTGGCTCAATCAGTGACTCCTCTCTCCACCTGGAAACAGTGACAATAATACTGGCTCCCTGTTTTCTCACTCTGGACCAGAGAGCCAACTATTTCAATCCCTCAGAGGATGGCACCCAGTGGGAGAATGGCGCCTCCACATTTTCACCAGGTGGCACACGCCCGGAGCAGCTGGTGCACCCTGGAGATGTGAGCAGGTGACGTGAGGGAGTGTCCAACAGCTTTCCTTCACAAAGCTCACTGAAGTCAGAAAATCCCCACCAGTTTCTACTTCATTCCTTTGGGCTAAACTATACCCTTTTTTTATTAAATGTAAATAGTTCTGGGAGGGACAATTCATTGGGTTGTTCACATTTTGGTGGGAATGAATGAGCAAGTCAAGAAAGGCTGCCCATGAAAGGAAACCTAAAAAGCAACTGAAATTGCTTTACAATCTTTTGCCTTTTCATCAACTCTAAGCTCAGCTACAGGTCTGTAAGTAGTGGTCTCAATTCCACTGACTTCCATCAGCCCTGGACCTCCTCAGAGTTAACCTTTCTGTGGGCAGATAACTACCAGACTGTGGAACTCTGTCTTGAAGCAGAAGCAGCTAGCACTTAGAGAGAGACAGACATGGGGAGGGCATGTCACATTTTGTAGACAGCCAATGCTTTCAAATCATTCTGATGGGGAAAAAAAAGCTATGGTCTGTAACACTGGGTTTCTAACAGCAGACCCACTAATTTCTCATTTGGTGTAGTGCTCTTGGCATCCACCAGGTGGCAGGAGCTGCTCGTTTCTCCATCAGTGGTTCTCAAAGTGTGGCCCAGAACCAGCAGTATCAGCCTCACTTATTCCAAATGCAAATTTTGGGGCCCCACCCCAGATCTACTAAATCAGAAACTCTGAGGGTGGAGTTCAGTAATCTGTATTTTAATAGTCCCTGCAGGGGATTCTGATGCAAATTGAAGACCTTTCTACATCAGAGTAAGGCTGTTGTTAGAAAAAGACAACATACACACAGTAGGCTCTCAAACGCTTGATGAATCAATGAAATGGGCCATAAAAGGTTAAATAAGACTGATCTCCCTGAAGAGGAAAGCTTTGATCACAACTGTGGACTCCCGCTAGGGGTGGCAAGGGTATCAAGCAGAACCTCTTTCCCCTGCTCAGTAGCACTGAGCATTGTTAAGGCCTTCCACCATATGCAACTCCTTACCCTGTAAATAAAACCCATGTGGGGAAGGAAGGAGGGGGAGTTCCCTCTGGTAACACAAAGAAGTCTTTCTGATGATACTGTATCTGGGATTTGCTTTAAAAAAAAAAAAAAAAAACAACTCTAGGGAAGGTAAGGGGTTTGTAGAGGTATAAATGACACAGGCTGACAATTGTTGTAGTTGAGGAATAGGTTCATTACACTACTCTCTTTACTTGTTCTCATGTTTTCAGTTTCCCATAATAAAGTTTTATAAAACTAGAAAAAATAAAAATCTTGCAAAATCAGTAGTATTTTAAAAATTTCCTTAGCCATTGAAAAGAAAGAATAGATATTAATTATTGGAGCCATATGAGAAAGAAAAAATCAGAAAATGAAAGAGACTATATCAGTCACACTTAACTGTCAAGAAAAAAGAACAAGTGAAAGAAATAAGTAGAAAAATTATTGGTGAAGAAAGCAGGTCAGAAATAATGATTTGCTTACTTCCTGGAAGTTTAAAGAAAAAAAAGTGCACTGTTAACTTCAAATAAGATCATAAATCAGAAACAAGGATCAAGTTTTGAAGACAATTGACAATTGTAGAACTAATGTCATTAAATGTGAACAGGTGTCAAAAAATACATTCTATAGAACTACAAATGACAGAGTTAGAGATGAAAGAAGCAAGTAAATAGAAGCAGAAAGCAAAAAGGGGAGAAAACTAAATTTGTGAATCTCTGGAGCCCAAGTGAGAACAGAAATAGCTAGCCACGATCAGATGTAGATGCAAAAGCAAAATAAGGAAAAGAATCTATTAAAGGAAAAAGAGGACTAGATCATCTGCAATGAACAGAGAGAGAAGAGAAGGGAATCAACAAATATTCAAGAAGTATTGAGGAAGTAATGATCAGTCTCTTAAAAGGAAGGAATAAAGCAAATATTCTATTTGATACTCTTAAATATTGAGTACATCTCACCCATGTAATAGTATCAAGTGTTTGCAGATGTGCTTTTTTTTTTTTTAACTCATCAATCTTTGCGTGGAAAGAAGAGCAGCCATTCTAAATTGAGCCACAATATCACTTACAGCAATCTTTGTGGTTTTAAAACTATACTACATACTGCAAAATTTAAATTTTTAAATACTTCAGTGATCCATCAATTTTCAAGGAAGACAATTACATACCTTCAATTTTATTTACTGAAAGATCCAACTTCTGTAGGTGAACATATCCACAGAGAATGCTAATATCAGTTAAATCACAACCCTGAGAAAATAAAAGATAAAGACTTCAATTTTGCTTACATGGATAGTACTCAGCCTCCTTGCTACATCTGGAAATAATAATTGACAGAAAGAAATCCAGAATTTCTATCAAAAGTGTAGCAAAAGTGAGAGAAGGGAATCTGAAGCCTACTACTAAAAGGAGTTCAAAGAGACCACAAACCCATCAAAAATGCATTCCTCTGAAGAAAATAATAGATTAGAAAATTAGTGTTGTTAGCAAAAAATGAATACAACATGAAAAGGTAAATTAAAGCAGTGTTATGAGTCTTTCAGGGCAGAGTTTTATATATATATATATATAAAAATTCATAATAGCCATAAAGCCAAAGCCTTTATCTAATAGAAGAAAAGGGAAAGCAAATTCCTAGAATTTAAATGAAGTTTTAAAGAGAGTTCATACCTAATCAAGAGACCATCAGTTACACCATCCAGTTTCAGGGTTCATTTTCAAAGCTCTTTCACAATAAACTCCTCTGATCAAACAAAGCTGTGAGATTGGGAGGGCAGATTATTCCCAATTTAGAGATGCGGAATGTAGGAGGCACAGGGAGGAACATAAGTAGCCTAAAATCTCATAGCAGGTTAGTGATAGAGGGAGAAACAGAATACGAGTCCCCTGAATCCTGCCGCAAACTCTTTCCATGCAATCCTGCTTCCAGTCAACTGTGAGGGGGGCAAGAGGGGAAGGTGATCCCTCTGAGCAAAGAACCACGTTACTGGTTTACGCTGCGCCATCAGAAAAAGCCAACCCAAGAAGAGTCATTCTTAACCAAGTTCTCAAATATAATAATAATAATGATGATAGTTTAATGAAGACTGCTAGAACAGTAACAGATAAATGCTGACTGAACACCTACTATGTATGAGGCATTGTGCTTGGCATGATGAGACCCACAGTGATGGAAAAGACCTAGTTTGTCCTTAAGAAAATTATGACTTTGATAGGAGAGAAGATATATACACAGGTAGCAAGAGAAAATATGAAACAATATGTAACGTAAAGTATAAGGGGGAAAAACTACTAACCCAAGCAACTCTAAGAAAGTGTATTCAGTAAGACGGGTTATTAAGACAACGTAATTCAATCTGTAATATCTCACATGTATGGAGGTCAGTGGCAAAATAAGTTAAGCTTTGGTCCATATAGCTGAAATAAGATTTAAAAAATTGCTTTTTTGGTAGATCTGTTTAAGGCACAGCACTATGTACATAAGTAGGATGTTGACTGAAAGGGACTTGTGCGGGCGGTACTGGCTGCTAGAATTATATAACATTGCGACATCTAACATCAGGCAGTACACAGAGGATGCTCCCTACAGGTTACTGTGTGAGTGTCTGAGTCATCACAAAATGTTATAAAGTGAAAAGAACAGAAGATTAGATCAAGTCTCAATATGCTGTCCTCAGAGATGCCATGCAAACAGCATAGGTTGAGAACAGTTTAACACTTCTTGGATAGCTTCCTAATTCAAACTACCTTACAAATGACTTTACTCTTTAGCCGAATTATGGGGCAAGAGCAAAATCTCAACATACTCTTTGCCTTTGTATTTGAACTTACTCTGTGGATCTCCAAGTAACATTTAAGTTCTTTACAATAAAAGGAAACAAAAGAATTCAATTATTTTTTTAGGACTATAGAGAAACACGGAAAGAAGCTAAAGTGCTCTGAATATTTTGGTTTTTTAGCTCCTAATGACAATCAGAGGCAACATTTCATGCTACTCTAATTGTGACTAGTATTGAAACCTTAAAAATTGATGAGTAGCAATAGATTTTTTTTTTTCTTGAATAAAAGGTATCATTCGGGAAGTGAGATATAGCTCAAAGCTACTTATTTCTTGGTAGGGGGAAGACAGTCAATATCAAAATACTTTGTTCCTCTGGATTCAGATATAAATTTTAGTCCTTGCACTGATCAGAGAGAAAATCCTTAAAGGGTTTTTGATTGGTTTTGAAGAATCAGAGTCGACCCTCTGGAGAGAAAAAATTGATTACTATAATATAGACTACTTAAGATCAAAGAAACAGAGAGTGAAGGGAATGAAAACAAAGGAATTTGAGGGCCTGATTACTGGATTGGCCAGCAAACCCTTATCACCAGTTTCCACCAAATGTAAGGCTTTTAGGTCCACCAAGATTTAGGGCCACCAGAGAAGCTATAAGTACCAGAGATAATAGATATGGTCCAGCCAGGGTCAAAATGTAGCCAGCCAAAGGTGATTTTGTGATTTTGTCATACTCACTGATAAAGTTAGATTGAGGTAGACCTGCTCAGTCCCAGAGCCTGAGCGCCCCAATTTGTGGAGTGCCTGGGCCACTGCCTTCTCTGTCAGGACCCCATCAAATTCCTCCTGCAAAAAAAAAAAAAAAAACAAAAAGCCAGGGAAATGGGAAGAAGACAGGATTTCCATTAGAAAAGAAACAATCCACCTAGCCATATCCAGCATTTACTTAGTATACTACATATCCAATAGCTGAGCCTCCAAAATTTACCAGCCCCAGAGAAAATTCTGCCTTAAGGATCCATACATATTATATAAAATTAAATAAATAGCTATGAAATTGATGTTTTTATTTCTACTGAATTTTCAGGTAGTCACTCACATTGGGTATTCAAAGTTGAATGGGCACAGTAGCAGTAGAAGCATTGGTATGAGTGGTGACTGCTACCATTGATTGAATGCTTCCATGTTCCAGGCACTGTGGACCTAGCCATCAGGCTAACCTGCTTCACCCTAGAACCTAAGATCCCAGTATTCCATTCTCTGATCCCAGGCCCCCCTATCCTTCAAGCTTTCCAACCTCTACTGAACTTGTACTTTGACCACATCAAAATCTTCATGCTGTTCATTCTCTGTCCCCTTCTAACTGGACTTCCTTCTCTACTGGGTATCCCATGGGCAATTTCCATTTCTCTCCACCCTCAAGTTTCTGGCCCCTTATGCCTGAATACAACTACCCCATACATTCCCAAACCTCAGTCAATTTTACAATCAACTTCTTTGAGTCAGGGATTGTGTTATGCTCGTTTGGCTGGGGGGCGGTAGTTTTTTTTACCGAATGCCATGCATACGCCAGCCAGTATGCTAGGCTCAGTGCAAAGAATTATGAATGAGACATGGTGCCTGGCCATTAGGCGTGTACAGTTCAGTCTGGGAGGCAGACAAGTTCACAAGCAATTTCAGGAGTTTGATAAATATCAAGTAGATTGGGTATCAGTTCTAGGGCGGAGTAGGAGGTTCTCAAAGGCTTTCTAGGGGAGAGAGCAACTAAACTAAGATCCAAAGTTGTGAGTTATTCTGGCAAATAGGAAGAAAGGGCAAAAAAGAGGGCTCAGGAGGGAACTGGAGGCAAAAGGGGCAACAAGTACAAAATACAGAAGGCAAAGGCAAGTATGGTCCATTGCAGGAACTATGAAGGACCAAGATGGCTGAAGCATAAAATGGTAAAGTGAAGGGAGTAAAACAGTAACTAGTACATGGTAGGCACTCAAACATGGGTTGAATGAATTAATGAACCTTTTCCTACCCCTGAGCTGCAGAATGGGCTCAGAAAAGCCCCACAACCATGTATTCTGGTGCCACTCAGAAGTCAACTTGCAGCTGGGCTTCAGTGCTACTAGCCAGCCTCCTGTTCACCAGCTCCCTTTTCAACTGCCCTCCTTGTCTAGGCCCGATCCTCCTTACCCAACTCAAGCTGTCCCATGTCTCAACTCCTCTGTCCTCACTCTCAACAGATGCCCTTCTCGTCTACTTTAGAAGCAAAACAGAAACGATCAGGCATTAACCGCCTGGAATTTCTGCACCTGCCTTAATGTTGCTCACCTGGATCTCAGAGGAAGGCTGGTACTTTTCCATACTCAAGGCCCCACTCCCCTCTATTTCACTGGGGACCTTACAGAGGGACCATCAAGTTTGCTGTCTTTTGCCAGTGTTGTAAACCTGTCATGCTCCGTTGTTCCAGCTATCCAGCTGTCCTAAAAAGGCTCTCTTCAGGCTTGCACATTCCTTTAGCTATAGCTATAGTTGTCCTTAATAACCAGAGTTGTTTTGTCTTGTTTCATCATTTTGTTTTGATTTGTATCCCTCAGTTCCCCCTTCCTCACCTCCCATTCACTCTTCAGTTCACTTCAGCTAGGCTTCTGCCTCTACCACATCTTGAAAACCACATGGGCTAAGGTGTCCACCCTCTAATAGTCAAAGCTAATGAGCACTTTGTAGGCCTCTTCCTACTTACCCTCATGGCAGCATGACCCAATCCCGTGTCCTTGAGACTCTTTCCTGCTCCGGTTTCCTTATCACAGGACTCTTCTGTTCTTCTTCCATTTCTCTTACTAGTCCTTTCTAGTTTCTTTTCCTGATTCTTTTTCATCTGCCTGCCATTTAAATATCTGTATCCCCCAGAGTTCTAGTCTTGGTGCTCTTTTCTTCCCTTCCCTTCCTTCCTCTTCTCTTCTCATCACTTCTCTACAAGGGTGACCTCACAGACCCCAATTCTGATAACTTCCAGGTCTCCTACTGAGACCTCTCCCCTGATTTCCAAATTCATATGATTCATATATCCAACTCCTTAATACACAGCTCCATATGCCCGTTTCCTGTTGTAGCTAATAACCTTTTCTTCCCAGACCATGCCATAGAACTAGTAGTTATCCTAGATTACCAAAATTCAATTAGCAAATATCTCATTTTAAATATTTTTTCATCTTTAGCTTCCTTTCTGTCTTCACTGCCACTGCCTTAACTCAGACTCTTATCTCTGTCCCCTAAATTTTGCTGGAGTCTCCTCACTGACCTCCCTGCCTCCAGTCTTACTACCTTTTAATCTAATCCCACCTGGCCACCAGAGCAGTTCCCCACTGTGTAGAGACCTGAGTCCACAGTGTGGACAGCAGCATGGAGCCTGCCACAATCTGGTCCCCACCTCAACTTCTGCCCTCACCTGTAGTAACTCATCAGCAGGAAAAGCTGCGGTTCACCTGCCCACACAACACCTCTCCACCCAGACATGGTCTACTTTTCTGTAAAGTATGCCTTCCTGCCTGCCTTCCTTCCTTCCTTCCTTCCTCCCTCCCTCCCTCTCTTCCTTCCTGTCTCCCTCTCTCCCTCTCTCTCTCCCTCCCTCCCTCCCCCTCTCTGTCTCCTTCTATATAATACTTCAGATGCTGAATTGCTGTGATTTTCTCATAGTCCTACTTCTCTTTGAGAGCTGGACAGTGTGTGTCCTCAATGTTCTCACCTTCTTCCTTCATTACTATTGCTATTTTTTATTGCATCTATAATATTTGGGAACCTATGGTAGATCAGACACTAGATTAAGAACTTTATCATAGAGATTCTCATGAAATTTGATGCTCACAATTATCCTATGAGGAAACATTATTATTCACATTAAGTAACTGGCCAAGACGGGTTTTGATGCCTTAAGCTCTGAACCCAGAAACTTTTTCTGCATTGTACAATCAAAGAGTACTTCTCTCACAGCAACCATTCCATCAATGTTTGTTCAACGAAGGCTAGTTTAATTAAATCACTTGAGAAGCTGTCATTAGCAGACAAAAACATGTTGGTTATTATTATTTAGCACTAGTAAGAGTATAAATAATATATTATGCTAAGCATTTTATACATACTATCTCCCTTAATTTTTATGGCTATCCTACGAGAAAGGTATTATTGTGATTACCATATAATGTATGAGACATAAGGAAGTTAAGTAACTTGCTCAAGATCTCACAACTAAGAAGAGGCTAAACCAAGTCTCCATTACAAATCTTTGATTCCAAAGCCAGTGCTCTTAACAGCTTATCTGCATTACCTCCCTTAGATTCATAAAGGCTTTTGAGGTTTGGGGCTAATTATATTACAGACACTCATTAAGCACTGCTATCACCATAGCATTACAAATCTTAACCCAGCTGAGATATGGAAAATAACTGACTGAACATGAAAGTCTAAATGTTTCCTTTTAACACTTTTCATTTGTTTATTCGGCATATTAAAATATGTGATACCAAAGTAGAATGTAAGAATACAAAATACATATTAATATTTAGAATTTAAATTGGAGAAATAAGGGAGTTTTTTCCACACATGACCTACAGGGCAAAAAGTTCAAGTCAACCCCTTCTATGGTTTGTTAATGGCATACTGAAGACAGATTAACAACAGCACTAATGAACCCCATAGATGAAGAGCATTGTTAATTAGAATAATAAAGTGAACTGCTGATTCATTTGTGAATTCCTCTGGGGTAGAAGCTGGTGGAAACCATACAAACATCTCAAAGTTGCAAAAACACTGCTACAGTTTTGCAATAGCCACTATTAGGAGAATCAGAGTGAATAACAAAAGACAGAAAAAATAAGTAATACTTATCTCTGGTCCACTTTAAGTAAAACCAATGTACAACTAGCCCATGTAGAAGGAAATAGAAGCAGTGGGGGGAAAAAAATGGGACTGAGGGTAGAAAAAATGGACCAAATGTTAAAAGTGAACAAAGGACATTAAAAAAAGAAAGGGAACCCAAATAGAGGAAGAGGGTAAATGGATAAAGGTAGAATCAATAACAGAAGACACTGCAGGTTGAGGGAGTGGTGGGGGCAGGGGTGGATAATAAGAAGAAATAAGACAAAAGAGAAAAGGGTAATGCGCTTGTGAAAAGAAACAGGCATAATAAAGAGAGACAAGGTAGACCTCAATAAGGATGAGAAGTGACTAGGAAAAGAAAAAGGAAGGCAGAAGAATGTCACAGAGAGGGTATATTGAAAACTTTCTATTTCTCAGTATTATATCTACTTCTGAAAAGAATTTGAAGCAATTTATACTATGAAGGAAAAGCAAAGAAGAGAGAAAACCCTAATCTAAAGAAAACTACCGAAATTGAGAAAAACGCTTGATTCTGAGTTTTCTGACAGCCAAGACAAAGAGGAAAACCTAATGGTTTATTGAGAGGAAGCAAAGCAATTCAAGTTTTTGAAAGAAAGCAAGAGGAGCCAGAGAAGAAATGGGAATTGGAAAGGGACAAGAATACAGGTAAAGAGCTAAGAAAGGAACAGGATGATATTAAGTATAAGAAAGAAGTGGAATTAGGTGACAGTTGCAAGGGGCATTGAAGAAAAGAAGGAATGTGCATTAATGTGAAAGGCTAAGCCACCAGCTTAGACGGGCATACAGGTGGAAATGTTGGGAACATTTTCCACATTCTAAAAGACCCCCAGGGCAAGGTGGCTGAACATTCTAAGACCCCATTCCGGGGTGTGTGCGACTGAATAAAGTAAATACCTCTGGTGGAAGTAATACAGCATATTAAAACTTTAAAGTAACTTAGTCGTTGAGAAAGCATTTATCAAATTATTTCAACAGAGTCCTCCCACCTCCATCCCCTTAGGGAAGGATGAAAGGACTAGAAGTGGGGGAGAGTGCTGAAGTGCTTCCGAGTTCCGGAAACATGTACTAGGAATGCCAAAGACGAACTCTGCCTATTCACAATACTACCAAGGTATAATTTTCAAAAAGTTATAGTCATAACTCTCATACAAATATATAGGTATTTTTTCTAAACGACGCTGAGTGTAACTTGACTCATAAACCAAATGCACTAATGAAGATATTTGGAGATATTTCAGGCAGGGCGGTGAAGAAACCCGGTAGTAGAAATGCGAAAAAAAAAGAGAGGGCGCTCCTGGAGGCCAGAGCCTGAGGGGTGAGCTAAGCCGCGGGTCAGGGAGGGGTGGTCGGGGAACTGCCGCTGAAGTAGCAGGGCCCGACGGCGGGAAGAGAGAGCTAAAGGGTGAGAGAGTAGGGGAAAGCACACCTCCAGCTTCAGCATTTCGGACTCTGAAGACTCCTCGTATTCTACTTCGCCCTCGTACTCTTCCGCGTCCGACTCCGGATAGCGGTGAATGAGCTGCTGAAGCAGGTGGGAGGCTTTGTGGAAAGTACCTTTCGGCTTCTGCCCCATGGGAAAAGAAGACGACGAAACGTGCTTCTGTTTCTCTGAGGGCAACTGTATCGACCGGGCTCCAGTTCGTGAACTGTACAGGCCTCCCAGGAGATCGCAAATCCTGGGAGACTGGGGATGACACCCGGAGGTCGCCATCTTGTTTACCGAGGTTGTCTAGGAGACTGGCGCCTGGGGATGAGGGGCCGCAAGGGATTCTGGGGGCTGTAGTCTCCGCGTTTCCGCGCCTCCTCGCCTTCTCCGCTGGCGCTCGGCTTTCCCTCATTTTCGTCTGCTTATTTTCCTCTTTTTAGTCGTTCTATCGTTGGTTCTCTTTTTGTTATCGTTGGCTTTTCTTTTCTGTTTTCACCTCTTTTTCTCTTTTTCTCTCCAACTGTTTTCACTCTACGATTTGGCAGTCCACATTAAAGTCACAGGTGGGCCTCCTATCCAGCTTCTTACACGGATGGCTCTTTCCGCAGAGTCGAACTTTGCAAGTTTTTGATGTCTCTGATGCTATCTGTAGGAAAGCTAATGACATGTATTGAAATTTAACTCTATGCAGAGCGCAGTTTTACAAGATGACGGTGTGCCTAAATGAAATAGAACCCATCGTTCCTGAATTGCGAAAAATAAAGAGAAACTAAAATAAAAAAATAAAGAGAAAGACTGAGAGCTGATTTGCAATTCATTTACATTTTTCCTTAGATGATAAGCCATGTCCTTGGGGGGAAACTGGCAGTGGCCTAACAATCCACAAAGAAAGGGAGAAAAAGGCTGTCAAATTGACAGTCTCTGAGAGCCTCTGAAAAGCTATTAGCATCCCATAAATAATTGTATTAGTCAAGTGACCAGACTGGTAATTATTTTTAACTTGTTGCATAGGTTCTCTTTGCAGTTTTATAAAATACTCTTACAAGATTACAAAGCATGATTTTATGCTACTGTGATTTTATGTGACCCATAGCCTTAAGCTCCACAAAGTAGACACTCTATAAGAGAAGCAGAATAAAAATTATTGCCATAGTGATGACAATAGAGATCCTTGTAGGGAAGTCGCCCTCATCCTCTTGGCCTTACAGAGCCTTTTCTCCATGCTTTAGTGACAGCAGTTGCAAATACAAAATGATCCTGTCAATGGCTGTCAGGGGAGGAGGGGAAAAAAGTCCTTATGGACACCATCCATTGACTATTATCTTTCTCAGTGCTTGAGGAACCATTAAACTGACATAAAGCTTTCAGAATTACCTTCCTTCATTATCTTGCTAGTCATAAATGTAAAACCCACAATGAAAGTATCTCCTTCTGGTAGGCTCATCTTGCTTGCTGATTTCTTTTTCCAGTAGATAGTGACTCTTCCCAGGGATTTTTCCCCAACCTGACTCCCATGGGGCATGGATCCAGCTAAATAGCATAGGCAAGAAGAGGACAAGAAGTATAAACATGCAAATACAGTGTGTTTTTGCTTTTATCAGTAACTTAATCAGCATTTCTAACAAAGCAAGATTTGCCAATGTCAGTCAACTGCAGAAAGTGCTTTCAGGCAGAGTGAGTAAGAACCTGTTAAAGTATAATTTTTGAAACCTAAAAGTATGATCTTCATACAAATATCAAATGAAACATGTTAAAGGTTTTATTCAACTCATTACTTAATAAGGGAACCAATAAAATGATATGGCTGGTTCAAAGAGCAATTTGAAGAACAGGGTATTTATACTTATTTCAGACATTCTGAAGTAAGATTGCTAATTTAGAGACCAAACCTGTTAATGCCCCCGTCTCGTGCATTGATGGTGGGAATGTAAAATGTGCAGCTAGTGTGGAAATCACTTTGGCAGTTCTTCAAAAAGTTAAACACAGACTGACCATATGACCCAACAATTCCACTCCTGAGTATATTCCCAAAAGAATTAAAAACCAGGACTCAAGGAGATACCTATAGCAGTACTATGCACAATAGCCAAAAGGTGGAGATAATCAATGTGTCCATCAACAAATGAAAAGTACATACATACCAAAATGTGGTCTATACATACAACAGAATATGATTCAGCCATAAAAAGAAATGAAGTTCTGATACATGTTACAATATGGAACCTTGAATCATTATGTTAGATGAAAAAAGTCAGTCACAAAAGGACAAATATTGAATTATTCCACTTATATGAAATGTTTAGAATAAGCAGATTTGTAGTCAGAATATAGGCTAGAGGTTGCAAAGGGCTGGGGAGGAGGGAGAAGTTATTTCGTGGGTATGGAGTTTCTATTTGGGATGACAGTGGTGACAGCTGCAGAACATTGTGAATGTAATTAATCCTACTGAATTGTAGCCTTAAAAATGTTTAAAATGACACACTTTATGTACATATATTTTGCCACTATAAAAATTTTAACTGGTTAAAATGACGAAAGAAAAATTGGTTAATGCCCTAGGATAATAAAACTATGACCTTTGTGGTCATATTTTCTAAGTGTTTTGTCTCTTTTCATCTTCATATCTACATTCTGTCTCTCCCATTTGACGATGAGGTAACTGAGGCTCAAAGAGGTTAAATCACTGGCCCAAAGTCAAGTGGTCATGCTGAACTCCAAAACCAGAAAAACTAACTCCACCTTCAACCAACACTTTTGCTGGTGAAAAAAAAATGTGAGACACCAAGAGAAAGCTAGATAAGTGGTCTCAGAGGAAATAACATGTATCAGTCAAGGTATTTAAGTATAAATAAAAGAATTCACTCAGGGAATTACCATTTCATATAGAATTGTAGCATGTCAAACCAGAAGGAACCTAAACAGCCATCTTATCCCAACTCTTCCTTTAATGGAAGAAGAAATTGATGGACTACTAGGGATGATGACTTGCCCAAAATTACCTGACTTGTTAGCAGCAGAGCAGGAGTTAGAAGTCTAGACCTCTTGTTGCTAAATCTTTGCTCACCCAAATGGTCTTTAGGCTGGAATTTTACCAATAGAATCCCCACTTTTGGATTCTGGGCATCTAAATAGAAGGCATTGTCTCTAGAAGGCAAGTTATTTTAACAAGTAGAAAAGACATGATTAGGCAGAGAGAGAGGAGGTAAGAGGAGAGAGTATTTGGTCTCAACTCTTCCTATTAGCCCAAAACATCAATAATCACTTGCATTTTGTCTTTACTTCCTGTAAACTGGGTCCATGCTAAGTACTGTATTGATATCATCTCATTTAATTATTCCAACTGCTCTCTGAAATAGGAACCGATATCCCCGTTTTACAAAGGTGAACACTGAGGCTTAAAGACGTTAAATATGTTGCCCAAAGTCAAACAATTTGTGCCCAAACTGAAACTCCAACTCATGTCTTTCTGTTTCTAAAGCTCCTGATCTTAACCATTAAGACTCTACTTTCTCCAAAAGTATGAAGTAGTTTCTCAAGAACTAATTGTGAGGCACAGAGAGCCTGACCTGGGTGAGACCAAGATACTGAAAATGGTTGTGTGTGTGTGTATGTGTGTGTGGTGCGTGCAAGTATGTATAAGCACTTGGGGACAGGCAGGAAAGAAAAGAAGACTCCAGGTTCCTGGGACCAGGGAAGTGGGGTAGAGTGGGCAAAGGCAGTGAAATACAGGAACCTAGGAGAGCAGGGTTTTCTGTAATAGTTCTAATCCTTATCACCTTGGATGAGAGGAAGGAGAGAGAGGAGGAGTGTCAGTCTGAGCCCATGACACTCAAGAACATCTCTCTGGAGAGGAGATAGGCAGTTGTGAGGGGAGAGCCAAAGGGGTAAAGTGCTTCAATTTGAAAGAGGGTGCCAGCTACTAGCTCCAGTACTTGGTAGCTTTGCCTCAGTGTTATTATTTACCCTTTCTCCTAGCTTTTCTGTGTGGAACAGGGGTGTTCTGCTTTGCTAATACTGCCATTTTGCAAAACACCAGAAATGGATTGGCTTTTATAAAGGGGGTTTATTTGGCTACAAAGTTACAGTCTGAAGGCCATAAAGTGTCCAAGATAAGGCATCAATAACAGGGTACCTTCACTGAAGGATGGCCACTGGTGTCCGGAAAATCTCTGTTAGGTTGGAAGGCACATGGCTGGCATCCACTTGCTCCCAGGTTGCATTTCAAAATGGCACTCCCCAAAATGTTCCTCTTGGGGCATTTTGTCCTCTCTTAGCTGCAGCTCCTCTTCAAAATATCACTCAGTTGCTCTGAGGTCCCTCTGTTAGCAGGCTCTTTTCATAGGACTCCAGTGAACTAATCAAGACTCACTGAATGGGTGGGGCCACATTTCCATGGAAACATTCAATCAAGAAGTCACACCTTACTCAAAGGTGTCACTCACAGTCGGGTGAGTCATATCTCCATGGAAACAGCCTAATCCAAAGATTTCAACCTAATCAGCACTAATGCATTTGCCCCCACAAGATTGCATTAAAGAATATGGCTTTTTCTGGGGGACATAATATATACAAACCAGCACAAGGGGTTTCCCCAATCCAGAGCTAGCACTCCGATGTAAGACCTGACCGCATAGAAAATGGAAACAAAAGTCAGAGAGCTCTCTGTTCCCCTTATTTGGAAAGAGTACCTTCCTAGGGGTGTGGACCTTGGGCAAGGCAAATAATGTTTTTCTCCTTATTTTGTGTAATAAGAAACAGGTTGAACAACATTTCTCAGGGATGTTGAGATGGCTGTACATAGAACTTATGGTGTTCTTTATGGAAGACTATGATTTCTGCAGAATACCATGAAATGGGGAGAGCAGATAGGCTGCAGAAGGCACCACTGATATAATTAAAACAAAGCAGCAACCACAGCTAACACGTAGAACTGAGTAATCACTATGTACCAGGCACCTTTCTAAGTGCTTTATATATAAACTCATTGAATCCCCACAGAGACCCTACCAGGGAGAGATTGATATTATTATCCCAATATTAGATAAGGAGAGATAATCATAGAGAGGTTATGTAACCCACTCAAGGTCACACGATGGCAAGTGAGGGCTCAAACCAAGAGTTAGCTTTCCCAGCCTTGTCCTTAATCACAACACGAAACTTCTACTCAACCATTTTAGCAAAACTTTATGAGGGAGAACCTTAAATCTGAGATAATTCTATCCATTAACTTCTTATCCTTTTATGTTTTCTAATTTTCATCACAGAAGGGATGATTCTTCATGGGGAAGGAACACATGTTCTGGCTACAAGCAAATTAGCTAATAAAACCTAATGGATATATAGACATTAAACAAATAATTACACAAATGATGGTTTAATTTCAACTGCCATAAGGGCTAAGAAGGGAAAATGTAGGGAGCCATGAGAGCATCACCTGGCAGACAAACACTCTGACCTTCATGCTGATTATAAGGAAAGTCAGGGAAAGGTAGTACAACATAGGAGGAAATTCATTTGTCACCTTGGCAGAAAATAACTGCTTTTAGATTATGATTGTAGTAATTAATTGGGCTAATAGAACCTGATAAAGTCCAGGCAGGACTTGCTGAGACAAATAATATCTGTTCTTGCAGATATCAAAGGCATTTTCTGGGGTGCCCCACTAATAGAGATGCCTGGATCAGATACTGGTGTTGAGATCAAAGATAAAAATTGCAGTCTAGGAAAAGGTAATCTTAAAAGCTCAGAGACAAAGGCAGAAAAGTCAAGCCGATGAAGAATTGTTTGCTAAGGAATTGCAAGCATTGAGTCATGAATAAAATCTGAACAGAGGACTAGATAAGGACTGCCAAGAATTTCCAGCTTAGCAGACAGAAAGGAGGATTTCATAAGGGAAGTCACAGAGAATTAGGATCAAAATTATTAAAATGAGACCAGAAGGACTATATGAAATATTTTGGAAGAAGATATTAGGACTCAAGGATGTGATGCCAGGACATTGAAGCAGATCAAAGAAGACCATGAGGAATTCAGGAAGAAATAATGGCAGGAGGTGGTTGAAAGGAAAGAGAGCTTGAAAGACTCAAGAAAGACTCAAGTTAGTAAAACGAAGGCATCCCGATGGCACTGAATAATAAAAACAGAAGGAAGAGTAAATAGAAGACAGGTGAATGAAATGTGCAAGAAATCCCACCAGAGCCCATACTTCTAAAATAGCAATGTACTTCATCTAGTTAAGAACGAGTTTGGAAATGTCGCGCTTTAGGGAGAAACAAATTATGCAGGCTCTGTTGTAAAGCACAGGAAACACCCAGGTCACCCTTATCACCCATCGGTTACACAACCTACGAGCCCCTATATACGTGAAAGAGTCTGTGTCAGGTACCGGGGATACCACAAAGTTCAAGTTGGTCTCTTCATTCAAGGGATTTGCACTATGGTTAGGGCACCAAGATAAAGACATTTTTAGAAGAGTACATAAGAGACAATAAACCCCACCTCACTGATCTGCAGTTTGTGTTACACGCCCTCAAGGAGGGGCTAGCTGGAGCCAGCACTCAGCCACCACTTCCCCTTTACTACTCTTGGCAGACACAGCTCACTCATTATAGAATCTTTCCTTGAGCTCAGATAAAGTGGCACTCCAGAACATGTGTTTGGGAACAGAAGAAGCTTCATGCATGAGGTGAGAGTTGAGCTAAGTCTTGAAGGAGGAAAGAGACACACAGGAGAGGAGGGCATTCCAGGAAGGGAAGGGGCATAAAGAGACACAAGGAGGTTGGCCTGTGTGTGTTTCAGGAAGAGTCATCTGAGAAGCGATTAACCTAGAAATAGAAGCTGCTCAAAGAAAGTTGGGAAGAGGGGGGAGGGTGCTGCCTTCCTGGAAGAAAAGGACATGGTGGACATGAGTGAGGACGAGGATGGAATTGCCTCATGTGTCAAAATGCCCTAACAGAATATAAAGGATGAGACATAAAAGAAGGAACTAAAAATGTGACATAACGGGAGATACTGACAACCAAGAGGAGAGGGACCTTATAATTCTTTTTTCATAAAGTATTTTATACATAGATGATGCTTTTCCCATGAGAATAACAGAAGATTCTATTGGCCTCTGATGTACACTACATTTTAGGTACTTTACACAATTTCCAGCTACACCTTATGATCAAACATTCTCAATTACCTTTCTCCACCGAGGTGCCTCTCTTTCTTGCAAAAAGTGCTTTGCATATCATGAACATTTATTGATTGTTCAAAATCTTTTCTTTATAGTGAGTATACTGAATGTGACTGTCATTTCATTCCTCCTGAGTGCAGATGAGTGTCTGGAATTAAATTAGCAGGATGCGTGTCTCAAAAAGGAGCACCTGGACTCTGAAGCAGCCAAAGAAATAAAAAGATACAAACCAGCATTCAAAGAGGATAACGACTTCTTTAGAGTCAGAGCTGGGACCTAACACAGTGAGGTGGAGGGCAAATATGGACATCAATTCTTCATATCCCTGTATACAAACAATCTACCTCTTGAATCTGGGCTTGGCCATGTCACTTGCTTTGGCCAATGACACAGTAGCAAAAGTGACATAACCAGAGACTTGAAAAACACTCAGACACTGAGGTTGCTCTTTCTTGCTGCTCTTGAGAATGCTGTGACCTTGTGAAGAAATCTGGACTAGGCTACAGGGTAATGGGAGACACTGGGCCCAGATTCTCCGATCACTTTGGCCAACAGCTTTCCATTTGCCAGACATGTGGAAGCCATCCTACATCATCCAGCACCAGCCAACCTGCCAGCTGACCTAACATTCCCGAGTGAGCGCAACACAAATCAGCTGAGATGGCCCAGATCAGAAGGACTGTCCAGTCAACACAAAGAATCATGAGCTAAGTAAATGGTTGTTCTAAGCCACTAAGATTAGGGGTGGTTTGTAAGGCAGCAAAAGCTAATTTATCTCTTCAGTGTCTGGCTTGCATACAATCTTACCCAACTGTTTAGTAACAGATTAAGGTTAGAATCTTTATCTCCTGAGTCTTCCTCCAGTGACATCATATTGGTCTTTGCCACTGTCAAGCTGCAAATCTTTCCAACAATGCAAAGAACACTTATGAGTATTTTCTAAGTAAGTGGCATAAAGAAAGCCCTTTAGAATCTGTGAAAGGGAAAGAACAAACCTCACAGCTTTACTATTGCTGTACTGGCTTCCTGTCCAGCCAAATGGGCCTCATGGATATTCCCTCAACTTGGACATTCTTTCTAATTTTATGTCCTACTGTCTGGGGAGCACTCCAGTCTTCCACAAGGTCAGCAATAATGCTAAAAGCTAAGAGAATTAAAAAGTCTAGGAGACACATAGAAATAACAATACTGAAAAGACCCATACTTGCATGAAAAAGTTCAAATAGATAAGAAGTGGCTTTGGAATTCTTTTCCTTCAAATTAAATATTGCATAATCAAAAGCAGAAAGTGGATGATAAAAAGAGAAATCACATCCTGAATCACATCACGCCATAGGGCCTTTTGATGAGTCTTGGGACATTGGTAATGTTCATTTTCAGAGAGCAACAATGAATAGCCAACAGAATTGGAGAGAAGCCTGGCCTTTGACCCCTCACTCTCCTTAGATACCCAGGTGGGTAAATTTGTAGTTGAATAATTTACCTGATTTTAAAGAGTCTTACACATACAAACAGCTCTGGGTATGCATAGTATTTTATTATAAATAAATAGAGGCTTAGGGCACTTTTCAAAGTTCATTAATTATTGACATTCCCTCAAGGCACTCTTGCTTTGCTATGTTTTGATTTTTGTCCCTGACCAAATCAAGTTACTTGGAGTCCACCTTGGCTGTGAACTAATTCAGAAAGTGATTTATGGCTTTTACAAAATTCTTTTGAATAAAAATCATATTTGAGAAATACGATTTTAATTATTTAGGAGTTGCTCTTAATTCTATTTCTTTTTTTTTTTAATGTTTAAAATTCTTAAAAGAAAAACAAATCTCGTTAGGCAGAGGGCATTAACACTGTGCAAAGTAGATGTTTTAGTTTCCTAGGCTGTAACCATGAAATGGTCTGGCTTGAACAATGAGAATTTATTAGCTTACAGTTTTGAGGCTGAGAAAATGTCCAAATCAAGGCATCATCAAGGCGATGCTTTCTTTTTGAAGACTGGCTGCCATTGATCCTTGGCTCCTCTGCCACATGGCAAGACACATGGTGGCATCTGAAGGTCTCTCCCTTCTCTCCCAGGTTTTGTTGCTTTCAGCCTCTTCTGTGGCGCTCTCTCTCCCTCCCTCCCCCCTTCTCTTTCTGTATTCATTCCATGTATAAAGGACTCCAGTATGAGTGAGGTGGGTCACACTTTAACTGAAGTAGCCTCATCAAAAATTCCTACTTAAAATGTATTCACACCCACAGAAAAAGATTAGATTAAGAACATGTTTTTTTCTGGGGTACACACAGCTTCAAACCACCACAGTGGGCAAGATGTTGCTAATCACAGGGGAGGCATCACTGAGCACCCTAACCAGTATTAATTCAATCATCTGTAAGGCATAGGCACTGGTTAGTCTCCCTTCCCCCCTGCCCTCTCCATTCACTGCCCGTCTCTGGCATCCCTAGAGGGGTGATCCCTATGGACTGCATCACCTGCGTTCCTTTGCCTTCTGTCTTTGGATTGCTCTTAGCCAATGGGAGGCAGGAGATGGGAGGACAGGAGGAGTGCTCCCCCTTTCCCCCCACCCATGTCCTGCATCCCTCTATGGCTATGGTTCTGGCCCAGAGCCTCCCCCCTGCCGCAGCCTCAGCTTTCCCCAGGCTCTGGCAATGCTATTTGCCTCTCTTCATCCTCAGGCTGAGAAGTGGTAACAGCTTCCTGTTGTGGTTAGGCCCCCCAGTGCCTCAACATCCCTTGTTCCTTCTCTTAGTCCTGCCCAGACCTCTGTAAATAGTCCTTTTATTAAATTCTCTTCAGAATCCTAAGTGGGCCTAATGTTTCCTGCTGGGCCCCTGACTGATAAGAATCAGTGAAAATAAAGACAATCACTTGACAGGAACAAATAAAACGAGTTAGTCTCCCGAGATATTTCCCCATAGTACTCACATTCTGTTTGGAGGTTGAAGGTTGAGGCAGAGAGACCCAGGAGTCATCTCTCTTGCTCTTTTTATTTCTATGTAGCCACAGAAATATGTTCATAACTTGGACATGAGAAGTAAACCAATGTTAGATTACATTAAGCAATAATTTATCATATCGAAAGTTAACGTGAGAGATATCACAGTGTATTTTTTTTTTTTTTTATCTTGCTCCTTTAATTCTCTCTCAAAGGGTCTGTATCTTTATCTGGCTCATTTGTCTTCTATGCAGTTGAACCTACAAATTGGGCAAACAACCAGGCCTGCCTCCAGTATTAAACCAGACTGACTGAGTCCAGAAGGGCCTCTGCCATGTACCCGGACTTGAATTACATCATTCTGCAAATTACACCCAGAATTAGGTACCCTAAGTATGAATCCTGGGCACACATGTAGTCACAATTATAGTTCTTCCTATACCTGCCAACTACCCCCATTGTTGATTGAATTCATAAGATCATAGTTCTGCCCTAATAAACATCCCACTACCTCCTGACACCAGAATCTCAGGCTTAGGCCTCAGAAGGGAATAATCAATGGACTACTTACTGGATATTTTGTAAACCTGAACTACTCCAAAGACCACAACCATCACAATTTACAGTTATATGACTAATTCCTAATCCTTTGCTATCTCAAAATTACTTTTTATGTTAAATTTTAAAAAATAAATGGATATGAATCAAAGTTAAAGATAGATAGATCTTCATGTGAAATCAAACCATACTTACTCAAATATTACTTACAGTTTGAGGAGAGGACTTCCAAATTGGATTCATATTTCCCCATCCAACCATTTCTCAAGGAAGCTGCCAAGTCTTTTTAGATAAATCCTAAATAATATTTTATATTTTCATTGTGTTTATTTTTTAAAATGCAAGTAAAAAGACAAAGTACTTTTCACCCTGGCAATAAACCTGCACAGGCAGAGAATTAGATGTCAGAATCTTTAGTAGAATCCACATTGTTTAGCTGATGAATTAATAGGAATTAGTGGAAGAAGAGGTAGGATTTAAAGTGCAAGCTGAATAACAATTAGGTTTTAGTGTCATTAAAATTCCACTTTCAGCTGCTACTAATTTTCTTTTTGACCACAAAAGACAGTTTTTCTGAGTAAAGAGGAAAAGGATCTATATTGTTTCACAACACCATCCACTGAAGTGGCTGCGATTTTAGTAAGGCAATTGTCGATTGAATTGCCTATACAGGAATACATGAACAAAAGAGGGGATGATTGGGAAAGAAAAGAATGCATTGGGTACATTCAAGACTGTGAAAGCAGGAATATACTCAGACTGGAAACAGTGACACTGAGGTAAGAAAGACGGAGGAGAGTAAGAAGAGATACGAGAGGTCAGCACCTGGAAATCACAGGCCCTTGTCTTGACACAGGGGCTGAGTGGAGCACTGGACATTATCAAGAAATGGATCAGGTGCTTTGAAAGGGAAGGTTGGGGATGTAACACAGGCAAAAGACAAGTCCACTTAATTCCCAAAGACAAAAGACAGTGAGGCTATTGGCTTTAAGCCTTTAGCAAACTTCCATCACTAAGATATCGGTTGGTGTTTGTAACTTACTAGGGAAGCAGGATTTGGGGTTTGCAGCATGAGTATGTCTTGCTTCCCCCTTTCTCTCCCTCCCCTGCCCAAAACAAATCCTGGTCTGCTGTTAGTGTCACTGCAGCTTTTCACCCACCTAGTTTCAGATTAGAGGCAATAAATGCAGGGACTGAGTAGGTTTCATTGTTAAGCAGATCCATTAATGTATTAATTGAGAGCAAAAGAACATAAGCATTTTAATTATGTGACAAACTGTAGAAGCTGAGCCATAGGCTGTCAAAATGACATTTCCGAGCTCCACCATTCAAACACCCAACTGTCTAAAGTGATGAAACATCACAGCATGAGTAATGTGTGGAAATCTGAAATAGGGACAAGGCCACCATTGCTTAAACACAAGCTTGTTATTAGAAAATTAGACATTTTTCTTAAAGCAAGTCTGGGAAATGCACAGCTTGAGGAGAAAAGTGGCAAATCGAAGAGTGCTGATTCAATAAATTTTCAGCCACTATACTAGAAGAGGAACAAAAACGCCCCCTCAAAGAACCCCCGTTAAAAAGAAAGCTGCCAAGAGGGGCTGAGATAAGAAAGGAATGTCTCAGGAAGAAGATGGCAGCTCCCTAAAAATGAAATGTGGGCCAAAGTCTCAGCCCTCCCTAGCCTTCTTAGCGGATCATCCCAGGGAGCTCTGCTAATTTTACAGCCAGCCTTAAAGACGTGAGGAAATGAGCATCTCATGACCTCATCACAGCATTAAAAGGAGTCAAATTTTAGTTGGAAAATGGCAATCTCTCTTTGTAACTTACACAATTACTAGAAGCTTCTAGATTCCTGGAATTTCCGTTATGGAGACAAGATAAATAAGAAAAGGTACTCATGCTAACCCATGGTCTAGTAGGAGAAACGGAGCTACGTACAGATGATTCATAATGATGGGTGGGTATTATAATACAGTGTAATAAATACTAATAATCTATTATTAGATAGTAACAATACTTGTTCCAAGTACTAAGGGAAAGCAGAGGAGGGTGTAAGTAACTGTGCCTTTTTTGAACCCAGCAATCTGCATTATCACAGGCAAATGAACAAGCAGAGTACCAAGCCCCAATGAGGAGAGAAAGAACATGTCAATGTTTTCCTTTTTGTTTGGGCCCCCTAATTTGCTAGACTAGCTCTGAGGTGCCTCCCTTCCACTGTATTTTTGAAACATACCCCGTTCTTCCAATTTTCTCAGTGGGCTTTGTGGAACTGTGAATTATTTAATGTGTTTCCACTGAAAACAAATCTAAGATCTCAACCTGCTAGCAAGTTATGCAATTGCCCCACCTGGTACTGCCACTATTTCTAACACAGATGGGATAAAGGATTTCACATTAAGGGTACGTGCTATACACCAGGCATTGTGCTGGATTATTTACACAACTGTTTCTTAATATTCACAACGGTGGGTATTATTATCCCCATTTTGCAGGTGAGGAAACAAAAGTTTAGGAGGTTCACTGACTTGCCTAAGTCGAGCACATAAGCTACTAGGTGGCACAGCAAAAAATGTGAACCCACATCTCTGATCTGTTTGTGATTTATTACACCCTCTGCATCCCACAGAAAACTGTGAAATACAATCAAATGCCACTGAAATCTCTTGGAGAAAAACGATGGGATTTCATTAGCTTAACAAGTAGAATTAAAACTGTGAGTCAGGAGACACCCTGATATTTGCCTGTTGAACTTCCATCCCCCCAACCTTGACCTCCAACTTCCCCCTCTCCTTCCTCATGGAACCTGAATTCCACAGCCACGTGCTCCCAGCTGGGCACCCTTGACTGACTCCAGCCAATCACATGCTCCCAGCTGGGCACCCTTCATTGACTCCAGCCAATCAGCATGCTCTGCTCCTTGCTGGTGATTGGTTTAGGATGGGCAGGTGAGACGTGCCAGGCCAATGGCAGTCTCTGCTGGAAGAGTTTCTGGGAACGGTTTCTCGGCTCTTAAAGATCCAGAGAAGGAAATGGTCTATTTTCCCGTGGGTTGGTGACCTTCTGCTTAGAACTCTGGGAACTGTGTCAGCCTCTGGTGGTCTAAAGACAGGCCAGCCTGTGAGTGTGGCCCAGTGGACCCTCGGCAACAACCTGTGTCTTTGGATATGTGGTTGGGCAGCTGTATTTACAACCCTGGGGCTACCGATCTCTGGAGTTCTTATGTGGAAAAATCATCTCCTGTATTGTTAAAGCTACTCGATGTTAAAGCCTTGCCATCTCATTGCTGTGGCCCTTCCCTAACCTTTGTTTTCTTTTCTCCAAAATGGGGGGATGATACCTGTTCTCCAGCCAACCCTGCTTTGTGAGTCAGAGTGTTTGGAGCTTTTCCAGTGGGGCTCATAATAAATTACCATCTTCAGGATCGCAAGGCTTCCCAGGGGGGTTTTTCAGAAGTAGGTTAGGGCAGAATCATCTTCCTCCTTTTTGGTTCGGGAGTGTGAATCCTAAACCCTTGAAAATCACCTGCCTGCTTATTGGGAGGGAAGGAGTAGGAGGTCAGAGAAAGGGGACTACGGGTACTGAAAGTGGGTGCCTTTTGTCCAGGCTATGGACAGCTTGGGTGGTTCATTATTTCCCTAGGGGATGGTAACCACTCTCGGGATGTTTCAAATGGTCAAACGATTAATTGAGCTTTTTTTTTTTTTTTTTTTTGGTAGAATCTGGGGCAGTTAATCCCTTCACATACATTTCTCTTTTGTTATTTAGAGAGCTTTCTCTGTGAAAGGCAAAGAAATTTCACAGGAAGCCGTTGGAAACTTTTCTCTCCATGGTCCTTTATGAGATCAAACAGGTATCTGTCAACAAAGGGCAGTCTTCCTGTGCTCAGCTGTTTAATGTGATAATGAGATAACACGATGCCTGGTCTCTGATTTCTCCAGAGCTCTTCAGGGGTCTGTGGACTGCACCCTGCCTGCACCTCTTCTCCCAATTTGGTCCCTTTTCAGCATTTTCATCCCGTCTCTCTGTCTCTGTCTCTGTCTCTCTCTCTCTCTCTCAAATTCAAATGAATTTCTCAGTGATTGTTTTTACCCTTAACCTTTTTACTTTTCAACCTTATACCCACAATGCACCCCAAATTTACCCTTAAATTCCATTCAACAAGTGGTTTTGGGTGCCTCCTATGTGCAAAGCACCATGATAAAGGCAGTGTGAAGTATAAACGTGGGTAAAGTCACGGTCCCTTGCCTTCACTCAGCTTATACTTGAATGAGTTAGGGTAAAAGTAAGGCAAGCAGAAAGTGCCAAGTACTGTTTTTGACCAGGTGATGCAGAAACAGCAGGTGGGACTGAGCAGACAGGAGAGAGGGGGCAGCGGAAGGCAAGTTGGCTCCTTTTCCCTCACCTGCTTACCAGGTGAGCTCCAAAACTCTGACTTTAGGAGCAGGATGCTTCTTCAGGCTACATCATCTTTTCCACTTCCCCCTTTCCTTCGCCTCTCTTCTTACCCAGTCTGTTTGCCCTTTTTTGTGCACTGTATGGAGCTCTTTTCAACCATGTTAAAAAATGTATTGTTATTATTGCCATTACCTGTGGCTCCCTTTTCTCTTGACCCTGCAGGTCACCATAAGCTGGGTATTTCCCTGGATCTTCTGAGGCTGGGCACGAGGCAGGGCCATCACTAAGATGTCATGTAAAGTCCCATCCTTGAGCCCTTGGGGACAGAATTTAATTGGACAGAAGGGGTTTGGGGACTGCCAGAGTAGGGGGTGTACAACTGGATTAGCCTGCTTCCCTGCTTCCCTCTTTGCCCCACCCTAAGGGGAGATGTAGGTGGTTTCAATGCTGTGTGCTATATGAGGTGGGGGCATATGTCAGTGACCTGTGTGCCTTGATCAGAATGTGAGACAGGCTTGGAACCCCACATGGCCTGCCCCCCTGGGGCTCATTCACTGCCAAAAGTAAGGAAATCCACCTAGTACCACTTCCTGCAGGATTGACCTCTGTCTTTAGGTTACTCAGAGCTGAAAGGACCATTGATACTGAAAATTAGGACTCTTACAACTGACACTCACTAGCTGTTAATGCTAACAAGTACTTGAGCAAGATATTCTGCCTCTTTTATCCACAGTTTTCTCATCTGAAAGATGGGAGTCATAAACATATTGCCCAGGTTGATGTGACAATTAAATGAAATAATGTAAATACAGCACCTGGCAAGGTATACGGTATATAGAAAGCCTTTCAGTAAATGCTAGTTCTCATCCCTCCACCGTATCCCTTCCCACAGAAATTTGCTTGAGATTCCAGCTGGCCTTTGTACAAAATAGTGTTTTGTAAACTGTGTCCTATAGCATACCTTTAAACAGGAGGAAATGCCTTATAATTTTGAAGAAATTTCAAACAAATCAATTGGTCAAAAATTTTGAAATGAAGAAAGATCACTCGTTTTGAGAATGAGATAGGAACCATAACTGAAAAACTGATGTGCATCAATAGCTTAGCATGTCTGAAGTCCCCTGTCCAGAAGAGGTAAAGTGTGAAATGCTGTGCTGTCCTAAAGGGCAGCAGCTAGCCACAGGCAGCCATTGAGCATTTGACATGTACCTGGAGCCACTGAGATGTGCTCCACATGTAAAATACACACTCGATTTTGAAGACTTCATACAAAAATATTTTAAATTATTCAATACTTTTTACTGTTGATTACATGTTGACATGGTAACATCTTAGATATATTGGGTTAAATATTATTAATTTCACCCATTTCTTTTTGCCTTTTTAAACATACCTACCGGAAAAATTTTTGAATTACTTGTGGCTCTCATTATTTTTCTATTGAACAGCACTGAGATAGTGAGTGGTTTTGGTGACAAGAGAACACATAAGATATCATTCACTTTTACCTGGCTTGATAAATACTTAAGCATAGGAGGAGTTACGTATGGCCGGGTATGAGTTGAGTATATTCTCCTACCCTTCACTGTTTAATTTAACCAAGGCTCTTCTTACTCTGCTTTAAAGAAAATGCTTTCCGTCACTCTGGTGCTAAAAGCATCCAAGGTCTTCCAGCATGCTGCTGCTTTTGTCTCTTTCTCTGGATGCATCAATTAAGAATACTTTGATGACCTGAGCTGCTTCTCTCTCAGGGAGCTCAAAGCTCACCAACTAATTAACTCTCCAAAGAAAGCTGAGCTGTGATCATCTCTGCTTTACCTTCCTGCTCATCTCTGCTTTACCCTCCTACTCTCTCAGTGTCTCCATTTCCGTTTCTTCCTACGGTCAAAATAGCAAAGCAGGGAGCTCTTCCCTGGAGGCTGCAGGGCTTCAGGCTTGAGCTCAAGCTTGCATTTTTCCAGTTGGGAGAGACTTTCTTTGACAAACAAATTTACTCATTTCATTACTTCATCCTTCCACAGAGGGGGATGACTGCAGAAAGCAAAGTTCAAGCAGTTTTTGCCATCGATCAGAACTTTTCTGTGTTAATATTATTAGTTAAGCCCACACATTTGACCAGATTAGAACAACCTTTAAACAGATTAATAGGATGGTGTTTTCCCATTTCATTTCCTGTATAGTAGAACTGTTATTTTCCAGCTGTTTTCAAAGTGTCAGCTCACTTGCCAAGATGAATGACCTCTCCGTTTCTCCCCTCTTCAGGTGCCTGCTGGATTCCTCTACCTGGGGCCCCACGGTCACCCCAGGCCGCCCCCACACACAATCCTCCCGTCATCACTAAACCTGTTCAAAACAAGCTCAAAACATTGACAGCATATGCCCCATTCCTCTCTCCCTGCTACCCAGCCCCAAGCATTTGCCAGGTGGATATAATTTCACCTCCTGTGTTCATCCTCTTTTCTATGTTTTACTGCCATTGTTCTACTTCAGACTTTCTTTGCTTCTTTTTCAGGTGGTTGCAGCCCCTTCTTAACAAGGCTTCCTCTTGCCTCCTACCTCTCTGGGCAGGTCCTCCCAAGGTCATCTTCCTATGAGGCTCTGCTTAAGTGACTTCCTGGTACACAACCTGGTCCCACATGACCTACTGATAAAGCCAGCCACTGCAGATGATTTTAGGCCGACGGGGAATAGAAATGTATTCATATAAATATACATATAAATAACGTGACGGTAGCACATTATTGTGAGTATAAGTAATAGTGCTGAACTATCCATGAATGTGGGTGAAAGAGGTTGTTTAGAGTCACATATGTCACCAGAAGGAAAGCTGGAGGTAAAAATATGAACATGTGTAACACGGTGAACCTTGTGGTGGATGATGTCTGGGATAGACACTACAAATATAAATGAGTTCTTTCATGAACCACAACAAATGTACGACACTTCTTACAGAGAGTTTATTATTGATAAATATAGAGTGGTATATGGGGAAAAAAATGTACCTATTGCAAACTATGGACTATAGTTAACAGTAATATCTTAATATTCTTTCATGAATGGTAAAAAATTTACCATACCAATACTAGGGGTAAAAAATGGGAGGCAGGAATAAGGGGTATGCAATGTTTGGGTTTTCTTTTATATTTTTATTTTTTATTTTTATTTTGGAGTAATGAAAACATTCTAAAATTGATTGGGGTGATGAATGCACAACTCGGTGATGATTACTCTGAGCCACTGATTGTATACTTTGGATGGATAGTATGGTATGTGAATATAACTCAATAATTGCATTTAAAACAAAACAAAACAAACAACTGAGAAGCAAGCTCCCCCAGTTAAAAATTTAAATGTCTCTCATGGTATTCAAAGTTTTCCATTGTCAGGCTCCAATATCTTTCACGCTACAACTCTTCAGACTCATGTTCCAGCAGAACTCAAGTATTTAGTGCTCCCAATATGCAAGTACACAGTCTTAACCCAATAAGCTCTTCCCTTCACATGCAGTTCTTTTTTCCCATGTCTAAAAACATAGTTCTATCCTTCCTGTAAGCCAACGCCAAATGCCACCTCCTTGAAACATCCCTGATCCCTTCCCCATGTCTCCACCCCAAGCTGGACATAACCTCTGTCCCTCCTCTGACGAATACCTCTAGCATAACTAACCTCTGTCACTCTCCTGTGACACAAAGCACCAGCACTGCATCTGGTTGAGTAGGCCCCAAGCTATTTTCTAAAGGAAATGTTGACCCTGCCTGCAAGTTCTCTGTAATTCTCATGTCCTTGTCTCATCTCCCTCAGGAGATAGAGAAGTTAAATGGTCAAGGAAGGCTTTCCTTGGCCCTAGGAACCTGCTGTGTGGAATGAAGATGTGTCCCAGGAGCGATTGTTTGCCATGATGGTTGATCCCAGTGTAACTGCTGGAGTTCTGGGCAGCTCCAAGGACTTCTCCATCTCCAGCTGCTAGAGGCAGCACCTCCCAGTTGCCACAGCTGGAGAAGTGAGGTGGCCTGAGCCATGCCCACCCCCACCAGCAGCTTTCCCATCCAGAGCATTTAATCTGCTATTTAAGATGCAGATCTTGATTTCTTTCACAGCCTGCTCAGCCACATTTTGTGGTTTTGATTGGATGATAGCACTTGGCGTGCAAAAATTGGGTCGGGTCACACCATTTAATAAAGCTATCATGACTGATGTGAGCTCTGCACACAAAAGGGAATGGAGTTGCGCAGCTGTACTCTTTATGGCATGAAATCATGCAGCTTCCACTTGGGTAGGGACCTTTTTGATGTCACAGGTTGAGGGATTAAGTCATAATTATGTAGATCTAAATCACCTTCCAGCAAAGCCACTGGCGGTTCTTCATTAACATCGCAGCAGGCTTTAATTCCAGCATAACACTGATCACCCTTCAGCTGCCCGCCATCCAGCCTGCAGAATATGTTTGGAATTAAGCAGGGACTTTGGCTGAAAAGAACATCAGGTGCCGTTTTTCTGTTTTTGTCTCTGACTTTATGTTGATTAATAGGCGTGAGTCCTCCTTCCATTATGGCGCTTGAGATGCGTGTATACCTGGTTCCCACAGATTTGACTGCACCACCCAGTGCTCACAGCACTAGAATCCAAGAACCTGGTACAGTTATCCGTTCCACATCGTGACATTCCCCATTGCGGTTTCAGTATATCACGGGTCAGCATAAGAAATTAAATGGGAATTTTGGGGGAGTTTTGCAGAAGCCGTAGACAACACACAAAGGTCAGGAGATGACACACAAAGTCTAGAAATGTGCAGGATTGCTATGAAAAAGGCATTCCGGTAGACTCTGGCATCGTACAAGAAAAGGCTAAACCCTCATATGATTCCCTAAAGGAAAATGAAGGTGTAGGTCTACCCCTACAGATTTTCAGACCAGCAAGAGTTGGTTTGAAAATTTAAAAAAAATACTTAGCCAACACATGTAAAAGTAACAGGAGAGGCAGTGTCTGCCAATCAAGAGGCAGCTAGGGGGGTTTCCTGAAACTCTGAAAAAAAAAATTTTTATGTGGATTTTCCAGATTGCTTGGGCGCCACGCCCCTAATCCCCACGATGTGGAAGGGATAACTGGAGTTATTAGCACCTTGGATAGCACTGATCATCTGAGTTTTCATTAGAAGACAGTGGAACTCCAAGTCGGGTTTCTTCCAGGACGATTTATAGCTTAGGTGACCAAGTGATGTCACCATGAACATTTTCTAGGCCAAACTGGGTCTTTCATAATCTGAAACAGAGCAATAGCATCTTAGTGCATCTCCCTAAAGGGGCTGAAATAACCATGAAGAGGGGCTTAGGAATAAATGGGATATGCTGGGAAGTTAGGTATTCCCATTCCATATCAGGCTGTCAAGGTAGCGCCTTAGTTAATGTGCAAGATGCCTTAAGATTGATTAGTTGAGTTTTGATTTGGGCCACCCAAATGCTTGTCTTAGCAAAGACTGTTTATGAGCTAAATCTCCTCCATCTTCCATGGGGATGAACCAAGGAGATGGCCTCTCAATGTTAGGCAAGATAAAATAGCCTTGCTTCAGGGGAATGCAAAGCAGTCCCTGAAAACATTAGACAATGAGATCTGCTGTTCTCTATTATGGAGGCAGATAGGCTTTTTCATACCCACCTTCTAGGATCTGTGGTCCATGAACTCTGTAATGGGGAAGACTCTTCAGTCTACCTTAAATTAGGTAATGTTGAGTACATGACAGAAGCACAGAGAGAGGACAGAGAGTTGGGAAGGACAGTGTGGGTCACTAGTTACTCAACTAGAATTAGCTAGGACACTTAAAAACATATATCTCACCAGGTGCCACTCTAGACCTACTAAATCAACATCTCCAGTGATGAGGGTAGAATTTTCTTCTTGCTTGAGTGTCCAAAAGCTTTCATTTTAATTGCAGCAACTCTTCTAACTCTTCTATGTGGTTTCTGATATCTATCTTTTTATTTTTGTCTTACCATCTTTATGAGTATGTGTCATAATTCCAGGCTACCTAAAATGCTTTATGGAAACAGGTGGGGGTCAAAGGTCAAATTATAAATAAATTTGAGAACAGAGGTCATCTACAAAACTCCTGTGATGAGTAGACATTTATTTTGATTGAAAACATTAAGTGACAGTAACCTAAGATGGCGACTAGGTGAGACAGAGAAAAAAACACCTCCGTGGAAAACACTAGATAAAAAACCATAAAGGACCCAGAACAGCACTTCCAAAGTAGCACCAGCTGGACAAGTTCTGCTAAAGCCACAGGGAACATGCGTTTGGTGAAACCAGGAGTCTACGTTCTGAAACGAGTGAGTGAGTAGGCTGAATCCCTCGGCCACACTGTGTTGGGGGGAAACAGTGGGTTGGAGTTTTTAAAAAAATAAAAGAAGCCCGGAAACAGCTGCAGATAAGACGGGAGTGGTCTGGACTAACACCTCGGTGTCTGGGGTGGAGGATACCCCTTCCCACACCCACTGCTGATTGTCTCGGGTCCAGGGAAACAAGGGGAGATGCACAACTTGCAGCAGTCTCCCCAGCAGGTGGGGCTACTCCTGCCCGTGGCCGAACACACAGCACAGAGCCCAGCCAAGAAACCCAGCCTTGCAGCCATCACCCCAGTGGGCAAGGCTACTCCTGCCCAGGCCGAACACACAGCACAGAGCCGAGCTGAGAAACCCAGCCTCGCAGCCGTAACCCCAGTGGGCGGGGCTGCTCCTGCCCAGCTGAACACACAGCACAGAGCCGAGCTGAGAAACCCAGCCTCGCAGCCGTAACCCCAGTGGGCGGGGCTGCTCCTGCCCAGCTGAACACACAGCACAGAGCCAAGACAAGAAACCCAGCCTGACAGGGAGTCTTTCCCGCAGCACCGCTCACACGACACAATATCGACCGTGGACAGTGGCCTTGAATACACCCACTGCTGATTGTCCCGGAGCTGGGAGAGCGGAGCTGTGCGGAAAGGGGGAAGTTAACGCGTCCCATTCAACCATCTTTGAAGCGGGCTGGGAACACCCCTACACAGCCCGGTGGCCCAGGGCTTCCCTGGAGGCCGGTGCTCACTTGTGACGTGGCACGCCCCCCCCCCCCCCCCCAACAGAGATCCTGGAAAAGCACAGCAGGGAGGGGGGAACTGCTCGGAAATCCCAGGGAACCTACGCCAATACCAAGGACTTTCATGTCAGCGGCAGAGAATAGCCTTAAATCTCCGGGAACACCTGGGAGGTTTGATTATTAAACCTGCCCTTCCTCCTTAACCACTCAGGCACACGCCCCTCATTGAGGGCAGACAGCACCGACAACACACCCAAATTAAGTGCACCAATTGGACTCCAAAAGAATCAGATCCCCACATACCACAAAACTGGGGAGAACTGACTTGAGGGGAATAAGTGACTGACGGATTCCATCTGCTGGTTAGTTAGAGAAAGTGTATGCCACCAAGCTGCAATTCTAACAAATTAAAGATCAAGTAAAGCAAATGCCAAGAGGCCAAAAACAACAGAAAATCTTAAAGCATATGATAAAACCAGATGATATGGAGAACCCAAACCCAAACACTCAAATCAAAAGATCCAAAGACACACAGTTCCTGGCAGAATTAATCAAAGAACTACAGACAGGCAAAGAGAGCATGGCACGGGATATAAAAGACTTGAAGAAGAGCATGGCACAGAATATAAAAGACATAAAAAAGACCCTAGAAGAGCATAAAGAAGATATTACAAGAGTAAATAAAAAAATAGAAGATCTTATGGAAATTAAAGAAACTGTAGGCCAAATTAAAAAGACTCTGGATACTCATAATACAAGATTAGAGGAAGCTGAACAACAACTCAGCCTCCTCGAGGACCACAGAACAGAAAATGAAAGAACAAAAGAAAGAATGGGGAAAAAAATTGAAAAAAGAGAAATGGATCTCAGGGATATGATAGATAAAATAAAACATCCAAATTTAAGACTCATTGGTGTCCCAGAAGGGGAAGAGAAGGGTAAAGGTCTAGAAAGAGTATTCAAAGAAATTGTTGGGGAAAACTTCCCAAACCTTCTACACAATATAAACACACAAAGCATAAATGCCCAGTGAACTCCAAATAGAATAAATCCAAATAAACCCACTCTGAGACATATTCTAATCAGACTCTCAAATACTGATGTGCTGGTTTGAGTATATTGTGTCCCCCAAATGCCATTATCTTTGTGGTCTTGTGTGGGGCAGAAATTTTGGTGCTGGTTAGATTTGCTTGGAATGTGCCCCAACCAGCTGGGAGTGATGATTCTGATGAGATGTTCCCATGGAGGCATGGCCCCACCCATTCAGGGTGGGCCTTGATCGGTGGAGCTATATAAATGAGCTGACTCGGGGGGGAGGAAACGGAGTGCAGCTGGGAGTGATGCTTTGAAGAGGAGCAAGCTTGCTAGAGAGGAGCATCCTGGGAGAAAGCCATTTTGAGGCCAGAGCTTTGGAGCAGATGCCAGCTGCCTTCCTAGCTAGCAGAGGTTTTTCTGGACGCCATTGGCCATCCTCCAGTGAAGGTACCCGATTGCTGATGTGTTACCTTGGACGTTTTGTGGCCTTAAGACTGTAATTGTGTAGCGAAATAAACCCCTGTTTTTTAAAAGCCTATCCGTCTCTGGTGTTCTGCATTCTGCAGCATTAGCAAACTAGAACAACTGAAGAGAAGGAGCAAGTTCTGAAAGCAGCAAGAGAAAAGCAATTCACCACATACAAAGGAAACAACATAAGACTAAGTAATGACTACTCAGCAGCCACCATGGAGGCGAGAAGGCAGTGGCATGACATATTTAAAATTCTGAGAGAGGAAAATTTCCAACCAAGAATACTTTATCCAGCAAAACTCTCCTTCAGATTTGAGGGAGAGCTTAAATTTTTCACAAACAAATGCTGAGAGACTTTGCCAATAAAAGACCTGCACTACTTCAGATACTAAAGTGAGCCCTACCGACAGAGAAACAAAGAAATGAAAGAGAGATATAGAGACTTTTAACAGACATATATAGAATATTGCATCCCAGGTCATTGGGACACACATTCTTCACTAGTGATCATGGATCTTTCTCCAGAATGGACTGTATGCGGGGACATAAAAACAAGCCTCAATAAAATAAAAAATAAAAATGAATTTGTTCAAAGTACATTCTCTGACCACAATGGAATACAAATAGAAGTCAATAACCATCAGAGACTTGGAGAATTCACAAACACCTGAAAGATAAAAATGAGGGGGAGATGAAAACATTCCCAGACAATCAAAAGCTGAGGAACTTCATCACCAGTGGATCAGTCCTAAATAGGCTGAAAGGAAGGGACACTCAACAATTGACTGAAACCACATGAAGAAATAAAGATTTCCAGTAAAGATCACATGGTAAATATAAAGACCATTACTACTGTATTGTTGATTTATAACTCCACTATTTACTTCCTACAGGATCTAAAATACATAGACTGTAATGATAAATCGGTGGTTTTGGACTCAATGTGAAATATGTAACTCTTGACAAGAACTACATAAAGGTGGGGAATGGAGGAGTATAGGAACACAGTTTACATGTCCTATTGAAGTTAAGTTGGTTTCAAAGAAAACCAAGATTGTTATAAGATTTAAGAGGTTAATTTTAAGCCCCATGGTAAACACAAAGAAAGTATCAAAGAATATGACCAAAGAGATGAAAAGTAGAGTAGGGGTTCCAAGAAGTAGGGAAGGGGCAATGGGGAATTAAGAAATAAGAGTAGGGGTTTTGGTTTGGGGTGAAGGGAAACTTCTAGAAATGGATGGTCGGAAGGTGATAGCATTGCAACATTCTAAATGTGATTAATCCCACTAAGGGAATGCTAGGGAGGGGTGGAATAGGAAGATTTAGGCTATATATATCTTTCCACAATTGAAAAAAACAATAAGACAGTCTAAATAGACGAAAATTAAATGCCAAGGATGATCCTGGAAGGGATCTGAGGTTGGAGGAGAGGAGGCTCAAAGGGACACAGATGGGACACAAGGAAAAAAAAAAAAAAGGAAATATAGAATGTAAGCTTTGTATCAATGCTGAATTTCTTGAACTTCTTAGCTGCGTTTAATGAGATTGCATAAAATAATGTTCTTGTTCATGGGAAAGGTATATGTGAATTATATTGTTTGTTCAAAGATATGTGCAGCTAGCTCTCATATGTTCAGAGGACAGAGCAATAGATGATGGGTGTTAGGGAGGGAGGGAGGGAGGGAGAGAGGGAGGGAAAGAAAGAGACAGTGGTGTGACAGGATCTTAAAGGTGATGGATCAGAGTATTGGGGGAGGGGGGTCGGGGTATGATGGAATTCTATGTAGGGGGTTTGTACTGTTTTTACAACTGTTCCTGTAAGATTGAACTTATTTCAAAATAAAATTTATTATTAATAAAAAAAAACATTAAGTGACAAGCTCCTTACTACTTTAAAATACTGCTCTTACTACATAACATCTTTCCTTGTATTGTATTGAAACAAAATTAGCCTTCTGGTAACATTTCCCTATTGATTTTAATCCCCACCCCTTGCATGTATTAGTTATCATTGCTGCAAAACCAATTATCCCCAAATTTAGCTGCTTATCCCAAAATTTAGCTGCTTAAACAATAAACATAACTTGTGTGAGATACACAGCTTCTGAGAATCAGGAATCTGAGAGTAACTTAGCTGGGTGATTCTAGCTTAGGATCTCTACTGATGTTGTAATTAAGATGTCAGGTGGTAGGTAGCGGCAGCTTGGGAAGGCTTGAATGGATCTGGAGGATTTGCTTCCAAGTTGACTCACTTACACGGCTATTGGAATAAGTTCCTTGTGGCTGTTGGCAGGAGGACTCAGTTCTTTACCATGTGGCTCTCTCCACAGGGCTGCTTGAGTGTACTTGTGACATTGGCAGTTGGCTTCTCCTAAAGGAATAATCCAAGAAAGAGAGCATGGAAGAAGCCTCTATGTCTTTTATGACCTAATCTTGGAAGTCACACACCATCATTTCTGCTGTTTTCTACTTAGGAGAACTGAGTCACTAAATAAAGCCCAACTCATCGGAGGAGGGATTACCTCTTTTTTATTTTTGTAATAATTTCTATCATTTTCTTGATGTTCTCTGGTGAGACATCATTCTCAGGCTTTTATTTTTCTTTAGATATGGTTTCCTTTAATTCTTTGAACATATTTATAATAGCTGATCTAAAGTCTTTGGATAATAAGTCCAACATATAGGCTTCCTCAGGGACAATTTTTATTGAATGCTTTTTTTTTCCTCTGTGTATGGGCCATAGTTTCCTGTTTCTTTGTACATCTCATAATTTTCTGTTGAAAACTGGACATTCTTTCTTTAAAAAACTTTTAAAATTCATATATGTCATATACCAGAAAATTCACCCTTTTAAAGTATAAAATTCAACAGTCTGTAGTATATTCATAAGGTTGTACCACCACTATCTAATTCCAGAATATTTTCATCATTCCTTAAAATAAACCCTCTATCCGTTAGCTGAAAACTGGACATTATAAAAACATAATGTGCCAACTCTGGAAATCAGATTCCTTCTCCCACCCAGAGTTTATTGCTGTTACTGTTTGTTTGTTTAGTGACTTTGGACTAATTCTGTTAAGTATGTATTCCCTGTCATGTGCAGCCACTGAAGTTTCTGCTCAGTTAGCTTAGTGGTCAGTTAATGATTGCACAGAGATTTCATTAAATGTCTTGAACCAAATAAGTCTCCTAGCCTTTGCAAGAAGCTCTGTGTATGTGTTGGGGCACTGAGTACTTCATCAGTTTACAACATCCTCCTTGCAGAGGGCCTCAAGAGCAGCCAGAGGTGAGAGATTGTGTCCCTCTTAGGGCATGCACACAGCCTTGCACATGCGCATGGCCTTTTAAATCTCCAGTCATATGTTAGAACTTTTCAAAGCCCCCTATAGATTTTTTTTCCCCAAATCTTCCTTTTACATTTTTGGCCAGGCTCTTGTTTGACTCAATTGGTTCACAGACTCAGGCAGCTGCAATCCTAAAAATTGCTATTGGTTGTTTTTGACAATTTCCCTTGAAGGGAAGAGTACCAAATAATTTGTGGAATTTGTGGACATATTTTAAAACCACCATCCATTATCTGTGCTCAGAACTGAAATTGAATGTCTGAGCTCTCAACCAGGCCAAGCTGCCATTAGCAGTTGTAAGAATTAGCTATGGGACTAAAGGGGCCGTGAGACCTGTCCTTTTGGTGAATGCTTTCTTTACCATGGAAATAGATGTTTTTCCAGGAGAGCTTGTCCTTTCTCTGATCACTTGGAAACCATCTGTAACTGTCTGCAAGCCTTGCAAGGTGAGGAAACATCTAAATTCAGGGAAGTCTGCCTGAGGCCCTCCTGATATAAAGATAATCCAAGAGGAGCCCAGGTGCCAATATGTGATCAGAAGATCTGCCAGCTTCTTAGGAGTACTCAGTGCTCCTGGTGGCTCTTCTCCTTGCCTCAATGGTGTCTTATTAATTGGCAGCCATATTCTTACTCTTGGCCCACCCCTCAGGTACTTTATGTGTGGTCCATGGTGCTCCAATAAGAGATTCTGTCTGTAACACTGACAGAAGCCTCTTTTTTGTATCCATGTATCCAAGTATCCATGTATCCATGTATCCAAGTATCCATGGCTTCCACAAGAGTGTTTTGGAATTATAACTAAGTTCTGTATGTTAAGCTTAGAAGCAAAAGCCACCTTCAGAGTGGCCACTTGTAGCTGGTGTTCAATGTGATAACTAATCAGTAGAAACACCACACCCTTGGCTGAACCGTGTTTCCAGAAATGGATGGCTTAGATTAGTCTGATCACACCTCTCTCACAGTAAAAGTCTTTCTCAGGAGAGTCAGGTTAGCAGCTTGCTGGATCCAGGACAGCCTCAGTTTATCACACCTGGTTATTAGGGTGATATTATAAGGGATCCTTTTTGTTTGCTGTTAATAACCCTTATTTTCTGTGGAGAAATAGAGGTTGAGAAATTTGCACTTACTTAGCAGGAAGGAATCTCTCCACACAGTAGAGGAGTAGAAGAGGAATAACTAAAGCACATGCCAGATCTTAACCCTTTGCAATGCTGAACCAGGAAGTGTGGCAGATTAAAGACAGTTGCAAATTCTTTGACATTCCTCCTACTTAGAGGTAGGCTCTGTTTCCCCTCCCCTTGAATCTGGGTTGGCCTGTTACTTTTTGACATTTAGAGTATGGCCACAGTAATGCTATGCCAGTTTTATTGAGGTCTAGCCTTTAAAAGGACTGGCATCCTCTGTCTTGGTCACTTGCTGCCTTGGGTTATCATGTAAAAAATCCAATTACCTGGCTCGAAGAGATCATGTGAAGAGGGCTTGAGATCCATGATGTGAGAGCGAGACCCAGCTGCGCCCAGCCTTGGATCTGCTTCTGCCAAGGTGTAAAGCATGTGTGTGAAGCTATTTATACTCCAGACCGACCAGCCACCAGTTCAATACCACAAAGTGACCCTAGTTAATGTCACCTAGAACAGAAGAATTGCATAGCTGAGCTCTCCCTGAACTCCTAACCTGCAGAATGATGAGATACAATAAAATAATTGTTTTACCCTACTAAGTCTTGGGTAAATTCTTTACACAGAGATAACTAACTGGAAAAGGGAGCCAGTGCCCTTCTTTGATAGTGTTCTAGTTTGCTAATGCTGCAGAATGCAAAATACCAGAGATGGATTGGCTTTTATAAAAATGGGGTTTATTTGGCTACACAGTTACAGTCTTAAGGCCATAGTGTCCAAGGTAACACATCAGTAATCAGGTACCTTCGCTGGAGGATGGCCAATGGTGTCTGGAAAACCTCTGTTAGCTGTGAAGGCACATGGCTGGCGTCTGCTCCAAAGTTCTGGTTTCAAAATGGCTTTCTCCGAGGACGTTCCTCTCTAGCAAGCTTGCTCCTCTTCAAAACATCACTCACAGCTGCACTGAGTTCCTTCTCTTTGAGTCAGCTCATTTATATGGCTCCATTGATCAAAGCCCACCCTAAATGGGTGGGGCCATGCCTCCATGGGAATATCTCATCGGAGTCATCACCCACAGCTGGGTGGGGTGCATTCCAAAGAAACACTCAAAGAATTATAATCCAATCAACCCTGATAACATCTGCCCACACAAGACTACATCAAAGATAATGGTGTTTGGGGGACATAATACATCCAAACCAGCACAGATAGTATGCCTTAGACATGAGCAAGGCACCAGAGTTAGTCCCCAGCTTTTCTTCAGTTACATCTAGATGGGGCCCTCATAGCCCCTTTTATGGTGCAGGGACTAAGGGTCCTGCCCTCTGTATCGCTGGCTAGGGTTCCTAGGTGCCTGCATGGTGTGTAAGCTGGTCACATCCAAGTAGGGACTGCCCTTGCCCTCTTGGTGGATAGCAAACTTTCTGCTTATGACCAGCAAATAAATATCTACAAAGAAAATTGCTGAGTCATAAGCATGTAAATTTCTAAGTTTTTGATAAATACTGCTGACTTGTATTCCAGAAAGATTCTGCCAGTTTCCAGTTCCTTCCAAAATCTGTAAGAGTGTCTGTTTCCCTGCTCCCTCAATAACACTGGCTATTATCAATGGTGGTAGTACTTGTTGACTTATTGGTAATGTTACCCACTTGGATGGCCTCTGTTGGCTCATCTTTGTATCCACTGTGGCCTGGCATAGTGTCTGGAACAAAGTGGGTGCACAATAAATATATCTTTTGATTGGCTAAAGATTTCAAAGCCTCCAAAAGCTATGCCTCCAACTGAAAGCTCTCTCCTGGCTCTGCACATCATTTACTAGATATCCCACAGGTGCCTCATATTTATCATCCACTCATCCTGTCACTTCCATCCTGCTTCTCCCCTTCCTATATGGCGTTCCTTCTCACTAAATGGTGCACCACCCTCAGTTAATCCAGCTAGGAACCTGGGAACCTTCCTTTGCTCCTTTAACACTTCATCTTACCCCTTCCCATGCAACCTGTGACCATATCCTGTCAAGTATATTCATTCTTCACTTAATCATTCATTCTAAAAATAGTTATTGACCATCTACTATGAGCCAAGGATTGTTCTAGGTATTCTGGATACAGAGAACAAAAGATACAAAAATCCTTGCCCTCTTAGAGCTTATATTTTCACTGGGAAAAGCAAATATACAAATTAACAATTAATTATAAAGACAGTGATAAATGCTATAGAGAAAAATTAAGCAGAGAACGGGGATATGGCCTGGGTGGTGGTGGTGGTGGTGGGTGGGGTGTCTGCTGTTTTAAATAGGTGGTCAAGGAATGACTTAGAGGCTGAAATCCAAGCAGAGACCTACAGGCAGTGAGCGAGCAAGTCACGCTTCCAAATATCTCCTGTTTTGTTCACTTCTTCCATCTGCACTGCCATCACCCTAGTTCAAGTCACCACCATCTTTCTACTGGATTGAGGACTCATCTCCCTGCCATCCTCCTGCCAATTTAATACTCATATTTCCCCAAGGATGGTATTTCTAAAGTCAAAACCTGATCTCACTCTCTTACTTCAGACTCTTTAGTGGTTTCCCCAAACTCTTCAACATAAAAATCAAAACTCATTATTTTCTCCCATAAAGCCCTGACTACCTCTCCAATGTCACCTCTCCCTAATCCCTATTTGTAGTCATACTATGTTTAGTTCTTCCAATAAGGATGGCATTGAAGTTTTGAAAAGTATTTTCAGCTAATTTCTTCTCCTTCAGTAAAGAAAACAAGTGGGTTTTGTTTTTGTTATTGATTCCTTTTTATTTGGTTTTGAGATGCATTTTAGAGAATCTGGCTCCCTTTCAAAGAGCCCTTCATTCAGAAGGGGTAGATTTTGTGACAGGATGAAACTTTTTAATTAGTAAGTTAAGAGCTAATCATGCAGGTGAGGAACATTTATAGCTTAACTAAGTCACAGGCTGCATCTCTGCATTATTAATAAGCTATAGGCTGACAGCATGACCCTGGCTATTAATAGCATTTGCTGGATGGACTCCGTGTGCATTAGTGATAAGATGCAAAGCCCTGCACATGGGGAGCATACGCCAGTTTGCACTAGCAATAGGGGTTAGGTTTCTGGGAAGGGCTGCACTGAGACCTCCTTGTACTAGTCCTTGGTATCTCGGGGTCAGGCTTCCTGATTGTGGGTGACTGGAGCACTCAATGGGTCAGAGAGGTACCACCCATTGGGCAAAGCATGGTCTTATTTCCAGTGGATCCAATTAGTGTCCTCGTGCTCAGCAGCAGGCTGGAACTACACCCTAGGTCCTGGCTTACAAATTGGAGTTGTGGGTCCCAAGGTTATGCAGAAGGCTCAGTGCAAACCCATACCCACTGTCAGGAAAATGACCGTTAGATATCCTATTGTGGGGGCTCGAGAAATTGACTTTGCATCTGAGGGGTGGAACATTATTGAGAGTCAGGACAGCCCAAGTGTCAAGCTCCCAGGAAATGTGTCTCACAGGCCAGACTCGGGCAACCTTGCAGAACCTCCACTCCAGAGGTGGCTATACCAAACTCTTCAAGTATTGCTGTCTAAATCTGGACCAAAGGATTTGGTACATAGCATAAGAAGGTTTAGAAATGAGTGGTGAAGTAAATGTGTTCAAGATATGTGGTTAGCTAGTAATAATTGTTGGGCTTTACCACCTTTCCCTGAATGAATATAAAAATAAATAAACCCAGTACCTGACAGCTATGGAGTCACACTCTGGCCTCTCCGGCATCCTGGTTAATTAATAGAACTCTGTCTCCAGATCTGACCAGAAGATGAGGCTGATGCTGCTGACAGAGCATTGTTATATTTGCCTTGGAGTAAAGGTTTCAATAAAGGTGCAGACTATAATGTTGGGACAGAGAGTGGGGGCTTCACTGAACCTGCAAAGCATGTTGCAAGACGATGTTTGTACTTGCTTGCTAATAAGCATTGTCTGCAGCTTGCTTACCTTGTAGAATACTACTTGCTAGCAAAAGAGGCATTCTGCTCCCACCTACTTCTTATGGTCAAAGGCCACGGACGTTTACCAAAGATCCTGACAAATGGGAATGTCAAATTGGAATCCATCAATCCTCAGTGAAAGGGTGGTATGTAGCGTGAATTACTTAGATACTCATATTTCCCTTTAGACTCTGGATAGGGATAGGGACAGTGTGTAACCACCTCAGGGGGCTGCTGGGGCAGGACACCATAACTAACTGGCATCTGGGAAATATGGAAATTGAAATCTGAGAAAATGATGACATTGAGTAAATAAAAGTGTAAAACTTCGGATTTTCTATAATCTACATGAAAATCTTTATGTTTACTGTATTGTAGATTCGTGAATTTCAGCTCTTTAAGTACCAAAAGGCCTAGTACCCTTTGCTTTATTAGTCTCTTAAAACTGGCTAAGTTAACAGCATTTCAGTGTTATGTTTCCTCATTTTAAAATTGCAACTCCAGATCTTGTTCACAACCATTAATATTTACTTCCATTGGGATATCAGAGAAATACAAGGTACTCTGAGCTGTCAGAGAAGAGAGTAGGAAAACAGGAATTAGATTTTTCTCCCAATCTTCTTAAGTTTTTGGTGAATGGATCTGGGTTGTCAGAGGACGAAAACTCAATTCTGGGAACTGGTATTGAATGGCACTGTAATGGAAAGCTTCAAAAGAAAAATAGGCTGGCCCAGTGAGCTGATAAAATCTCAACAAGAATTTAGGAGGAAGGATGTGTGGCCTCTTAGGGGTTTTAAGCTTTAATAACAACAAATTGTTATAGGTATTAAGTTTTTCTATTTGTGTATTGGATTTATATAGAAGCTTTCATATGAATAGAGACACTGAACTAAGATCTTAAATATGGGCTCACTAATATTACAACAGTTAAAATAAAGGAAGGATGGAGGGAAAGAAAAAGATATAAATACACTGTGGGGGGAATCCAGGGTCACTCCTTGAGTGGACAACACATACTGTGGCTCTTGAGGACAAACATATACTAACTGAGTACTTGCTATCTGTAAAGCACCACCCTCTTCTCTCTTGAGTCTCTAAATTTGGCTCCAATTCCCACCATTCCACTCAAATAGTTCTCTTTGAAGTCAATAACTTCATCATTCTTTAAAAATCCCTTGCTCTTTCTGCTCTTCTTATTCCAGATAGCCTTCTGTTGTACTAGGATAGGTAAGATTATGGTGCAGTAACAAACATCCCCCAAATTTCAGTGACGTAAAGTAACAAAGATTTATTTCCTGCTTACACCACATTTTCATTGCAGGTCAGCTGGGGATCTATTCTGTATCTTCATCTCTCTGGGATGCAAGCTGACTGAGTGATTACAGTCTGGAACATTGTTGGACATTGTAGCGGAGGAAGAAGTGAGCTCTGGAGGGTTTCACACAGGGAATTAAATGCTTTATGGAGCAGTGACGTACTTCTACCTAGGATTCATTGGCTATCTAATCACACGGTCCCACCCAAACACAAAGGGACCAGGAAATGCAATCTTACTATACTCCTGGAAGGTAGAGAGCAGGAAATATTGAAACTTGGGTTAAAACCTTGGAACCTTATTTCATATAATGCACTTACAAACCATTACCCAACCAAACTGCTGCAAACATGTAATTCCAGGGAGTGTGAAGATCCCCTGTATCCATTGACACAGTCCCCCTCCCCTGCCCCCAGCAAGGTAAGAACAAATAATTAAAGCACATCTAATGTGCCAGGAATCCTGACTAGTTTTCCCTCTTGACTCCTTTTCATGATATTCTCCTGATCCTCCTCATACTTCGGAGAATTTTCTTTCTCTCTCTCTCTCTTCCTTCCTCCCTCTCCCCCGCCCTCCCTTTCTTCCTTCCTTACTCCCTTCCTTCCTTTTTTTTTGCTTCACTCCTTGTCAAAATGTACTTCTTCACCTAAAGTTCCCTCATTAGTACCCTAGCTCCATACTTTCCTCAAGACCAAGGTCCAGTTTCATCCCCTCCATTAAGTTGTATTTGATGAACAATAGTCCACTGTCATTATTCCCTTTTCTGAATTCCTAAACTATACAACATAAAGAGCGTTCAGTGGTATGCTGGCTTGCAATATTCCACAGTTGATTAAAGTATGTTGCCCTGTTCTTGCCACGAGATGCTGATGGATTTGAAGGCAGGGGTTGTCTTGTGCCCCCATATCCAGCAGCCTGACAGCATAGGGCACATGATGGGCTCCCAGATGCAGGGTCCTTGAGATGGGATGATAGTCTTGGCTCAGTCACTAAGTGTCACACTCTTTTCTGAAGCCTCACTTTTCGCCTCAGAAGAGTGGGTTGGGATAGAAGCTCTCCGCAGTTCTATCCAGCTTTATAAATCTCTAACAGGGTGCATTAACTGAGAAACTAATTGATGTCACCCTCCCATCCCTACCCTTATAGGAGGGTTTCTGGGGGCTTTGCTTCTGACTCCCAGGCTCTCTTTTTCCCCAGTGGTCTGGTTTACAAAATTCCTCAGTTTCAGGGCAGAAAAAGAGGGGGGAAGGGAAATGGAGAGGAAGGGAGAGAAGGGGAGGATAGAGAAAATTTGCTGTCACTTGGGACTCCCCTCAAGGAGGCTATTGCTTTGAAAGGTCTGGACCCAGCTAAGGGAACCTCCATGTCCTGGTGGCAGAAGGGAAAAGAGACTGGCATTTGGAGGGAAGTGGGCAGAGGTGTCCAACATGAAGCATTAGATTGTTCAAAACTGAGAAAAGAGACAGGGCTGTGGAGTCCATGGTCGCTCTGGCCTGTGTCTAGCTCACTGTGCCTCACCGGGGGCAGGACCTTGGTTGGGGTGGCTGTGGGGGACACCTACGGAGGCTGCAAGAGCCCAGGGCGTATGGAGGCCCCTGGGTGGGGGCGGGGACACTGGGGAGGACCTCAGCACCAGCAGCAGCAGCACCTGGGATGGCCCTGTGTGGCGGGAAGAGCAGGAGCGGCACCGGATCAGGACACACTGATGATGTCGTCTAGGACGTCGTCTTCACCCACCCCCAGCTTCCTGACCCGTTGGCCTAGCCCAGGGGAGGGAAAGCCTTCCCTCGGAAGGGGACCACAAAAAATTACTGGAGTTGGACCTTTGCTGAGAGTGGTCAGTGGGAGCTCAGAGCTAGGTTTGATATAGAAAAAAATTTTTTCAGTTGTGACATTTTTCTCACCCAAGTTTCACAGAGCAATTTGTGAACTTACTAGAGATCCATGATCTGACACTCTTCAGCGTAGGTGGGAAGAGTAAGAGCTAATGTAAACCCCTAGCAGAAGGCCATTAAGCCTGATAAGTTCTGGACCCCAAAGGGTACTGATGCCTTCAGAGTTTAATGAGATGCGCATAATACATCAGGAGGCAATGAGATGCAAAAGCCTCACTGACAGCTAAAAAGGCTAGAGGAGCCAGGCACCTGGGGGCAGTTGTCCTGTGTGGGGAGGAGCCTGAAACAGTCTTGTAACAAAAGAAGGACACAGTGTTCAGTGGGGGCTTCAGGCTCCCAAACACAGCAAGCGGCTCAGCCGGCCATAACCCTGGCCTTTCAAACAACTTGCCCAGTCGGGGTGGCTGCCGTCTCACACTGCAACAGAGACAGTTCCTAGATATTGGGTCAAAAGCTCCTCAAAGAAACAGGCAGATAATAATACTGTATTAGTATTTATTATGTATATGTGTTATATGCCAGGAACTTCTTTTTTAACTTTTCATAATACTGATGGATAGGAGTTATTATTATCAGCATTATTATCCCCATTCCATTGATGAGGAAACTGAGGCTTAGGGAGTTTAATAACTTGTACAACATCAACCCATTTGTAAAAGGCTGAGGTGAGATGTTGAGCCAAGGTACAGCAGATTCTAGAACCTGGACATTGAGCCCCACACTCCTGGCCGCTCCAGCCTTTCACCCGTGTCTCAGTCATGTGCAGCCTCTGCAGGCTGGTCCCGGCTCCTGTGCCGGAGGGTTTTCTTTCCAAAGGGAATATGGACACAGTGGCCAAAGGGCAGGTTCAGGTGGCCCAGGGTTGACTAGAAGTGGAGTGTAGAACGGCCACCCCAATGTTGGTCCAGGAATGGCCCTCCCTGAGGACTGGAGAGGATGGAGGAGTCAAATGATACCGTGTAAGGTCCCCTCACTCTGTGACACCAGATAAGTGGATTTGGCCAGAAAGAAGGAAGAGAGGGATTATGAGCATGATTCTGGCACTGGGCAGAGCTAGGTCTCACTGGGTCCCTTACTAGCTGGGTCATCTAGGGCAAAATCTTTAATCTGTTTGAACCTTAGTTTTCTCTGTTAAGGGGAAGTAAGAGTGTCCATCTTCTAGGATTCCTATGAGAATTAAATGTAATAACATGGTAAAGCTTTTAGCACAGCATCTGGTATATATTGAGTGCTCAGTAAATGGTGTCTGGAAGAACATGATGAAATTATAAAATAAAAACATGAGTAAAATCAAATACTAATGTTTTCCTGATCACAGTAAATAAATTCTTATGAAAACTCAGCCTGGTAATTAAATACTTCTGAGATGGGGAGATGATAGCTCATTTCTCACCTGGAGTCAGGTCCTTCTTAGGGTATCTATCACAGTCATCAGATTGTACTCATCAGCAGGAATCTGAGGCCATATTTCTAAACAGGATCTAGTATAACGAGAAATACACCCCTGAAAGCACTGAGCTTCCTTTTTTTTCCCTTTTATCTTTATGCACACACATAAGCTGTATTTACATTTAAAAAATACATATGCAGCTTTTACAGGTCATTGCATTCTCAGGTATCCAGGACTCCTGCTCCAGGTGTGTGAATGCCCTGACAGTATTTCTGATTACAGAAATAAGTCTTTGGACCAGGTATGTTAAAGCAACGCCTCGAATCATGTGCATTTCATCACACTCACACCTAGCGCCAAAGCAGAAATTCTTTTCTGGTGTTTGCATCTTAGTTTACTTTGAAAGAAATTTCTAGCTCAATTCCAGTGGATTTTGCATCTCATTACACTCTTGATAGTTAGGTATAGCTCATTACACCCCAGCCCAGTTGGAATAGGATTAGTTGTTTTCAGGTGTAAACCTATGGTGTGCGTCTTACTACACCTCTTGAAAATTCCAGGCAGCCCTTCCACCTCAGCCAAATTAGGACAACCACTTCCAGCTGTGCACATTTCATTACCACCCCCCCCTTCCATTTCAGGGAGGGGAAAAACAACTCTGCTGTATTTCACATATGGTCATGCACTTATTAATTATGTACTTCTTATAACAACTGTGCCTAATTAGGACAAAGTTGAGATCTTTGCTGAGCCCATTCTTTATGTTTTCTTATTCTTGGTACCTCATTACCCTCCCTCCAAATTATGCTTTATAAATTATGTTTTACATCCCTGCCACATTAAGACAACTGCTCTCAGGTGTGTGTATTTCAGCACTTGCTTTGCTTTTCAAGCAAAATTTTCTTGATCAGGACTCCCCTTATTTCCATATTCGGTTGGAAGGACAGCCCCTTTGCTAGTCTTCTGATCACATTTGCCCTGAATGGAGTGATTCTAGCTTGGGCTCGCCTGGCTCAGCTTGGGCTGAATCCTGGTCGCCTCCCATTCTGTACTGTGAGTTTCTGTGCCCTGCTCCAGGGGAGGCAGCCACAGCTAAGCCTCAAAGCAAGAAACTTGAATGCAATGGCCATGGTCTGTTCACAGAGCTTGCAAGGTGGGAATCCATAGATGGTAAAGGGTGAACAGCCAGGCCAGGGCTAGCCAGTAGGGGCACAGTGAACAGCAAGATACGGTCCTGAGCCTCCAGAAGGGCAAAGCTCAGAACCGAGCAACAGAGAGTCAGGCTGAAGATTTTGGTCCTCAATCCTATGAGATGTCTTCCTAAATGAAATGGTAATCTTGGCACCTCGAGAGGGAAATATGGACTCTGGGGGTGGGGGGTGGGGCAAAATCAGAGTAGAGGTTGTATGAAACCAATGGAAATGTCAGTTCCGTATTACAAGGGACTGCCTCTCTTTTGCTTGTCATTGCATGAATCCCCACATCACGTGATCTATATAATAGGCAGTTAAATATTTCTGAATGAATGAATGAAGGCAGTAGTGACAAAAAGTTATGGCTATGACTTGACAGTAAGAACCATCAGGGTGAGGAAGAGGGGCAAGATGGTGGCAAAGAGAGGAATGGAATTTCGTTAGTCCCCTGGAGCAACTAATAAACAACCAGGAACAACTGGTAAATAATCTGGAATAACTGTGGGGGACAACCATGACTGTCCACACATCATACACCAACTTGGATTGGGTGGGATGGCTGAGATCACAGCATAAAATCTGCAAGTAAAAACTACAGAACCATGCCAAGAGCCTCTTCCCCCTACAGCAGACTGAGATACAAGACCTCAATGTAGGAGAAAGCAGCAGCCCTGGAGCAAGCAAATATAGCTCAGCCCAGCTCTAACTGGTGCTTTAATTAACAAATGTGGACTGCTGAATACAAGCTACAAACATAGACAAACTGCTAACAAGCAGAGGCTTTTAGAGATGACTGACCTTAAAGAGCCAGAAAACTCCTGTACCCCAGGGAAGGGAACCCAGAAGACCAGGTGCTCTCTCTGACCAACGGCGAAACTGGGGGGCCATGGACTGGCTCTGAAATGGGGTTTTCTTTTCCTTTTTCTCTCTCTTAACCTGAGTAGCTCAGTGGAGAGAGCCTCAGCCATTTCCAGTTCGCAGCACTCTGACCCAGAAAGGGGTGGAGATAACAGAGTCACAGAGACAAAGGAGCAATTCAAATGCAGAAGATAACTCCCTAGGGGTGTATCTTCCCTAAGAGGAAAGATGTGGGGCCCAGCTTAGTGCCGGTCTTCCCTTCAGAACTCAGACCCCAGGGCCTGGGGGAAAATAGTCAAAACAGAAACTAAAGGAGCCACACCTCCTTACACCAGTCAGGAGTGACAGGCTGACAGGTGCCACCTGCTGGGCAGGTTGGGAAAAGCATAGTGGCTAGAGACCTCACAGGAAAGTCTGTCATTCTTCTAAGATACACCCGCAGGGAAACTTGAAACTGAATATATCTCCATTCTGAGATCTGAACCCATTCTGCTCTGGGAAAATCTGACAGGGGTAAATAAGGAAACCAGATGTCTAGACAACAGAAAACTACAAAATACACTAGGAAAAATGAAGATATGGTCCAGTCAAAGAGCAAATTTACACCTCAATTAAGATACAGTTGAGATATTGTTTCACTTTAATGAAACAATCTATTAAAGATTTTCAAAGAAATATGCTAAATCAATTCAAAAACCAAATCAATGAGTTTAGGGAAGATATGGCAAAAGAGATGAAGGATATAAAGAAAAAACTGGGTAAACATAAGGTAGAAATCAAAAGTTTGAAAAAACTGGCAGAATCTATGGAAATGAAAGGCACAACACAAGAGATAAAAAATACAATGGAGACATACAACAGCAGATCTCAAGAGGCAGAAGAAAACACTCAGGAACTGGAGAACAAGACACCTGAAACCCTACACACAAAAGGACAGACAGGGAAAAGAATGGAAAAATACGAGCTACATCCCAGGGAACTGAATGACAATATTAAGTGCATGAACGTACATGTCATGGGTGTCCAAGAAGGAGAAGAGAAGGGAAAAGGGGCAGAAGCAATAATAGAGGAAATAATCAATGAAAATTTCCCATCTCTTATGAAAGACATAAAATTACAGATCCAAGAAGTACAGCATACTCAAAACAGAATAGATCAGAGTAGACCTACACCAAGACACTTAAAAATCAGATTATCAAACGTCAAAGACAAAGAGAGAATCCTGAAAGCATCAAGAGAAAAGTGATCCATCACGTACAAAGGAAGCTTGATAAGACTATGTGTGGATTTTTCAGTAGAAACCATGGAGGCAAGAAGGAAGTGGTATGATACATTTAAGATACTGAAAGAGAAAAACCTCCAACCAAGAATCCTGTATCTGGCAAAACTATCCTTCAAATATGAGGGAGAGTTTAAAATATTCTCTGACAGACAATGACAGAGTTTGTGAACAAGATACCTGCTCTACAGGAAACACTAAAGGGAGCACTACAGACAGATAGGAAAAGCCAGGAGTGAGAGGTTTGGAACACAGTTTTGGGTGATGGTAGCACAGCAATGTAAGTACACTGAACAAAGATCACTGTAAGTATGGTTGAAAGAGGAAGGTTATGAGCATGTGGGACATCAGAATGAAAGAGGACAGATAAAGACTGGGACTGTATAACTCAGTGAAACCTAGAGTGCTCAACGATTGTAATAAAATGTACAAACAAGTTTTTTACATGAGGGGGAACAAATGAATGTCAACTTTGCAAGGTGTTAAAAATTGGGTGGTATTGGGGAAAAAATACAATCGATGCAAACTAGAAACTACAGTTAACAGAAACATTATATTATGCTTCCTTTAATGTAACAAAGGCAATATACCAAAGGTAAATGCCTATAAGAGGGGGACATAAGGGTCAGGCTCTTGGCATTGGTGATACTGTCAGACTCTTTTATTGTACTTTAATTCTATCTTTCCTTTGTTGTTTTTTAGCTGTCATTTTTTTCTTTCTTTCTCTTTTGTCTCTCTACTTCTTTGACTCTTCCTCCTCCTTTGTGGAAGAAATGGAGATGTCCTTATATAGATAGTGGTGATAGTGGTGAATGCATAAATGTGTGATTATACAGGGAACCATTGATTATTTACTTAGGACGGAATGTATGGTGGGTGAACAAAATCGTCTTAAGAAGAATGGTTGAAGAAACCTTGAAGGCACTATATTGAGTGAAATAAGTCAGACACATAAGGACAAATATTGTGTAGTCTCAATGATATGAACTAATTATAATATGTTAACTCATAGACATGAAATATAAGTTACCAGGATATCAAAATGAGGCTAAAGAATGGAAAGCGGTTGCTTATAATAAACAGAATGTTTAACTAGATTGAACTTAAGTGTTTGGAAATGGACAGAGGTAAGGGTAACACGTTATTGTGAGAATAACTAACAGTGCTGAATGGGTGTGAAGGTGGTGGAAAGGGGAAGCTTAGAGTCACGTGTGTCACCAGAAGGAAAGCTGGAGGTTAAAATATGGGAATGTATAAAACAGTGAGTCTTGTGGAGGACAATGTCCGTGATTAGCTGTACAAATATTAGAAATCTCTTTCATGAACTAGAACAAATGTATGACACTATAACTAGAAGTTAGTAATAGAGGGGTATATAGGGAAAAATATACCTATTGCAAACTATGTACTACAGTTAATAGTATTTTAACATTCTTTTATCAACAGTAACAAATGTACTATACCAATATTATAAGTCAATCATGGAGGGGGGGTGGTTAGGGGTATGGAAGGATTTGAATTTTCTTTTTTGTTTTTATTTCTTTTCTGGAGTAATGAAAATGTTCTAAAAATTGAAAAAAAATTAATTGTGGTGATGGATGGACAGTTATATGATGGCACTGGGGGCAACTGATTGTGCACTTTGGATCTTTGGATGATTGTATGGTATGTGAACAATCTCAATAAAATTAAAAAAAAAAAAGGAACCATCAGGGTTCGTTTGACAATTCAACTTAGCAGTATTCTCTCCAAGCTATTTGAAACATAAAATGATGACTCTCAGACTTAGAAAACATTTAGGGAGAGTGACCTCCTAGAATGGCCCTGGGGCATCTGTGAATTTTCACTCTACAGAGATTCTAGGTGGAGGGTCTCACTGCAGAGTCTTGTGACCAACTAGCTCAACGTTATGGGCTACTACAGTATGAGTTTCTACAGAAGCTCAGGCCCATTCCTGTCACTAAATTGGAGCTGACACAGGCCTACTCAAGAATGAATTCATCTTTCAGAGCCTGGAAACAGGGTCCTCTTTGGGCAAGGGCAGCATAAGGAACATATGCTGCACCTTCTCCTTGGCAGACCCTGGCTCTCTCTAGCATTTTCCAGTCATGGCTGTAAGCAGCACAAAAAAGTCTCAAAAAATATTCCCAATGTAGGACCATAACATGTGGAAATCTTCACTGTGTCCTAAAAGAATGTAGATTTTGAGGTGGCCATTCCATCTCCATCTGCACTGTCTTCACCATCCACTGAATATGTCTTTGGCTATTCTTGACCCATTGAAAAATAAAGACTGACATATCATCTTGCAAGGAAATTTTTGCCTTTGAATGTCTTACAACAAGAAATCTAGACCCCCACTTTTTTTCTGTGCAGAATTTTTCAATTCCATCGTCACTGTAAGCAAAGTAGGGATTATACTTTCCTAAATGCTCTCCCAGAAATGGCTCACCTGCCATTTTTCTGCCTGTTCTTGTTATTGGCATTCTATTCAACCCAAACCGATGTTCCTTTCCATATCCAATAAACCTAATCTAAGCACCCCCAATTCCACTCCTGGCTCTTCTGGCATCATCACCACCACTCCAAGGTTCTGTACCTGGAGTGGATAGGATGGAAAAGAAAAGGAACAAAAGCCAAGTTGGGAGGCTATGGCCACCAATAAGGAGCTTCCAAACAAAAGTGGCTGGCTCTACTCTACCTTTGGCTCCCTCCTCCCTCTGTTGGGAGACTACTTCCAAGGATGTTGTTTAGGGGTAGTATGTTTTTCCATGGTTGTCTACTGTATAGATTCAACTTCTTTCCAATTAGGCCTCTGAAGCGACAAAGATTTAAAACATTTCTTCCTACCAGAAGCCCCTGGAAGGCCATCCTCTAGCTGCCTGCTGAGTTACCTCCCAGCCGCCCCACTGTCTGACCTGATTTCTAACAGCCCTGAATATACATCTGCTAGAATTTTGGTGGAAGTCCAGTTTCCATAATCTCTCTTAAAGGTAGAAAATAAGGGTGTCCTGCTTGTCTATGTATCTGTCCTCGTGTTTAGTGGTGGTCTGACACATGTTAGGCCCTCAGGAAATGTTTGTGGAATAAAGAATGCAAGAAAAGCAACACACAAAATTCAAGCTTCTCAACACATTTTTTAATTTTCTCTTTTTCCCACCAAGACTAAAGTTGTACAGAGGGGGATAAAATTACAGACCATAAGGGCATGAGGCATCACTGTATGCAGTTAAAGTCCTTTCTCTCTCCTTTCCATGTTTTCAAGAAGCAGCCTGGTCAGCCTATTGGTGACAAGTCAAGCATGGCAGCAAGAGCACTTGGAGATCTGGGGAGAGTGGTGAGGTACAGCATGCCGGGAGAGCAGACAGTGCCACCAACATCACTGGATAGCATTTCAGAAATGGTCCCAGATGGGGTCTGCACAGAGTGAAATGTCACAGGCCCTTCCATCACCCTTGCAGTCAGCTGAGCAAACCTGGGCTACTTTCTAAGATGAGACTCATAAGAAGAACAGGTGAGCATCTAAGAATCATTTAACTCACAGTGTTTCAAATGAGATTAAAAGTTCTTTAACAATCATTTTCTCTTGGAAAGTAGAGGGGGAAAATAAAGCAGAGGGCTGAATCACCTTTTATTTTCCTTTTTTGTTTTTTTAACTAATTTAATGGCCCTTGGTTTTGATACAGCAGAAAGAAAAGTGAAAGGCAATAAACCAACCTATTACCTATATACAAGATACAGCAGACAAAATTATCCTAGGGATTGGGATAAAAGGACTGTTTTTTCTAGCCCTGAAGAGGTCCTGTTTTCTTGGTTAGGGAAATTTGTTGAAAACTACAGCCAGCTGAGAAGGCATTTATTCAATCTTGGCAATAGAGACAAAAAGCAATGCACATACACTTATTTCATTGGACTATAAACTGATGAGGTCCAGAGAGTAAAAATCCTATTGTTTATGTAACGGAATCATATTAAGAGGTTTTAGGAAGGAATTAAAACTTGGGCAGCAGATTGGAATTTTATATATGTTAGGCAATAAACATAACATGTTAGTAATTCATTCATTCATTTTTCAGAGTCCAACAATTGGGCACAACTTTTCTTCCCATCCCACCCTAATCCCTTTGGAATTTACTGCATCAGAGTAGATGTTAAAATATTCTGTACTCCAAACTTCCCTGTAGGGTTTATATGACAAGCCAAAATGAAAAAGAAAAAAATCCTTACCCCTTCTCTATACTAAAGCACTAATGTAGAGAAAAAAACCGTCAGCTCAGAATATACCAAATAACATACCAAAGAAAGAAGCAAGTATGAATAAGGAAATGGAAATGACCATTCCCGCACACACTGCCACCGATTAAACGGTGGTTATCTTCTTGTCCTTGGTGGCTTGCTTGATGGCAGCCTGCTCGCAGATGATCTCCTTCAGCCGCTGCAGCCTCATGTTCTGGGTGGTCTGGTCTCCGACCCCCGTCTGACTGCGGTGCAGCAAGGTCAGGGCATGGATGTACTCCAGCTCCGTGTACTTCACGCCCTGGTCCACCACCAGGTTCAGGAGCTCGTCTGCTGTGTTGTACAGCATCTCGTAGTATTGCCTGAGAAAGCAAGACAGAGCACCGATCACCCTCTCCATTGTCAACACTTTAGTGTTAGTGGCAATGACGTGCTGCTCATAAATTAATTCATTTAGTCAATAAACATTTATTGATCAACAGACACTGGGCTAGGCCCTGGGAATATAATGGTGAACCAGACAGACACGGTCTTTGTTCTCTTGGAGCTCACTGGAGGTCTCTTCATGAGAAGTTTAAGTGAAGATCCAGAGAGATCTCTCATCTTTCAGGGGTTCAGTTCAATGTAGATTTTCTCCTAATTTTGCATTTACACTGGAAGATCCAAAGAAAGATAGGGAAGTAGAGGATGGAAACAGGAGGGAGAGAAATAGTCATCTGGAAGGCATTGCCATCAGTTTTTTTTTCCTTTTTTTTTTTTTTAAGAGCAGCTCAGTGATTTGGGGGTTGGTTAGTACAAAACAGAGAACCTAAGGGGGAAAGTACAAAATGGCACTTCACACCAATGACAGTATTCATTACATAAGATTACAACTAAGGATAAATTAATTTTTGTGTTACTCACTTTTCTTTAGAACATAAATCAAAGCCGTTAAGTTGCAGTTGAGGTATAGACAATCTTACGTAAAATACTTTTCATAAGTAACACTATACATTAAAATATTGGAAATTGAATATCTGTTCTGATTTCTATTTTGACTTAATAGAACAAGAAGAGAACAACATTCAACTGGGGAGGCTTATACTCATAATAAAGCTCTTAAAGTTAACAATGTCTTCCTCTCCCTTTATACTTACCACAGGCTACACAATGTCCTGAGAGGGTTCATTATGAAAAAAATGTCAGTCACAGCCTTAAGACCTTACTTTGGAAGGAACTAATGAGAAAGCAATTTGGAAGGTGACACTCCATCTTTGTTTTCAAATAAGTAGTTTTAATTTTTCTTCTTATAGAAAAAGTTTAAATCAGTTGATTACGAATATACTGAAAAGCCATTCATGTTTGCAGCTCTCAGGAAGAGTCCAGCACTTCATTTATACAAACTCTATGAGAAGAGGTCAGCAGACATCATCTAATCCTAAATTGTGACATCATCCATTCAAGTCCTTGGTACAATCCCTTGCCTGTAAGAGCATGGTATGCCTGGATATGCCACTGGTGATCTTCAAAAGAAGTTAGTCTCAAAAACTGGGAAATTTCCACTACAGTCATACATTCTTTAACATCCTGTTAATTAGCAAAAATCAGCAATCCAGCTTTTCTTAGATCCTCATGTGCTAACATTTTATACAGTTCTTCTCTAGTTACAGAAATCCTTTCTCTGTACTGGTCCACAACAACTATCACAAACTCACTGTTAGTATAATAAGTGTTCCACGAAGAACGAAGAGATTCTTGGCCACCAATATCCCACATTAGGAAATGTGTACTATTAACGACTATTTCTTCTACATTACTTTCTATTGTAGGGGATGTGTGTACAATTTCACAGAAAATTAGGAAAGGATGGTAGTTCTCCCTGCCTTATCCAGCTCAACAATGATAACTTTGTGTTCCCGGTGATTGAGTAGTCTCCATATCATGGGGGAGAGAATTCCCATTCTCGGGCAGCGGGTTCCCCCTCCAGCCACCCGGGCCCCCTGGTGTCCCCGGGCGCAGGCTGAGGGGGACGAGGAGATGAGCCAGAGCCTGCGCCTCCGCTGCTCCTGCCATTGCCGCCGCGGCACTCGCCTGGCTCGTGGACATCGCCACCGCATTGGCTGGTGCCATCAGTTTTTTTCTCATTCAATCCCTGCCTTATTCATTTATTCACCCATTCATTCACTGGAGGCTCTGTGAAATATATGGTTTTCTTCTCCATAAAATGGGATAATAATAGTACCTATCTCTTAGGGTCACTGGAAGGATTATATTAATACATATAAATAATAAACATTATTGTTAGAAATATAATAAAAATGATTAGCAGTAATAATAGTAATATACAATGATGAGCAAGACACAGTCCCCATCCTCAAATAGCTAAGTCAAGCAGGGAAGGAGAATCAAGCAATAATGACCACGTTGCTGTTGACAAAGTTCATCCCCGTGTACTGTTGTCATTTAACACCTAGTACACTCAGTGAGCTATTACTCCCTTTCCCCAGATGAGGAAACGGAAGCAGAGAGAAGTTAGAGGATTTGCCCAATGTCACAGAGATAGTGAGTGACTGTGCCAGGATGTGGACCCAGGTTTCTGACTCCAAGCTCAGTACTCTTTCTTCACTGACTCAGACAACCATTGAGAAGAATGCTCCGAGTGCCCTGAGTGAGAGATAAATGCATTTAATAAACTTTCAGAGGAAGGAGAAATCACACCATGTTGAGGGGAGGGTACGAGATTAAGGATGACTTCATATGGGATAGGATTTTGTCAGGCAGGGCTTCTAGGAAGGAAATTCTAGATTAAGAGCAGTGCATGAGCAATGACAGGGAAGGGTACTCTGGTTAGATTGGGGAAGGTAGCAGAATGGCAGGACAATTGAGGAAAAAGGCAGTTGAAATGAGAAGGTAGAGTTAGAACATCAGGCTATGACTTTAGGCCTAATTAAGTCAAAAAAGGATGCCTCCAGTACTAACCCCTAAGGGTCTGTTGAGAGCAGAGTTACTATTCAAAATTGTGCTTCTGGAAGACTAATATGACAGCGTTGTATAGAATGGTCTAGGAGGGGATCAATTATAATTGTAGCAAAAAGGAAGGTACTTGAGAGCCATCTGACTGCAAGGCCATTGTCCTGGGTGGTGGTGAGAAGTGCCTGTAACAGAAATGTGCATTACAGTGGATCTTCGGTGCAGAGAGAAGATGAAGATGGGAGTCTAGGAGTGGAGAAGGCTACTATTACCCTTTCTTAAAACCAATATTATGCCTCTGCTATCCTTCAATGAGTCCACTTGCATGGCCAGCCCAAATTACCCAGATGGGTAAAGTTCAGAACAGGCTCTGAGCCATCACAGCTTGTTAGCAAATGGGCAGAAGAGCCTTCCCAAGCACAGTTTACTTCCTTCTCTCTTCCTGACAGGAAAGGTAGCTTTTGTCAGGATTGAAGGGACAAAACAAGGCAGTGGGCCCAAGGCAACTCTTGGAGGTGAGGGGATCTTACAGATCTATCAAGATCACTTGCTCAGAAATACTGGACTACTGGATTCCAGATTTTAGATTTGTTTCTTTTTCATGAGAAACTTCTTGAAAAAAGAATATCCTATGGCAAAACTAAGCCATTCTTGGGGTAAGGAATACATTCTGGAAGCTTCATAATTTCAAGAATATTTCATAAATTGCTGCTACATTGGGAATTTGGTCAGGGAGAGTTTTCATGTGTCTTTTAGCATGGCGAGTTCCTTTTTCTATTCTAGATTTACCAAATGGAATGAGAGAGAATTTGGGGCTGATTCTTTCAAGGACAGAAGGGATGTGATAATCGTAGTTTCTAGTGTAGTGGCTCTCAAACTTTAGAGGGCCTAACTAAAAATTATCTGGGAGCTTATGAAAAGTGCAGATTCCTGGGGCCCTGTCCCCAGAATATTCTGATGGCTTAAGGTTCTGAACCAGCCAGGAGTCTGACCCAGAGGCTGTTTGGTATGGGAATAATTACAGAACCATTACCATCGTCTAGATCCCAGGCTCTAAAAGTATCACAGAAGGCTACAGGAGCCATAAGTGGTTTGTGATGCCTTTCACAGAGATTAAACGAAAAGAATTGGGTTTCTTTGTATTATGAAGTTGGTATTTTCATCATTTATCTTAAGAAGTAGCCCATCAGACCAGAGGAAATTGGATTTCTTTAGAAAAATCTGATGAATTGTTTCCAGGGACACTGGGTGGTTTTCTACAGAAACTGCTGTTCCATGCTGGGAGGAAACAACAAAACAAAGAAGTCTGGATTTCTAGCCCTGGATCTTCCAGTGTGATTAGTGATAAAGGGCATGCCACGTAAATCCTTAATCTTTCTACTTCCTCTGTGCAATGAAGACCTTTATAAATCCAAGAATGACACTCTGAAGCAGACTGAGAGACTAATAGAGTCAAGACCCTCGGAAGAACAGTGCCCCAGAATTGCAGAGCTGAGTTATTAAACAAACTTGACAGGTGTATTTTCTAATTCCCCATAACCATGATGATATATTAGATTATATAGGAACATGAATATTTAAAGAAGGAATGAAATTCATTTATTTTTTCATAATGGCACTCAGTTAGCAAAGACTATGAATTCAGCATAGCAACAGTTGTATTTGGAGGTGGGGAGAGGGTGCTGCAAGGTGCCCTAAAGAGAAAATAGGAAAATGCTCTGAACTATATATACATTAGAATGCCATGACAAATACTGACACACTGAAACGAAATCATGGAACCCGATTAGGATAAATAATTTATCAATAATTATTAAGGCCACAGGGAAACTGAAGTTTGGTCTTTATCATCAAGCAACAAAATAGCAGACACTATTGCCAGGGCACTGCATTTTACAGTAGATGGTGGTTTCCTTATAAGCTACCCCAATGAGATCATTGAACACACATTTAACTTAGACATTTTCCAGCTCATGACTTGTAGAGCAAGTCTCCTCAGAGTCCATAATATTCAGCAGCCAGTTTCTAGGATGTAGAAGCTGTGGACCAAAAATCCTGTTCTGGAGACCAAAGAGTTCCACGTCACTCAATGGACAGAACATTCTGTGGGGAGGTGTCTGCTTTCCCATGGTTCCCCCATATCCTCTACTGTTCACCCTTGGGCAGCAGTTCCCAAAGTGTCATGTGCAGAGAGGGAGATGGGGTAAAGTGAAAGAGCAACCATGGCCTGACGTCACACAGACTGGTCTCTTGTACATGGGTCTATAAAATGAAAGCTTTTTTACTTTGTTCTGGTGCAAACAGATAATTTTCTTTTATGTCCCTCACACTCTCTTTATTTAAAGACTGTTCTTCCCCATGGTTTTTTTTTCCTTCTTATTTTATTTTAATGATGTTGCACTATGACTCTTTCTCCCTCCTTGGTTTTGTCTGAAAACATTTATACCAGTAAGGATAGAAAGGCATTTGGTAGGCTGGGCATATTTTCTCTTTAAAGTTTTAAAATAAAGTTTATTTGATTGCTCTGTGACTATAAAATTAATACATGCCTTACAGAATATATGGACCATATAGAAGATTACACGGAAAGATTACCCATATAATTCTACAAAAATGACATATACATTTCGTTATCTGTCCTTACAAGTTTTTCCCTATGCATTGTTCTAGCCATTTTTTTTTTTTCCCATACAGTTTAAATATTCAGTTAGACACTTAGGCCATTTCCAATGATAAAAACCCTCTTTCCTGAGGACAGATTTCCAAAAGCGGTAGTCAAAGATAAGTATATTTTTAGGACTCTTAGCAATGCCGCCAAATAGCTTTCTAAAAAAGTATCTTCTTACCAACAGCGAATGGCACTATCTCCAAACATTCTTTTAATATGCTTTTAGGTTACATGAAATGGAACCATTTTTCATCTATTTATTGGTTTTTAACTTATGCATGTAGGTATGTATAAGTAAATTGTTTGTATCATTTTTCTTTTGAGTGTTAGTGCTTTTCTTACTTCTCTTTAAGGGCTCTTCATAAATTTTCAACTACAAGAAGGATAGCCTTAGTTTGCCATCCCTGGTTCTACCTCTGTATCTCTGAAAGTTCCTGAAAAACAGTTTCAATTCTCTTATTTGTGAATTGAGGATAGAAAGCCCCACTAAAGGCAGCTATTCCCAACTGACAACAACTTTCATTGCTGTCCCTGCAGGCATTCCATAAGGTATGTGGATGGGGTAGAATAAAGGAGCTGACCTGGGAACTCTCTTAGAGTCTCTGGGAAAATTTGGCCACCTGCCTTCCTTCATTTGGTGGAGCTCAGAGTAGAAATTCTTGAGTGGAAACTGCATTTAAAAATAAACAGCAATGTTTTGTGCTACATTTGAGAATCTGCCTTGATTGTTGCACTGTTAATGATGACTAACTTTTTAGGTGCATTGACATATTCAACCTTCATAACAACCCTCTGAAATTGGTACCACAGTTATCCACATTTTATAGATGAGCAAACTGAGCTTTAGAGAGCATGAGTGATTTGCCTCAGGTCTCAAAACTCAAGACTTTGAACCCTGTACTAACTCCAAAACCACCATAATACACAATGTCAGAAATATCTGAAACTGTAAAAAGTAAGATTACTGATTATAAAAGATACTTGTGTAAGTAATTCATTTATAGTCATGATTTAGGAAATATGAATAATTTAAAATTCACATGCTAACTCAACTGTCTGCCTTCCATTGTAATGTAACAAGCCAGTATCGCTGAAATTCTAAATTCATTTATACAAACTTTGCACTGATGTTTGAATACCACTGGTTTTGATCTGGGCATGCAGAGCTCTAAACCAAATAATGAAGTCATGTCATCAATTTAGTACTTAATTCAGGAGTTACAGGGAAAATTTTTGGCTCTTTCATTTTACCACCTCTCTTTATCCTTTTGTTTTTGCCCCTCCAAGCTGGTAATGGACAAGGTGGTCTTTCTTTCCAAAAGTTTACTGCCTTTCTCAATCATTACTTTCTTGGGGAAGAGGGATAATTAAGTACTTTCATTGCAAAGACTTTTTCTTTTAGTCCTTCCAGACACAGAGAAAGTATTAATGTCAACAACAGAATTAAGCAGCAGTCTTACTTCTAAGTTTGAAAGGAAGAAAAATTCACCTGAATATAACTTAGTATTGACAGAAGTTCCCGAATTTTCCTTTTTATCCAGTATTTGCATCATTTTGAGCACTTTAATAAAAACCCAGTGGTAGAGGGGTCATTAAATTGTCAAGTGAAACATTCAACTCCTATTTTCTCTGCCAACCCAATGCACCCAGTGGTACACATGATAATGGGCAGGGAATTGGAGAGAGAGAAAAAAAGGACCTGAATAATCCATAGACTAGATAATCATCCCATAAATAACTGAGAGGTGGTTACAGCAGAAAGACTTAGAGAAGTAAGTTCTCAAGAGATAAACTACACTCAGATTCTGGTTAAGTCTTTCATTCCCCTGTAACTAGCTGTGTGATCTTGGACAAATGATGTCAGTTCTTCGGACCTCTGTTTTCCATCTGAAAAACAAAGAGGTTGTAGCATATGCTTTTTTTTTTTTTTTCCCCTTCGGTAAAACAACTTTTTTTTTTACCATTTTTTTTTTTTCATTTTTATTGAGATTGTTCAGCTACCATACAATTATCCAAAGATCCAAAGTGTACAATCACTTGCCCCTGGGTACCCTCATACAGCTGTGCATCCATCACACTTAATTTTTGTTCAATTTTTAGAAACTTTTCATTACTCCAGACAAGAAATAAAGTGAAAGATGAAAAAAGAAAAAAAGAAAAGGAAACTCTAATCCTCCACTATCCCTAACCAACCCCCCTCAATTGTTGACTCATAGTATTGATAAAGTACATTTGTTACTGTTTATGAAAAAATGTTGAAATACTACTAACTGTAGTATATAGTTTGTAATAGGTATATAGTTCTTCCCTATATGCCCCTCTATTATTAACTTCTAATTTTATTGTCATACATTTGTTCTGGTTCATGAAGTGATTTCTAGTATTTGTACAGTTGATCATGGACATTGCCCACCACAGGATTCAGTTTTATACATTCCCATCTTTTGACCTCCAACTTTCCTTCTGGTGACATATATGACTCTGAGCTTCCCCTTTCCACCTCATTCACACACCATTCGGCGCTGTTAGTTATTCTCACATCTTGCTACCAACACCCGTGTTCATTTCCAAACATTTGAGTTCATCCTAATTCAACATTCTCCTCATATTAAGCAACCACTCCCCATTCTTAAGCCTCATCCTATATCTTGGTACCTTATATTTCATGTCTATGAGTTTACATATTATAATTAGTTCCTGTCAGTGAGACCCTGTAATAATTGTCCTAATGTGTCTGGCTTATTTCACTCAGTATTTTGCCCTCAAGGTTTTGTCATCAACCCATTTTTTTTTTTTAATATGGTTTTGTTCACTCACCATACATTCCATCCCAAGTAAATAATGGATGGTTTTCTGCATGGTCATATATTTATGTGTTCACCACCTTCACCACTATCTATATAAGAGCATCTACATTTCTTCCACAAGGCAGGAGGGAGAGTCAAAGAAGGTAGAGAGGCAAAAGAAAGAGGAAAAAAAAAACGACAGCTAGGAAGCAGCAAAAGGAAAAATAACCTTAAATCAAAGTAGAATAAAGAATCAGACAATACCACCAATGTCAAGTGTCTCACATGCCTCCCCTATCCCCCCCTCTTATCTGCATTCACCTTGGTGTATCACCTTTGTTACATTAAAGGAAGCATAATACAATGATTCTATTAGTTACAGTCTCTAGTTTATGCTGATTGCATCCCTCCCTCAATGCCTCCCCATTTTTAACACCTTGCAAGGTTGACATTTGCTTGTTCTCCCTCATAAAAGAACATATTTGTACATTTTATCACAATTGTTGAATACTCTAGATTTCACCAAGTTACACAGTCCCAGTCTTTATCTTTCCTCCTTTCTTCTGGTGTCTCACATGCTCCCCACCTTCCTCTCTCAACCGTATTCATAGTTACCTTTGTTCAGTGTACTTACATTGTTGTGCTACCATCTCCCAAAATTGTGTTCCAAACCACGCACTCCTGTCTTCTATCACCCTGTAGTGCTCCCTTTAGTATTTCCTGTAGGGCAGGTGTCTTGTTCACAAAGTCTCTCATTGTCTGTTTGTCAGAAAATATTTTGAGCTCTCCCTCATATTTGAAGGACAGCTTTGCTGGATACAGGATTCTTGGTTGGCGGTTTTTCTCTTTCAGTATCTTAAATATATCACACCACTTCCTTCTTGCCTCCATGGTTTCTGCTGAGAGATGCGCACATAGTCTTATTAAGCTTCCTTTGTATGTGATGGATCGCTTTTCTCTTGCTGCTTTCAGGATTCTCTCTTTGTCTTTGACATTTGATTATCTGATTATTAAGTGTCTTGGCGTAGGCCTATTCATATCTCTTCTGTTTGGAGTACGCTGCGCTTCTTGGATCTGTAATTTTATGTCTTTCATAAGAGATGGGAAATTTTCATTAATTATTTCCTCTATTATTGCTTCTGCCCCCTTTCCCTTCTCTTCTCCTTCTGGGACACCAATGATACGTACATTATTGTACTTTGTTTCATCCTTGAGTTCCTGGAGACGTTGCTCATATTTTTTCATTCTTTTCTCCATCTGCTCCTTGGCATGTAGGCTTTCAGGTGTTTTGTTCTCCAGTTCCTGGGTGTTTTCTTCTGCCTCTTGAGATCTGCTGTTGTATGTTTCCATCGTGTCTTTCATCTCTTGTGTTGTGCCTTTCATTTCCATAGATTCTACTAGTTGTTTTTTGAACTTTTGATTTCTGCCGTATACATGTCCAGTACTTCCTTTACAGCCTCTATCTCTTTTGCAATATCTTCTCTAAACTTTTTGAACTGATTTAGCATTAGTTGTTTAAATTCCTGTATCTCAGTTGAAGTGTACATTTGTTCCTTTGACTGGGCCATAACTGTTTTTCTTAGTGTAGGTTGTAATTTTCTGTTGTCTAGGCATGGTTTCCTTGGTTATCCAAATCAGGTTTTCCCAGACCAGAACAGGCTCAGGTCCCAGAGGGAAGAAATATTCAGTATCTGGTTTCCCTGTGGGTGTGTCTTAGAAAATTGCTCCACCCTTTGATGCCTCAGGTCACTGTGCTTTTCTGCCCAGCAGGTGATGCCTGTTAGCCTATAATTCTTGACTGGTGTGAGGAGGTATGGCTGTGTTCCCCCAGGCTCTGGGGTCTGGTTCTGAATGGAAAGGGCCCCACCCCTTTCCTCTTAGAGAAGATAGACCCCTTAGGGGGAGGTCATTAGCATTTCAATGGTCTCACTCTCTGCTTGTGCTGTCTCCGCCCTTTCCCGAGTCACAGCCCTGGAAACTGAAAATGACTGGGGCTTTCTCCACTGAGCCGAAAAAGAAACAGATAGTCCCCTTCAGACCCAGTCCAAGGTGACCCTCCGGCTCTCCCAGGTCACTCGTCACCCAAAGCCTCTGTCTGTTTTTGGGGATGCGTACCTGTAGTGAGCAGTTCACACTTGCTACTTAAAACCCCAGTTGGAGCTCAGCTGAGCTATATTCGCTTGCTGGGAGAGAGCTTCTCTCTGGCACCACGAGGCTTTGCAGCTCAGGCTATGGGGGAGGGGGTGTCATGACTTGGTTCCGCAGGTTTTACTTACAGATTTTATGCTGTGTTCTCGGGCATTCCTCCCAATTCAGGTTGGTGTATGATGAGTGGATGGTCTCGTTTGTCCCCCCGCAGTTATTCTGGATTATTTACTTGTTGTTTCTGTTTTTTTGTAGTTGTTCCAGGGGGACTACTTAGCTTCCACTCCTCTCTATGCTGCCATCTTGCCCGAGTCCTCCTAGCATATGCTTTTTAAGCACTAGCATTTTTGGACTTTAAAACCCTTACAGCACCCTTGCTTGGTCCCTTAAAATCATAGGGCCTCCATCAGAATTAGCTGATGATGGTTTCCCAAACAATGGTAGGCAAGATGCAGAAGCACTTGATTTGAAAACACCCTTAAGTAGACTCTTAGCTCAGATGTAGTTTCCAGACCAATAAAGAAATGGATGGTAATCCTTGTGTGTCAGAAAAATAAATTAGTTTATTAGAAATACAATATAATTGCTCTCATTTGTCTTACTCTTTGAAGAGCTTACAGTTTATTACAACATGCATGAAAATTCAAATTTTAAATGAGTTGAAGTTATATCCATTTCAGGAATGGGAAATCTAGGTAGAGAAAAGCTAATTTTCAGAGAATTAGTGGCAGAAGTAGATGTATATTCTATATAGGGATAGTTTCTAACACTCCTCACAACAGATTGGGCAGGGTTTGTTCTGACCAGGACGTGCTAGAAGAGTAGTAAACTATGATCTTTAGAAAAGACGTTGCCTATACATTATTCCCTCAGCTGATGGCAGCAGAAAATCATTCAAAAGGTTAAAAAAAATCACTTGGGGGTCTGTGGCTTTAGGCTAGCATAAGCTTCTTTGATCAGTGTCTACCTACATTTTCTTTACATAAAGTGACACACATGCACTACAGTCCTTCGTCAGTGGCACTTAACTATTGGCCTAGTTCTGATAACCACCATGCTTCAGCAGTACTGGGGGTGTCTCTCCCAGGGAGACTTTAGAAGTCAAACTCTGCTGTGTCCACTCCTCTCAGGAACATATCCTGACATTTTTGATAGCAGCAGCCAGAGCCTTGCTTTATTTCTCTTCAGAAAATACAACCACTCAAAACAAAAGAATTCTCCAAGACATACCCATCATTTTTGAAATAGTGACACTCTTCTAAGCTCAGTTACAATCACTGAAATGGGAAGCAAATTTCTTTTCCTCCCTTTAGCTAGCAACTCTGCACCTCGCCTTTGGAACACATTCTAAATTTATAGGGATCACGGTTGAGATTTCTTCCACACCGATTTAAGGATTCATATGTCACTTGGTGGTGGATCAGATAATTTTTAAAATTAAGTTTTCTACAACAGGACTAGAAAAAGCTCTGCATTTTGAATTCAGTACAATTAAAACTGTGTCTTTTTGGTCTGGTCTGCCTTTGGTCAAACCCCATTTGTATGAATAATTATTCAGTCCATTAAGAAGTCTGCTCAACTCCTTCTCCCATTTTGAAGGTTTTAATAAATATTGATCAGGCACATTTCTGTTTGCACTTGCCAAAGCAATTCTGATGGATTCATCTTCTGATGTTATCAAATAATGAAATATGAAAGCAAATAGAATTACTCACTTGTTCTGCGATTTTTTATTTAGATCCTTCATTTTACTTTCATAATTGTGTTTGTCTCATACTCCTGTAAATGCTCTTTTGATTATCAAAAGGTGAGTTGGGGTTAAGGAGAGGCTATGCTGTGCTGAATAGCACTTTAGAAAGTATTTTCAATTTTTAAAAATAATTTATCCAATATTACTTTAGGGAGTCTTTTCAATTAAAAAATAATTTTTCTAATACCACAGGTTGATAAAAGGACAAAGTATTATGCCCTTTGATGGTCTCAAAGTGACATATTATTTACCAGTTGGTATTAGAGCCTTATAATGTACATTATCTATATTTCCCAGTTTGGCAATCTGGGTAACAATTATTGATATATGCTGAATAAAAACAAATCAGAGGCCATATGGCTTTTTCAGTTTCAACTAACGAAATGGAAATGCTAATTTTTCCATAAATAATGCAAAAGATTTCTTCAAAGGAAAACCTAATATTATTACTAATGCTTAGGAAGCTCCGAAAATGTTGTAAATGTTAATGTAACATTAAAAAGTATAGTGTTTGTCTTCAAGAAGCTTCTTTTATTTAAAATTTTTTTATCTGATCAAGACCCAGATCAAAGGTATCCAAGGCACTAGAGAAATGTTTTAATTTAAAATAAAACCCATTTTGAGTTTGCCAGTCTGCCTACCTGCCCATTCTGTTCCCTCTCTTGGCATGAGAAAGGAGAAGAGTTGGAGGGCCCTAGACAAGGGAAAGAAACAAGAATTCTGCTCCAGGTGTCTACTCGAGTTAGTGAGGGGTTAGAGAAGTGAAGGAATGCTGGGCTCTGTTTCTTCATTTATAATATGGGGATCCTTCTCTACCAACATTTAGGGAGAAGGGTCAGTGGGGAGAGGCCTAGGCTGCATGGCCATGATGGGAAAACATGCTCATTAGAGCATTATGCCAGTGAGGCCAATGTAATGGATTGACTCCTATAGGTGCCAGTTAGTTTTGCAAAGAGAAGACATATTCTTTGGCCCTTGATCCTGCACTTAGTCAGCCACCTCACAAATCTGTTCAAAAGGGGACAAAGTGGGGTTCAATGGATAGTTCACTGCAACCCATTATCACTGCCGAGGGTCTTAAGATGCAAAGGTGGCTGAGTAACTCAAACACTGACACCAAAAGTTTTGGTCCAAGTTGGTGCCTCCAATACAGGTCTCAAAATTGCTAGGAGATTTCTCTACTTTGCTGAGACAAAGGACAATATCTTTTAGGACTGAAGGGCCAGAAAGGAAAACGGTTGTGGCAGAGGAAACAAAAATCTCACGGGATTACTGGAAAAGTGCGAGCGTATGTAAATCAGTACGTCCTAATGCCAAACACTCCAGGGTGTTTTTTAAACTCTTAGGTTATTTGCTAAAGAGAAAAACATAAATAAACCAAAGCTACAAAGTGGGCCACCTGAGAGTCAAGGACATGTGATTCAGAACGAATGTCAATTAGAAAAATAACAGACTAACTAAGAAGGAGCTAATGGAAATATGTACAATATCCAGCAGGGTTTAATTAAAGACCCAAATACTTGACAAATGTGATAGATAGCTTTGGATATCAATGTGAATTTGGTGGATGAAAGGACGACTGTGGCTGATATATATTTGGATGTCAGTAAACCATTTGATGCAGTACTTCTAAAAATATGTATAACTAGCAAAATGAATTTAATCTGAATGGCTCTCCCTGACAGGACAGGCTGAAAAACAAACAAAGGGTATTGATAAAGGCAAATCAACAAATTCAGAAGTGGGAGCCTCTAGCAAATGCTGGGGACACTGGCTTTATAACTGAACTCACTTAAGACCTTAATTAATGTGCAGGAAGGTACAAAGAGTGATGAAAAGGGCAGATGTTACTAGAGGGGATGGGCTATGAATAGCAACAAAGACAAAAATAATGTAAAGGACTCCAGAGAATTTAGAATTATGGGCAGCAAATAATGAAACGAGATTCATCTTGGAGTAATGTATATGAATTTGTCTGGAAGAAATTCTAACCTCATATATTCAGTTGTGGGAGAACCCTTAGAGCAGCATCGGTGAAATCAATAATGGGGGTGTTGGGGGTAAGGGCCATGGGACAGGAGACTTTTCTTACCGCTTGTGAAAAAAGTGATAATAATCCCTATCTTTATTGTCATTCATAGTGTTGTATTGCTTTATACCATAAGCCCATTGAAAGAAAATCAGAAAAGATCATCAAATGGGATGAAAGGGACAGAGGATTGGAGGGGAACGGAAGATTAAAAGAGATTCGCTCCAATTTTTGCCCAAATGTCAGCTTATCAGTGATTAGCTTTCACTGACCACTTTATCTAAAATAAAACCCACCCTATCCTCATCAAGCTCCATCCTCTTACTGAGCTTTAATTTTCGTTTTATCACTCATCTAATATATATACTATTTATTTTTATGTGAAATATATTTATATATTATATTATTTATATATATTATACAGAGATACAGCATAGGATAGTGGTTAAGAGCATGGAATGAGTTTGAATCCCAGTTCTGCCTCTTACTATATATATCATCTTGGACAATCTAATAATCTCTCTGTGCCTTACTTTCTTCATCTGAAAAAAAATGAAGTATAATATGGGCTTGTCACAAGGATTAAATTATTAAGAACGGGCAGCAACAGAGTAAGTGTAAAGTGTTTATTACATAAATAAATGTCTGCTTCCCTTTCTCAGAATACAGGCTCTGTGAGAGCAGTGTTGCAGTCTGTGCCATTCCTTGCTGTTACCACTGGCCTAAGAACACGGCACCTAGTGGGTGCTCAATAAATGAAAAAGAGTGAATGAATGAAAGAGACAACAATCTGGAAATTTCATTAAATGATGGTTAGAGCACAACATAAAGAGCAGTACATGATTCTCTGACACTGGAAGGGGAGGAAGTATGAACAAAATCCCTGTAAAACGTAAAGGGTTATTCTGATGTAACTCTGAGAGGGAGACGTGGGCTACCTCTGTTTGGGGCAACTGGGAGTGGTTACATCTGGACACAGAGAGGAAAGATTTATTTTTGGCTAATGATTTGCCAACCTTTTAAATGTTTCCCTCATTCTTTGGCAGAATTAAACACAAATCTCATATACTTTACCTAATGTATATGATACTGGAAGTTTCTTAGCCTATCTGAACTTCAGTTTTTTCATCTACACAATAGGATAAATAATACTGTATCACAGGTTAGGTGAGAGGATTAAATCAAATGATATTGTAGAGTACTCGCTATGTAAAAATGGTAAAAATGACAGCTTACTTATACTGAGTATCTACTATCTATTCTGTACAGTCACCATTCTGTTTCACATATACATTATCTTATTGTATCTTCAGCACAACTCTGTGAAGTCTCATATTCTCCATGGTGAAATGTTTCTTCATTAGGCCTGCCTTTTTCAATCAGAACAGAGGTTCTTCTTTTCTTTCATTTTCTAAGATTAACCCTATGCTCTTTATCCCAACCCCTTCCACCTCCTTCAGAATTTTCACCCTACTGGATTTTTTAAGAAAACTCACAACTATCCTTTTCATTGGTTCTTTCATATCTGCATTTAAACATCCTTAAGTTTCTCATATTTTGGATAAACAAAACAAAACACAACAAAACGAATAAACTTCAAACCCTTCAGGTGATCTTGTGCCCACTCCAGCTATCATCTTGTTTTTCTTCTCCCTTTCATTGTTAAATTTTTTGAACTCATGATTTGTATTCAGTGTCAGTTTTTCCAAAGCATCCATTTTATCTATGAAACTAGACTCAAAAGGTCATCCTAGTGGACAAACACAATGGTCTTTGCTTAGTTCTCTTTCCCTTTAAACTCAACTCTCTGAGCCCTATTACTATTTTCTTCTCCCAGCTCCCTCTCAGCTCCTTGTCTGATTCCTGTAATTGGCTCCTATGCTACCTGCCCATTGCCGACACTCGTCACAGTTAGGCTGTGACCCTCTGTTCTTCTCCCTCTCTCTGCCTCCAAAAGTCTTTTATCTGTGCATGTGATGCTCGATCTCTCTCTATGAAGATCTGGTCTCAATAGATCAAAGATCAAAGCTTCATTTTCAGTGGTCTCCAGATATTCTACCAGATGCCCTTATCAGTTGGCCTCCCTAACTTCCAAATTTTGCTTAACGGAACGACAGTCTGCAAAACTTCAAAACCTCAGTGTCACCTTTGACTCTTCACTCTCCTTCATTCCTTTTGCCCAGTCATCCCCAGGTCTGTCGAAGATAATTACATTTTTTTCTTTTCAACCTCATTATCACAAATCTTACTCCTTTCTCATTGAATTATTACATTTATCTCCTAACTGGCCTCTCTCACAAACACTTCTACTAGACTAATCTCCACTTCTAATTGGATCACATCACTATTCTTTGGAAAACTTTGCTTGTTCACTAGTGCTAACAGGATCAAGTACAAACTCCTAATACTGACCAATACTGATCTTTAAAGCTTTTTTAAAGATGTGGCCTCTATTCCACCTTTCCCCTAACTTCCCTCTTGTATCAATTTTCCATTCTAGCCAAACGGACCTATTCATCATCCCTTAAACATATTTAGTACTTTTTGGTTCTTGGCTTGTGTATCCAAAGCCTACTGTGATGGTTAGGTTCATGTGTCAACTTGGCCAGGTGATAGTACCCAGCTGTCTGGTCAAGCAAAGACTGGCCTAACAATTGCTGCAAGGACGTTTGTGGCTGGTGAATAAACCAACAGGCTGGTTTATTAACTCATCAGTCAGTTGACTGCATCTGTGACTGATGACTCACCAAAGGGCGTGTCTTCCACAATGAGAGAATGCAATTGGCTGGATTTAATCCAATTAATCAGTTGAAGACTTATAAGCGAGACAGTTAGAGGACCTTCACTTCTTCTTCGGCTGCCCAGCACAGTGTTTCCTGAGGAGTTCGTCGAAGTTGCCGGTTCGTTTCCTGAGGAGTTCATTGGACATCTTCTTGGAGTTGACAGTTTGCTGACTGCTCTACAGAATTTGGACTCATGCATATCCACAGTTGCGTGAGTCACTTTTACAAATTTCATAGTCAGAGACACCTCTCATTGATTCTGTTTCCCTAGAGAACCCTAATTAATACACCTACCCACCCTTCAAAGACTCTTTTCAAATTCCCTCTCCTCTTTGAAGCTATCCTGAGCAATTTCTTCCTTCTCTATCATTTACTGCATGGGTTGCCCATTTAATATGTATCATTCAGAGTAGTATCTATTTTTTAAATTATTAATATTCTTTTTGAACAGGTGAGACAATTTTTTAAAAAAGGTTACTAGGGTACTTATTTACTATCTGTGTAAATTTACTATATGTGGGAAAGTTACTTAACCTCTCCAGACCTTAGTTACCACATCTGTAAAACAGGGATATAGATTGTATGTACCTCATAGGATTTTTAGGAGTAAATGAGTTAATATTTGCAAAGTGCTTAGAATAGTGCCTAGCACATAATAATGCTATTTAAGTGTTTATTAAATAAGTAAAATAAATGGTACAAAAAAAGTATATAGTGCAAAGTTTCTTTCTCCTTTCCTGGGGACAATCACTGGTACTAGTTTCCAGGGTATCCTTTCAGATATATTTTATAGCTATACAAGCACACCTGCATGCATGTGTATATGTGTTGTGTGTGTATGCATACATATATTTAACGAGAAATGAAGGCTTTCTTCACTTAATGTATCTTGGAGATAGTTCCATTTCAATATATACTGACCCACCTCATTCTTCTTAATGACTATGGAGTATTCACTTGTATGGCTGTACCATAATATATAGTTATTATCTTCACCCAGGTTTCGGGCTCCTTGGTGACAAAGATTAAGTCTTTTGACTCTGTGTATCATCCTCAGTGCTTATGTAGTGCCTTTCAAAATTTGTGGGGCTTTTTTATTTATTCCACAGATATTTAAGCATAAGTTACACAGCGGGCAGCATATAGTAGGTACTGGGAATACAGAGATGAGTAAATCAGTCCTTGCTCTTTGGCCATGTAGAGTCTTGTGTGAGAATGGGCATGTAATTGCAGCAATGTGACAATGGCTATGAAGAGGGTATGATGAGATTCTCTAAGATAATGGATGGGAAAGGTTGTACTCTTCCTGGAGAGTTCAGGGAAGGCTTTTTGGAGAAGGAAATGAGGCAAACAAGAGGGAAAGAGAATTTCATATGCAAAGGGAGTGGAATGTGTGAACTAGGTGGGAAATGAGGAAGAAGAATATGATATTTGGGGGAACTACAAATGATTTATTCCTTACTGGAGTGCAAGGTGTGTGTGAGTATGGAGGGTGAGGAGGGAAAAGAGGTTAGCAAAGTAAGCTGGAGCCAGATCATAACAGACCTGGTGCATCATGCTTTCATGGATGGCTGGTTGGGCATGGAGGGTGAGATCAACTTACAATTGTTAATCTTTTATTTTGCCAAGAAGGATGTTAAAACAAAAACAATTACTATCTATTATTACAGAATTCAGGAAAAACAGATATTTTAATCCCTCAAATAGAAAGGAACTAATCTGAGAACAAAGAAATAAATGAAAAACTCACTACACTGTCATTATTCCAATTTTCCTATGGACCAGAGGGGAGTCCAGCTTCAGTTTACTCCCTGACATTTACACCAATGCTGTAGTGATGGGAAGGAACCTGACGGGGAGGAACTTTAGAAAGTCCACGATCACAACAACTGCATTTCAGAAAGGCCTGTCCAGGTGCAGAGTGGAAGATGGACCAATGGACAAGAGAGCTTCAGTCTGTTCAACTACCCAGCTTTCCCTCTGGTTTGCTTAAGTTCTCTTCTATCAGGCAGTATCAATCTTCTAGAAGATTTCCTCACTACTCAGCAGAGAGTAACATATAGAGACTCCCATCTCTAATCTTGTTCAGACCAATATTGGCATGGAACTATTATGACACACACAACTGGACTGAGACGAGGCAGTGAGTAGAGAGGAAACAGAAGGCTGGCAGTAAGAACATAAGCAAGACAGGTACTTCCCAACCCTACTCCTCAACTCGTCTGGTGGAAGTAAGATGGAGGGAAGATCTAAGATGCATCAAATATAAATTAGGAGTACAATCACTATCTTGTTTAATCTCCTGACAACCATATACAATAAGCTTGTTAGCCTTGATTTGGCAAATAAATAAAGAGTAGGGGGAAGAAGGTCACAAAGCCTTCAAGTGTCTGAGCTGGGATTCAAATTCTCATCCATTTGATTGAAAAACTCAAGCTCCAGGGGGAAAAAGTGGAAGTGCTGGACTTCCTCACCTGGATTGCTGCTGATGTTCTCACAAACACTGAGGACTGGCAGTTTGATGTGCTGAGCCCTCTATCTTGGGGCTTGCCCTTACGAAGCTTGTTACTGCAAAGGAGAGGCTAAACCTGCCTATAATTGTGCCTAAGAGTCTCCCCAAGTGCCTCTTTGTTGGTCAGATGTGGCCCTTTCTCTCTAGCTAAGCCAACTAAGCAGGTGAACTCACTGCCCTCCCCTCTATGTGGACTTAACTCCAAGGGGAGTAAATTTTCCTGGCAACGCAGGATATGACTCCCAGGAATGAATCTGGACCCGGCATCGTGGGATCGAGAACACCTTCTTGACCAAAAGGGGGATGCGAAATGAAATGAAGTAAAGTTTCACTGGCTGAGCAATTTCAAATGAGTCAAGAGGTCACTTGGGTAGACATTCTTATGCACTATATAGATATTTGTTTTTAGGTTTTAATGTATTGGAATAGCTAAAAGTAAATATCTGAAACTATCAAACTCCAACCCAGTAGGCTTGACTCTTGAAGATGATTGTATAACAATGTAGCTTACAAGGTGTGACAGTATGATTGTGAAAACCTTGTGGCTCACACTCCCTTTATCCAGTATATGGATGGATGAGTAGAACAATGGGGACAAAAACTAAATGAAAAATAGGGTTGGATGGGGGGGATAATTTGGATGTTCTTTTTTACTTTTTACTTTTTATTCTTATTCTTTCTGGTGTAAGGAAAATGTTCAAAAGTAGATTGGGATGATGAATGCACAACTATATGATGGTACTATTAACAGTTGACTGTATACCATGGATGATTGAATGGTATGTGAATATATCTCAACAAAAATGAATTTAATTTAAAAAAATGTTACAATTGGTGGACCTGGATATCTAGAGGTATTGGGGAACATTGGAGTGGTCTGTAAGGGGTTTGTATTATTTTTGCAACTTTCCTGTATGTTTAAACTTATTTCAAAATAAAAAGTTAAGAAAAAAAAACAAAAACAAAAAAGAAATCCTCAAGCTCCAACTCTACTACAGTTATGGGGAGTTTATGGAGGCATTTGTAACTCAGGGGGTCATTATCACATGGCAAGAAGTTGCACTAGATCCCTAGTTAAGAATCGGGAAATGAGTGGGAGAGGGTGTCTGGAGGGATATGAGATATAACAGGACAAATGAACCACAGGAAAACACATTCTGAGAGTCAGCAGAAAAATCAGTCACTGAGGGAGAGAATAGCAATTTAAAAAAACAAAAAACAAAAAACATGTTTTTTTTCCATGTACAAAGACAGTATATGAAAAGGCTCTACAATGCAACTCTCCTACGTCTATATAGAGAAAAGGGCCTTTGATGGGAAAAATATACAAAGCATTTGTGTTCTATTTTTGTAAGAAAAAGTATCTGATTTACACTGGGGCTATGAAATTGGACCCTTTTTGAAATAAGTGACTCCAAAATCATAAAAGTAGACATGGGTTTGGTCCTGGTAAGACAGTAAGCAAGCAGCTCCCTAGTTGTGAGCCCAATGGTATTGTTACATTCTCCATGGGACAAATCCAGAAGTCGAAGGTAGCTCTTCTCAAAGGGGTAAGACATAGTTATCTTAAAAGGTATCTTGAATAGCAATACTAGTGCTTTCTATTTTTTCCAGTATTTCTGCACATAGCCTCATTTGATACCGTAGCTCCACCAAAAACTCAAAATAGCTGATGATGTTCAAAGGTTCCTAATCATGTAACTGAGACATTAGGATTTAGGGGCTGATTATGATTACTGAATTAATATACAGATAATACTTTTTACTTTCTGGTATATTAGAGTAGACAGAGGGAAATACCTGAAACCTTAACTATAATCCAGCTGCTTTGATCTCTGATAATGATTGTATAGCCTTTATCTTGTGCCCTTGTGATTGTAAAAACCTTGTGACTAACCTTCACTTGTACCCATTTATCCAGTTTTTCAACTTAAAAGTCTTAGGGTCACTAAAGACAGCCCCTAATGTTTATTAATGAAGGGTCTTGGGTCAGCCCAGAACTAACCCACCCCAAGTCCAAAGTTAACCTTGATAACCGAAGCTGAATCTAACCAAAATGGGCCTGCCTGACATGTGCAGTAGCTTAGACTTTAACCTACAAGTCACCTGTACCTCATTATAATACTAAAAATCACACCCATCATATTAAGGCCGCCATTTTCTTATATACGTTCTGTGACTAAGCATGTAATCAATCTGTGCATGCTCAATAATTAGATCACTTCTAATTACATAATCTGGGGCCATTGTACTCATTATCCTAAAACCTGCCCATCTTTTGATGCTATAAAACTATCAGAATTACTGCAGTTTGGAGAGACAGATTCTGGACTGATAGGCCATCTCTTCTCCTGTTTCACGTCTAGCAATAAAACTTTCTCTTTGAAGCCTCAGTGTCTCAGGAATTGGTCATTTGGGCTCATCAGGCAAAGAATCCACTGCCTTGGTCCAGTAACAATCATATTAAGATAAACGTTCAGATACAACCTACTAACTATAAAAGTTTAGGAAAGTGCTTTAATATTTTTAAAAGATTGTCATAATTTAAAATGCATTACTCCAAAATGAGTAGTGTCATGTAGTATTCAGTTTCCCCAAAAAGCAGTTGTACCAAGCAAGCAAAGAATGAATCTGACTTAGATACATCTGTAGCTTTAAAAACTTTTTTTTTTTAATTGGAGCAGTTGTAGGTTTACAGAAAAATCATGCAGACAGTAGAGTGCCCATATACTACTTCCTCACATACACAATTTTCCCATTTATTAACATTTTGCATTAATGTAGTACCTTTGGCATACTTGAAACAATATTCTTATAACTATAGTATTAATTATAGTCCAGTTTTCATTAGGGTTCACTCTGTGTTGTGCAGTTCTACCATGGCAACTTATATGTAACCTGAGGTTGATTGTTTTGCCAACTTTCAGGTATGTGAATCAGTGGTTTTTTTTTTTTTTTTTCTAATTTAAATTAACTTTTAAAAAAGTATCTAATTTGAAAAAAAAACTCCCAAGAAGGGCTACATTATGAGAGGGGGCCTTTGTGCAAGCTTAACTCCTCTCTTTAAATGCTAATGCTCATGTATAGCTCTGGACCACACAAAAACTAAAATTTTTCAAAGACCATAAAGTGAATCTAAAATGAAACCTTAATTACTTTGAGAAAATATATATACTTTTAAGCCCCGAAGAGAAAGCTAACGTGGAATTTCCTAAAGGAATAATATTTTGATCTGGGTAAAAATGAGCTGGGACGATGCCAGCGAATGAATGGCAGAGGCCAGCCCGCGCCCAGTGAGCAGCGGTGCTTAGGGGTGCCTCAGTCACAAATGAGAGTCTCCCCTCAATAAACTTTTCCTTGGAGAGCACATTTGCTGCAAATTGTACACAATAGAGGTTGACGCTTTTTTTCTTTCCCTCTCCTGAACTGTTTCTTGTAATAATAACCTGTGCTGAGAGGGCACTGGTTGTTGGAAGGTTTAAGCTGGGGACAAAAGAAAGGAAGAAACACAAAGACCTGAGTACGCAGCCAGCATAGCGAGCAGGGCCCAGAGTGGGCTGCGAGGGGTCTCGAGTGTCACAGTGCTCCTTTATTTCCCACGGGAACCAACGTTCATGAATGCAGATAACTGAGGCCTGGAGTGCCAGGGAAAGATCTGCTCCAAATCAGAAAAAGGCAGCTGAGGCTGGGGTGACCACATTCTGCATGTGGATATACAGGGAAACAAAGTCAGAAAAACAAAAAGGAAAACAGGAAATACTGGTGGTATGGGTGATGACGAGGGAGGCTCCTGGGGGTGCTTTTAATGTTCTATATTTTTTTCTGGGGGATGGTTACATGGGTGTATTCATTTTGTACAAAGCAATCAACCTCCTTTAAGATTTGTGCTGTTTACTGTATGTATGTTATACTTCAGTAAAAACACATTTACTCCCCCTTCCACACATACACATACATACAATGTACACACAAAGAAAGAAAGAAAAGGAAAGCAGGAAATAGGCCCGGTGTTGGGGTGGGTACCTGGATATATATATACACACACATTTTTTTTTAATTCAATATTTTTATTCTTTTTAAATTCAATTTCATTGAGATATATTCATATACCATACAATCATCCATGGTGTACAATCAACTGTTCACAGTACCAATACATTTTTGAACATTTTCCTTACTCCAAAAAGAATAACAATAAGAATAAAAGTAAAAGTAGAAAAGAACACTCAAAGTATTCCATCCCCCATCCCATCCTATTTTTCATTTAGTTTTTGTCCTCATTTTTCTATTCATCTGTCCATACACTGGATAAATGGAGTGTGACCCATAAGGTTTTCACAATCACACAGTCACACCATCTAAGCTACATTGTTATGCAATTGTCTTCAGGAATCAAGGCTACTACTGGGTTGCAGTTTGCATTACCATAAAAATGAACTATTTTATTCATTGGTTTTGGAATAGTTACAGAGCTGTGCCTATATCACCACTATCTAATTTTAGAACATTTTCATCACCCCAAAAAGAAGCCCTGTATCCATTAACAGTCATTCCCCATTCTCACCTCCCTCCTGGCAGGCCACTAATCTATTTTCTGTCTCTGTGGATTTGTCTGTCTGGACCTTTCATTTCAATGGAATCGTTTTTTATTATTTCAGGTATTTTCTTCTAGCTATTCCAATACACTAAAAACTAAAAAAGGGATATCTATATAATGCATCAGATAATTCTAGGAAAACTGCCAAGATGGGCTGTGAGAAAGCAGTTTATGCCCAGAATCAAGCTAGGCGATAGACAAAAATGTTTCCTACTCATAATCAAGAGACCCCCGGCCCCCCCAAGATCACATTTGCAACAGTCCTATGTATACTGCAAATATTATTTTAGCCTGGGTATTGATTGGATGGGGGGGAAAATTAGGTAATCGAAGAAGGTGAGGTGCAGATAACTACCCTGAGTGTTAATGTTACACTAACTTATGCTCAGTTAACGTGGAAGATGAGACTTGTAATTATCTGCTCTCTAACATCTTTATTCAAGATAATGAATGAATCTTCACAATTAAGTTGAGGCTGTACTGAAGAGGAAGGTGTAGGGCAGGATGGTCTGTGATCCCAGTGGGAACAGATTTAAAAAAAAAAACCTGCTGACCCCGAGTAGGAAAAGGAGTACGTTATTCAGAAGGCAGCAAAATAGCCTGTACCCAGTTTTTCACAAATACTGCAGAGGAAAGGGTGGTAAAAAAAAAAGCAGAGAGTGCTTATTCCATTCCCTTTACATTTGTTACCTTCAGAATTAGTGTCTCATAATTTCCAGTGGTTTCAAAAACCTAGTGGCTTTCCACGTGGGCTTCACTTAATGTTCTAATGAGGATCTGATACCTACCAGGATGTGGTCTATTGACTGTGGCCCAGAGGAAATGCTGCCCCCATTACCTGCAGGTCCTTGGAGACTATGAAATGGAAGGAAGGTGGCAGGGTGGATTTCTCAAGGTAAAACATGAGTCAGAAGCAGAGTTAGAATTAAACCTACTCTGCCTTGACTTCAAATTGCTGATCTAGTCACTAGATCATGCTCCATCACTGATCAGGCTGGTGTTACTAACCAAGGTTATGCTAAATACCCTGCTCCCAAGTAGCACTACCACGGTGTTGGGGCTGCAGAGGCTATGCTGGGGAGGGTGGGAAAAATGAGGAAACAAGGAAGCTTCCAGCCTGTACTTTTCTACAATGAGACTGTTCTGGCTGGTTTCCTGCCTCCTCTCTCCACTCTTTCTTCTCAACAAAAACTCTAAATTCACAGTCTTCGGAGAGAACTCTAAACTGTAGCACTCCTCTATATCTATTATAGTTTAAAAACAATATAGAATGTCAAAGTCTAAGGTAATGCTGGAAGACATCACATGTTACTTACGGGCTAGGAAGGAACTGCTACTCCTGGAGGTCCTTGAATATCCCAAACTAGGTAGATGTGGGTGTTATACTTCTGCTGAGAATCTCCTTTACTGGCAAACATTTCTAATGTTTTCAAAGAGCAATATTTCAAGTGTGGTGGTGAAACAAACATTGGTTTGTGACCCAAATGTTTCTGCAAATGTTTTCTCAGACTGGGTGGTGGAAATGTTTACAAAGCACTTGTGCAGAAAAACTGCAGTGATGTTTCAGAAATAGTTGCTTGGGGGAAAAAAAATCCCGACATTACCAAGTGCGGCCAGGACGTCATTAAGAAAACAGCCGGGTGCCTTTAAATTCCATGTGACAGTGTAGACGTGATGTGACATCTCAGATGTATCTATACCAGTCCTTGTCTTGTTACTAGCTAGTTGCATGATCATGAGCATATCACTTAATTCCACTGTCCCTCAGTCTTCTCATCTGGAAAAATGAATGTTTGACACTAGAATAGATGACATCTAAGACCCATTCCAACCTATGAGGGAGACTGGAAGTGGGGAGAAGGGCAGCATTATTAATATTGTTTCCATTTTCCAGGAAAATAAATTTAGGCTTGGAAAGATTAGGCCCCAGGTTACACAGCTCTCAGTGGCAGAGTTTTAACTTAAGTCTCCATCCCCTGAGCCCAAAGCCAGTAACCTTTATATGATTCCCCACAGGCTCTTGACAATTTACCTGGTTCCTTTGCTTTCTCAGTGCCTTTGTACTAAACTAAGTGTACCCAGTCATAGATGGCCCATGTTTGTTACTTGTACTTTCACTTTTATTTTTTTCTATCATGCATGGTTGTCATTCAATCTGCACTGAAAAAAATGTGCTTTTGACAGGAGTGTTGAGCACACTGGCAAATGTGGTAGATGCAGCTTTATTTCAGTGCATATTCAATTGAAGGTAATAGTGGCTTCATTGTAAAAAAAAGCTTCATTGTGCTTTGTAATGAAGACACAAAGCACTTAGTTGAAATCCCAGTCTTTTAAACTTATCTGCTTTATACTCTATTGTGGAGATGCAGATACAAGGCAATTGAAAAGTGATTTCTACAAAATGATTTACTCAAAGTAGCCATACTTTGAGTTGGCAAACCTTAGCTTTGGCCAGGTACTACCTCTTGGGCTAGGGTTTCATATCTTTTCTCTTTTTCCTATTGCGTTTATAGTAAGTGTTCCCTGATCTTCCTTAATGTTTATCTCACTTGAGAGGGTTTATAGACGTCCCAGTAGCTTTCACTACATATTATATGATCTCAATCAGAGTATAAGAATCCTGTACTTACCTATACACACACACACACACACACACACACACACGCGCGTGCACGCACATACTCTTTCTCACATGTGCACGCCATTATATAAAACAGCTAGTTCAGGGGAGGAGAAGGAAACGACGATGTTAAAATCTTTAAATAAAGATTATAACTGTTGATGGACTGCACAAAGATACACAGTAATTAAAAAGCTCTTCAAAGGATGGAATAAGTCCATTAAATTCAGTTAAATATTTTTCAGAAACACTACAAGAAACACTTCTTGCTGTTTCACTCTCTCACAATGAGCTGAAGGAGGAATATCTCATTTTCCAAATGGAACTTTATGGAGTTTTAAGTAAGTCCCCACAGCACTTATCTAAATCTTTAATTAGTTCTATAATATACTGATGATATCAAGCCTAATTAAATTTATATAGATAAGGCGCAATGAAATTCTAACTAAGTGAGCTGGAAAGCATATATTAAATAATAAATTTAATGTTTCAAGCTGATAAGTTACAATTTTATTTCAAAAAATTAAATTCAATTTCCATTTTGTATTCAAATTGATTCTGAATGTCCAAATTATTGGAAAAATCTCTTAAATATATCAGTAAAATTGCTAATCCAGAAATCCAGTCTGTTTAAATATCAGTTATTAATGTCTGCATTTGCAAACAAGCGACACACATTTGCATTTTGACTGCATATAGTAAAAAATTATCTAATCCTTATGTTGTTTTATTAAGAATACTAAGTGATTTTTCTTTTGGCTTCATGCATAAATTATGGAGACAAAGAAATGACTGCTGGATTTAAAGAAGAAAGAGTCAGCAATTCAATATATAGTGAGGCAAAGATGATGTGCATATTTTGTTGACTAAAGCAGTTTACCTTACCCTTCGGGAACAGCAATTACAATGGTTAAATTCTCCCTTATTTAGAATCAACTGGAATAGAACAATACACATCTGATGCCATAATCACAGAGAAGCAGATGTATGCATAGTTGGTGGTGTTTACCATCAGTTTTGGGAGGGGAAGGGAAATGCACCGTTACATTTTATCAGAGGATAAAGACACACACCAGCAGGTCATCTTTCACAGATCAGCCAAGGAGTATGCTTGTAAACTATTAAATATTAAATATTCACGGGACTATTCAAAGAGAAGGCCCAGTCACACACATTATGGAAGTTGATCAATAATAGTACCATTCTTGGGTTTCCACAGGCCATCCCTTACAAGCATCAGCATTAAACATGCTTATATCTTTTTCTTTTTTGACATATACGAATATTGATGATATTACAAATATCATTATGTAACCTTCAGCAAACTCAGAATTAGCTATCTATTTGTAGAAATTTGTGCAGTGATTACTCTGGGCCAACCATAATTTGCTTTCCCCCAAACATATTTTTGTTGCCCTTGGATTCCTTTGGTTGGAAAATTATTTTGAAATAATCAAATATTTATTAAATATCTATCATATTATCCAGTCATGTGCTTGCATTATGGGGGATACAAGCAATATGCCAATGACCTTAGAGAACAGAAAAAAAGTGTCACATGTAGTAGTCAATCATTTCAGAGAAGGGTGGCAGTGTGATGTGTTTTGAAGAGTGGGAAGTTTTGGCCAAATCAGCAAGAGTGAAGGCAAGAAGGATGGACTGTAAGTCACACATAAGGAGGACTGTGAGGAAATCAGGGGAACAGAAGCTTCAGGAATAAATAATGAGAGAAAGGGCTAGGCATTGAAGAGAAGGAAGTTATTAGGAGAACTTGTATTCAAGCCTGAAAAGTTTGGGCTGAACACAGTACTTAAAAAGATTTATAAAGTAGTCATTCTAAAGATTGAGCAAAAAATTAATTTAAAGGAAGGAGTGTTTTTGGGCTAATTAGTGCAACCTCAACACAAAGGAGGGCTGAAGAAGAGAGTGAAGAGATGAACATTAGCTGGGGGTTTGTTGTTTTATTCCAGATACAATACAGTAGTGATGGCAGGAATAGTTAAACAGGAATTGAACTGAGAACCACTCAGAGGAAGAAAGAGTCAACAAGTCTTTGTGTTAAACCGGACATGAGGTTGATAAAATAGATGGATGAGCCACAGAGAGGTGTTAGAAATTTCTGTAATGTGAAATCTAAGATTAAGAGATGGGGACCAGAATTAAGATTCTGATTTGGCAGATCTTGAGCCTGTTTTTAGAGTGAATCCAGATCAAAGTGAATGAATCTGTTAGCCTGTTATTAATATCTGAAAATTTAGAGGAATTGCTCGGTCCAGATAAGGATGATGAAAGAGGATCAGGAGTCAATGCCTCCTCTAGAATGGCAAATACTGTCAGGGTTAAAAATGAGGACTTGCTTTGTTAAGAGAAGATGAGCTCTTTTTTAATGTAAACTCTTCAATAAAGTGAACGCCTATGCATTCTGAGACTCTACCTCCATGGCTAGCAATCTATTGGGGCAGCTAAGACCAAACAATAGGAGTAGCTGGGGAAGGATGGTCAATCCTGAATGGGGTTCTATGATGGAGGGCAGTGAAGAGGGAGACAACATTAATGGGCTTGGCAAGATTATATCATTTAAACATTAGTATGATTGCCTTTTCTGATCCTGAACTTGTTGCTTAGAATTCCAAAGAAGAAAGAGCAAATACAGAGAGCCAAAGACAATGGTTTAAGAATCTTACAACCCCTATTGAAAACGCGGTAAAGTCATGAATTCTCTTACCAGGAATATTAATTTCCACATAAACACAGATTTTGTACATAATTTTAGGGCATTTATGGACTCCCTAAAGCTCAGTCATGGAATCCAGGTTAGGATATATGGTTCAGACTCTAAACATAAGAAACTTTCTTCCACTTCACCCTAAGGCATATTTTGGCTTAAATTTTAGAATACTAATATATTGGGAGAATTAGCAATGACTTGTAGGAGATTGCCAGACTGCTTTTACTACTTAATGAATACTCTTTTTTTCCCCCCTATTCACCTCTCTTTATTCAATAAAACATTTACAGAGAGCCTGGGGTGTGTGAAACATAGAGTTGGCCACAGAGCCTGTTTGAGGGAGTCATCAGTTGGTGGATCCCTTTGTGATAGCAGCCATTGAAGCAGCATTTAAACACAGATGCAATGTGTCGAGTTCCCTGGGGGTCCTGATAAGACAGGAAACCAAACTTAAGACACTGCTGTCACCATCTTCTTGGCACTAGGATTTACATCCATTAATGAGGGTAGGCCTTCTCACTTGTAAAGTACAGAAGAAAAATTTTCTTGATCATTTTCTTCTTCCTCCTTTTCCAGTTTTACCAATGACAGAGTTCAGGAGGCTCACCACGTGGTATGTGTCTGTGTACATGCATATACCTATATACATGCATATATGTATGTACATACAGTCTCTTCTTTTCTATACAAACACACCGTATATATGTACATGCACATGTATATATTTATGTATGTATGCATGTATTTATCTATCTATGATTAAGGACTTACGTGGTCTTCTTTCATCCCCTAATATTTCTCATTAATCTGGATCTCTATTCAGACCAGAAAGAAGCAGGAGAGTAGGGCTTGAATTTTGGCAACATCAGGGTTGGTAGATCTTTCAATGTAGCCACAAAGAAAATAAAGGGAAAAACCTCAGTGTTCCAGTTTGCTAAAGCTGCCATTATGCAAAATACCAGAAATGGATGGGCTTTTGTAAAGGGAATTTATTAGATACAAATTTACAGTTCTAAGGCCATAAAAGTGTCCAAACTAAGGCATCAACAAGAGGCTACCATTGAAGAAAAGGCCGATGGTGTCCAGAACACCTGTCAGCTGGGAAGGCACGCGGCTGGCATCTGCTGGTCCTTTGCTTCCAGGTTGTGTTGCTTTCAGCTTCTCATTCCAGTGGCTTTCTCTTTAAGCATCTGTAGGTTCTCACTTAGCTTCTCCAGGGCAAACTTTGGATTTCATCTCTTAGCTTAGCATCTCCAAACATCTGTTTGCTTCTCTAAGCATCTGGGTCTGTGTTGGCTCTTAGCTCCCTTAAGGATTCCAGTAAACTAATCAAGACCCACACTGAATGGGCAGGGTCACATCTCCATGGAAATAACCTAATCAAAAGGTCCCACCCTCAATTAGGTGGGTCATACTCTCCATGGAAACAACCTAATCAAAAGATCCTACCCACAATAGGTGTGCCCCGACAAAATTGCATGAGAAGAACATGGCTTTTAATGGGGTACATAACAGATCCAAACCAGCACACCCAGTATCCCCCAAATAGGAACACAGGTTACGGGATGTACTGTATAGACTTGTATAGGTATATATTTACAAGTATACTGTTATTATGAACATTAATGATTTGAGACTGCTAGGTAAGCAAATATTCATTTATCTTGACTCCACGGTCCTTACCCAGAGCCAGTCAAGCCCTAGAAAGGTCTTGGTTCAAACTTATATCCCAGGGATCTTATAAGAGCTCCTGGGTGGTGCTAATGGTAATATATGTAGGTTGAAAGCATACTATGGTGGCATATTCTGCTTGGTACAGGTCTCATACTACTATCTAGGAAGTGAAGGTATGGGGGAATGGAGGACAGTAAGGAATATGAGGTAAGAAATAAGGAAAGAAGCAAAATAGAGATGGGAATGAGCTAGAACGCAGACATAGGGAAAGAGATGAGGAATCAGAAAGAAGTAGAGGAGAAAAAAAATTAATGTTTTACAAATGATTTCTCAAAAGAGCTAAATTAAGCTCACTGCTCTACGATAATCTAAAGGAAATGTAAGACAAACTAGAGTGGTCAGTGATCTCTGAATACCTGACAACAAGCAGTGGTTCCTGCAGTACATAAATATAAATATAGATGCCCAGAGTAGCAACACAGCAGTTGGGAAATATAGTTTTCTTTTGTAATAGTCAATATATCCTGGAGTTAATAAATGGCTAAAATCATTTTATATGCTCACTGGAGCTCCACGGGAGAAGTCTCAGGCTGCTGTATCTCAGGCTGCATGTTAAGATCCTAAATCCGATGTGTGAAAGTTCAGCAATGCCAATCCGCCTGGTGCAGACGCCTCTTAGTCAAATGAGTTCAGACAGTTCCCATCTGCCAGATATGCTAATTCTCATACAATCAATACTGCACCTCCTTAGCCCCCAGTCTCAGACCTGCTTCGGGAGATGTGTGATGTCTGTTTCACAGAACAGTCCACAGTAGGTAAATGAGGCATATGTTACAGTGGATTTTGTTCCAGTCCTTACTTTTTAAAGGTATATGGTGGAAAGACAAGTCGCCTATTTTAGTTACTTACTATTTATTGTTCTAGCATTTTGAAAAGAACTCCCTAGGCTGAGAATCAGAGAAAATCTCTGCCGGAAGTAGTAAGATGCCCAGGATTGTTATCTTACAATTAGAATACGAGAAATAAAAGTCTCTGCTTTTTCAAGAACTCCTGGGTTATAGTTGAGAAATAAGTACTTGTTAGAAGTCACAGGAAACCTTCCATTTGTTTTGCTGTGGTATTTAGTTCAATAAACTGTTTGAACCTAGAGCAAATGCTCTGAGGGTATGCAGAGAAAAGACTAGAAAGATGATGCCTCCTCAGGACCAAGAAAGCCTCTGAGAAGGGATGGGGATAATCCACTTCTAAATTGTGCCTAAAGTGTTTATGCAATGTTTTTAAAGCCACGGATGCTAAAACTACAGGGACACCATTCCTGTCTCGTTGTCTTGGTATAGGATGTCAAGAGTGGGAAGTCTAACACCAGGCCCCATTTCTAGTGAATGTCATAACTAATTGAGATAATACATTTGAACTTCTTTGAGTCTCTCCAGTAGGGAAAGATGCCAGAGAAATTCAATTACTATTGAATTAAAATCCTGTAACATATTCTACCCATCATCTCATGCTTTTTGATTATCTAAGCCTGATTTCTTTTCATAATTCAAAGTGTTTCAGTGAAGGAAAAAAGTTACCCTGGTCTCCTTCTGTGAGGAAACCATTCCGCTGAAATCCCCTTCAATCGAGCTCTGTAGGAACCAGCTCAGGGCAATGTGGAAGCAGCTTGGAGTCTTTGATTCAGAAAACTTGGTCAAAACCACTGATATCTTCTCCCTTCAGTCTTTATCCTTGTTGCTTTTCATCTTTCCTTTTTTTAGTATATTCATGTTTCAAATGAGAATTAAATACCTCTGCCTTGCCCCTTAATTTGACTTACTTTTCAATAATGTCAACCTATTATCCAAAATATGACACCTGGGCAAATAAGTGCCAGATATTCTCATACATGTTACAAGAGGAAGAAAATGATAGAATGAACAATTACAGACACCTTCCTTATATTTATATTAGACAGTTACATTTGCAATTTCATTTAGTTCTTACAACTACCCTAAAGTGCAAACAAACCATCTCCAGTTTATAACTAAGGAAACTAAAGCACTGAAAGGTTAAGAAGTTACCTGGGGTTATGCAGCTACTAATAAGTGACAGATGGGATGCCAATCCTAGTTTGTATTTTGTTTCCACTTTACCAAGGATTTGAGAAGAGAAATTGAATCCTCTCTATGTAGAATCTCCATATTATGCAAAATCTATAGATTACGTAGAGATGAAGGATCATTTAGGATCTATGAATTACCCAAAGCTGATTAATCAAGTAAGAGTCACTTAGCAGCTCTGTGGATCCTGATTTGATACATAAACCAGAAAGGAGAACCCATTTTTCTATATCTCAAAGGAGAATTACCAAACAAGGAAACTAGGAGGAAACTAGGTGGCCTCTATGGTTATCTCCCTGAAATATGACTGTAATCGAACTGAGTAAAGGGACAACACAGACATATTTTTCTCTAACAGGTCTATTGGTATGAAGAGTTATCAATTAAGGGAAACATGAGATTAACGGTTACCATGCCTAAATCTTAGGTTCATGCTTAGATACAAATTTTGGCCAATTTCCAGAGGCAGTCAACCAAACTCTGAGAAGTGGCTGCAAGTAAGCAGCTTTCCAATTCTATTGCCACTGACTGCTTTAGGGGAGGGTATGTTATAAGACATAAGAGGAAGTCTGCTGGGGGCAGCTGGAAAATGTTTCCTTGCAGACAAACATAAATCATAGGAAGAGTGTTTTTTTTCTTCCACTGGATGTTTTTGCATCTGTCTGTGACGCTTGGTGATGTAGTGGCAAGCCAACACACCCTGAGGAAGGAAGAGTAGAGAGATGGCAAGAACCTGTGTTCTGAATGATGTGAACGGGCTACTGAATTAGCCCTACCCTACCTTGGGATTTCACATGATATGAGAGAAAACATCTTTTAATCAATGTTTTAAGTCACTTAAATCAGGGTTTTCTGTTACATGCATCCAAGAGTATATTATAGATAAACTTTCTGATGTGGAAGATAAGGAGATGGCTCACCCTACAATACCTCTCTCCTCCTCCAAGTATTTTATAGGTTATATTTTATTATTTTCATGGTAAAGTGCTTTTCTTTGTGTCTTAAATAAATTCCCTAGACCACTATTTTGCTTCCACTAATCTCCTAGTTCCTACAGCTTTTTAGGATGAGCTTAATAATGACCCTTTAAAAACTTTTCTTCCTCCCTCCTCCACTGTCCACTCCCCCACCCCACCCCTGCCAATTCCATTTTCTTTCAGCAACATTTTTACTCTTATCATGTCAAGGTAAACATTCATATACTGTCCTAAAAACACAACTGAGTCTTTCCTGCTTTGTCTGCATGACGACTCATGAAAAACAATAAAAAGCATTTATGTCTTTCTGCATACTGTGTAAGGACTGTTTCCTTTTCTGTCAGTCACAACTTCTGGGCTCCTAAAGGAGGATATTTCTACAACTTTGCTTTATATTTGGACCATGGGTTTCTTGAATAGTTTTTCCTTATAATTTCCAATTGACTTTCCTTTTTCTTATATTAGTTGTCTATCATCTAAAGTTTTTTTTTTTTTTTTTTTTTTTTTTTAACTTCTCAATCATACAATTTTCTTCAGTCTTTTTTCTCCCAGAGCCCTTTTCCCAAGGGAGCTGTATCCTATTACTCTAATGTGGAGTAGCTCTTCTCTAAGACTGATTTATAGTTGTTCCTTCAGTGTTTTCTGAGTGGGACCAAGTAGTTTTTAGACATCAAATATTCTCGTGTCTTGGTTTATTCACTTGCTTTGCTGGGATACATCCTTAACTAGTTTCCTAGGAAAGAGAGCACGAGAAGAACACTTGGTGAATCTTTAAAAATCAGAAAATCTTTATCTTGTCCTCAAAATTGGCTAATGCTTTGTTTGGATTATAATTCTAGGTTTAAATCATTTTTCCTCAGAACTGAAAAGACATCATTTCATTATTCCCTAGCATTTAGTGCTATTGGTCACAAGTCTGACACCAACTGACTTTTTTTTTTCTTTCCTGGAGCCCTTAGTAACTTTACTTTTGATATCCTGAAAATTCATGAGGCTGTGTTTAGGTAAGACTATTTATGCATGCACTGCAGTGGCCACCCAATAGCCCCTCCCTCCCCCATTTTTGAGCATGCTATCTTCACCTCTTTTATTTGATGTAAAAATTTTATAATACCTTTTCATATATTCACATTTGACCTCAAAAACTCAACCTAATATTCCACTTAAAATGTTAAAATCTTTGACTATGCATTCTCCATTTATAGTAATTGATCATCTAAAAAAAGTGGGTGCTTATTGAGAACAACATTGTCTTAGTTTTTTCAAATGTTTTTTTCCATAATTCTGATAAGTATACCATTTCTTGGTTACATGTATTGTGCTGGTTTGCATATATATTATGTCTCCCAGAAAAAGCCATATTATTTAATGCAATCTTATGGGGGCAGATGTATTAGTGTTGATTAGATTGGAACCTTCTGATTAGGTTGTTTCCATGGAGATGTGACCCACCCAACTATAGGTGATGACTCTGATAAAATAATTTCCATGGAGGTGTGGCCCCACCCATTCAGCATGGGCCTTGATTAGTTCACTGGAGCCCTATAAAAGCTCAGACAGAAGGAGCTCACTGCTAGCTGCAGCTGAGAGACACATTTTGAAGATGGCTGCTGGAAGCTGACACTGACATTTGGAGAACACCATTTTGAAATGCAACCTAGGAGCAAGCAGATGCCAGCCACATGCCTTCCCAGCTAACAGAGGTTTTCGGACACCACTGACCATCCTTCAGTGAAGGTACCCTGTATTGATGCCTTTCTTTGGACACTTGATGGCCTTAAGACTGTAACTTCGTAACCAAATAAACCCCCTTTATAAAAGCCAATCCATCTCTGGTATTTCGCATTCTGGCAGCATTAGCAAACCAGAACATGTATCTTATTAACAAACACATACATAGTCTTCATTTTTATATCATTGGTTTTCCAATGCTCTTCTTTTATTTCTTCAGGGAGTCCCAACTATTCTTGGCTGTGATACTGAGTTTCTTCTCTTTTGAAATCTTTTCCTTAAACTTTAATTTTATTATCCATATATATTTTCTATTCCCCTCCAACTTCTTCTTGTACACATATACACACACATGCACAAGTGCACACACATAACATTATCACCACCATCAACAATAAAAATAAACAATGTACAGTCTGGCAATTTGGAGTTAGTAAGTGTTGGATAAAAAAAGAAAAAAAAATTGTCAGAGTTCTAATTAATCTATCACTACCCATCCAATTTAGGTTAATTAAACTTCTTACAACTCTATTTCCTTAGCTATCAAATGATAAGAATGATCATTTTTCCATTATAAATCATCATGTTGTTGTGAGGACCAAATACAATAATTAGTGAGAAAACATTTTGAAAATTGTCCAGTGTTGCATAAAACTAATTATTCTCCTTTTTCTTCTCCTCCTCCTCTGCTGCTTCCTCTTCTTCCTCCTTCTTCTTCATCTTCATCCTATCTTCTTCTCATTATTATTATTTTAGAAAAAAAATTACTTCTAGTCACTCTATGCCCATATAGACCTGTCTGGGTAGAGTTTACCTTATATTTCTTTTGAGCTCTTGGTCTTTTTGGATTTAAAAGGTAGAATGATCCATGCTTATATTTACCAAATATTACCCTTTTTTGTTGGTTTTTATTCCTTTCTCCATTTCTGTGCTTGCATTTGTGATAACTGTCCTTTCTCTTGAAAAATCCATTTTAATATTTCTTTTTATTGTTTCCTTAATGCATAACTCCTGACGCTGAATGCTCTCAAGTTATTTTGTTGGTCTAAAATGTCTTTTCTCTCCTCATTTCTACTCCAACTTTTATTTCAAAAACATACAAACAGTTTTGAGCCTGAGAAAATGTCCAAATCAAGGCAACGTCAAGGTGATGCTTTCTTCATGAAGACTGGCTGCCAGTAATCCTTGGCTCCTCTACCACACAGCAGGGCACATGGTGGTGTCTGCTGCTCTCTCCTTTCTCCTCCATGTTTGATTGATTTCTGTCTCAATAAGCCCTTTTAATATGACTACTTGTAACATTCTGAGTTTTAGAAAAGCATTTCCATTTACTTACTAATTTTCCCTCCTCTTTTGGTCTCTTTTCTTGACACTCCAATTAGTTGGATGCTGGGCTTCTATGTATAGGCCTCTCCCTTTAGTGGGAACAAGTTCTGACTGGGAGTTTTATGTGTGGTGGTACAGAAGGTACTAACAAGTAGGCTTGTCTTTACAGTGAGCAGGTGGGGTGCCAACCGTCAGGCTGGGAGCCCCTTTCTCCAACATCACAATGAGGAGGGCTTAATTCTGAGCCTTTAACATCTATAACAAAAGCCTTGGTTTTTCCTAAATATTTCCTAAGACAACTCTCCCAGGAATAAATTCTGGATGACAACATTTTGAAGAGGTGAATAAAATAGCTGATACATTTTTACATCTACAAACTTTTTATTAATCCCTCTGTTTTCAGTTTGTCTTTGCACTTCCCTATTGTTTGGAACTGATTATGAGCCTGGAATCTCGCTGAAGCTCTTGTTGCACACTCCAGACTGAGGTTTTCTCTACTGGTTTATCCATTAACTGTGCTCTGTCTTCATCCTATCTTCCAGAAATTTGTTGATATCTTTTGTTCATTGGTAAACTGTGGTAGGGGACAGTCTTAGCACAGCCTGCCACCTTTCCCTGGGACCCACAAATACATCCTTCTTGGGACCAGATGTATTGGCCTGCTGTGATAAAACACAATCCCCTAATATATCGGGGGACTGTAGGTGAATTCCTTCCCTTACTGTTTCAAGAATAAGTAAATATTCACTGGAGTCATGCCTCCTCTCATAGGGGTTACGTTTTATGGCATCTGACACATACCCCAGTGGTGTGTCTGTCCCTGGCAGGGAAGGAGCAGGGAACACAAGAGAGGGATGTTGTGCATAGCACAGTTCCCTGCCTCAGTTATGGATTGAGACCTGCTGGCTCTGGGGGAACTGACACCCACTAGTGAAGCTGACTTTGCTCTGACTCTTTTCTACATGAGTAAAACACTGTTCCATCCAGTGCTGTGTGAGTCGTGTTTCTGTTGGCAATCCTGGCAACTGTATTGGAGTGGGTTGACATCTCTTTTAAGTGTCTTTCCTTCTGACAGACACGAACCCTCTCCTATTCTTTCTCAGCTGCAATTAATCCTTTTTATTTCTCCATGAAAGTACAGTAGTAGGGTCTACCATCCCCAAATTCTACATATTACTTAAACCTCACAAACTGTGTGAAAGTAAAAATATTAGAGGTGATGCAGAACAGTTTTTAATAACTTCCAATGTTTGGCATTAATCTCCATCCAGGGGTCAGAGAAGAGCATGGATTTCCTCCTTTATGGTACCCGGGCAGGCAAATAATGAGAAGGAAACTAAGTTTCCTAACTGTTTTCATCTTCAGGCATAAATAAAGAAGAGAGATATTTGAAACTAAGACAAGAGCTGGGGCTCCACTGTGCTGACTCTGATGTGTGCAGGGTTCTTTGGGCCCACAGGCCTGTCTCACTCAGAGGCCCAGTTGATCCCACAGGTAGCGAGCTGACTGTCATGCTCCCTTCACCATGAAGCCACTCAGCTGTGAGGGTGGGATTGAGCAGTGGCAGTCAAGGGTGTCAGATGGCTCTGAGCCTGGGGTGGTGAACAGCTTCTCCACCTTCATGCAGCATGGAGAGGTGCCAAAGAGTCCCATTAGCAGCAGGAAGACAGTGGCAGGGGCAACAGCTTGTATGTGATGGCGATGACAGTAGCAGCAGTGAGAACAGGTCGGCAGCTGCCACAGAAAGCACAGAAGCAGCCACTGGACAGTGACAGCAGCTACAAATGCTGGAGAAGGTGGTGACAGACTCAGATCAACAAACTTAACACTTTAATGTAATTTACTGAAAATAGCTTTCAATATATAGAATTTTGCTTTCCAGGTGATATGGTTATAAGACTTCAGTATGTTTAAGGATGCCTATGAAAAGGGACCTGTTTTTAACACCAAGATCAGAAGATCTTTCAAAAAGCCTTTGTCACGTCTCTGATTACTGTGTCACATCACTGATTACCAGATTCAGTTTGCAAAGGGTCAATTTATTTCTAGAAAGCCTCGTATTTCCGGAAGGGCTGTATTCTTTGTTGTCAGCAGGTGGCAATAAAGAGTCATAGTTTATAATCCCAGATGAATTGGGTTACTAGGGATCAGACATTTAGTATTTTGAACAAGAATTTTATACCTAAACTCACTGTCTGCTTATTAAAACAATCATAACTGATAGATTTAGTAACAAGTGTAAACTTACCAAAGAAAAGTCTTCATAGTAAATCCAAAAGAATCCCCTTACACTTCCTAGGTTGTTCTTAATAGATCTATAATGGAGTCTTAGATTCATTTGCACAAAAGTTTCCTTCTCTTCTTTTACAGACATCCATTTTAAGTTTGAAATTGTGATTTCTTCAGCAGTTTGGTGCAGGGTGGCTCCTTTCTAGTATAGGCATGTTCTCTTCAGCTGGAAGGGGGATATGTGTCCAATTTTGCGCTAGAAATACCCCTGCCTCTTGAGTCTAAACTATACTTCTTCTTGCTGATTGTTCTTTAGTCCTAATTAGCGTCACAGTATTTATCACCAGGAGTACTAAAAGCATTCCCTTAACTCCAGAGGGAGTGTTACAAATGTTGTGTCTGTTTTTCCTTCAGCCATAGCAAGTTTCCCCCTTTTGGACAGGAAAAAAACTTGGCTGCCATTCCCTACCACTACTCTCAATTTTTGTTCTTATTAGGTTTTAACATCCTCTTTTATAATTCTTATGACACAGTGCTGCTTAATTACTGACCCCTGCCTGCTCCATTGTGTACAAGCAGGAACCATATCTTCATCTTTGCAGCTCCAGGATAGTTAGCACTTACAGATGTTCAATGACTGTTTAATATAAGAATGAATGACTGATCCCTTAGCCAATGTGTCATAACCACCTTGAGCAACTGACTTCTTTAACATATGCTCTGGATATGCAATGTTTAAACGATATGCTTTTATGCTGTTACACAGTCATAATGAAATCAGTGTAAGATGCTCCCAATGTTAGGTCCAAAGATGGTGAGAGCCTGAGAACAGGCTACTTTAAAAGGACCACCAAGGTTCAACAGGAAGGAAGAGGTTTAGTGTTCAATAATGATGGAGGCATCAAGTAACATATTTTGGACAATGAGGATATGGCATCCTTCACTATAAGAATGAGAACCAACTGGTTGAGCACTCTTAGTCTGGACGAAGTCTGCTTCCTTTATCATAGGTAGAGAAAACCATCTGGGCGAGGGGCCTATGGCTGAAAGGCCTGCTTCCCTTTGCTCCCTCAGACTGCTCAGAAAGACCACAGAAGGGATCTAACAGTCCTTCCACGGCTGCTCACCTGACAGGTCTATGTAGCTGAAGGATATTCCTTTCAGGGCCTAGATTAGATCGGATTCCTCTCAGGGAGAAAGCAAGAAGCTGAAGATTATACATAAGTGACCCCAACACCAACTCGGATCAGGGATGTACAGGTTCTCCCTCTTTAACTGGCACTGTGAGACTGCACCTCTACATCATTACATGAACTCGGGGGTTCAGGAGGAGAAACTGTATACCTCTGGAGAAACCTTCATCGGTGACAGAACACTTGTACCAGAGGCAGCACCTAACAGAGTGATGACATTCCTCTTCCAAATTTTGGCAACTGCATCGTGCCTCCTGGCAGCAACAGAGGAGTCCAGTGCTGCCCTCCACACTGAGGCTGATGTAAGAACTCGATTTTCTTCTAATGATTTGACTCTCTATAATTTAGTAGCTGGGAAAGTCTCACTCTAAAATATCTCGCTCCCACATAATCACCGTTCTTATATTTTGTTTTGACTTACGATTTAGTAGAATTTAGATAATAATTGTTATAGTTTCAACTTTAATTCCTTAAGAGAAAAAATCCAAATTGATGTGGCAGAGCAGATATTTATAACTAAGAGAGGACATGGAAATGTCAATATCAAAGGCTAATAAAGAGAACAATCACTCTGCATTTACTTAGCAACAAGGACAGGAGTATGTGTAGATAGTGAACAGAAGTCAGAATTATTATCACATAGTAATTTCTGTTTATAAAGAAGTGTCTGGCCACAGTATTATTCTAGTATAGAGAGGAAGGCAAACAATATGGGATCTGGGGTTAACATGATACCCTTAGGGTTGCATCAGAAACTGGGAGGATGAGGGAGAGTTCAAGTCACATGGCCCCCCTTCCCCAGAGGACTGTCATAACCCCTTTCTCCCAGGTTGCCTGTCACTGCCCTAAGACGTCACTCTTTCCAACAGGAATGGGAATGAGTCTGAACACCTCTGATTGAGAAGGAAAATCTCACCAGTCTGCAGGAGGCAGTTACCTCTCTAACGGGGAGTCCTGAGTGAGGAATTAGGAAATCTGAGTGCTAGGCCTATTAGGATCATTAATCTCTCTGAGATGATTTTCTACCTGTCAGAGGCACGATCCTATCTAATGAAGATTTTCTAGGTTTGGAAAAATATGATTTAAGTAATCTCAAAGCTAACCAGGACTCTTACTGAACTTCTTACTGCCCCTGACTGCTTTTTGCTTTCACCAATCCCAAGAAAACTGGAAAAGCAGTTTTGCCAGTTCAATTTTTGCTGCTTTTCTCCTCTAATTATAAGTCCTGTTTTACTGTCTTTCAGAGAAAGACAGAGACAGAGAGAGACAGAGAGATGCTTGCTTTGCTTTTCACCTTAGCACATGAAAGTGGAGCTAAATTAATTCACATTTATGGAAACCTTCAGCTCCACAGGAGGAATATAAATACAGATTACTATTATTTCTGTTAATTTCAGCATCTTTTGTTAATCAAAGTGGCAGAAGACTACAAATGAATATGTATTTTAAAAAGGATTTTCTTTTCCAATGATAGCAATCACTTTGGAAGTTTTACTTTTGTATGAGCCCTTTAAACACTTAAAACATTCACTTGTCATATCCAGGGTTAAAAAAAAAAATTCTTCTTTGGAACCAACTAAATCTGAAACTATATAGTATAACATACTATAATACCCAAGCTCTTGATTTTCTTAAAGGTCCAGTTTAAGGAGAGCAGCAGTATCCATACATACTTTGTAATCCTCTCTCTTTTTACTAGCATTTGATTCTTAAGAAGGTACATTTTCCCCTGACTCTAATGTCTGCCTCCCTTCTGAATCTCTTTCAAAGTACAGCTCAAAAACATTTCTACATTTTCTCTATTTCAACCCACTCTAAATGCCCCAGCAGCACCTTTCTTTCCATAAAAATGTCTTTCCATGAAATAACTGTTTTTAAATATCTGTTTTTGACCATAACTCAGTACCTTATTGTCTGTGTCACTCATTTATTACTTAGTTTTTATTCATTCAGCAAACTGTTACTGGTTGTAATGGTTATCTCTTGTTTTTGTTTATCCCTCTTCTTTTGGTAACAGAACTTTTCCTTTTCTCTGGAATACATTTTATAACCTTTTATAACAGGAATAGACATGTGACCTGGATTGCCCAATCAGAAGGCTCCATCATGTATCAATACTTTTTTTTTTAATTAGAGAAGTTGTGGGTTTCCTTTTTTTTTTTTTCTTTAAAAATTACTAGGATTTCTATTGATAGAAGAAAAACAAATGTCTTCTTGCTTTCCCCATCTTTTGGTATATTTTATACTCATTTGGAAAAAACAATACTAGCTTCTTAAAAACAATTTTAAGACAATTTCATCAGTCATTGTATTACCACAATGTAGAGCAGAGCTCCATGTATACTTTGGAACTGAGGTTGGTTCTTGGCAGGGACCCTGCGCTCCCTGCGCTGTGTGGCCCACCCTTCCTCCCTGACCTGGACACCTCTAAGGCTGCAGTCACTCAGGACTCTGAGGTCCTCCACCCCTTCCTGCCTCTGGCAGGCCCACCAATGGTCACGAACATTCCTAAACAGGCCTCAGATGCTCTGTCTAAAATCCTTTCTCATCATGCCTTTGCCCTCCTTTTGTTTATCCCTGCAGTCCTACAAACTAACTTTTGCTTTCAGTTTCCTTCAGGGAAGTTAAAAACTTGTCACTCTTCTTCTAAGCCCTTTCAAACAGAAACACCCTGTCACCACGGTTTAATAGAGTCAATAAAAACATTGAGGCCGTGGTAGATCTTCTTGAAATACTAATGCATAACATTGTCATAAGCAGTACAGTACAGTGGTGAAAATGCAGATAGACCTGGCTTTGGACCATGGTTCTACACTAGTTGTGTAGACCCTGGATAACTTAATCTTGCACAGACTCAATCTGCCTACCTTTAAAATGAGAATGATAATATCTAACCATACAAAGTTATTATAAGGATTAAATATATAATGTGTGTAAATTACATAGAGTGCCTTGCACAAAGTATGTACTCAATACTCAGTAGTTATTGGTAATAATATTAACAATAATAAAACAGTAATAGAAAGTAATCATTTTAAATAATTTGTTCTTACCACCTACTTTCACTTATATATGGAAAAATGAAATGCTATGACAATTATAGAGATATAAAACTCTATTATGCAGGATGAAAAGAGAATAAGGGGGTACAGTTAATCAGATATTCTGGTGTATATTGAGATATCATACTGAGTTACCAATTGTCAAAGACATAGTAAAATATATGTATATGCTATAACCATACTAAATATAGTATTATTCTTTGATGATGGACAGGATCTTCCAGAGCAATTATTGATAATCAGTTTTTACTATTCTTACATTTGGTTCTAAATATAAACAAAAGAAAGAGGTTATCCTGGAAAGGTAAAAACAAACATTCACAGAGACGTATAGCTTGATATAGGAGATTAAACAAACCTTTTAAGGCAGGACTTATAATAAATAGCTCACTGATCATGAATGGACAAGAAAGATTAGACAATAAAAAAACTTAAATATTAATACTAATTATATGAATTTTAAAAGAAATGTGCATATGTATAGTTCATATTTTTAGGGAAGAACTAACCTTAACGCAAGCAGCAGAGTACCTATGTGTGATAATGTTATACGGGTCAAAATATACTGCTCTCCATTGTGTTTGCCTGGGTGAGGATCCATTTTAAGATGGTTATGGAAAGGAAATTTCTCTCTGATTCTACAGGTGAAGTAACACAGAGGTTGTTAATCCAAGGACATTTGTACAGATTCTACTGGGAGGAAGGGATGCCAGGAAAGGAGCTGCGTGTTTTATCAGAAAACTGTTTTTTTTTTTTTTTTTTTTTAACTTTAAAAAGGGGAAATGTGCTATTGCATACTCCTGGGCTTGAGGAACCATAATTTAAACATATGCCGCTGGTGAGAAGGAGCCTCAAAATACCTGAGAGCACATTCTTCTCCTGTGCACAACAAACAATAAATATTTAAGGCTCATTAGAGGAACTAGCAAATAGCTGATAGCTAATAGCTACAAAACTTAACCAAGGCAATCAGCACCCTGGCAGACAGAGGCTTCCCTTGTTCAAATGCTAGTTATGTGTCATTATCATTTCAATACTACATCCCTAGAGAACTATGAAACCAAGAAATGAAAAGAGTAAAATTTCTGGAAACTGAAAAATAAAAATTCTCCAATGCTATGTAATTGAAGTTAACAAAAGAAACAGACAGACTGTCACATGCACGGAGCAGAGACAAGCTGACACTTCAAAGGACTGATTTACCACAGCAAGTAATTACTTCATGTTTTTCACAAACATTTGAAACCTATTATTACTTTCACAGCAGCACACATCAACAGAAGACGGTCACCTAAGGGAGAAATTGGGGAACTGGGCTGTAATTAATTTCTGGTCAAATATATCATGAGGCCTTTAATGTTGTCAATAAAATGCTCTAGCCACTAAAAATCCCCAACCTCTCCCTCCCTTCTCTGTCCCCAATACACCCCAAAGTTTAATCAGTGCCTTTGTGAAACAGATTGCCTAAAGGAGAATGAGATGCAGTGTTAATGCCTGCTGAAAAGTCGAGGCCATTGATCCACGCCTTCCCCTGACTGCCTTTATTAAGAGAGAGAAGTCAATCAAGCCAGCTTCCCCTACCCCCATTTGCTTTTTTTTTTTCTCTCTCTCATTTGACTCCATCTCCAGTTGAGAAAAATAGAAGTTTTGCACAATTCTTTGGAGGAATTTAAACATGTAGATGCTAGGTAATGGAAATCATTACAGCAGCAACAGAAGCCTATATCTTTAAAGGTTAGAACACAAAGATTAAGAGTGCCTCCAGGAAAAAGTGAAATGGCTGATTTGAATACAATCTTACCATCAATTGGAAAACCACAGCACAGCAAAGGAGATGAAGAGCTACAGCAGATGTGACATTTATGTTTTTGAGTACCTACATGTTTATTTTTTGAATTACTGTTCAGAGCCTTAGAAGACCTTTATAGGTCATGCAAAAGCAGTAGTCAGTTTCTGTCTGTCTGTCTTACTCTCTGGTATTTGTGGTGAGCAAATGCTAAAACCACTATCTTGACCATGAAAAGAAGTAGGACTATGTTACCTCCTTTCTCATTCATTGATTCATTCACATACATGTAACCAAGAAGTTAGGATTTAAGGGCTGATTATGATTACTGAATCATTATATAGATATTCCTTTTTACTTTCTGGTATGTTAGAGTAGGCAGAGGGAAATACCTGAAATCTGAACTGTAATTCAGCTGCCTTGATCTCTGATAATGATTGTACAGCCTTTATTTTGTGCCCTTGTGATTGTAAAAACCTTGTGACTAACCTCCACTTGCACCCATTTATCCAGTTTTTTGACTTTAAAGTCTTACGATCATTAAAGACAGCCCCTAATGTTTATTAATGAAGGGTCTTGGATCATCCCAGAACTAACCCACCCCAAGTCCAAAGTTATCTTGATAACTGAAACTGGATCTAACCAAAATGGGTCCACTTAACATGCACAGTAGCTTAGACTTTAACCTACGAGTCACCTATACCTGATTATAATACTAAAAATCACACCCATCTTCATACTAAGGCTGCCATTTTCTTACATACATTCTGTGACGAAGTATGTAATCAATCTCTGCATGCGCAATAATTAAATCACCACTAATTACATCATTTGGGGCCATTGTGCTTATTATCCTAAAACCTGCCCATCTTTTGATACTATAAAACTCAAAATTACTACAGTTTGGGGAGACAGATTTCAGACCAATAGGCCATTTGTTCTCCAGCTTCACACCTAGCAATAAAACTCTTTCTTTCTTTGAAACCCTGGTGTCTCAGGAATTGGTCATTTGAGTGTACCTGGCAAAGAATCCATTGCCTTGGTCCGGTAACACACATACATACATTTGTTTGTCTCTCTCGTCAACAAATATTTAAATGTCTGCTACGTACTATATATTCTCAGAAATCCTTACAGTATCTTTATGGACTTGGATTGGGGTGCATTTCCTAATTTCAAAAAACCTTTCTGTGATAAGCTCTTTTGAGAGTTAAGGGTTGAGGCAGAGCTCCAGACCTCTGAACCCCATCTCTGATTTCATATCATGGAACACTGGGTAGGTCATATCTGCAAGAGACCTGAGAGTTGATTTTCTAGTCAAACACTTTCATTTTATAGATGAGAAAACTTCAGTCAAGAGAGCTAAAGTGACTTGCTCAATTATGTAACAGTTAAGGAATGAGACTGTTTATTAGCCACCTACTAGATAAATGAAATACTACTTGGTCCACCCCCACACTTCCAAGAACACAACTTGGCTTCAATTTCTACATAGGTTAACTGGCAACAATAATAGTGACTACCCTGGAGGTAGTTTTAATGATGTATCAACCAAGTTATGTTACTTTTACTGCTTGCTGCAAGACAAAAAAAGAGTGCAAGAGGCTGGGAAAGAAATGGCCTGGATATTATATAAGTCTCAAAGAACATGAAGTTAGGCCAGTATCTCTCCCAGAATATCCAAGAACTATCAGTATCAGATCTCCTGAGTACTTGTTAAATTGCAGATAACCAGACCCCACCCTTGCCCTTCTACACCAGAATTTTTAGGAATGGGATCAAAGAGTTTCCATTTAAAACAAGGTACCCAGGTTTTTACACCCTCTAGCCTTTGAGAACTTGATTAAGTTGCTTATTTTCTCTAAAGTTCAGATGTACTTTATGTGGGATTAATGATTTTAGAATTTATCACTGATATGTGTGATTCTAGAGAATGGTCTTGGGCTTTAAGTGCTACTACTCCAGACTGTCATTTGGGAGAAGCAGAAGACCAACAGGCCAAACAGAGCTCCTGATGGCTGAGCAAAATCAGCACCACAATCATCCCAGGGTAGGAGTCTAAACAGCCTTCTACAGTGAAACTGCTAATTAAAGCTAATTAAAACTGCCAGAGATTAGAGCTCAATGGAAATCAAGGAGTAAAGCCACACAACCAGAAAAAGTAAAGGAAAAGAAAATGTTTGAGCGTCAAGAGCTTAACTGAAAAAAAAGAAATCATATTTTAATTAAACAAAGCAAAACAGAGACCCAACGTTTACCAAAACGATAGCCCTGACTTTACATGGTCAAGGGCATACATAGACTTGGAAGCTGCACTGATCTAAATTTAAATCCGGACTATTATTATGTATACTGGAAATTTACTTAGTCTCTTTAGGCTTTAGCTGTTTTTATCTATAAAATGTGGTAATAATAGCTTCATATAGAGTTTCAGGGAGGGTCCAGTGAGCCAACCTAAGTAAAGTACTTACTATAGTTCATGCCATGTAATGAGTTCAATGATATAATAATTATTATTCTCATATTATAATGGTAGTATATATCATCATCGTCCTCACTGAGAGAAAGTAACCAATTGAGGCCTTTAGAGTTATTTACACTGAAGTTATTTGTCTTCTAAGAAGTGTCCTTGTTTCTGAGATGCAGATTTGACTAAAAGATCTATAAAGCTAGGTACATGAACTACTTCTTGGTAACCTATTTGTATCTGGCTAAGGATGCTTTCTGAAACATACACAGAAATTATTATATACCAAACATGCTTTGAAACCCAAATCACATTCACAAACACTTTAGATTGCTATGTGCCTTTTACAGAGAAGGAGAAAAAACCCACAAAGAAACCAAAAACAAACAATACAACCACAGCTGCAATTATGGTTGCTAGTCATGAGAACTTATAATTAAGTGGGGAGAGATAACATATTAAATAAAATCTGTGCAATAAATTATAAACTATGGTATAGATGAAGAAGATGGCATATATAAGGTATTAATCTCAGAGTATAGAAAAATTAGGAAAAAAAAAAAGACTAAGAAAGAGAGAAATTCATATAGGCTAGACACATTAGGGAAGGCTTTAGAGAGCAAAGGGGAGTTTAGGTAGGTGGTGACCACAGAGTTCACTACGGCTATTTGGCTTCTCCTAAGCACTTGGTCCTGTTCTCTCTAGATTGGCAAAGGGTATTAAGCAAAGCAGGAGATGGGAATGGAGAGAAGGGATCTCTGTACAAGAAGGAGCAAGAAAACAGGTGAGGAAGGAACTGGGTAGAAAGTCCAGCCTTGATTTTGTCTGTAAGGAGTTGCAACTCTGCTTTAACAACTATAGCAAGTGTTCCGGTTTGCTAATGCTGCCATTTGCAAAATACCAGAAACAGATTGCCTTTTATAAAGTGGGTTTATTTCCTTACAAATTTACAGTCCTTAGGCCATGAATCTGTCCAAACTAAGGCATCAACAAGAGGATATCCTCATTGAAGGAAGGCCGATGGCATCTGGGAAGACACGTGGCTGGCATCTGCTGGCCCCTTGCTCTCGGGTTGTGTTTCAGCTCCTCTCTCTCAGCTTCTGTGCGTCCTTGCTTTTTTCTCCCACAGCGTTTCTCTCTAAGCATCTGGGGGTTCTCTCTTAGCTTCTCTGGGGCAAACTCTGGGCTTCATCTCTTGGTTTAGTATCTCCAAACATCCTTCTGTCCGCATCTCCAAGCATCTTTCAGCATCGGCTCTGGAGCTTTCTTAAGTAGCCCAGTGAACTAATCAAGACCCACCCTGAATGATGGGCAGGGTCCACACCTCAATCAGAGGTTCACCCTAATCAACAGACTAATCAGTCTGCCCACACAAGATTGCATTAAAGAATATGGCTTTTCTGGGGGACATAATATATCCAAACTGGCACAGCAAGTGTGCTGTTTTAAGTACCAAAATTTAAACACCACATCTCTATTTAGAAAATAAGAAAGGTCAGTTTTCAGCCTCAAGTTTTTCAGTAAGAATTCTAATAGAGTCAGTAAATGATCATTCTTGAGCTGTAGTCAAAGAACAAGTTTAATGTCTTTTTAGTACAACACAACCCTTCCCTGGCAGAAAAATAGCCTTACTGGATGAGTTAATTTAATTTCCTAACTATGATGACTACAGATGTAGTGCAGGATGTATAAATATCATCACAATTTGATGAGAGATTTTGGACAAGTCACTTCTCATTTCTGTTCCTTGGAATCTTTATTGGAAATAATAACACCTGCTATCTGTGCTAATCACTGAATCATTCCAATTCTAGCATATGTGCTACAAAGGGAAGACTATCACTGTCTGTCAATAAACTCGAGGAACCCTAAATTATACATTGGTTTTATACATGTACAACGTTTCATTAGTTGAGCATAATCAAAAGAAATCTTAAAGTCTTATACACGAGATATGTTTATATGTTTATGAGAAATCAGACATCAACTACTGATAGTTTTTGAAAGCCTTGTAAGTATTCATGTTCTGGGGTGCTGTAAATAGAACAGTAAAGCAAGCTCACCTGTCTTCAAGGGGTGTACATGAGATGATTAGAGATCGATTAATTGTTAAAATATATGGAATCTACCGTAAGTGCAATAAACACAGAAAAAGGAGATCAGTAGAAAGTGGTATGATCAGAACAGAGTAGCAAAGGCAAATGAAGGTTTAATTACAGAGATGTAATATTATATAAATATACTTATATAAAGATCTTTAAGAAAATTTTCTGATGGATCAGACCATAAATTTTTTTTTTTTATTATTAAATTTTATTAACTGATCTATTTCCTTCTACCAGGCAGGAAAAGCTACGTAACTTATCAATTTTCCCAATTCACCCTGTCCCCTCGGAAGGTCAGACCTAGTTTTGAATTGCTGTTAAATTCAAGAGATGATACTCACAACAGAATTTTTAGGAGCATGATTATTAAAATAATTTTTGGTATCAGCCTAATCTCTCCTATAAAATGTATCCATAAATCCACATGGTATAGTGTTCAGTCAAATATCTCAAGACCGGGGTTGTATAAAAAGAGGTTGAAAAAGGGATAGGCTATCCCAGGATAGAAGTGGTAGATAAGATCAATAGCAGCTAGGGGAAAAAGAAACAGAGAAAAGGATGTATAAAACATTGTTGTTTTCCTCAGAAACAAAACTGGATTTCTAAAAAGACAGTCAAGGAATATTTTTAGGCGGGGGCATTTCATATTTTCAGCCAAGTCACCCCCTGAAGCCTTATGTCAGGGGCAGTACCCACTTTTGATTTAGAAGAGTGCTGGGACCTTACACCTCAGCTATTCATCTGCCTGGATGTCTGTGGGTGTTTCCAGTAGATGGCAGCAAGTTATTGCTAATCCCTCCCTATCAAACTACATGCTGGTCACTCCAAAGAGGAAAGAAAACCCATAACCTTTCCTGCAGAAAACCAAAGTAATGCTCCTAGTGCAATAAGGTGGTAGGAATTAAGTGTACCTAAACAGCTCCCCTGGGAGGTATTCAATATTTTCAGTCACGTCAGTGGTCTTTCCTGACCTCAGAGTAGGTTCAGGGCCAAGGATAAAGCAGGAATCCAAATAGGTTTATTTAGTTTCTAGGCTGGTTTTGGTATTCACTCTGCCTGTCACCTCAGTTTACCTCAAAGAGGAGTTGGAGAAGGAAAAACGAAAATATGCTTTAATGTATTGGGAAGAAAGCTACTATATAAATTCAGGAGAAAAGTGCCATTTTAGTGCAGGCAGCCATGTGGCTAGGCATGCTCTTTTGCTTTCATGTGCTGTTGTCTTCTGGTTCTTGTACCTCTATGGGACCATTCCTTCTCTGACTCAGGCTCCTCTCCCTTCCCATGCCTTTTAGATGTTGGTGCTCCCCAGGGGATTGTTCTCCATCTACAGTGTTCCCCATCTACTCTATTGGTTTCAAATAACAACTATATGCTGATGATTCCCCAAACCTGTTTGTTCCATCCAGGACTCTCCCTCACCTTTCTGGTTTACATATCCTGTTGTGTGTTAGACATCTCCACTTGGAAGTCCCATACAATCTTACCGTCAACACTCCACAGATATCTTCCTTTCATCATACCTACTCCTTGCTCCTCCTGAAGGCTTATTTTACATGATGGCATTGCAACTCAGTGAGACACCTATGCTGAGTGTGGGGGGTCATCCTCTTCTTTACCCTCACTATTCAATCACTCCCCAAATCCTGCCGATTTTAGCTCCTTAATACTTTTCAAATCTGTCTCCTCTTTTCCATCCTCACCAGTACATACTTAGTTCAGGCCACCCACAGCTCTCTCCCAACAATTACTTTCCAAGTGACCTCCAAGGACTCCAAGGACTTCAATCCATTGCTTACCTAATTGCTGAAATGATCTACTTAGCATACAAATCTGACCATTTCAGTCCTCTGCTAAAACCCTTCAGTCACAGCTAAAACCCTTCAGTTACCTACAGAATGAAGTTCAAACACTTTAACTTTATTACTACATAAATATTTATTGAGTGTACTACATGCCAAGTACTGTTCTAGGCCCTGAGGCTATAGCAGAGAACAAAAAAGTCCTTGTCTCATGGAGCTTACGTTCTACTAGGGGTAAAACAGGTAAGGAGCAACTAAGCAAGTAAATACGAAATATGTCAGACGGTGATACATTCTATGAAAAAATAAATCAGGTTAAGGAGAATAGGGAATGCTGGTGGGAGAGGGAGGCAGGTAAATTTTAGGAGGCATTTATGCTGAGTTTACCATAAGCTAGCTCTGACTTTCACTCAGGTCACCTTTTACCACTCCCTTCCTTGAACCTCTCCTCTAGCCACCCTGAACTGTCCTTTCCATTTGAAATGTCTCTCTCCCCATCCTGGATAATTCCATTTCAGATTAATAGGAAGTACCACCATCTCTTTCTCTAAAAATTCTTTCTTGAACTGCTACCTCCCAGGATGAATTAGGAAAATTCAAAAAGAGTTAGACACTTCCTTTACAAAGTTCCCCCATTAATTTGAGTATAAAACCTGGGTTTCTCATTTCCTGTGACATAACATTTAGGAATTTCAAGGCTGTGAACCTCTCTCTCCTTCTCTCTCTTTTAACCTGCCTTATAATTCACACTCCATACGATTTACCTATTTAAAGTGTTCAATGTTTTTTAATATATTCATTAGTTATGCAAACATCAACAAGCACAATCTAATTTTAGAACATTTTTGGGCTCCCTGAAAGAAACTAACTGCCAATTAATTAATTAATGCGTTAGCAGTTAATTCCTATTCTCTCCCTCCTTGCCCCCAGCCCTAAGTAACTACTCATCTATTTTCTGTCCATAGAATTTGCCTATTTCAAATGAATGGACTCATATAATGGATTCATGATCTTTTGTGGCTAGCTCCTTCTATTTAACTTGTTTTCAAGGTTCATGCATGTTGTAGCATGTATTCTTTTTTTATTTCCAGATAATATCCATTGTATGGATTTACCACATTTTATTTATCCATCGGCGGATGGATATCTGAGTTATGTCCGGATTTTGGCTATTACGAATAATGCTGCTATAAATATTTCTGTACATTTTTTTGCATAGACATATGTTTCCATTTCTCTTGGGTACATACCTAGAAGTGAAATTGCTGGGGTAACTCTATATTAAACTTTTAAAGCTGTGCCAAACTGTTTAACAAAGCAGCTATACCATTTTACAATCCTACCAGCAATGTATGAGTGTTCCATTTTCTCCACATCTTCGCCAACATTTGTTTTTGTCTGGCTTTTTGATCATAGCCAGGGTGGGCATGAAGTGGTATCTTATTGTGGTTTTGATTTGCATTTCCCTAATGACCAATGATATTGAACATCATGTGTTTATTGGCCATCTGTATATCTTTTTTGGAGAAATGTCTATTAAATCCTTTGCCTATTTTCTTTTTAATAAACTTGATTTTTTTAGAAGTTTTAGATTTATTGAAAAATTAAGTAGGTAGTACAGAGAGTTCCCATATACCCTGTAGCCAGTTTCCCCTATTATTTTTTTTACATTAGTACAGTACATTTGTTATAATAAATGAACCAATATTTTTTATGGTTAACCAACATTATTATGAACTAAAATCCGTAGTTTATTCAGATTTTCTTACTTTTTTACCTCCTGTCCTTTTCCTGTTCCAGGATCCCATCTAAGATACCATTTTACAGGTAGTTGTCAGGTATCCTTAGACTCTTCTTGATTGTGACAGTTTCTTAGACTTCCCTCATTTTTGATGCCATTGACAGTTTTGAGGAGTACTGGTTAGGTGTTGGGTAGAATGTTCTTCATTATGGGTTTTTCAGTATGAGGTTTTTCTCATGATTAGACTGAGATTGTGAGTTTTGGGAGGAAGATCACAGAAGTAAAGTGCACTTTTCATCACATCTTATTAAGGGTACATACATGATTTATGTTTGTTATTGACCCTGATAACCTGGCTGAAGTACTATTTGTCAGGTTTCTCCACTGTAAAGGTACTCTTTTTCTCCCCCCTTGCCATACACTACCTCCTTGAGAGAAGAGTATCTATATAATTTATTTGAAAATCTTCTGCAAGGGAGATTTGTCTCTTCTCTCTCATTTATGAATTTATTCAATACGTATTTATTTCTGTATGGAATTTATTCAATATTTATTTATTTATGTATGGATTCATGGATATTTATATTTACACTTTGGGTTATAATCCAATGTTATCAATGTGTGCATTTATTGGGGGTGGAGGGTAGAGAGTACTTCCTTACTTTCTGGCACGACAAGATACTCATCTTGTATATTTCCTGCTCTAGTCCTAGAATTGGCCATTTCACCAAGTAGTCCTTTGATTAGAAAACTCTAGAAACCAAGATCTGGGCACTAGATGTTCTTGTTGCTACTGGGGTACCATGGCCTATTGTTAAAGCGGGTTATTTGTTTTTTTATTATTGAGTTTTAAGGGTTATTTACCTATTCTATATACAAATTCATTATTATATATAATGATTTGTAACTATTTCCTCTCATTCTATGGGTTGTCTTTTTACTTTATTATTTCAACCTCTTTTTGACTAACCAAATAAGGTGTAAACACCTAACTTGGAAGGTAATATTTCTGGCCTTGCCTGTGTCCCGAGGAGTCACTAGAAGCAAGATTTTTTATTTGGTCCCCAGGTCCCTAGATGGTTCTGTCTACCGATGGGACCTTTCTGTTGACTTCTGTGAAGCAGACATTCTTACACATGAGCACAAGAGAGACCAAAGGACTCCAATGGTTAGGTGAGTAAACATAAGATAAACAGTTCCAAAGCTAACCAAAACTTGCTGGAAGGGCTGGGGTAGGGAGGGGCAATGATCGCTTGTCATTGACAACAAAACCACCGAGTTAGACCACTCCACTGGAGTGGTCAACTCAGCTCCGCCATGGGAAACACATGATGAGGGCCTACAATTTGGCAGAGCAGGGCTTTCTTTCTCATCCAATGAGAAAAAGAGAGGCTGCCAAGTTGGTATTTTGCACATCACACTAGAAATACTCTAGTTTAACCACATTTTGGTTTGTGCTGTGTGCATCAGCCCCTACCATAGAATAGGTGTGAGAAATCTGCTCCCAAATACAAATATTTGAAGCTTGTTCCTACTATATATAACTTGTATATGGAAGATAAAGCATGCAGACCAAAGCATTTTAGGCCTCCTATCAAGCCCACCAATGGCCCATTCTTTTCCCTGAACTGATTTAACCTATCAGCAGCATTTGACATAGATGTAGACATTTTCCTCTTAAAGCATATTCTTCACTTTACTTCCAGGACATGACACTTTCCCGGTTATTTTGCTACTTTATTGACAGTTCCTACCCAGTTCCTTTGCTGGTTCTTCTTCAGCACTCCAACATCCTTGGATGCCCTAAGGCCCAATCCTTCCTTTTTCACCTTCCCTTTTTTTTCCCCCCTACTAGTACTCTTGTGGTGATCTCACCTCTAACCCCAGTTCATAGTTTTAAATGCTATTTATATGCTGAGGATTCCCGAATTCTCCAGCCCAGACGGCACTCCTAAACTTGATTTGCATACCTAGTTATCTACTCTTTATCCCTACCGGATGTCTAAAAGGCATCTCGAATTTAACATTTCCAAACCCAAACTCTTGATATCCAGTTCCCCATTCCCTACCACTTGCCTCTCCCATGGCCTGGTTAATTTTTGTTTTCAATAAAGGAAAATGCCATCTTTGGTCAGATCAAAAACCCTGGAGTGATCTTTTTTCCTTCCCCATTTAATCTCACAAACTCACTTAGAATCCCTTAACAAATCCCGTCAGATCAATTTTTAAACTATCTCCGAATCTGACCATGTCTTGTTCTGTCCACTGCTACCATCTTGGTTTGAGTCTCAACTATCTTTCACCTAGATTATTACAACAGTTTTCTAACATCACTCTGCTTCTGCTCTTGCCTGCAACCTCCCCTCCCCAGTAGTCTATTTTTAGTATAGCAGCCAGAGTGGCTCTTCTACAAAGTAAGATTATGGGCACTTCTGTTTAATACCCTCCAATAGCTTCCCACCTCACTCAAAAGCCAGTGTCATTATATGGCCCTCGAGAACTTAGCTTCTCAGATTAAACAAACCCTTGACCTCATCTCCTGTAATTCTTCCTTATTTACTCATTCTACTTTAGCCAGACTGGCCTTCTTGCTATTTTTCAAATGATAAACATACTCCTCTCTCTGTGTCTTTGCCCTCAGATTTCCTTTCCTTGAGTGATTTCACCCTAGATATCCACATGAATGGCTCTACTCTTCATTTAGGTCTTTCCTCAAGTGTTGCCATCTCGTTAAGAACATCCATAAACGTTCTAACTAAAATTGCAGATTAACACCACTATATCTTAACACACTCTATCCTTCCCATGCCTCATTTTTCTCCATAGCATATACCATCATCTGACATACTTTATATTTTACTAATTTATTAGTTTGTCTGTTTTACCCCAGAATGACGTAAGTTCCATGAGGGAAGGACCTAGAGGGAACATGTTCTCAATAAATATTTGCTGAATGAGTGAACAAAAGGGTGAGGAAGGTTTCCTCTGTGTTAGAACTTCTCTCTTTTCTACTTTCAGAATCTTGGCTTTCATTTCCTTATCATTGTCAGCTTGGAGAATGGGAGGTACTAGTTGAAAGAAAACCAAAAAGAGAAAAAAAATAAAACCAAGAAGGATGCCTGAAGGAGGAAAGCAGGAAGTAGTGTCAAGAAGAGAAATAAAGGAGAAAAGAGAGGCAACTATAACAGACAGAGATGGATATAAAAGGGAAGGGGGAAGAAAATTGTGGGATATTCTTTATGAATAATGGCTTTATCTAAACTATCAAGGTTTCCAGATAAACCCTCAGGACTTCAATGCCCATTCAGACTTCTCCCTTTATGTACCAGCTGGACTCCTAGGTTACTTCGGTGACTCACTTTTGGAAAACCACATGGCAGCTCAGGGTAAGATGATCTCTGATGCAAGAAATTAGAGAGCACATGCATGAAGCCTTTTCACTTCTAGTTAATCTGCAATGATTTTTCAGGACAAAATATCTTTTTGAGGCTAAAATCAACAGTGGGGTCTAAAGGATCAAAACCATGGCAGAGCTTAAGTGATCATTACCAAAAAGGACAGGGTCTGGTAATGTTATAGGTTGTCTTGAACCATTGTTAGCCAAAGATTTATTTTCCAGTTAGAGATTAGAGTAAAGGTGTATATAAAAAGAGATAGACAACTTAAAAATACCATGAAAAGAAGAATCAACACAAATGGAATCACTCCAGATTCCTTACTCCTTTACGTCCAGAAAGGTTGTTATAAAAGCTATGAAGGTAAAAAACTACATGAGCCCTGCAACTTCTTGTTAAATAAGCTTTCTGACACATGGCAACTAGTGATTAATTACTGTGTTAGAAGATAACATTCCTATAGAGATTTGCTGGAAATACAGATGCTGTCCATGCTTGACTAGACATTGCATAAGGAATGCTGAGGCACACTGCTGTAGTCTATTATTTCTGGCTATTTTGATATTTATTTTACATAGCTTCAAATTCAGTAGAATTGATGGAACCCATTTCACAAAACCTGTCCCCAGAAGTAAAAAAAAAAAAAAAAAAAAGGAAGAAGAATAAAACAAGGCTATATGACTGTACCTATATATGTATGAGAGAAAAAGAAAATGAGAGACTCTGAACAGTGGGGATACTTTATTCTTTTTGAAATGCTTTCTTTTCTCCCAGAACCAAGAAAGAACTGCAGTGGAGATGCTGTTTTTTACAAGCCTGTATCAAAATTGACCACATCAGCTGGTTGAAACCTTCAGGGCATTAAAGATAAACTAAACTTTGTCATTACCAAAGCCCTTCACCAATATCAAAATAACCTCGATTTGGCGCTTGTTTATTCAATCAGCACACATGCTGAGCATGTACTCTGGAGCAGGCACTCAGCTAGGCACTGAGAAACAGACCAAGTCTCGGCCTCTTGGAGCTAAAAGTCTGGTAAAGAGATATCTTCTCAACCAGGATCAGAATTACAGTGTCATCCAATACTATATGTTTATACTAACATACATCCTTTCATAATTCACTTGATATAAAGAAAGTGGCAAGGGAATGAAGGCTGCACTTTCCTCAAGTGGTCACATTTCAGCTTATACCCACTTCCTTGAACAAAATTCACAAATACAACTCCAAAAGGCACAGCTCGGATGCTATTCAATGATTTCCTGACGAAATCTGCCTTGGTACCTAGTTCACTAACGCCAGCCTCAATACTGCTCAGTCAGCATTTCATTACTCAAGTGCCAGTTCCTCTTAGTGCATGCTCAGGCTCTCTACTATCTGCCAAAAACTGTGTTAATTTGCTTATTTCTGCTAAATAAAAAAAAAAACATTTAAAAAAAGATGATTGAATTTAGGAATTACATTCCACAGAGAATTAGTAATGGTTTTCTATATCCCTCAGGCCTCCACGCTCTTAACTTCCTCTTGTCAATGCTATTATGAATAGACTAATTCAATAATGAGATCATTCCCCATAAGAGCAACCAAATAAATGCAGCATTCAGTCACACCTGGTTTCCCTAATCTGAGCAAGGAAGATTTTCTACCAAATTTAGCCTAAACCAGGGAATTTAATGAACATACATGCACTCTCACAAATAGGAAGAAAAAATAGGGAAGGAGAAAGACAGAAAAACAGGGTAGCAATGGAATAAATGGAGCAACAGATTGGGAAGAAACATTAAAAATGAAGATACATGGTTATATGATTAAAAAAAGATTCTAGCAGATATGTCTTAATAATTGTTTAAGTAATACAATATTTCATTATACACGTAAATGTCTCAAAAATTGTTTCAAATTTTCCTGAATTTCTCAAGGATTCAGAAAACCAAGTAAATAGATATGGTAGTACTGAATATTAGGCAGGAGCATTCTGGACTATTAAAAACAAATTACTTACTAGTTATAAAGGTTTTGGGAAAATGAAGGAGCTTATGGAATAAACCATCTAGGTATCAATAGCAATAGAGCACAGAAAAACCAAGATCATCGTCTGTCCTCCTCCGAATTGTCTAAGCTCTCATTAAAGCACCAAAGGTCTGATGAGCTAAGTAACGTACAGACAATGTTGAGATCACATCAAAGAACAAAATCAACTCTAAAATGTGAAAAAGTGGCTTTATAAAGAAACATTAAAATTTGAGATCAACAAACCTAGAAAGAAGATAGTAAAAGCATTATTTATAATAAGAACTTTCAATTGTATGGAGGGAAAGCTTGGAGAGTGATGAGTAACCATTTTCCTCCAGTGAAAACAAGTAAGAGGAGATAGCTTTCAGTAGCAACAAGGCAGGGGATGTGGAACTAGATTTAAGTAAAATATGCTCTACACAATGTTATTTACAATTAGGGAAAAAATTGTAAGCAATCCAAATGTTCAAATGGTTAAATAAATTATGGTTTATTTTTACCATGGAATATTTGTTCAGCTATTAAAGGTAATGTTTTCAAGGAATATTAATGGACATGGGAAAAATCATGTTTTAAAAGTATATTACTGATATGGGAAATTCAGTTAAATTTACATAAAACCATATTAATATAGTTCCAATTTTGTAAAAATAGAAATCATATGCATGTATATGTGCTAAAACTCACATATTCCCAAAGCATGTGCACAAAAGCCAGAAGAAAATATAACAAGTATCACAGTGACTAGCCTCTAGTTTAAGGGTTTATGAGTAATGTTTATAGTCTTCTTTGTATTTTATCTTACACACTTTATGTAATGAGCGCATATTACTTTTATAATTACCATTTTGTAGAAGAACTTAGATTAGACTATGGGAAAATTATTTGCCTAAGGGATATTAAACAGCCAATATAAAATTTCACAGAATTACCTTCTCTGTGACTTAAGAATAGCTATCTATTAACTAACTTTTTAAGCAAGAATTTAGATGAAATCCCTCTTGGTAAAAAGAAAGATAAATAGGCTTTTTTTTTTTTTTTTTTAAAACTAAGCCTTTAAAGTACCAAGGACCAATTTTTTAAATGACTTTACAGGCAATGAGGTTTAGACCTTGGTACAAGGAATGCAGCCCAATCTTCACTCCTACCTTGCAAAGTCCAAGTCTGCCTCCCGTGACATGGTGATGTTGGTCAAGTTCTGCTGAAGAACAAAAATGTTCCTACACATTTTCTTGATGCCAGATTCACTGATGCGCCTGAAGTATTGGGCACCATTAATGAGGATGCAGGAGATCAGGTGTCCCAGGCCTGATGGGCCAACACAAGGGCAGAGAGGAAAAAAGAGAAGATAGATTAGTTCCATCCTGCAGAAACCTGCATACAGATTTCTCTCTTCTAATCCTCCACAAACTTAAATGATCAAAGGAAACATACCTCTGATTGTGGTTGCACCAGCTGATCTCACAATAATTTCCAAGTATTTCTACATTGCCCAAGCAGTTACAAATAGGGGGACTTGACACTGACAACAAAATTTGATACCTCCACAGCTCCAGGACTGCCAAATACACCTAAAGCCATAATGCCAAGGGCTTAAAGAATCTGCTACGTTGCTAGAAATTATTGAAGTACAGAGGAATTCCTATACATATTTTGGGGGAGCAAAGAAGAATACAGGTAAATACAATGACCTGTTTGGCCTTCCACTTCCTCCCACAAGACAAATGGGGACACTCTTGGCTCAAAAGTTCATGGCAACCTAAGCAAAATAAAACAGTAAGAAATTGTGCCTTTGGTAATAATGTTAATACACCTCAACACTGGCAATGGAGTATATTTCTAAAGTAGTCATCAGAGAGAATGTAACAAGAATCCAAGGCTAAAGGAAAGATAGATTGTGCATTAACCGTTGAGGTCCCAGGAGACACCTGAGGACATTTCCTGGGTCTCATAAGTGTTTTGTTCTCAAATCCAAAGTTCTATGAAATTCAGCAAGGGGCAGTTCAGTACATCAACAAACTCACAAGTCTCATTCAGGATATCTATGTAATTAAGCTGAAGAATGCTAGTCTGAAACAATGAGGCACATGCGGGTGGACCATTTTTAAAAGTTGGATTTTTCTTGTAAATATTTGGAATTAAGGTAACTTCTCTTCCTTTTTTCCCTTTATTCTTGCAAAGTTGGACTCTAGTGGGACACTTTGCTCAGAAATGTAAAGCTAGCCTGACTAGTTCACAGGGTGTCTACTATTTTTGTTATTTTTCCTCTGCTTACATCATAGTCCCTCCATAGTGACTCCGATTCATATCAGAGCTCAGGGCACATCTTCAGGTCCCATGGCTTCCTGTCTTCAAAATGGAGTTTTCTCTTGATTCGGATGAGGGGAGAAAAAGGAGGGGAGGATGCTGTCTCTGTTGCTTCAGCTACACTCATTCAACATTGCTTCAAGACTACAAACTCATGTGCATGTTAGTAGTTGAAGGAAGAAAAGTTTTTACTCAAAGGAAAAGAAACATAGTTGGATTCTACATTTACGGCTAGACAATTTATTTTTATGAAAAATCTTGTGTCAAATTTTAGCACAATTCTTCTGGGCCCATAAATTCGGGTATAGTTTTGTTCGTTTCTTCTAATGAAATCATCAAATTTAAAGCTGATATGAAATCATGTACTTAAATACAAGAACTGAACAAGTGGTTAGATAGTGACAAGGTAGTTTTCAGAGCAAGGAGGGCAAATAAAAGAATATAGTGAATGGATTATAATCAAATCAAATTAGACTATAACACTACAAGTAACAAAGAAGAGTGGGAATCCTACAGATCATCATGAAAAATATCCATGTACATACATCTCCCCTCCCAAAAAACATTGGTGTTACATGGAGGTACAATGGGAGTGGTCTGTCCCAGGTGTAAGCAATAAAGGTGCTTCGTTTGCAGAGAATTTAAAGACAGTGATAAAACCAATTAAAAGTTGGTCTGCCTGGTGGTTTGATGGGTTGAGCCCTCTACCACAGGATTTGCCCTTGGGAAGACTGTTGTTCCAAAGGAGAGGCTAGGCCTCCCTATAATTGTGCCTAAGAGCCTCCTCCCGAGTGCCTCTTTGTTGCTCAGATGTGGCCCTCTCTCTCTAGCTAAGCCAACTTGGCAGGTGAAATCACTGCCCTCCCCTCTATGTGGGATCAGACACCTAGGGGAGTGAATCTCCCTGGCAATGTGGAATATGACTCCCGGGGAGGAATGTAAACCCCGCATCGTGGGATGGAGAACATCTTCTTGACCAAAAGAGGGATGTGAATGGAAATGAAATAGACTTCAGTGGCAGAGAGATTCCAAAAGGAGCCGAGAGGTCACTCTGGGGGGCACTCTTACGCACAATTTAGACAACCCTTTTTAGGTTCTAAAGAATTGGGGTAGCTGGTGGTGGATACCTGAAACTATCAAACTACAACCCAGAACCCATGAATCTCGAAGACAGTTGTATAAAAATGTAGCTTATGAGGGGTGACAATGGGATTGGGAAAGCCATAAGGACCACACTCCCCTTTTTCTAGTTTATGGATGGATGAGTAGAAAAATAGGGGAAGGAAACAAACAAACAAACAAACAGACAAAGGCACCCAGTGTTCTTTTTTACTTTAATTGCTCTTTTTCACTTTAATTATTATTCTTGTTATTTTTGTGTGTGTGGTAATGAAGGCATCAGGGATTGATTTAGGTGATGAATGCACAACTATGTAATGGTACTGTGAACAATCGAATGTACGATTTGTTTTGTATGACTGCGTGGTATGTGAATATATCTCAATAAAATGAAGATTAAAAAAAAAAGTCGGTCTGCATTTTATTCTTTGTATTATCACCATGCATTGGCAATTCTAAACAATCTCATTGATAAAATACTCCTTCTTGTCACCAGGGAAGACTGAGACCATGCCACTAGACTCCACTTCTCCCTAACCCCCACCCCAACTACTCCCACCCCGTCCACTGGTATGCTGCTAAGAAATCTTATTATCATGGCTTTTGAACTTAGTAAGTGATATCACAGAGAAATAATTAGTTTTTCAAAGAGGAAATCTCCAATTTACAATTTTTTAAAAATTAGAATCTATTCTATGTCAGAGGACTGTACCTATATCTCAAGATGTTGCTGCTCAGAAGGGTTAGACGTTACATGTTTGGACAAAACTAGAGGAAAACTCTGGGAACTAGGAAGTTGAAACATGGCTTGGAAGAGCCACAGTCAAAAGCAAAGAGGAACCTCTGTGTAGTAAGAAGAAAAATGAATTCTCAGATGGACACTGTAGCTCCAAGCTACAGAATACTACTGAGGTCCCAAATTCATACTGTGCCATGAGGCTTGGCTAATCTCTAATCCTTTAATCACTTAAAATTTTTTGATGAAGTCTTTTAGGGTTATCTCCCTTTGGAACACATCTCCATCTTTATGACATAATTTAAGGGAAAAACTAGGATTCTTTTTTGAGCCCAACTTTGTTGGAAAATTGTTTCATAAAGTGGGCATTGGCATTTTCCTTCCCATCTTCAGGTTGTTACAATCTTTTGGTTATGTACCTTCTTAATTCTTTTAAATAATGCTGTTTTAATTCTGTGAGAGAACACAGATACTCTTGGCACCCTAGGTCTACACACAGACAATTCAAAACAACTAAAAAGGAAGTATAATTTGAAATCTTAACAGGGATCCTATCGGCAGAATCAGCATGAAAAATTATTTGGCTGATATCTCATTTTTCAAGATCTTGAAAGTGAATGGCTTTTGACGGTGCAGTCTCTCACACCCTTGCTTCCCTGTTTGGCCCCTGAGGCCTTTGTGGGTGCAGCCCTCCTAAAATTGCTGCTAGTAAGAGGCTTCTGTTCTTTTCAGAGGATAATACATTCTCTGAGAGAAAACTTCCCCTTCCAGAGACAATTAAAGCCAATGAGGGATCTTTCAGGTTCTCTCATCATTGTGTGTGTGTGTGTGTTTTCTCCCTCTATGACCTCCTCTTGAGTTAATTCATGGCCCACTCCCCTCATTTATGCAAGTCTCACGAGTGGCATGTCAAGGAGGCAGCCAGGCTGCCATCTGCCTTATCTTGGATTAACTCTCCTTATCAACCAGAAGCAGATGGCACCTGGTTTGCTTTCTACCTAGTCATACAGAGAAAAGAAAAGAAAACAAAAAACAAAAAACAAAACACTTTTCTTTAAGTTTTGAACTTCAGTAAGACAGAAAATCAGGAAAACGTCCATCCTTCCTTCCTCCCAAACTCCCAGAGGCAGAGGGAGTGTCTGACCTTCAAAGATATACTGGAACTTGTGCTGCTGAAGGCTGGCACTCATGGCCTCTTCAATGGCACTGATGTCTTTGTTGAGTTTGACCACCAGAGGGTCATAATCCATACTTTCCACATTAGCAACAATCGCATAGTTCCCCTCCTTTGCAAGAGGGATGAGATAGTGGAAACAGTGAACTCTGTAAAAGACAGAAAGCATGGAGGGCAGTTAAATTAATAATCTTCTTGATGAAAATAATTACCCTGTGACAGAGCACCCAAATATATGAAGCAGCAGTGGCTCTGTAAGTTATTAAGTACCCTTCCACTTTATAACCAGAAAATTATCTTAGTTATTTTGTAGGACAACTGAGTGACCTTGAACAAGTCAGTTTTTGGGTTCTTTGCTTGTAGACTCCAGACAATGGGGGTGAGGAATTCATGAACTCTAAAATTCCCTTCAATGCATAATGTAAAAAGCATCATACTTTCCAACAGATATCACTGCAGGGAAAACAAAAGAGTTCACAGAGCTTAAAAGTGTAGTCTTTGGAATGAAGCTACATGGCTTTGACTTCCAGTTCCAACACTTACTTCACCAGCTGTACGACTTCAGGGAAATTCCTTTATCGCTCTATACCTCTGTTTTCTTATCTGTGAAATGGAGATGATGACACTATCTACCTCACAGGATGCTCTGAGGAGCCTCTGCATGTGGAGAGAGTTGCACAGTCCTTGGCAAGTGGCTGTCATCACCATCATCACTACATTTGATTTATTATTTTTAATTTGTTACTTAATTAAAACAATTACTGAATGTCCATGGATATGTTAGAAATTGTGCTAGGCTCTGGGAATATAAGACACAGTTTGTGCCCTTAAATAAGACTCCACAGCCTAGTGGGGCAAACCAAGAAGAACCAATCCAAAGTGGACAGTGCTCACTCAGAAGCATGCATGCATGCACAGGGTGCCTTGGAAGTTTGCTGAGGGGTGCCAGGAATGGTTTATGACAGGAGGTGATTCCTGACTTGAGTCTCATGGGGCATATAAGAATGAGCTGGAGAGAGGAGAGCATCCCTATACTGAAATGGCCCAAGTCACTCTGATCATGCACAATTCTTAGCTTCTTTTTGGCAGAGGTTGGCAAACTGCAGAAGTCTGAGGTGGGTGAGGGTTGGCTACTCCTCCTCAGCTTTTTTATTATGTTTGTAAAGAAAGCAAGTTTCAGTTCAAATTCTGCTACGCAGAGATATTTCATTAAAAACAAAACACTAACCGTTGGCAGGCACAATTCAAACAGCCAGTTTTATAAGTGCCATGAAGTACTAATTCTTTCTCCTTTTAGGTGCTATTTTCTTCCTGAAAGGTTCACTGCTGGCAGCCATGATGACATTCCAGAGGCAGGACTCTGTTACTCATATAGTTAGCATCAGGTAACAAGAAATATTTCTAATCCAAAGGCTGCAAAAGCCTTGGGCATTATCCCTAATGATGCAACTATAGGCCTCGCTATTATCTTAATTTTTTAAAATTAAGTTTATTGAATTTACATAGAGTCAAATTCACCCTTTTTAGTGTATAATTCTCTGAATTTTGCCAAATGTATACTGTCATATAATCACCACCATAATCAATTTAGAGGGCAATTCCCTAACCTTCCAAAATTCCCTCATGCCCGTTTACAGTCAATCCCTACCTGCACCCCAACCTTCTGTTAACCACTGATCTATTTCCTGTCTCTACTATCTTGCCTTTTCCAGAATGCCATGTAAATGGAATCATGCAGCATGTAGCCCTTTGAATCTAGCTTCTTTCACTTTGCTAAAGCATTTGAGATACATCCATGCTGTTGTTCATTCTTTTTTATTCCTGAGTCGTCTTCCATTGTATGAATGGATGTACCACAGTTTATTTCATCAGTCAAAATACATTGGGTTGAGCTTGGAATGGTGAAAGGGCCCAGAACACAGCACAGAATTGTAAGTAAATTCTTCCATGTTGTGGAGGCTGGTGTCCCTCCCCCACTGGCATGGCAGGCTGATTTGGAGTTTCTCCCCTATGGGAAACAGAAGCCCTCTCTACTAAAAGCAAGGGAAGGATAGCTTAATGAAGCTCCAATTGTGGATTTGATTAATAAATTCAGACTGCTGAATACAAGCTCCAAGCACAGATAAAACTACAAGGCAAACTAGAAAGAAACCAGGAGGTCTCTCTTCAGCAGCAAGGAGAGGAGGCAGGGATGACAAAACAGAGAAACAAACAAACAAAAAAACAAACAGAGGCTTTTGGAGTTGGCTGAGCTCAGGACACCGGAAAAGCTGTGCCCCCCCAAAAAGGGGTACATAGAGTCTAAAGGGCATACCTTCCCAAGAAAAGGGGTGGGGGGCAGGGCCCAGCACAAGTGATGGCTTGCATTCAGAGACTTTAGACTCCAGGGGTTGGGATATTAGCAGCAGTTTCAACCTACAAAAAGTGGAACCCAGCCTATTTCAAGCATGTTCCCAGCAGGGAGTAATGGGGGGGCTGTTGAGAGACCTATAACTTTTCTAGCCTGCAGGGAACAGGGGGATGAAGAGTGGGTCCCCCAACCCAAAAGGGGGAGGGGGCAAGGCCCAGCAGAGGTGGTGACTGCTATTTAGAGAATTCAGACCCCAGGAGCTGGAAAACAGAAACAATTTAAGCCCACCTTCAGCTTCATCCTCTGTTTCAACCATGCCTCTGGCAGGGATAGGGTCTGCTGAGAATTAAGGCACAGTATACTCTACTACAGTGGGGAGGAGCAGACTGACAAGTGCCATCTGCTGGGCCCAACAGGTAAAGCACAGAATTAAAAGGCTTCACAAGAAAGACTGGCACCCTGCTGGGTCTCATCCCCAGGAAACCTTGATACTGATTACATCCTCTTCATCCTGGGCCTGTCTTGTATGGGAATATCTGACTGGGGTCGATCGTATCTGGGGAAATCATCCTCTCAGAGCCAGATCTCCAGGTAAAAGTTCTTAGAGGTAATAAAAGGAGTGTTAAAAACATTTAGAAGCAGAAAACAAAGCAAAACAAAACAAACACTGATCAACATTCTCTGAGTGGAAAGAGGGAAGAGAGAGCTTTTTCCTGGTTGTGAAATAACTGCACATACACAAAAAGGGCAATCTCAAAAAAAAAAAAAAAAAAAAAAAAAAAAAAGTCCCATGAAGCAGGGCAAGAATCAGAAAAACAAGAGCTGAAAAATTCTGATCAGTTAAACAGAAGCTATGTTAGAGGTCTAGAATAAGTTGAACCAAATGTCAAAGAACAGAGAAAGAACAAAGCCAACCAAAAAGAAACCCTTGTAGGCAAAAGAGAGAAAACAACCTCCAGAATAAACTAATCAAGAAAACCAGATGCCAACACAAGCAAAAGATCACATGTCATACTAGGAAGCACAAAGATATGGCCCAGTCAAAGGAACAAACTAACACTTCAAATGAGATACAAGAGTTGAAACAACTAATTAAAGATGTTCAAACAAATCTTCTAAATCAATTCAAGGAACTGAAGGAAAATGTGGCAAAGAGCTGAAGAACTCACTGGGTAACCATACAGAAAAACTCGAAAACTTACAAAAACAAATGGAAGAACTTATGGGAATGAAACACACAGTAGAAGAGATGAAAAACACAATGGAGACATACAACAGCAGATTTGAAGAGGCAGAAGATAGGCTTAGTGAACTAGAGCACAGAACATCTGCACACAACACAGAATGGAAAAATATGGGCAGGGTCTCAGGGAATTTAACGATAATTTTAAGTGCACGAGTATACATGTTATGGGTGTCACAGAAGAGGAAGAGAAGGAATGGGGGCAGAAAGAATGTTGGAGGAAATAATCACTGAAAGCTTCCCACTCTTATGAAATACATAAAATTATAGGTCCATACCCCAAACAGAATATATTCAAATAGACCTACTCCAAGACACTTACTAATCAGACTGTCAAATGTCAAAGACAGAGAGAATTCTGAAAGCAGCAAGAGAAAAGTGATCCATCACATACAAAGGAAGCTCAATAAGACCAAGTGTGGATTTCTTAGCAGAAACCATGGAGGTGAGAAGGCAGTGGTATGATATATTTAAGATACCGAAAGAGAAAAACTGCCAACCAAGAATTCTATATCCATCAAAACCATCCTTCAAACATAAGAGAGCATTTAAAATATTTACAGATAAACAGACACTGAAAAAATTCATGAACAAGAGACCTGCTCTATAAGAAATACTAAAGGGGCTACAGGCAGATAGGAAAACACAGGAGAGAGGTTTGGAGAAGAGTTTAGAAATGCAGATTATCAGTACTGGTAACTAAAAGAACAAAATGAGGGAGGAAATAAAACAAGATATGACACATAAAACTAAAAGAAAAAATGGTTGAAGAAAGTACTGCCTTTACAGTAATAATATTAAATGTTAATGCATTAAACTCCCCAATAAAAAGACATAGGCTAGCTGAATGGATTAAAAAATAGGATCCATCTATATGCTATCTACAAGAGACTCACTTTAGACCTAAGAACAAAAACAGGTTGAAAGTGAAAGGGTGAAAAAAGAATACTTTTGTGCATCAAAGGACTCTTTCAGGAAAGTAAAAAGGCAGCCTATGCAATGGGAGACAATATTTGCAAACCACATGTTGGATGAACGTTTAATATCCAGAATATATAAAGAGAGCCTACAACTCAACAACAAAAACACAAACAACCCAATTATAAAATGGGTAAAAGACATGAATAGACACTTTTCCAAAGAGGAAATACAAATGGATCAAAAGCATATGAAAAGATGCTCAACTTTATGAGCTATTAGAGAAATGCAAATCAAAACCACAATGAGTTATCATCTCATACCTACTAGAAAGGCCATTATCAAAAAACCAGAAAACTACAAGAGCTGGAGAGGATATGGAAAAAGAGGTACAGTTATTCACTGCTGGTGAGAATGTAGAATGGTACAGCTGCTTTGGAAGGCAGTTTGGCAGTTCCTCAGGAAGCTAAGTATTAGAATTGGTGTATGATCCAGCAATCCCATTACTAGGTATATACTCAGAGGAACTGAAAGCAGGTACATGGATGGACATTTGTAAACTGATGTTTATAGCAACATTATTCATGATTTCCAAGAGATGGAAACAATCCATCAATGGACGAGTGGATAAACAAACTCTCCTACACAAAATAGAAGAGTATACAGCTGTAAGATGGAATAAAGTCATGAAGCATGCAACAACATGGATGAAACTTGACGACATTATGTGGAGCGAAATAAGCCAGAAACAAAAGGACAAATACAGTATGGTCTCACAAATATGAACTAACTATAATAAGCAAACTGAGAGTTAAAGTTGAGAACATAGGTTATCAGGAGATAGAAAGAGGGTGGGGATTGGGCATTTGATGCTGAAGGAGTACAGAAGGTTTGACAAGATTGACTATAAAGATTCAGAAATGAATACCACAATACTGTGTGATGGTAGCACAGTATTGTAAATATAATGAACAAAGCTGAGTGTGAGTATGGTTGAAAGCGGAGGGCTAGGGGCCTGTATAACACCAGAAGGAAAGATGGAGGGTAAAAAATGGGGCTGTATAATGTAGTGAAAACTGGAATGAACAAGGATGATGATTAAATGTACAAATATAAGAAAATTTTTACATGAGGGAAATCAAATGAATGTCACCATTGCAAGGTGTTAAAAATGGGATGGTATGTGGAAAAAATACAGCTAATGCAAACTAGGGTCTCTAGCTAACAGTAACAGTGTACTATTCTTCCATTAATTATAACAAAGGCAACCTACCAAAGCCAAATGTCAATAGGAGGGGGATATAAGGGAGAGGTATGGGATTCTTGTTGTTGTTGTTGTTTCTTCTTTTTTTATTTCCTCTTCTTTCTTTGCAGAAGAAATGGAAAGGTTTTCATATAGATTGTGGTGGTGAATTCGTATCTATGTGATTACACTAGGAGCCACTGATTGTACACTTAGGATGGATTGTATGGTGTTTGAATAAAATGGTTTAAAAAATAAACAGAGGGGGCTTGGGCAAGATGGCTTCATAGAGAGGAGTGGAAGCTAAGTAGACCCCTGGAACAACTGAAAAAAAACCAGGAACAGCTAGTAAATAATCCAGAATAACTGCGGGGGGACAAACGAGACTGTCCACTCATCATACACACACCTGAATTGGGAGGAATGCCCAAGATCACAGCATAAAATCTGAAAGTAAAACCTGCGGATCCAAGTCGCGAGACACCTCCCCCATAGCCCGAGCAGCAAAGCCTCATGGTGCCAGAGAGAAGCTCTCTCCCAGCAAGCGAATATAGCTCAGCAGAGCTCCAACTGGGGTTTTAAGTAGCAAGTGTGAACTGCTCACTACAGGTATGAATCCCCAGAAAACAGACAGAGGCTTTGGGTGATGACTGACCTTGGAGAGCCGGAGGGTTGCCTTGGACTAGGTCTGAAGGGGACTAGCTGTTTCTTTTTTTGGCTCAGTGGAGAAAGCCCCAACCATTTTCAGTTTCCAGGGCTGTGACTCAGAGAAGGGTGGAGGCAGCACAAGCAGAGAGAGAGACCACTGAAATGCTAATGACCTCCCCCTAGGGGGTCTATCTTCTCTAAGAGGAAAGGGGTGGGGCCCTTTCCATTCAGAACCAGACCCCAGAGCCTGGGGGAACACGGCCATACCTCCTCACACCAGTCAAGAATTACAGGCTAACAGGCATCACCTGCTGGGCAGAAAAGCACAGTGACCTGAGGCATTGCAGGGTGGAGAATTTTCTAAGACACACCCTCAGGGAAACCAGATACTGAATATTTCTTCCCTTTGGGACCTGAGCCTGTTCTGGTCTGGGAAAACCTGATTTGGATAACCAAGGAAACCATGCCTAGACAACAGAAAATTACAACCTACACTAAGAAAAACAAAGTTATGCCCAGTCAAAGGAACAAATGTACACTTCAACTGAGATACAGGTATTTAAACAACTAATGCTAAATCAATTCAAAAAGTTTAGAAAAGATATTGCAAAAGATATAGAGGCTGTAAAGGAAACACTGGGCATATATAAGGCAGAAATCGAAAGTTCAAAAAAAACAACTAGTAGAATCTATGGAAATGAAAGGCACAACACAAGAGATGAAAGACACAATGGAAACATACAACAGCAGATCTCAAGAGGCAGAAGAAAACACTCAGGAACTGGAGAACAAAACACCTGAAAGCCTACATGCCAAGGAGCAGATGGAGAAAAGAATGAAAAAATATGAGCAACGTCTCCAGGAACTTAAAGATGAAACAAAGTACAAGAATGTACGTATCATTGGTGTCCCAAAAGGAGAAGACAAGGGAAAAGGGGCAGAAGCAATAATAGAGGAAATAATTAATGAAAATTTCTCATCTCTTATGAAAGACATAAAATTACAGATCCAAGAAGCACAGCATACTCCAAACAGAAGAGATCTGAATAGGCTTACGCCAAGACACTTAATAATCAGATTATCAAATGTCAAAGACAAAGAGAGAATCCTGAAAGCAGCAAGAGAAAAGCGATCCATCACATACAAAGGAAGCTTAATAAGACTACGTGCGGATCTCTCAGCAGAAACCATGGAGGCAAGAAGGAAGTGGTGTGATATATTTAAGATACTGAAAGAGAAAAACCGCCAACCAAGAATCCTGTATCCAGCAAAGCTGTCCTTCAAATATGAGGGAGAGCTCAAAATATTTTCTGACAAACAGACAATAAGAGACTTTGTGAACAAGACACCCGCCCTACAGGAAACACTAAAGGGAGCACTACAGAGTGATAGAAGACAGGAGTGCGTGGTTTGGAATACAATTTTGGGAGATGGTAGCACAACAATGTAAGTACACTGAACAAAGATAACTATGAGTACGGTTGAGAGAGAAAGGTTGGGAGCATGTGAGATACCAGAAGAAAGGAGGAAAGATAAAGACTGGGACTGTGTAACTTGGTGAAATCTAGAGTGTTCAACAATTGTGATAAAATGTACAAATATGTTCTTTATGAGGGAGAACAAGCAAATGTCAACCTTGCAAGGTGTTAAAAATGGGGAGGCATTGAGGGAGGGATGCAATCAACATAAACTAGAGACTGTAACTAAAAAAAAAAAAAAGAAAAAAATAGAAAGATACAAGTGCTGGAGAAGGAAAAAAAAGATATTGGATTGTTTCCAGTTTTGGGTGCTTTTGAACAAAGCTGCTATAAACATTTAATGTAACAGGTTTTTGTGTGAATATAAGTTTTCATTATATTGTAAGTAAGTACCTAGAAATGGGATTGCTTGTTATATGGTAAATGTTTAATTTTATAAGAAACTGCCAAAATGTTTTCTGAGAAGGGCTAGACCATTTTGCTTTTCCACCAGCAGTATACAAGGGTTACAGTTGTTCTATATCCTCACCAGCACTTAATGCTATTGGTTTTTGTTTGTTTCTTAAATTTTAGCCATCCTAACAGATGTATTATACCACTGTTTCCCACTGTGGTTTTAATTTGCATTTTCCTAATGACTAATGATGTTGAGTATATTTTCATGTGCTTATCTACCATCTGTATCTCTGGTGAAATGTCTATTCACATCTTTTTTTTTTTCTGCGTTTAAATGCATTTTTATTTTTAGAGAACCTACATGACATATCTTTTTTTTTCCCTCAAAAAACAATGCCTCTGTTCCAAATAAATCAAGGTCAAAATACATGAAGAGTTCAAGATGATATTGGTCCCAATTGTCAAAGTCTTGGTGTTTTGTGGATGAAAGCAACAGGCAGTTATGACGATAGGTGATAGATCCAAACTAATTGCCAAGTTTGTTAACGTTTCTCCATTTCTAAACCATCCTTAAAGAAAAATCATATTTGAGGTTCACACTATCCTCATGGTAGTCCAGGAGAGCAACCATGCCATGTGGATTCATGTTTTCACCAATACAGAACTGGTCGTCTACCAAATTATCAAGGATGTGTTTGACTTGTTTTGTAGCCCCTGCCATAAAATATTTTACTCTTTCTGGTCTGAGTTCTTCAAGTTTGCCTTTGATTGATTTCATGTAATCTTCGATGTATTTCTTGTAGGCGTCTTTTGTGAAGCTGGTTTCCTGCAAGTGATGGTTCATGGCAATATCAACACCAGTGACGATTATTCACCCTTGGGCCTTCATGGAGGCACTTGTCCAATAAGCAAGTCAGCCATGTTACCCCCTGTCCTACTGACCATCTTCACCTCCACCTCCAGGTACTGCCAGTCCACGGTCTCCCAGATCTTGTAAATGTCAGAGAACGTATCATGGCTGATGATGCCCCGGCAGAGCATCACGATGCCAGCTGGTGGGAGATGAGCTCCGAGCAAGTGCAGGGCTGCCAGAGTGGCACTTGGGGAGAAGGAGCCAGCAGCAAAGCTGTTCGCATTGTTTGCTTAATTTTTTTTACTGAGAAGTTTGTTTTCCTATTATTGAGTTTTGAGAGGCATTTATATATTCTAGGTATTCTGAATAAAGTCCTTTATCAGATATGAGTTTTGCAAATATTTTCTCCTAGTATTTTGCTTACCTTTTCATCTTCTTAACAATGTCTTTCAAAGAATGGTTTTTAATTTTGATGAAGACCAATTAATCTTTTTCTTTTATGTGTGGTGTGCTTAGGGTTGCACTTAAGAAGTCTTTGCTAAATGAGGTCACCAAGATTTTCTCCTATATTTTCTTATAGAAGTTTTATAATTTTTAGATTTTACATTTAGTACTATGCTCCATTTTGAGCTAAGTTTTGTACAGGTGTGCTCTATTCTTATAACTTGTTCATCCAAGGTAATCAAAATATCTTGATTACTCTTTGTTTTCACTGATGGGTGCTCATCCTAACATTTATCTTGCTAAGTCACAACTAAAATCACCACTAAAAACCCATTTCTGACATTCATCTGCTAATTGGCAAAGTGTATTGTTTTGATCAAGATACCAGTAAGGCGGTAGTCTGGACTCCTGAAGACGGTTGTATGCAATGTGGCTTACAAGGAGTGACAGTGTGATTGTGAGGGCCTTGTGGATCACACTCCCTTTATCTAGTGTATGGATGGATGGGTGGAA